>NC_141065.1:19048608-19648608 GCF_041138505.1 Cibotium barometz | reverse complement strand
CCCTAGTACATGTTCTGATTGTCTCTTCAACTCTAAAGTTTTTGGCTTGCATGATCTTCTCCGAGTTTATGGAGAAGTGAATGGCCATAGAATCCACATTCTTCTAGACCCTCGCAACTCACACAACTTTGTTAACTACAAACTTGTGCAGAAATTGGGTCTTGACACAACACCCAGCGATCATACCTATGAGGTACGCCTACCTGCCGATCGGCAAGTATGGGATCGAAAGGTGGAGATGCTACCAATCCGGATTCAGGACTACAAAGATACTCTGGAATGCTATATTATGCACCTAGAACATGTAGACTTGTTATTAGGGATTGAGTGGTTTAAGACTCTTCAAGTCCAGATAGATTGGTCTAGTCATATTTTTTCTTTTGAACATAGGAACACCCAATATAGTATCTTAGGTGATTGTATACATCCCTCTCAAGGACATCTTGTAAATACAGTTGATTTTGGCAATATAATGGATTCTTCTTTGTATACTACTTTCCATTGTGTATTGATTCCATTTTCTTCATTTCTCATACCTTCTATGGATGTCAATGAATTAAGTGTATTTCAAAAGCAAAGAATTATAGAAGATACTTGATTCGTTTCAAGATGTATTTCCTAAGGAACTGCCATCGGGCTTACCACTTGAAAGGGCAGCAGATCATCGTATTGACCTGATCCCTGGTGCTCACCCTGTTAGTATTCCACCTTACAGGATGAGCCAAGCTGAGGAAGATGAGTTGGCGAAACAACTCGAAGATTATTTGAGGATGGGCCAGATCCGTCCAAGTAAATCACCTTGGGGTGCACCTGTGTTGCTTAAGAGAAAGAAGGACAACACCTGGAGAATGTGTATAGATTACAAGAGATTGAACAAGCTGACAATTAAGAACCGTTATCCTCTCCCTACATCAGATGACCTGATTGACCGTTAGCAGGAGCGAAATATTTCACGAAGATAGACTTGCGTATCTGGCTATCACCAGATACGTATTCATGAAAGGCATGTCGAAAGAACCGCCTTTCGGACTAGGTATGGCCATTATGAGTTTGTCGTATTACCTTTTGGGTTAACCAATGCTCCAGTCACTTTTCAGCAAATGATGAACAATCTTTTTCGTGAACAATTGGGAAAATTTGTGGTTGTGTTCCTAGATGATATTTTGATATATAGTCGTACTCTTGAGGATCACGTTAGACACCTCACGATTGTCTCAACTATTTTAAGACAGAATCGACTATATGTTAAATTAAGTAAATGTGAGTTTTTCATGACAGACATCATTTACTTGGGACACAAGATCACTAGAGATGGATTGAGCATTGACTATGACCGAGTGCAGAAGGTTCTGGCCTAGCCTATACCGCGAACAGTGAAACAACTTCGTTCTTTTCTCGGTTTTGTTGTTTTTCTTCGAAAACCTGTGCGGGAGTACTCTCAGCTCACACTACCGATGACCGACTTGTTGAAAGGTCGTGGACGTAAGTCAAATCAGCCTATCAATTGGAATAATGATCTGGATATCGCCTTTAGACTTTTGAAAGATAAAGTCAAGGAAGCACCTATCTTAGCATTACCGGTCGGCCTTATGTTCTTGAAACTGATGCCAGTGACTATGCTATCGAGGCTGCTCTATTTCAAGATGGTAGACCTGTTGCTTTTAAAAGTAAAAAGCTAGACGACACTCAAACTCATTGGCCAACCCTTGAGAAGGAGCTTTATACTGTGATTCACGCTCTCAAGGTTTGGAGACATTATTTATATGGCCTCAAGTTTGTGGTATTGACTGATCATCAGTCAATCAAGTATGTGTGTGATGCAGATGATTTGAGAGGAAGAAAAGCTCGACGAGCCGAATTAATGCAAGATTTTGATTTTGAGATTCGTTATAGAAAAGGGTCCATGATTAGGGTTGCAGATGCGCTTAGTCGAATTTGAGAGGTGAATACTTTGTCGTTCACCGAGATTTCTACTGACTTATTTCAGTCATTGAGAGGGCTTTACAGGACTGATAGTTATTTTGGTCCATTTTGGCAGAAGATCCAGGACGGGAGCTCATTGATTGACCAAGACTCAATGACTGAGCAGACTACTATTCAAGCTACATGAGACTAGTGTGGATGATTCGGAATGGTTTACTATTCCGTAATGACAAAATTTGTGTACCACAGATCCCGGACGTTAGGTCCAAGATTCTTAAGGAGTGTCACGATGCCCCTTCTGCTGGACACCCTGGGGTACACAGGACATTCGTTAGTGAAACACACTTTTTATTGGCCAAAGATGAAAGGATATGTAGAAGATTATGTTCTCAAGTGTCAAGTTTGTCAAGCAAATAAAGCTGAACGCTTTAGACAGGCTGGGTTGTTGCATCCTTTGCAAATCCCAGGTAATAAATGGGAAAGTATTTCCATGGATTTTAGTACCGGATTGCCAAGAACACATCAAGGCCACGATTCTATTTGGGTTGTGGTAGATCGCTTAACAAAAATGGCTAGAACTTTACTGACCTGGAAGACTATTACAGCTACGTAATTAGCAAGGCAGTTTATCGAGCAATTGTTTAGACTGTACGGGTTACCGCAGGACATAGGCAGTGATAGAGAGACTAAGTTTATGAGTGATTTTTGGAAACTTGCTTTTGAGAAGTTGGAAACAACTTTGAATTTGAGTTCCTCAGATCATCCTCAATCTGATGGCCAGACTAAAAGAGTGAACCAGATTTTGGAGGATATGCTTCAAGCATGTGTATCCAAAAGGCAGAGTTCATGGGAGGATTATCTTCCTATGTTAGAATTTGCATATAACAGTACTAAGCATACGAGTACAGGTTTTAGTCCTTTCATGCTTATTTATGGTTTTCAACCTAGATCACTTGTTACAGTGGGATTCTCACGACTTCAGCATGATGCAACACGTAATTTTTTGCAAGATATGCAAGAAATGTTACAAGTTGCGAGGGAATCTATTAGAAGTGCTCAAGACCGAGACAGATTTTATTCTAATAGACATCGTTCACCCAGAGAGTTCTCTGAAGGAACGATGGTGTATTTGCAAGTTCCGAAAGATTCCGAGACTTTACGGACAGGTCGATCTCCGAAATTATCCCCTAGATACTGTGGACCATTTCATATTACACGACGGATTGGTTCACTTGCATATGAATTGGATTTGCCTTCTCATGTGAAAGTTCATCCTCTATTTCATGTCAGTAGACTTAAGGAAGTACTGGGTGGAACAGACCAGTTAGTTACTCCTCAAGATATCATAGATGTTGAGGACATGACATTTGTTCCACACGAACTTGAAAAGATTCTTGGATTTCGTGAAAGAAGATTGCGTAATACGCTTATCACAGAATACAAGATCAAGTGGAAGGATCGTGTTGAGGAGGACGCTACATGGGAGACATTGACTACTCTTCAGAGAGATTACCCTAGCTTTTTAGTGAGCTCAGGAGTGAGCTCTTAGAGGAAGGGGAGTATGACAGTGTGTATCTACCGTGTGCTACACGCACACAAGACTAGCTTCGAGGTTGGGGAAGCTTGGAGCTAGGCAGGCTGATTGATGAGCTGAGTTAGGGATAGACTAACAGGCGGGCACCCAAGTATGGACGGACGGGCATCCAAGTGAGAACGCCCGATGACCGGCCAAGAGCCTATAAAAGGGTGGCCAAGGTTAGTCATTAGTCATATAGAGTCTCACGCGTCTTTGTGAGAGCTCTATGGTCAGGAGCCTGGATCCAGTGCAGACGTGCACCTGCTTCATGCAACCGAGGCTGGTAACAGTCTCGAGGCCCGCAAGGGTAGCTTCTTTCAAATTGAGGCCAAAATCAGTAAATTGAGCCTCTTTCGGTTGCAGAAATTTGGGGCTTTTGTGAAAATTGGGCAATTGACTACACATTGAAGCAATTACAATGCATAAAAATAGGGGCTTTCCAGTTTAGGGCATGTAATAGGGGATTACAGCAGTGATTTGTCACATATGTATACACATTGAGTGTACTTGGACAATTTGGTGTAGGTTTATACTTGCTTCAGGTTGCAGGTAAAAATTTGCACACGACATTTGGTTGCTTGGTAGTGCACATTGATACTTGGTTTGCTTGCAGGTGTATTTTGTCTACATGGCTCAAAATGCTATAGATGTATTTGGTGTGCTCACCCAAGAGGACAAGTTGGATGGATCAAACTACTCCCTCTGGAGTTTCATGATCCGTAATTTGTTGGTAGCCAAAGGGCTTTGGGGCAAATAAGTGTTGTACATTGACCTCATATTTGGTACGAAGACCTTATCCGTACGAGGTACGGTACATATGGAGTGGTACGTAAAGTACTGAAGGTACTCATCGGATGAGTATGGGTACGGAATGCAACTATGGGAAACACTGTATTAGGTACACAACGAGGCAAGAGTTTCCTGCTTGAAGAGGCAATTGGATCTTCTTTCTATGGATGAGGGTGACTCCATGTCAAATCATCTCACCAAAGTGAAAGATTTGCAGGAACAATTGCTCAACATTGATGAGGTTATCCCAGTCAGACAGCTGGTCACCAACACTCTTCATTCTCTACCACCTTCCTACTTGGGCTTTCACACCTCTCAACCTCTCTATGAGAGGAGGTGCTGATCCCGTCACTTTTGAAGAGCAAAAGGGTTTACTCTTTGCAGGAAGAGCAAACAAGAGCAAACCTATCTAGCAACCATGGTGGAGACAAGGCATTTACAGCCAAGGATAAGGGTAAATCAAAGAGCTTTAAGCCTAGGGGACACCAATCTAGTAAAGCTGGTCATGGACAGCCCTCTTCTGGTGGTGAAAAGTCTGACAAAGGGGATGCAAACAAGCCTAAAAAGAAGGGCAAATGTCACTATTGCCATAAGCCTGACCACTACATCAATGAATGTAGAAAGCGGATTGCAAAAGAGAAAAAGAAAGATGCAAGCAATGCAGTAGCAGACTCTTCTGATGACAAAGCAAAGCAATCGGCTAATGTAATTCAGGAAGAGTACACTTTTTTGGTCACATGCACTAGTGACACACCAAGTGCTTCAGACAATGATGTCTTGCATTGCATCTGACAGAGAGGATGTATCATGGTATTTTGATAGTGGTGCTTCGAGCCACATCATCTATGCAACCAAGTGCTTCAGACAATGATGTCTTGCATTGCATCTGACAGAGAGGATGTATCATGGTATTTTGATAGTGGTGCTTCGAGCCACATCATCTATGCAAGTGCTTCAGACAATGATGTCTTGCATTGCATCTGACAGAGAGGATGTATCATGGTATTTTGATAGTGGTGCTTCGAGCCACATCATCTATGCATAGATGATGTGGCTCGAAGCACCACTATCAAAATACCATGATACATCCTCTCTGTCAGATGCAATGCAAGACATCATTGTCTGAAGCACTTGGTGTGTCACTAGTGCATGTGACCAAAAAAGTGTACTCTTCTTGAATTACATTAGCCGATTGCTCTGCTTTGTTATCAGAAGAGTCTGCTACGGCATTGCTTGCATCTTTCTTTTTCTCTTTTGCAATCCGCTTTCTACATTCATTGATGTAGTGGTCAGGCTTATGGCAATAGTGACATTTGCCCTTCTTTTTAGGCTTGTTTGCATCTCCTTTGTCACACTTTTCACCACCAGAAGAGGGCTGTCCATGACCAGCTTTACTAGATTGGTGTCCCCTAGGCTTAAAGCTCTTTGATTTACCCTTATCCTTGGCTGTAAATGCCTTGTCTCCACCATGGTTGCTAGATAGGTTTGCTCTTGTTTGCTCTTCCTGCAAAGAGTAAACCCTTTTGCTCTTCAAAAGTGATGGGATCAGCAGATGTATTTCAGCACTTGCTTTATGCTTCAAATGGCCGCACTGTATCATGTGCAGATCATACCACTTATCCAGTAAAGGGAATTGACAAAGTCATACTTGTTGCAGCCAATGGTGCCAATATATGTATGACAAAAGTATTGTTTGTTCCAGGGATAAAGAAAAATCTGCTCTCCGTCTCAACCATAAACGACCAAAGTTTAAAGGTTGAATTTGAAGATGGGAAGTGTTTGGTGAAAGACCCATCAAAGGGTTATGAAATAGTGACTTCCGAAACACAATACAAAGGCTTGTATAAGATGGACAGCTACGACAAGCGTACTTATGATGCACATTCAGTGGCTGCCCACACTCCTGCTATGCATAATGCAGGGCTTTGGCATGCTCGTTTTGGGCATGTAAATTTTCAGAGTTTAATGCTTTTGCAGAAGTATCATATTGTTGATAATATGCCGCCTCTTGAGTCTCCAACAAGACATGTATGTGAGGGGTGTATTTTGGGAAAGATGCATCGAAAACCATTCCCCAGGGATGGAGTTGTTAGAGCTGAAAGTAAATTACAGCTCATACACACTGATGTATGTGGTCCAATGCGGACACCATCCATAGGGAGGCCTCTTTATTTCGTCACATTCATTGATGACTACTCCAAGTTTGCTTGGGTTTACCCCTTGAAAGCGAAAGCAGAGGTGTTTACATGCTTTTGACACTTTGTAGCAATGGCTGAAAATATGTGATGTAAAGTCCAAACACTCCGCTCAAGATAGAGATGGAGAATACATGTCAAATGCATTCAAGGATTATATGCTTCAAAAGGGCATCAAACACCAATGTATTGTGCCTTATACACCACTACAGCAGAATGGTGTAGCTGAGAGGAAAAACAGATGTCTGGCAAGATGCATGGTGAAAGCACAAAAGTTGCCTCACAATTTTTGGATGGAAGCTATAATGTGTGCAACTCATGTGTTGAACAGGTGTCCAACAAAGGCTTTGAAAACCATAACACCATTTGAGGCTTGGTATAGCCGAAAGCCAAAAGTGGATTATATGCGTACATTTGGGTGTTTGGCATATGCACCTGTGCCAGAACAACTCCAAACAAAGCTAGATGATAAAGCAATAAAATGCATTTTTGTGGGCTACAGCATCACGCCGTATTTTTGTCAGTAGAGATGTGGTATTTGCTGAAAATTCAGTTCAGCCCATGTACAGCTTGTATAAAAGTAATGATACAGGCACACAAGACATGTTTGATGGGCTATTACCCATTGCAATTAGGGGGGATTCAGATCAGCCAGCCTCATGTAGAGCATGTAGAACACCCAACAATTCAGCTCCCTTCTATGGAAGAAATTGAAGATCTTGTCAAGGAAGAGCAAATAGCCATAGACACAGCCAAGTCAGTGCCAAGATGGTTGCTGAAAACTTTGCAAGATAGCAAACTTGCAGCTCCACTGATAGGTAGAACAAGGGCTAGTTCCAGCCATGCATTGAATATGCATCATGGGGAGTCTGCATTAGCCATGGGTGGTCTCTTTGATTCAGAAGAGCCTTCTTCTTATGAAGAAGCACAGGAGAATGAGCACCTTTCTCAAGTTGATCCATAGGGGAAGCTTTCCCAAGATTCTCTTCATCCTCTTGAAGACTTTTGTCGCGAAGAATCGCAACAACCGAAGATTTTAACACTCCAAACGTTTCCATCGCGAAGACTTCTGCTGTCATCGACACTACTTGCAATTGGTAAGCTTTGATGCTTAAATATGGAAGCAAGTAGCAGGAGGAAAGAACCGAACTCCATGATCACATACCCTGTGTAGCGTTCTCTTGTCCTACGTGCTCTCTTGCAGATTGTTGCTACCATGTGTTGGTGGAACGATAGAGGACAAATGGTAGGGAACATGAGCACTTGAGAGAGTAGTGTGAGTTGCAAGTCTACACCGACAACCACATTATTTGCAATATTGTATTCATATGCATTGGTATGAAAATCTGGTCAGAAATGCCCATGACACTATGTACTTGATTCTCCCAAGATCAATATACTGTAATTGAGGGAGGGGCCAGCCGTTCCGGCTCATTGTGTGTATCTTGTCAATTCAATAAATTAGTTCTTGTATTGAGCATGTTGTCCATTAAATCTTGGTGTATTTAAGTGTATTGATTAGCATTGTGTTCAACCAAGTTACAAAACAACTGTCCAGAACCTGCAAAATAGTGGACAGCCACCTAAAAAGAACCAAAACCAAGATAAAAATGGTCCAAAGGTTGAAAATAAGCCTACGAAGAAGCGTCCCTTCCAAGTGAAAGAGGGAGGAAAATCCCAATGTGCATATGGTTTCGGATGTGCAAGGCAATACTTCACATGATAGCAAAGACAAGGTTGTATGTAAAGCTTGGGGATAGCTTAAGGATCAACCCGCTTTGTTCATGTTTCATGATTCTACAAATGAGAACTTCATATCTACTCAGATGGCAGCTGCTTTGGGTATTGAGGTGGGAGACATGGGTCCTCAAATTGAAGTAGGGGCTGCCTTTGTTGGTAGAGAAGTGCAAGTTATGCCAATTATTGACAAGTTGTGTGGACACATTCAAGGATATGTAGATCATGAAAACTTTATTGTAGCGCCGTTGAATGATTGTGATGTAATGCTTGGAAAGCCTTGGCACGACACATTGATCCGCGCAAGGCTTACAAGACCAACAGGATCACCTTCATGCATAAAGACCGAGAGCATGTGATTTATGCTGGTAAAGAGAGTGATACTATTCGCCTTGTATCTAATGTATAAATTAAGAAAGTAATGAAAAAGAGTATTTTTGTATACTTGATTTTTGTACGAGATCATGTTGAAGAAACTAATGTGCATGTAAACACTCTTAGTAATGACAAGCTGAAATTCTTGCAAGAGTACACTGATTGTTTTGCTGATGAGTTACCAAATGAGATGCCACCCATACGACCGCAAGATCATCACATTGATCTTGTACCGGGTAGTTCACCACCTAATAGGCCAACCTATCGTGTGAGTGCATCCAAAAGAGAGAAGAACATGAAGCAGGTAAGTGAGCTTCTTGAGAAGGGTTTGGTTCAGCTAAGCTCTTTCCCATATTATTCACCTATCCTCTTGGTTCAAAAGAAGGATGGATCTTTCGTATGTGTGTGGATTATAGAGCTTTGAACAAGCTCACCATCAAGAATCCGTTTTCAATTCCACGCATAGACGACATCCTTGACAAGTTGGATGGATCGGCATGCTTTAGCTGAATTGATCCCAAGAGTGGATATCATCAAGTGCGTCTGGTGCTTGAGGATGTACATAAAACTGCTTTCAGGACAACATTTGGACTTTATGAGTGTATCTTGTTATGCCTTTTGGTCTTACGAACGTCCCGGCTACATTCAATAGAATGATGGATCGCATGTTCCGTGGATACAAAAAATTTACAGGTGTCTTCTTTAATGACATCCTAGTCTTCTCGAAGGCTCAAGAAGAGCATAGAGCTCATTCAGCTATTGTTTTTGAAGAACTCCGTAAGCATAAACTCTTCATAAAGGCAAAGAAGAGTGAGTTCTTCTTGTCAGAGATACACTATCGTGGGCATATTGTGTCCAAAGATGGAGTGCAGATGGATCCTACAAAGATTCATTCAATTCAGAATTGGCTTGAATTGAGATCGGTGCATAACATCCATAGTTTTCTTGGATTATGCTCTTACTACCGCCGCACGTCCATTCCACATTTTGCATGGATTGCTTCTCCTTTGCATGACTTGACAAAGAAGGAGGCTATATTAAAATGGACTTACGTAGAGGGAGATACATTCCTCAAATTGAAAGATGCAACCCCACATGGTCCAATGTCGATCATTCCATATTTGCAAAAGCCATTCAGTGTCGAATGTGATGCATCTGAAAATTATATAGGAGCTATCCTTAGTCAAGAGGAACATGTTGTGGCTTATGAGAGCCGTAGATTGCATGATGCAAAGCTCTCTCTCTCTCTCTCTCTCTCTCTCTCTCTCTCTCTCTCTCTTGGAATCTATAAGAAAGAGCTCTTACCTATAATTTATGCATTAACCATATGGAAACATTACCTTTTTGGAACTGATTTCATTGTGAAGACAAATCACCACAGTTTGAGGTATTTTCTTACCCAAACTAAATTGTCGGAGAAGCATATAAGGATGGACATTTTCCTCTCCATGTTTCATTTTCAGGTCTTGCACACTGCACGAAAGAAGAATGTAGTGGAAAATGCATTGTCAACGAAAGCCATATGTAGCAGCTATCTCAGTTGCCTTCCATGGAGACTTGTCTGCCATGCGTAATTGTATCATACGGATGCTAATTTGGGCCAATTTGATGGCTAGTCATACACATGCCTCATATGTGATCAAAGATCTTATGAAAGATAATTGCCTATGTGGGGTGTCTAACATGAGGCAAAAGATTTTGGATAAGTACCATGCTCCTCCATATGCTGGTCATAGATGCATGATGCCTACTACACACATGATTGAGCGGTATTTCTTTTCGCCAGCGAAAGGACATAGAGGGACATATACGTGAGCGGTATTTCTTTTCGCCAGCGAAAGGACATAGAGGGACATATACGTGCATGTATTACTTGCTAAAAGGTGAAATTTGATAAGCAAAAGGCGCCAGATTTGCTTCAACCATTGCCTATTTCCACACGACCATGGGAACGTATTACGATTAATTACATTATGGACTTGCCACGAATCCACCAAGGTAATGATGCTATTTGAACAATTGTCGACAGGTTTAGCAAGCAAGCTCACTTCTTGCTAGTTAAGAAGACCATCAAAGCTGAGCATACGGTTAAAATATATATTGCACAAGTGTTCAAGCATCATGAAATGCAGAAGTCCATTGTAGGGGATAGAGATCCCAAGACTACAAGTCTCTTTTGGCGGACCTTATTTGATAATATAGGCACCAAATTGGACTTCTCATCAGCTTATCACCCTCAAACGAATGGACAAAATGAGGCTACAAATTCAGCCGTGTTGGATCTCTTGAAATGTTATGTGGCGGATCAAAAGTCTTCTTGGGAGAAGTACTTACCGCTTGTGGAATTTGCATACAACAACATGGTGCGTGCATCTACGAGAGGCCTCATTTGAGATTGTTTATGGTAAGGTGGTTTTGCCACCCATCCTTCACACAAAGGATGAAATATTTACAGTTATTGATGAGTATGTAAAAGACTTGGATATTACATAGTCATTGGCACATACACAATGCTTTTCATGTGAGTCTCCGTCGCAAGTATGTAGGGCTGGAGCCCAATGAGCCGGTCATTGAGGATCCACCAGAAGTGGATGAGCTTCAAGAGCTTTTGCAGCCAAAAAAGATTGTGTATCACAAGGAACGCAAGCTTGCTGTGCAAGCAAAGTTGTCATTCATGTGTTACCTTGTGAAGTTCAAGAACTATCTTCCCATTAATGCTAAATAAGTAGATGAAGAGTTCTCTAGAGATTACCCGCACTTGCTTCAGATGTATTTGGATGCTTTTCAGTTGGCAGACAACAATTTAGAAGCCGAGGGAGATGTCACCATTTGGCCACCCAACTGGTCCACCCGTGCTTTCTCATTATGTATGTAGATTGGACTAGCGTCCATGAAAGTTGCATATGCCAAGGATCATGTGATACTGTGGACTTGGCTTTCCGTTGGGACTTGTGCCTATGTGTACATGGCCAGAAATGCTTGGAGGATTGGTGTTCCATTGGGTCTAGCACCTTGTGTACTTGCCTAGAACACGTCTATTTTGGTATACTCTCAGAAACGGGGATTGTCCATACCAATGTTGCATTGCATAGCATCTTTATGTACTTGCCAGAAATGGAGTTTGCATGCAGTTTTCATGCTTGCCTGGCCAATGTGTAGTTCCAGATAAGGGGACGCCTGTCCATGAACCATGCGCGTGAAACTGTCTTCTGACATGGTTATGTGGCATGTGGCAAGTGGTAAGTATTGGTCAAAGTCTAGCCTTAAAAACTAGATTTATGAGTGAGTGTGTAAAGTTTTGAGCAGCCGAAACTCACTTATAAATTATGGCCAGCCCTATGTTCGCACACACTGATGTCCCAAGGTGGACAAAACTCAATGTCCACCTCCCCTTTGTTTAAAGAGAGCAACCAACCATGGGTCCATCCCACCTTGCACCACAAGTCACTTTTCCTCTTTGCCTAACACCCATGGTGGACATCTCATCATCTCTCGCTTCCTTCTCTCTGTAAAAGTTGGCACCCTCCTTCATGAGCCTTTGGCTATATTTTCTGCACTTTCTGCTTCCCAACTCCATATCCAAGCTTGCTAGTGTGTTTTCCAAGCTTCCAAGAGCCCAAGTGGAATTCACTCTCCCGATGACTGAAATTCAACAAAGCAGTCCTTTTATTTGCTATAATTTCTGGTCTTTTGGCTGAAAACCCTAATTTCAGCATTCCATTCTCAAGTTGAACCATACGGAAGCTTTCCCACGGTTCCCTTATGCTCTTGAAGACTTGTCGCGAAGGATCGCGACCATAGTTGTCACGGTACGAAAATACGATACCGTACGGTGCGATACCGTACGGGAATATTCGGTACGATATGAAATTTTGGGATACGGTACGATAAAATACGGTTTTTTAAATTAAAGAACACCTACAAACATAGACATTTTCAATTTGGAAGGGTAGAGTCTAGAGAAGTTGTTTCAAACCAAAATATCATTAAAAACAACTAAACAAGTTTGAAGTGACAAACAAAAGTACATAAGTATAGAGGTGCGATGCGATCATGCGCGCTAGGCGCGAGTACAAAAAGAGAGGCTAGAGCCAAGGCCCAAGGAGAGACTAGACAAAGGCATCACTATCAGAGCTCTCGCTGAAATCATCCTCATGAGAAGAGGACACATCAGTGGCCTCGCCGAAGTCGCCATCGCTAAGAAGGTTGCCCTCATCATCGAACTCGGGCTCTCTAAGCTCATGTGAGAAGCCAAAGGGAGCATCCTCATCTGCAAGAGCGAGTGTGGAGCTACCCGATCCACGCCGCACATAGGTATGCACTATGTCCCTGGGAGCACCACGAACCGTGCATCCACGGCTTCCTACTTGCACTCCTCTGCCACTACCTCCACGCCCACGACGAGTGCGAGTAGGTCGTCGATCAAATGACTCGAGCTCTCGATAGATCTCTGCATAGATCCTCTCCTCCTCCTCATCCTGCACTTTGTTTACACTCTGAAGAGTGTCCCCTGTGAGCTTGAATGCATCCACATTCACCTACATTGTACAATGATCAAGTGACAAGCAATGTATTAGAAATTTGGTTCCAAATTTCAATAAACATTGAAGTTTGAAATTTGAATGCTTATAACTTATAACTTATAAGTTGTAACTTATACCTGTCTCGCTGATTCCATCTTTTGCATTGCGCGCAGCATGCGCAAGTTAGCGCGGCAATACACTAGCCGCTCTAACTGTTGCGTGCTCAAGCGATTACGTAACTTCGTGTGTACAAGTGAGTAGGAACTCCAGTTCCTCTCACATGCACCCGAAGAGCAATCCTGAGCTAGGATTCTCAAAGCCACCTTTTGGAGGCTTGAGAGCGCATACCCAAATGTCTCCCACCAAAAGAGGGGCTTCACAAGGGATTCCCTCTTCCAACAGGTAGTAGATGCAAACGCGGCTCCTCCCCTTTGGTCATTGTAGCTTATGAGCTCCTCAAGGAACTTCCCATGGCGATCCTCCGGCAATGCTTTGGGCAAGTAAGCATCTCGGGCTTCAAGTAGCTCCACGTTGGTGAAGAGGGCGGGTGATTTGTAAGCCGGATGCAATAAAGCGGCAAGACCATGGATAGGTCTTCGCATCCACTTCCATCTCTTCTCCACAATGGCCAACATACCATCGCGCTTCTCCTCGTCGATGGAAGGAGAAACGCGTAACTCTGCTATGGCCTCTCCCATGAAGTGAACAAGAAGGCCCATGGTGGCTCCCTCCATGTCGGTCATCCGCAATACCCTATAGAAGGGCGTGACCGCAATGACAATAGTGCGGACCGACTGCCAAAACTCCTCCTTTAGGCAAAGCCGTTGCATGGCTTTGGCCTCCGCCGATTCTCGCTCATCCCACTCATTCCACATTGTGGAGACCACTGTTTGGCGAAGGGAGGATTTCACATCGTGGAGGCGCTCCAAGACGAGCCACATGTAGGCGAAGCGTGTAGATGAAGGCTTCTTCAATTCCAACTTGCTATGTTCGCGGAACATGGCAAGCACCTTCACCTTTGTGGTGAAGAAGGTAACAATAGAGATAGCTTCGGTCATTACTTCCTTCATCCACACTAACTTGCCCATATCCTCCATGAGCAAGTCAATGCAATGGGAGGCACAAGGCGTCCATACTATGGAGGGATAGTCCTTCTCGAGCAACTTCCCCATCCGACGGCAATTTGAAGCGTTGTCGGTGATGACTTGCACCACGTTCTTCGATCCAACCTACATGTCACAATGCACATGAATGGATGCAATGAGCGTATGCCGTATGAGACTTGAGTCATGACTCATGATATAGCCACATATGATCATATGATTCATATCACATATACCAAAGCCTAAACTTTAAAGACTTTAGTGCAATTTGAAAGTTGAAACTTACCTCCATGATGGCTTGCTTGATATGGCGATATATGAATGCACCCGATGTTTTCCTCCCCGCCTTTCCGGAATCCACGCCCCGCACAAAGTATGTGCCAAGAGGGCAAGAGACAAGTATATTGATGATGCCTCTCTTCTTCCGGTCACTCCATCCGTCGGAGAGGATGCTACACCCATACTTGGACCATGCCGCCCGCACCGGATTGAGAGATCTATCGATTCTTTCCCTCTCGTCCACAAGCCTCTTCGTGCGCATGTCATGATAGGAGACGCCGGTCCATCCTTCACATGGGCCCACATTTGCAATGGCTTTCACCATTGACTTCCATTGATCTACCTTGAGCACATGGAATGAGAGATTGCACTCAATAATGGTGCGTGCAATCTCTATATCCGCTAGCCGTTGCCGTTCTCGGAGATGTGATAGAGAAGAAGAGAACCCCCCGGTGGCTTGGGCTAGAGTGGCTTGCCTCGTGGGAGACTCAAGCCTTTGTCTCTTTGAGGAGGCGGAGGCGGAGGTGGAGGTGGCACCGATGGAGGCGGCGGGGGAGGATGTATCACAAGGCGGGGAAATGACCTCATCATCCGCCCTTGAGCTTCTACCACTATCATAGTGAGCACCCAATCCACCCTTGATCTTGTTGAAGATCTCATCGGATATAGCAAGGGGGACTTCCTTGCATGGCGCAACTTGCCCCCCCACCTTTCCAACATGTTGGAGAAGCCTAGTAACTCCACTTGTGTATTGTTTGCCACAATACTTACAAGTCCACCTATATGACTTGGACTTTCCATCGGCTTTCTCTACATGGATAGCATGCACATTGAAGGCTTCATTCTTCTCCCTTGTCATTGTAATAGAGAGAGAGAAGTTAGAAGATTCAAGAGATGGATAGGCTTGAGAGAGAGAGAGAGAGAGAGAGAGAGAGGCTTGAGAAAATGAGAGTGAGGCTTGAGTCTTGACTCGAGGGAGAGAAAGCCTAAAGGCTTGAGAGAGAGAGAGAGGCTTGAGAGAGGGCCTATGGGGGAGAGAGTGGCTTGAAAGTTGAGAGTTGAGAGAGAGAGAGAGAGAGGGGGGGGGGCTTGATGGTCACTTGAGCAAGACTCAAGAGAGGGGGGGGCTTGATGGCTTGAGTAATGAGCATTGAGAGGCTAGAGCTTTGAGAGAGAGAGAGAGAGAGAGAGAGAGGCTTAGGGGGTGGGCATTTTATAAGGCCATGTAGCATGGGCCATGGCCAATGGGCACATGGGCCACAAAGCATGCCCAAAACGGCCAGCAAACGGCTACAAAACAGCCACGAAAATGCGCAGTCGGCGGCGGCGCAACGGCTAAAAACGGGCAAATCTGGCATATCGTATCGTACGGTATCGTACCGTACGAAATCGTACGGTATCGTACCGTACGAATCGTACGTACGAATCGATTCGTACGCGTACGAGAAACAACCCTGATCGCGACACATTGAAGATTTCATCACTCGAGACGCTTCCATCATGAAGACTTCCGCTGTCATCGACTCTACTTGCAATTGGTAAACTTTAATGCTTAAGTAAGGAAGCAAGTAGCATAGGGGAGGAGCAAGACTCCATGTTCACATACCCTCTGTAGTGTTCTCTTGTCCTCCGTTCTCTCTTGCAGATTGTTACTACCATGTGTTGGTGGAACAATAAAGAGTAGATGGTAGGAAACATGGACACTTGCGAGGGTAGTGTGAGTTGCACATCTCCACCGACAAGTGTAATGTTGTATTCATATGCATTGGTATGGAAATCTAGTCAAAAATGCCCATGACACTACGTCTTGTATTGAGCTGCTTGTCCATTAAATCTTGGTGTTTTTAAGTGTATTGATTAGCACGTGTTCGACGAAGCATTCCACACCGACCAGTGGAATTATAGGTAGAGGACAAGGCCCACTATATGTTTAGATGTCCATCATATTATGAGATACAAGGTAGATTTCACTACCTCTTCCGGGAGGGGTTTGGGGATGATGTTGATGCTAATAGTTGATGATGTTGATGGTACTGTTGATGCTAATGCTACTCATGCTACTGATGGTAAATGCTGACCTAATCAGGGATTAATGCTGTTCATGCCAAGGATTAGCCATGGCACGGGCGTGCACGCGACAAGAATCTACTTAACGGGGGAAGACCAAGTCGCCTCTAGGAAGGTACCAAATTGTGAATAGAGAAGGATCTACTTAAGGGGGGGAAAGGGGGTGAGGGTGATGGAGTGCATAATAGGACAGCACAGCCCTGGTACCACAGATGAGTGATAAAAAAGGCCAATCATAGTATGCATCAAAAAGATTTAAGGAGAGAGCATATACCTCAGATAGCCTCATTTGGGGCCATTCTCCTGACAGTGATAGTTGAGTGATTTCATTTCGAGAAGTCATGCATGCTAGCATTAGACTTCCATCCTGGCTATTCTCCTCTGCCAAAGTTGAATCCAGCAGCAACCTTTTCTCAAAGCAACTCTGCATTATACAGTACATGACTCATCAGATGAGAAGAAAAGTTTGAAATGTTTGTAGAAATACAAGATCATAATAGTAACAGAGAAACACAACACGGTGAAAATCTGGAGAAAAGAGCCCTATATTCAGTCAAGGACCTATAAAATTCATTGCTTGTAGACCTTAAGCCTCACTGGTCTTACAGATATGTCTGCCAACAAAGGCCTTCCAAGAATAGAAGATCATGTGAGTGTCATCTGATGCAAGCCAAGCAATCCAAAAAGGTATACCCCCACAGATGCATCTCAATCAGGTTAGTACTGAGCAACACCCTCCTCTCTACTAACACAGGGATATATGTATAATATTATAAAAAACTATAACAAAGGGGGGGCAGTGCCATCTTGATGGGTTCAAAGAACAGATAACGGCAAGATCTAGTTGCTCACAAGGCTCTGTTGGATGCTTGCATTTGTGTTCCTCAAGAATTGATAGGATTTATTTTGGGCAAGAGGCTAACTACATAGCTCACACTTTGAAGATGTGGGTTGATCCTGCTTCTACTCTATCTGATCACTTCAGGCTAAGATGGGGGTGGGAGGATCCTAAGTGTTGGATAGCGGATGCCAGGCTTTTTCCTAGGAGGAAATTAATTGCCAAAAACACTTTACTCAGGAACCCCTGTGGAGGAAGCCAACAGTGCCATTGAGTTTCTGATAGAGAGGTTCTGATAAGAGGCTGGTCAAAGATTCGAAAGTGTGGGACAGGTTTGTAGAGAGAATGCAAAGGGTGATCAGGAAGGTGGGAGCTGGTGGAGAAGAGACATAGGGAAACTTTGAACCATGAAGCGAGGGAAAGGATGTGGTGGTGCAAAACTCAGTTGGAAATTTCGGAGAACAAGAGAGCTTAGATTGGGAGAATTTGTCTACAAAACTCATTTTTAATGCATCTCAGACCCCTTCTAAGCTTTTTTTAGATCCCTCAAAGGTAAAAGAACTCAAGATGGGTGCTAGCAGAAGCTGAAGCTCTCCTGCAGCCACCCTGCCACCGCGCCCGCCCCGCCCCCCATTGCAGTGGCCTCCTTCTACCCTTGCTCCCACGCCTTCCAGCCCTCTGTGTACCCCTGCCTGCACCTCCCCCAGCGCCCCCCCACCCCCCGGCGCCTGCCTCTTAGCCCGCCTTTGCATCTTAACCCTTTTTCCACCTGCCCATAGCCTCTTCCCCGCATTCCACCTGCGCCTCTTTCATCCCCACCTTTTCGCCTGCTCTTACATCCCCGATGCCCTTTGATTCTTCCCTAGCGCACTCTTGATCCTTCCCACCTTCCCCGAGCCCTATCCTCTTCAGCCTCTCCTTCGACCGGTGTTTTCAGCTTTTGGGCAGTTGTTTTCTTCGGTGTCTTCTGGTCTTCGCACCTAAGGAGGAATCAATGGCAGCCACTCCGTCATCCCCGACCGAGGCCAGACACTTGAGCACCCAGATTTCAAACTGCTTGCAACAGGATTGAGGGAGAATTGGCATAGTCCAGATTTCCACACTGGTTCAGCCACCACAGGGGCTTTTGGACGCAGACCTTGGAAAGATATCAGGACTTTTTTATAGGAGGCCACACAGAGCAGACTGGCTAGAGGAGCATCCGTGTCGGAGCCCCTTGCAGCTTCAGGAGTGTACCCCGGATAGCCCGTGGATTGAGACCCAGATGACTACAGCCTGTGCAGAGCTTAGCTCCATTGAAGAGTAGAGGATGGAGAACAGATAATATGCTAGAGCTTCCTTCTAGACCCAGGCGGGAGACAAGGTCACCAGAGATTTCTTTGAGATTACAATCCCACACAAGCAGAGGATGGTATCCGTAAAATCGTGAGGCCAGGATGGATCCATAGTTGCTGATCCCCCTCAGGTGCGAGCTTGCAAAACAATATTAAACATGCATCATTTACACATTAAAACATGTTTTCAAGTTAAAACTAAAGAATCTAGGTTAAAAAACGCTTAAATCGTACAGTTCCAGGTGGACACGAATGAAACGCATTTCATTCGTATGAAACGTTTCATTTAATTCAAAATGAATGAAACGTGTTTCATTGCAACTATGCATGGAAGCAATGAGATTATGTCCACAAGCTCCATGCCAGAGAGGTTGTCAGAGGAATTGATTATTGGATTCCCAAGGAAGGTGGTGACAGATTGGAAATTTGGCAATAGAGACCCATCACTCTCCCAGGGACCGCATACAAAATCTTAGCCAAATCCATGAGCCAGCAACAGCATCCTTTCCTCCCCGATTTGATTCATGGGACACAAACAAGTTTTATTCAAGATCGGAGCATTCTGGACATCACCTTCACTTTTTGGGAGATGACCGCTTCGCCCAGGTTGCTGCAATAGGATTAGATAGTTCTCCTCCTTGATTTTGAGAAAGCCTATGACAGGGTGGACTGATGCTTTTTGGAGGGGACAATGTGCCGGATGGCATTTCCAGAGGAGTGGGTTCAAGGTGTTTCTGGGCTCTATTTGGCCTCGCACAGCCAGGTTCTCATCCAAGGGGCCAAGAGGTAACAAATTCCCTCCTCCTCGCTCGGTCCGGCAGGGCTGCCCATTGGAACCTTTTCACTTTTTGCTTGTTGCCAAGGCCATGAGCAGTTTTCTCTCCGCACAAAAGACAAGGCTACAAGAGTTATGTCTTCCCATTCGCTCGTAGGAGGAGCTACTTGACTCAGAGTTTGTTGATGGCACAGCAGCATGCTTATCCGGAGATGAGGGGAATCTCCAAAGATTCGCTGATGAAATAGAGATCTTCTGTGTTGCATCCGGCACATAGATCAACTGGCACAAGTCGTATGGATTCTCGGTTTGTTATCGCCCGCCCTAACTTGGAGCCCAGATTGAGGCTTTTCAACGGATCCCGAGCGGCACTCCAATTTGTTATCTTGGATGCCAAGTTGGTATCGACACTTCCATGGAGCAGCAATTAGCCCCTCTTCTTCTGAGTGTTCGGAAGAAGTTGCTATACTGGAGTTCAACCAAGCTTTCCTTACCTGGCCAGGTCGTGGTGGCAAAACAGCATATATTTTCAAGTCAATAATTCCCAAACCTCCACAGAAAAAACCTTGTTCCACGTCAACCAGTGATGTGGTCTTTTTTTAACCTTTTTTACTCCATAAAAAGACCTTGATAGGAGACAATAGCTTAAGCCAGTGATTCCTCTTGAAGTCCAGCATGGGTTTAAAGAATTGCAAATAGGATAACTGACCACCACCACTCTCACTCTGAAGGGAAGGAAAGCATTGCTCCATTTTTTCATTTGACATCCATCTTACTTAGCACCCAATCCACTAACTGCTTGTTGGTGAGCCCAACTCACATTGGGCAGCCAAATGCTTGAACACATAGCCTTGGTTAATGACTGGACACCACCATCTGGAAATGTTAATCCTATTCTCCTCTGGCAAGATTATAATCCTAGACTTATGCAGATTGCACCTAGAGCTAGATGCATCGACAAAACACTGAACTATGGCCAATACTTTTCTCATATTTTTATTATTGGCATGTAGTAGAAAGAGGATTGAGTCATCGTCAAAGCATTGTATCACCACCTATCTCATCCCAACCAAGTTGAGGCCTTTGATTTGACCTTTATCAGCAACAAGTTCCATAGCTAGAATCAAAGGGTGGGGGTGATGACTGCAAACAATAATGGGACAAGGGGATAGCTTTGCTGATAGATCTCCTAAGGGCGAATTTTCCCACCATCATACCATTCAAGAGCAAACTAGACTTTGCCCGTATATCAGATTAGAGATCAATTTTCCAAAGCCCATTTTACGAAGAACCCTACTCAAGAATGACCTGTGAACAGTCATAGGCTTTTTCCAGATTTTCAGATCCAGTCAAAGCGTAACACATTTTTGTTTTGTTTGAACATCCAATTCCTTGCCCACCATGACAGAATAATATTATCTAAAACAGACCTCCCTTTTAGAAAGTCATGTTAGCTCTTAAAGACATGCTTTTGAAGCAGAGGAGTCATACTGATAGCCACAACCTTGGTCAAAAATTTGTACAACACAGGGAGCATTGTAATGGGTCTGTAACGAGAAAAGTTCTCACAAGCTACCTGCTTTTGGATAGCGTTGTAAAACGAGACCATGAGTGAGTTTCTCTATCCTCACACCAGTCTTTCGCTATGTAGCTATATCTCTAGTAGGGTTAGGGGTCTCATGATGCTCAGTTTGACTTTACAATATCTTTTCAGGATGCTTAGTTTGACACAAGAGGATGGCATGATTGCCTTTTTCTTCGAGCCTTTACTTTCGACCCATGGTCATGTGAGAGGTTAGCCATGGGTCTAATCATTTTGTTAGGCTTCTCTTCTCCACCTAGACCAAGCAACATGACATAATGATCCAAGAGAACATCATGATAGCTATGATGAACACGGCTCTATAGATCTAGCTATACCATATGTTACCCTATAACATTAAACTTCTTAGATCGATGTATCGAGTCATTAGTTTTTCCATCCCTCGTGGCTGAATTATTGTGCCTTATCGAGTATCATATATTTTGGCCACTTAACGTGCATTTGTACATGATGAGATTTTGGGCGTCATCCTAGCTAGCTCATCTCTTAGATACACACAAAAGAGAGCCAACGAGCATGCTCGGGGTATAAACGACATAGGAAATGTATTCCCTTAGAGGAGGATAAGAGTGATATTATCCCTTGAGGATACACTCTTTGTAAAAAGTAAACTTTATATGTAAAAAGATGTTTTCATTTTTCTCTCGTCTTGTGTAATGTCTTTTTGTTTTTAATATTTATGTATGGATTGCATTACACAAAAATGGCACAGAATGCGACTGTCACTCCTAAGAAATTGTAAGAAAGGAGTCAAGAGAGAGAAGACTCGTTAACGTGGAGTCGAGAACACAGGACATCATTTACATGGTCTAGTCCAATACACGGGCATTAGGCAAAATATGGACTCTCATTTTTTCCCCTTAAGGATTTCCATACCTCCTCTCTCTAGAAAAATGGGCTCATGGTGAAATTTTTGCAAATCAAATCAAAAGTTGGTGGAGATTACACATTTAGAATCTAGTCATCGAGGCCTTTCCCAATGATACATAGCATGATGGAAAATTTTGATTATTCAAGAAGTCCCCAAATTGATGATGATGTGGCATATGAAGTCCCCAAGTTGGTGATGGCGTGGCATATGCCGCGTCATCACCAATTTGGGAACTTCTTGATATGAATAATCAAAATTTCCCATCATGCTATATATCATTAGAAAGGTCTATGCCATGTCATCACCAATTTGGGGACTTCTTGAATAGTCCAAATTTTCCATCATGCTATATATCATTGGAAAGGTCTCCATTAGTAGATTCCTTGGTCCTTCAGCCTAGACCAAAATTCATCAAAGAACTGAATAAAAAAACCATGCTAGAAGGTTTTTTGTTAACAATCCAAGCCACTTGCTCTTTAGCCTGGTCCAAAATTCATTAAAGAAACAAAAAAACCATCCCAATCAGATGTCTTATCCTTCAGGCTTCCCCAGTAGTTTGAGAGCCTCCCAACAATCATCTGCTTCTATCTTCCTCTTAATACATTTGGCTTGGTTAGGGTCTATGTCTTTAGGTATGATCTCCAACAACTAGTTCTCTGCTTGAATCCTTTACCTAGATATGCAGAGACGTCTTCAAGAAGACTGAAGGTACTCCCCAAAAACTGGACTTATTAGCTCTTGAGGATCATCAACCAGATTCTCTTCTTCATCTTGGATCTTGGAGATGACTTCTTGAGTTCTTTTTTTTTTCCAGAAAGAGATCCTTCTATTAGTTACCAAACATAACAGCCTTGCTGGCTAAGTACAAACTCAGCTCCATAGAGAGAAGCGAGAATCAAGAAAACTGAGAAAAAAGGGAGAAGAGGGGCTGCTCTGCGGGGGAGAAGGCTACCTCATACAATTTTTATTTTTTTTATTTTTTATTTTTTTTTATTTATTTTTTCTTGGGGGGGGGGGGGGGGGGGGGGCGGGGTGGGGGGAAGGAAGCAAGGTCGCCCGTAGTGAAAATGCAAAGAATCCTCTACCAAACATGTTGAGCCTTCTGGCAATCCCAAAGGCAATGTCGTTGGGACTCCTAAAGATGGCCACACCTCGAACAAACTGCTGGCCTACCTTTGATGGCCAGCTAGTGCCAACTACTAGGCTCTGATGTGCCAACTGCCATAGAAAGAGGGTAATCTTTTGCAGCCGAAAGCTGTCCCACCGAATCTTCCAATAATCTG
Source organism: Cibotium barometz (assembly GCF_041138505.1). Classification (NCBI taxonomy): domain Eukaryota; kingdom Viridiplantae; phylum Streptophyta; class Polypodiopsida; order Cyatheales; family Cibotiaceae; genus Cibotium; species Cibotium barometz. The sequence continues at coordinate 19,625,337 of NC_141065.1, read as the reverse complement.
AGAGAAACTGAGGGAGGCCCTAAGACTGCCAGTGCCCCACTGTAGGGGTGCCCTCGATCGCGGGCATGTAAATCCTATGTCTGAGCCATGCGGTGTTAGCAAAGAAAGGGGTGTCGGGATCGTGTCCACTCTCCCGGATCCCACTGAAGTCAAGTGAGAGGGCGACCCTCCCATAGCCATAACCATCACAATCCCTCTCATGGAAACCAATCACCCTCACCCTTTGCAAGGTGCATCCATTGAAATCCTCCAAAGGGGGCTTTGCTCTGTCGAGTCTGCCGTAAGGTCCAATAGAGAAGGTGAATGTGCCAACTATGCTCATGGAAAACAACCACCCTCACCCTTTGCAAGGTGCACCCACTGAAATCCTCCAAAGGGGGCTTTGCTCTGTTGAGTCTACCATGCGGTACAATAGAGAAGGTGAGGAAGGCATAGCTCTCATCAACGCCATGGACAAACAAAGGTATGCTATGTCTGGTGAACACTCCCAACCACCTGTTGGGGGGGAGAGGGGGGGGGGGAGGTGGATGGAAGAGTCGATGTCAAGACTAAGTTTGTCCCCGCCCCGTATCCTAGTAAGGCTCCTCTCTTGGGCCTCTGGGAGAAGCTGTCTAAAGAGAAGCCAATCTTCGAGAGATCAAGGGAGCCCCATACTCTCAAAGCTCCCCACGATACATGCAGACGTGATCCCAACATATGACCATTGGGTAAGGGTTCCATATCAGGGGTTGACAGAGGCGCTCCTCTGATGAAACTAGAGTGGACTGTTGAAGGACCGGCTTGAGGTGGTCCCAAGCTCACAAGAGGCAAGCTGAAAATCTGTCCTCAAATGTAGGGCTAAAGCCATGAGCCCGCATGTTTGTGAAAGTCCATCTCGTGCTCTCGGGCTAGGGACCCTTCAAAACAGGGGTGCAAGTGGAGATCCACGCTAGGAGAAAGTCCTTCCAGGGCTCACCACCTGGAAGGAGTCCATGAACTATCAACTTGCCCAAAAGGGCCCAGCTCTGAATAGAGGGGTCGATGATGCCCAAGCCCCCCTGTGTCAAGGTTGGATGATCACTCTCCAGGCCACCTTGGCTTGTGCAGGCCTCCCATCGCTAGAAAGTTGCGGATCAACCGCTAAACCTAACCAATGCAAGCCCAACAAAATGCCTAGCAAGAGGTGCTGTACCATAGTGTGGCAACAAGAACCCATTGCTAGAATGGCTAAACAATTGGGGATCTTTCTTCTACAAGAGCAAAAGTAGACCATTATGCTAAGAATGATTGTGGAACACTCACAGGTTTATCTAAAAGGTTGTTGGAAGGGTATGCCTTGGGTGGGCAAGACTTTTTCACTTGCCCCGAGGAGCCCCTTTGTATGGAATTTTTAGTCAGGGAATGAAATGGGTTCTCCCCTTAGCTAAATGGTGTGGCTCTTCGAGGAGCCCCTTTCTATGGAGTTTTTAGTCAAGGAATGGAATGGGTTCTCTCCTTAGCTGAATGGTGTGGCTCTTAGAGGGTCACTAGTAACTCAATTCTGGGATTACATGTTTGGTGGTCTAAGATTTTAATCCCCCATTAGCCTTGATTGATCCTAGGAAGGGCCAGAAGGCTGAATAACAAGTCTATAATCGACCTATGAGATCTTTGGGATGGCCCATTGATTGATTGGAGAGAAAATCAGCAAATTAAGGTGATGTTTTCTTTGAACAGGGAGGACAAGGAAAACTCTTCAATTGTGGTCTGGAATAGCCAAGCTCTTGCTGCCTAGATAGCTAATCATTTCATTTTGATAACTGTATATATTTGATTATGTTGTATTAGGGGTTTGGTTTGCTGGGGACTCCACCTTGAAACTGTAAATTATTGCTTGGTTAGCACGGCAGGTGAAAGACTAGCTTTTTTATAGGCAGATTTTTTTCACTATTATATAAAATCTTTTCTTCCCCCCAAAAAAAATTTGTAAAAGATAACTAGTATGTACCAAGGACATAGCAGAGACCAAGTCGTACATAACAATTCCTGCATCTGCAAGAGCTAATGATGCACAAGATATCACCACAGACAAATCTCCTGCAAAAAGAACATTGAAATTAGCAATACTAGACTGCAAATTTTATTTTACAAAGTCTAATGACTAGATTCAGCTACATACCAGAGAAGCTAGCAATAGAGGAAGGAGGCAAAAAAACAATAAATTGATACAGTGTCACACATCACTCTCTCCTCCTTTCACTACCAAGCAATTGGCATGTCAAAAAAGTTTTGGGCAATAGTTCATCGCAAAAAGAGGGCTCTGCATGGTCTATGGATGAAAAGAGTTGTTGTCCCATGAGTGATGCAGTGGAAGACTTAAACATAGATTAACGCTATATGCACATGACTCATGAGAGATTAGTGTTGATCAAAACTGAGCAAGACAGGAGAGAGAGACATAATCTATGGTATATTGCCAAACAATGAATGTACATAGATCTTGACTTAGATCCTCATTGTGCATACTTATCTTATAATGCATATAAACTAGCTGATTCACAGCTTCTCTAGTGATCTAGACGCTTCGGTTGCTATCATCCTCGGTCTTGGCTCTATTGAAATTAGGGTTAGCACAATGCAACACCCCTTTTTTGTAAAACCACACATTCTAATACTTTACTGTATAAAGAGAAGAGCCCCCAAGATAAGTGCACTTCTCATACAATGTAAAACTAAAAGCAGTGCAAAAACAAGTCCAGATGCAACTGGTCCAGCTGTTGGTGCTGAAAACAGTCATATAAATATTGACGCAATGATTGACGGAAGTAGTAATAGTGTCCTTCTGAATCGACTGGAACACCAACCGATTGCAATCAATCCAGATTGTCCAAAGTGCTCAAAATCTTGTCCATGCAAAAAAAGGAGCTTTGTCTGTCAATTTTCTTGCCAATCTGCCAAAGATCAAGAAGTTTCTAGAGAAACATACACACAAATACTCAAGCTCACAAAGATATTCACGAAGTGATAGAATCCAACACAAAGGAATAGTAAAACCCTCACAAAGGTGCTCACAAAGGGCAAGGTTTTCACAACTTGAAAAATCACCAAGGTTAAGTCACAGAAAGTAAAGTATTCAAATGGCCCTCTTCTCAAGGAGGGAAAAGAGGGGGAACGTTAAACCTTGCCTTGGACTCTCTGCCAAAAATGCAGGCTGCCCACATCTGCCCCGACTTCTCTACTGCCTACCAAACAGAGGAGAATGTGCTGCAGATTAGCTGAGTAATCACAGCTGCTAATGAGCTCTGGTTGAGCTCCAAAAAACACAGAGTTGTGCAAAGATTGCTTTGAACATTACCCAATCCACAGTGGTTAAACACACAGAGGGTGGACACACACACATTCGCTTAGCCCTTTAGGGGCGGTTCACACACATGGTGAACACACACGAGAGCTCTGAAATCCCCCTCCCCCTCCCCCCCAAAAAAAACAAGAATCTTTATGCTCTTATCACAAGGTCATTAAGAAGCACGTGCAAACAAATAATGATAACATATTCGAAACAATTAACTTACCACCCCCGGACTGCAAAACAAGAGCAAATACGTCTACAGTTGTCTTTGGAAAAGTGTGCAATGCGACAGCACCCTCCAAAGCTTTGTGTAACATTTGTGAGTACTCTTTCTCCTCTGCACCCTGTAGTAGTCATTTTCAAAAGCCCCATGGAATGAATTTTTTTTGGTTGATTAGCACCAATGGTTTTTCTAGAAAAGCACAATGGTAAGTACTTGATATGCAGCTGAAATAACAAGCTTTACCTGGCCTGCCCTTCCCCGAACAGAACCAGCAAATGAAGCAAAACTGACATGGCAATTTAAACGACCAATATCACTATAGGCCTGTGCCTTCTTGCTCTCTCTTGGACCAAACCTGTAAAAGCTAAGAAACTTGCATTCACATGAAACTTCACACTGCAATGTCAACCCAAATAAACCCCAAAACCACTTCCTTGAGACGTCTATACATTCTTATCTTTATGAAACAGCTCTGGGAATACTAAAATATTATCCAGTAAATACAAAACAGCTTGTAACAATCCCCCATAGAGTCACAATTCAACAGCTCCGTCAGAAGACTTAGAATCGCACAATTAATAATTTAATGGCCTTGTATTGAATGCCTTACATGTTCTTACACCTGTGCAAATAGTAACCGTACATAGATGAGCATTTGGACACAAAAGGGCCATTTACAAGATTCTGAATTAAGCACAAAAATTCCTTAACACTAAGTTGGTAACCTAACAGGACAAAAAAATGTCCTTGTTAGGGGTGTTGGTAGCAAGAAAAAATTCTTAGATGGAGGCCACTATTCTGCCATCAAAGAGCAGCAGAAGAAGAAAGAACTAATCACAACAACAATCCTTCAAGTTTTAGGGCAAAAGAGAGACTTTAAATCCTATAAGATTGATTTTTGACTAAAGGGCTTTTAAAAATACGAAATAGGCCCTCTGTACCTCTCCTTTCTCCGAGCTTATTTTTTATCTTTTCTGGACCTTATTTTTGTTACCAAGAATGTAAGTTATAGAGCTTTGCATAATTCTCTTACCAGAAATCATATCTAACCATACTAATTTTTTGTTGTGGAGTTCAAAGCATGGCAAAGAGAATGCAAAAGATAGGGGTGTTGGTAGCAAGAAAAAATTCTTAGAATGGAGGTCACTATTCTGCCATCAAAGAGCAGCAGAAGAAGAAAGAACTAATCACAACAACAATCCTTCAAGTTTTAGGGCAAAAGAGAGACTTTAAATCCTAGAAGATTGATTTTTGACTAAAGGGCTTTAAAAAATACGAAATAGGCCCTCTGTACCTCTCCTTTCTCCGAGCTTATTTTTGCTCTTTTCTGGACCTTATTTTTGTTACCAAGAATGTAAGTTATACAGTTTTGCATAATTCTCTTACCAGAAATCATATCTAACCATACTAATTTTTTGTGATGGAGTTCAAAGCATGACAAATAGAATGCAAAAGATAGCATGTGAAAAATCATCATAGGTAACAAAAACCCACTTAACAAGACATAAAAAGTGTCCCAAGACACTTTTATGTTATATTACTTCCAAAAAGCTATCTTTTATGTTGTATGTGTTGGGTTCTCTGCCCCGGTAGTCCCCCAAAATCTGAGTTATATATTTTGGATTTTGCAACGCCTTCTTTCTATAAAACGGTCCTCTTCATCATTCCCTTTTTGCCCTTGGTTTAGGTGAGGGGGGGTTCGTTTTAACGATGTAAGCAGTCTTTGTCCCTCGAGCACAACTTGACCTCTAGTCCTCTGCACTGGCCCATGTTTTATGAACCTTTGAGCCATGCTTTCAGCCTCCTCTGAGCCATGTTCATAAGCCACTGAGCCAGTTGCAAGGTCCATTCTTGTGTTGGAGTACGGGACTATTGAAAATTATGCATGCAACTCCACCATCACTCCAAAGGGGAGCTTTGCTAGAGTTAGTCTGGAGTTTGGTCAAGTGTCCTTAGTGGTGTGAACACCCTCTTATTTAGGGCGAAAAGATAAGCCCTTGGTGCCTATAAAAGCATTGTCAATGGTGAAAGTATTATCATAATACAATCATTCTTGTGTGGTGCGACTCCTAACTTTTGTGTATTATCATCTCTCCCTGTCTCTCTCTCTCTACATTGATGGGAAGAGGGTCGAATAGCGCCATCTGGCCTATGAGACACGGAGGAAACAACATGAAGACAAAGAGATACACACAGCAATCTGGAACTGTAATGGAGTCCTATGGACACATCCAGGGAGACTTGAGGAGGTGATGGAGGGCCGGGATATCATCTTGATGACAGAGACACATGAGAGCCCGGAGAGGGGCTTACCACGGGTTGAGGGTTATCAGTGGGAGTCAGCTCACCGACAGGGGATGAGACAGGCCACCTCCCGAGGTTCAGGAGGTATTGCAATGCTTTTCAAACATGGGTTACATGAGCATGTTCGAGTCGTAGCACGAGACTCGGAGGCGAGATACATGTGGATTAGCTTACGCCTCTCAGAGACCAGATGGATTTATATCGCCCTTTGCTACTTTCCTCCGAAAGGGTCGCGGTTTGCCACCACCGAGGAGCCAGGTGGAGGAGAGGCTAGTGAGTCTCCATACTCTGTCTTATCTGAGGAGATCTTACACTATTCGACACTGGGAGAAGTCTTCTTCATGGGGGACTTCAATGCACGGACTCAGAGCAGATAGTGCGAGCTCTATGACTTTGAGGATCCCTTGAGACTAGAGCCGCTAGCTATAGAGGATACAGGGACCACTCGGATCTCCGCTGACGGAGGAGCTAACAGCACTAGATATGGGCAACATTTGCTGGAGCTTGGGGCCCGACACCATCTCGTTATTTATAACGGGATGACTCAGTGGCCAGATTCAGGTGGGTTGACTTGCTTTCCAGTGGAGGGTGGCAGCAGTACAGTGGACTATGTGATGGGATCCCTCTCACTTTACCGTACCACCATGCCCCATTGGGGCGGATCATACATATCTATCCCTCACTTTTAGGAGCTTACTGGAGACCCACCCACCCATCATACAGCCACCATGCACTATTTTCCACTTCACTCAGGACCTAGCCGATGTGTATGACTATCATGTTCATGATCAGCTATTTGCCTTAGACCCATCGGCACCCATGGCTATGCTCACCTCCCAGCTCTCACATGTACTGCACTCCGCAGCCGCGAGGAGTTTCCCATACCACATTCAGACAGGACAGCCACCTACATCTGGGAGTATGCCCCAGAACCGATGGTATGATGATGAGTGCAGAAACCTTTACCGCAGTCTCCGAGTGCAGAGGGATCGCGGGGAGATCACCCAGAGACAGGCAGGCAGGAGGATGCATCCTCTCACCCACCGTAAGCGGCGAGCTTATGAGGAGGCTCAGTACTGGGACACATCACATGCTCATCAACAGAGATGCTGCTCCTGCTTGGAGGAGACTCAAAGAGCCCCCTCCTCCCACACCTATTACCGATCCTCAGACCTGGCAGACATATGCAGAGAGACTCTATGATGTGCCTCCACAGCCCCCTATACCACAGCCCACAGAGCCATGCCCCACAGTCTCCACCTTCTTCACCCAACCTATGGTTAGGAGGGCCATATGCCGACTCCAACATGGACGGGCGACAGATCATACAGGATTACAGGGAGAGCATCTCATCTATGCTATTGATACATTGGCACCATTTCTTGCTCATCTCTTCAACAGAGCTCTGTCAGAGGGGTTTCCGGCTGAGTGGACGATGCACACTATTGTGCCAATCCATAAAGCGGGAGATGTACTAGACCCCGGGAACTACAAGACCATCATGATTGGCCATATATTGGCCAAACTATACGGGGCAATTTTGGAGGCAGAGCTGAGCACTCATGCAGAGGATGGGGGATTGAGAGCAGCAGACCAGGCAGGCTTCCGACGAGCCTTCTCGACCATCAACCACATTTTTACATTGAGGTGCCTGATTGATCACGCCAAGGCACGGAGGCAACAGCTCTATTGTTGCTTTGTGGATTTCCGCAAGGCATTTGATACTGTGCCCAGAGAGCGCCTCTTTCGGCGACTACAGACACTAGGCATACCCTCAGACATGATGTGGGGCATATACAGGCTATATGAGCAGGTCTTTGGGAGAGTCCGATGCCCAAGAGGCTTGTCCGACACAGTTGCTAGCACCATTGGTGTGAAGCAGGGGTGCCCGCTCTCCCCCACGCTCGTTGGGCTCTATATTGATGAGGTGGTCGACTACATCACACAGGGAGGAGGCTTTGGGGTTGAGCTATCAGGTATTACTGTCCATGTTATGCTTTATACTGATGACATCGTCTTGGTATCCGACACGCAGCTTGGGCTTCAAAGACACCTTGTGGCTCTTGATGACTTCTGCGCACAGCAGGGTCTCACAGTGAACCTTGGGAAAACCAAGGTTATGATCTTCCACACCTCACCCGCAGTCAGGAGCCACACTACTCTCACATTAGCAGGAGGGCGGGTCGAGGTGGTGAGCTCTTATGTTTACCTTGGCATCACATTTACTAGCTCAGCTCGACGCTTCTCCATGGCTCAGGCAGTCCGAGACAGAGTGACCCGGGGGTATGCAGCTCTTGCTGGCCTTGAGCGTCAGTGTCATCAGGCACATTTTCAGGAACCCCGCACGAAGGGGTGGCTCTTTGATACATTAGTGACATCAGCCTTGATGTATGCAGCAGCGGTTTGGGCACCAAGGGTTGCATCCTCCACATGGGTACAACTGGAGAGACCACAGATCTTGATGCTCTCGAGGATGATACGCAGCAAACCATCCGTCCCGCACGACATTGTTCGAGCTGAGTTTGCTGCACCACCTATGGCAGTGGAGGCATTGTTCCAAACGATCTCCTTTATATACAAGATGAGGGAGATGCCCACAGAGAGATTATCCCGCCAAGCTTTTGAGGCATCGAGACAGCTGGCCGAGGCTGGACACACTGGATCTTGGTATGCACAAATGCTACAGTGGTTCTCACATCATGGGATAGACATTGAGCGGTTGCCACCTTTTCAGTATGATCAGTATGCTCCACGGGGTTACCTCTCTCTCAATGAGAGGAACAGAGTGATGAGACAGGACATATGGCAGCACTACATACAGGAGACATGGACAGCACCAGAGAGCCCACTACCACCGAAGATGCTGTATTACAGAGACCACTTTATGAGCATCTCAGGGGATGGGTTTATACAGCGACCGCGGTATATGGATGTATACATGCCGCACAACTCTCGCGTTGCTATTGGACAGCTACGAGTCTCATCACATCAGCTAGAGATAGAGGCTGGGAGAGCGGCACGGGTTCCCAGAGCCGAGCGGATATGCAGATTGTGCCACGAGGAGGTGGAGACTGAGGATCACTTTGTATGTAGATGTAGAGCCCACCAGGGGGTCAGAGATAGTTATGCAGGATTGTTTGAGGAGCACTCTTCACTACATCAGTTGATGGAGGCCTCGGACCAGCGACAGCTTGGCAGACTACTACGAGAGCTTCATAGTTCTCGAGAGAGACTCCTCCAGACACCCACTCCCACTAGGGGTGGGAGACAGTCCCAGCTCACAGATTTCTTCCAGAGAGCTATGCCAGTGCCAGAGCTGATGTACCACGTGGGGTGACCCCACAGAGAGCAGAGGAATTGAGAGCCAGGAGGAGACCTAGACAGACTGGACACAGAGCACCCCGACTATGAGTCTCTCCCTTACATAATGATAATGCACCTTAATGTGCTTTGTGTGAACATGAAACACTGGGTTTCTCACAACGGCTAATGCACTCTGGCTATCAGTGAAGATGGAGATGGGAGACTGCTGTCCAACACCAAGATCTGCCAAAAAGCGTCTGGGCCATACACACTCCATAGTTGTTGTAAAAGTTGCACTGTACTCAGCTTCACAGCTCAAAGTGGCCACTGTTGGCTACTTTTTACTAAGCCATGATATACATGAATCACCAAGATGCAAGCAAAAGCCACTAGTGGACACTCGCATTGTCACCATTTGGTCCCTTCACCAATCTTGATGAGTATTTCACACACAAATTGGAGCCAAGGTGTGAACGGGGATTTTCCACAAAAGAAAGCTGAAGCTTTTACTGGCAAAGTTTGGCCTGAAAGATGGCTACATAACATAAGCACTATGGGACTTTATTCATTAAGGCAATGACTCTAATCTCCCCGGGCTCAGTGGCTAACGAGCCGTCCTGTCTCCTGAGCTGGCGTACACCTGCTCGAGCATGGCGGGGTCTGGTAATCTCAAAGAACTCCCCAGTCACTCTATCACCAAGCTGCGTACACTGTGAGGCCTGGCGATGATAGTAGAACTCATGTCTCTACTCCTCTGCCTCTCTAACCTCCTGGCGTGCCTGGCTCAACTGGGACGCCACCCACTCACATGTAGGCTGCTGCTCTAAAGGCACTGGAGCGAAGCAAGGCTACGCCTCAAGCGACGCTCCCGCTCTCGTGTCTCTCCTAGCCGTGTCAAGGCTACAGCGTGCAAAAAAGAGCTGAGCTCAATGAGTCCCTGGGCACACTGGCCTGCTGCATCTAGGTCAGAGCTCTGGCTATCATGCCATATCCTCTCAATGTCATCAGAAAGAGTGGAATATGTGAGTATTCTCTCTGGGATCCTCAACTGCAAGCTGGTCTCCCTAGTCCCCTCCTCAAGTGTCAAAATAACTAGCGCCTGGTCGGAAAAGGAAGTGCCAGCGAGAATGCCAACGGAGCCCCCACGCTCCCCGAACCTGTCGCCCACATAGAAGCGATCAATCCGTGATAGATTAGTCCCTCCCTGCTGGCGATCCGACCGACAGAAACTAAGACTGTCCTGAGAGCGAGAGAAAGCCTCATGCTGCCATGCATCAGTAATCCGCAGTCATGCAAAATCGCTCCCAAGCTGCAAGCTCCGTGCCGTGCACGGTAACATGACTGCCTCCAACCCTATCTGCCGGGTCCTCAAGCATGTTGAAGTCTCCTCCGACACACCAATGTGCGGCCTCAAGCAATGCATCTGTAACAAGGGTCCAGAACTCTTCTCTGGCACTAGCATGGTTAGGCGCATAGACATTGAGCACGCCAAAGAGCTCATCATGCATCCTCAGAATAACATACTGTGCTCTACCCGGCACAATGACCCCGCGATCCTCAATGGCCTGCCGCCATGCATAAGCAATGACCATACATCAGGGTTGCAGGAAACGCCAGCCTCGCAGGCGGAAACGCCGTTTCAGCGTTTCCTGCAGCGGCGAACGTTTCCGATACGCGGAAACGTGCAAGAAACGGGACACGTTAATTCTCTGCCACATGTTAAATCGCCTCAACAAATTAAATTTTTTTTAATGCTTTTTCGTTTCGTGTAAGTGACGCGTTAGTTTTTTAACGCGTAGAATTAAAAATGCGTGTTCTCTGCGCGTTGCTCTTTCTCTGCGCGTTGCGTCGTCTGGCGCCATCGTCGTCTGTCAACAATGCGAAGCAAGACTTGGACCAAGCATTGTCTACATAAATGGGCAGACCACTTCAGCATTTGTACTCTCTTTCTCTCTCTCTCTCTCTCTCTCTCCATCACCATGTCTGCCTCCAATGTCACTGGAGAAACAGTCTGAGGGTAGAAATCCTAGGAAAGAGTGCTTCAGCTTTGATTGTGCGCCACGTACTGTGATCTTTGAGCATTGCAAGTGTCCACTTATCATTAGAGGCTATCTATCCCTTGACCACGCCATCCGAGAGAGAGCCCGCAAGTGCAAGTGTCCGAGCATCATACTCTTACCAGAGTGGTTGTGTGCTAACAAACAGGACACTGCTTTTCCACCAATCACCCGAAGGAGAGCACCGCTATTTTCTTAAACCTCGCCACAATATGTTTTCCTCACCATCTGCTTCACAAGGTCCTCCACCAATAGGGTTTCGGGTAAAAACACCACATTCCCCGGAGCCTTTATGGAAGTACGTGACAGAGAAAGGTGCATTTGGTAAAGGTGGGACCAAAAAATGGGCTTGCTCATTTTGTAATCGAGAGTTTGGAGGATCCTATCCTCGTGTGCGCGCACATTTGTTGGGGATCACAAAGGAGGGGATCCAACTTTGTTCGAAGGTTTCACCAGAAGACAAGGCACGTATGGCTAGAGAAGAGCATGAAAGTGCTAGCAAAAAGAAGCAGAAGATCACTCATGCTACACATGCGTCCGGGAAGCAATCCTTGTCGCAGCCTTCGGTGGAAAGTATGTTTCAAAATGCGTCTAGAGAAGAAGTGGACGAGGCAGTGGCTCGCTGTTTCTATGCTAATGGTTTGTCCTTTACTCTTGCCCGTTCTCCATACTTTCACTCCATGGTTTCTGCTATTTCTTCTTTTGGGAAGGGTTATAAAGCCCCAAACTATGAGAAATTGCGGACCACACTCTTGGAGAAGGAGCGAGAAAGAGTGGCTACTTCCCTCTGTCCAGTGGAGGCAAGTTGGGCGGAGTATGGCTGCTCCATCATTTCAGATGGGTGGACAGATACAGCAAAGAGGCCTTTGCTTAATTTCATGGTGTCAAACTCTCATGGAGTATTGTTCAAGAAGTCCGTGGACACAAGTGGGAACCAGAAGACAGCAGAATTCATAGCGCAGCTTCTCAAGGAGATTATTATGGAGGTTGGCCCTAAAAACGTGGTTCAAGTGATCACAGACAGTGCAGCAAATTGCAAGTTGGCCGGTCAACTCATCGAAGAGGAATTCCAGCACATCTTCTGGACTCCTTGTGCAACTCATTGCTTGAATCTTTTACTCAAAGACTTATCTATAATTGAGTGGATGAATACAGCTATAAACAACGGTAAGAATGTGCAGCAATTCATAGCCAATCATGATGCTACGAGGGCAATGTTTAGCAAGCATTCCAAGCTTAAGCTCATAAGAGCAGGCGATACCAGGTTTGCCTCAAACTTCCTTATGCTCCATCGACTTGCCAAGGTGAAGGAACCCTTGAAGCATCTTGTCACAAGTCAGGAGTGGGAGAAATGGAAGAGCCAAAGCAATGCTGCTCAGGAGGTAGAGGATCAAATTCTTTCAGCTTCATTTTGGGAGGGGATTGAAAAATATGTAAAGGTTTGTTGGCCAATTATGGCCATGCTTCGCATTGTTGACAGAGACGAGCCATGCATGGGCTTTGTGTATGAGGGCATTGACCAGGCACTTGAGAAAATCAAGGAGACGCTCTTGGAGTATACAAGTGGTGAAGCAATGCACGAAGAAATTCGTGCAATTGCAGAATACAGGTGGAATATGCTTCATTCTCCCCTTCATGCCACTGCCTTTCTTCTCAATCCTATGTTGTTCTTAAAGAATGCACATAAGGATAAGGAAATCATGAGAGGATGGAGGTATACCTTGGACAGGATATGTCAGAATGCCAATGAAAGGACTATCTACAAGGCTCAATTGGCAAGGTACATTGGGAAGCAGGATGATTTTGCAGACATTGACGCTCCTGGGGACATGCTAAAGTTATCTCCTGTTGCGTGGTGGCAAATGTATGGTGTAGGTACTCCTCAATTGCAAAGATTAGCTATAACTCTCTTGTCTCAAGTTTCGAGTGCATCCGCTTGTGAGCGGAATTGGTCTACATATGGCTTCATACACTCCATCAAGCGCAATCGCCTTGGCCATAAGATGGCAGAGGATTTGGTATATGTCCATAGTAACCTCACGTTAACCTCTCGAAAAGATTCATCATATAAGATGGGTCCATGTCATCAATGGGATGTCATAGAAGAAGATCCCATAGATGAATGGTCTGAGCAACAAGTTGATGTAGAAGACTTGACTCCAATGTCTTGATCTATGAAATTTGAGTTTTCTTTATTCTTTTTGCCTATGTCAATTTTCAATATAATGTTCTTTAATGTCATGTTAAAACTCATCCTACCCCCGACGTTTCCTACTACCTATGCTCACCGTTTCCTTTGCCGTTTCGACGTTCGACGTTTCCTTGCTAGAAACGTTTCGTGTGACTTAGCCATACATACTCCTCCCTGCCCACCCAAGGGGCCAAACCCTGCAGACCAAAATGTGTCCCATCTGCCAGGCATCACGAAACCATATCTCCGAATCCTGCTCGCACTCAAATGGTGCTCCTGCATCATCAGAATATCAATACTGCCCCTAACCAGGCATCTCTGAAGCTCCTGCCTCAAGCATCCATGATAGCGTACATAGTGTGCGCCGCCAAGGCCCTGTACATTCCATGAGATGATCCTCATGGATGACCTGCTGAGGTGGAGGCTATCTCAGCCATACGGCGAGCCTTGGCAAGCGGCTTGGATGGAGAATAGTCCCCATCCGAGCGGCTACGAATCTGCCCACCCAGTGTGCTGCAAGAATCTCGGATCAGGCGCCAGTGGCTGTGTCCCATGGCGACTGCCTCCCGTTCAGAGAGAGCAACCTCGTGTATACATACATATCCAAGGTCGCGTGCTAGGTCTGCCACTATGCGAACCACTAAGTGGCGAACCCCGGAGGCATCCGCACTCCCGGAATCAAAGAAGTGAGCCAGCTCCCAGAGTCGGCCTATCACGTCTGTCACCTCCAGATCGCTCACATGGTGAGAAAACTCAACTGCCTGAGTCTTCAGAATGCTAAGAGCGAGATCCAGAGTCCACTCCCGGTCAATAGTGCCGCAAAGAGGGAAGGAGAAGGCCACCGCTGAATCAAGTGCCTCCTCCCCTCGGGCCGGAGGTATCACCATATGCACTCTGATGGGTGCTGGCTCATGGGGGCCCTCCGCTCCAAAAAGCCGTGTGAAGGAGTAGTCAAAAGCCTCCGAGCGCTGTCGAGCATCGAGCCTACTCAGCCGACTGCGGATAGAAGATATCCGTGAACCGAATCGGCATGGTAGGTCTCCTCTGCGGAGCTCGAGCAAAGTCGGTACTCAGTGCCCGCCGGACAACAAGTGAGCGCCAGGGTACTGCCAGGGCCGCCCGAGGAGCTAAGGCGAGCGGAGGGGGAGGGGGGGGGAGAAGGGGGTGGGGAAGGAGCCGCTGACAAAATCGGAGTGGGAACGGGAGGAGGCGAAGGCGGAAGCGAGGCGGGAGGGGGGGACGAGGGGGGGGGGGGTGGAGGCGAAGGAGGGGGTGCTGGCATCTCCAGATCCTCAGGCTGCGCTGGGGTCTCCTCCTGGAGGGGAGCAAAACTGTTCCTCACTGGAACCCAGTGATGCTGAGACTGTGACTGCTCTGCATCAGCCTCTGGGCCTGCTGCTGTGGCTGTCTCCCTCTACGGCGCCCCTGTCCAGGCTGCCAATATGAGGTCTCCGTGGGCTGAGCAGGTGTCCCGGAGGCTGCCTGCCGAGCCGCATCTGTGGGCGGGCCATCGCGGGCCTGCTGCTATGGTGAAGGTCGGGGTCTCCTGCGAGGGCAAGCCTTGGCCAGGTGGTCGACCTGCCTGCATATAAAGCACTGGTTCGGGAGCCCCGAGAACTCCACTCTCTGATCAATCCTCTGATCAATCCATCTCCCCCCCTATCCTAGGTAGCTGAATGACCTTCGGAAGGGAGGAGATGTCAGGAACCAAAACCCTAACTGAAGGCAGGCCAGCTGCTCTAGCCACCACTGAAGCTGCTGTGGGACCAGTCTCAAGCACCGAGCCCACCAATGCCCCTATCCTAGAAAGGAGCGGACGGTACTCGCGGTGGAGTCCAGGGAAGCAAACTGTGACATGAAAAAGGCGCGCTCCCTGCTCGGCCGCTGCTGGGTCGAAGCCATGCTGCCAAGGTCTGAAGAAGGCCCGAGCACCCCTGATGTCCAGGGGACTCATGGCTAGGACCTCGGCCGTGCTCTGGGCACTCGAACTCGATCTGGTAGTGTCCGCGGCCCAGTAGCTGAACGTCGAGGATCTTGCCCACATCTGCGAGAAGGCGAGCCTGGAGAAGATCCCGGATCTCCCCTCTGCTGGGGCGAGTGCCGACTATACGACAGATGGTGGAATGTGCCTGGAGGCGTTCCACCTCTGCGGCGAGGCTCGCTTTCTCTTCCGGAGAAAGAGAAAGCCTGATGGGGGTATCCTCAGGGGCGAGCGAGGGGGCTGCGGAAGAGTCCCTCTGAGGTGGGGCGGGAGGAGCCTCCATCAATGTCTGAAGCTTTGTCGAAGGCGAAGCGTAAACGGAAAACCCTGCAGGCACCGAGCTGCACAAACGGCGGAGGAGGGGGAGAAAACAAAAGAGGGGAAAAAAGAAAAAGAGGGGAGGGGATTTCAAATACAGGCGGCAAGGGCGGGGGGGGGGGGGGGAAGAGAGACGGAGCAAAAAAAGAGAGAGACACGCAAACCTTGCTTTCCCACCTCAGAGATTAGGTTAGCTCTGATGCCAACTATGACAAACTCCCTTCGGATCATCTTAAACACACACGAAACAGAAGGAGCATAAACAACATAGAAGGGTGCATGCAAGGTCACCACTCAACCACGGTCCACATCTGCATATATCTCCTAAGCCATGGGGCGAAGATCCACATGTCAGTCAGCCCTGGCATCACATACCACCAGTGCCTACCCATACAAGCCCCCGAGAAGACTTCGTAATCCGCCATGTCCCACAGATTCACGACGGTCACAATCATGGCATCCCATACCACCAATGCTGCCGTACAAGCCCTCGGCAAGACTCTCTCCGATCCACCATGTGCGCAGGATAGTGTGACAACTCTTGATCCAAGTACAGCCAAGCTATCAAGCCATAATGATAATAATCCATAAGTCACTTATATAGTAACTACTGCTCTGCTATAAATACCCATCCAATCATAAATAGCCAGTCTCCATGTATTTATTAATAATGAACACTTGCAAGTTGCCACCTATATCAACCTACTTTCCCTAATCTCAAGGCTCCCCTAATCTTGCCACATTAGGCTCTAATCTGGAGGATTAGTATTAGGTACATAACCATTGGTGACACCTTCCTTGGAGGGGTTTTGGTGTGGGTATCGAGACTGAACAAAAGACAAAAACATTCTCAAACTCCTGTAATGGTCAAAACCTAAATATAGTAGATTGAGATCAAACTTGTTAGTATAGGGCTAGGCTAAATGATAGTGAGAACTTCCTAAAAGGTCGAAACTAAGAAAGAGAAAATGGGGAGAGATCTAGAGCTAGGTGTGGAAAAACATCCTCCCTTGTCCATTAGTACCAAACGGAGTCTAGAATGGACATTCCCTTGAGCTGGGATCCGACGGCGATCCCATATTTTGTGGTTCTGCAGCAGAATGCTAATGCCTTTGCTCATTAGCTGAAGTGGAGTGCTGAATTGTCTTGGATTGATGCCACGCCAGATTGATGCTCTCATGATCAAATGATTGGACAATGGAATGGGAGGAGGAAGGGCTGACCAAATCTGCCCTCTTCTCCTAGTCCATTTAGTTGCTTTGCTATATGACCTACAACCTGACCTGCTGCTGCTTGACCTGTCCAAACCTGTCTAGTCTTGTCCAAACCTGTTCAGATGGGCTGCCCATCTGTCTGACTTAGGCATCCTGCCTCTAGGTTGACGATTTGCACGTCTAGACTCTAGTGCCTGGCAATTGGCATAGTAAGCTGCATGGACATCTATACAAACATCAACTTCAAGTGGGTTACAAAACCGTGCAGGCTTTGCGCATGCTCAACTTCCTGAACTTACCTTGGCCTACCTTGTTGGCAACTAGCAACTTGTCACTAGACTAGGGTTCACAAATTATATAGTTCACAACATTAACCCAAAACTTGCACCTTCTGATACTATTGTGTCACCGTGCCACCAAAGTACAGTGGTTGCACATGACATCCCCTCCTGCTTAATTTGTGACGATACTGCACTGCTTCTAAGTAAACCATCAACTAGGTCAAGTACTCCTAGACAAAAAAACTCCTCTTCAAGCCAAACTATTGCATGGGGACGGGGGAAAAACTGCATCAGCTGAATCATTTCATTTCACTTCGTATGTATTATTTACAACACCTTGGATCTATCCTGGGATCTGTAACTCGTCCCCACTTGGGAAGAGCTTCATCAGCTGCATCATTTGCTTTATTTGTATCATCTGCAACATCTTGGGATCTATCCTGAAAGCTGTAATTGGCCCCCACTGGTGTTACTGCCATACCTTCCTCTTGTAAAACTCCCTTCTTGATACTGCACTAGACTTTGCACAACAACCTCAAGAAAAACCTTAGCTCTAAACTGTCCCAAGAATACCTTTGCTCCAAACTTCCTCAAGAAGACCTTTGCTCTCTAAACTGCCTCAAGACAGCATAACCAATGTTGCATGCAACATGGCCTTGCTCTACTCAGATATGTAATTAACAAAAAGTGCCATGAATGGCTTTGTTGCATTGACTAGAGAGAAAGAAAGAAAGAAAGAAAGAAAGAAAGTTATATTAACGTCCACGGGAGGCCGAATCCGACCTATGGGACAGATCAAGTACATCCATTTACATTCCACTCTGGGTATCAATGCCAAAGAGGCATAAAACTGAAAAAAAAATAACTGAAAAAGAGAGAGAGAGAGAGAGAGAGAGAGAGAGAGAGAGAAGAAAACACCCTAACATCTGATTCGGTCCCAATAACTCACTGAAGGGCCCCCACCTTGCAGAGTATCCGCTTTATTATGAAGTTGAAATGAGTAGCGTGTATCTTATTCCTTGACTTGACCACATCTCCTTCCTTGCTTAGCTGAATTTTAACGTGTATCCAGGATAAACAGAAGGCAGGAACTTGCTTGTCTGTGCTGACTGCCTCCTGAGCAGAGATCCTGTATTGCAAGACTACAACAAAACGCTGATTCCTTTGCTCATCTGCTGAAATGGAGTGCTAAACTAACTTTAGTGATGCTGTTGCTCTGCTTGACCTGATCTGGATCTGAGATTAGATGATTCAAATAGGAGGAGGAAGGGCCTATTTATAGGGCTGAATCTGCCTCCTCCGACTGGTCATCCTGGTCGACCTGCTACCCGACCTGTCCAACTTGTCCAACCTGTCCAGATGGGCTGCCAGATTGCCTGACTTAGGGATCTTGCCTTGAGGCTAGCATTTGGCCTAAATATTAGGGTTTTTTTCTTGCATTAGACTACACTCAGCACTACGTGTGCTGATTGATGATTGCAACCGATGAAAGAACATCCAAACCATTACAACCAAGGGATATTTGGCTGTAGCTGTGCATTGGCAAGCCAGGGTGATACCACTCGGTCTGAGCCGGCTGGCTAAACAAAGGGCTTTTTTTGGGTAAATATGCAGAGTAAAGTTAGGGATTTTCTAAATGACATACTTGAGCTGAAATTTATTTCTCAAACTAAGCATCCAGCCATTAATTGTAGGGTCTCGAGCTTTCAAGAGTTACGGATGTAAAAGAACGTGCCGATAGAAAACTCCAGGCCTATGCTAATGCAGGAGAAAGAAGGGCACTTACACTGAGACGATGACTTTTGTCTGGCCGAATTCGGCATAGGCTGAGCCTGCTGCAGCATTCACTGCACCCGTCTGCAAGACTGCAAAAATAACAACCCAAAATGGATAAGCAGGCATGGGACGCTGAGGGTATTGAAGATGAAAAATCATGTGGAAGAGTGTGTGTGTGTGTGTGTGTGTGTGTGTGTGTGTGTGTGTGTGTGTGTTGAGTACTTACAGGCAGCCCTGCACTCGTGTAGATGACGGCCGTCTTCTCGGATGCCATGGGGGGAGATGAGTGGCGTGGAGGACCTTCTGTTAAGAGAGACTCGCTGTGATTCTAAGGAGTAGCTTGAGACCCTCGAGGTAGCCATATCTCTCTCTCTCCTCCCTCCGTCGCTCCCTCTCTCCCTCCCTCTTAGTTAGGAGGCAAGTCCATTTTTCAAACGTCAAGGACGGATTCAGACAGCAAAAAATAACAAAAAAATAGAAGCTATAGCTATGTTTCACGTGTCTGTAAGCCCTTGCCCCCAAAAGGGAGGCACCGGGTTCGATCGATCAAATCTACTTGCTTGCACACTGGCATACAATTTCTTTTTTATGCAACTAATTCCTAGTTGATGAGAGGACTCCTCTTAGGGCCTTGCATGCCCTTTTACAAGCACCACACCTCGCAGACAACATTACAAGATAGCATTATTTCAGGTAATTGGCAGGGTTTGAACCCATAACCTCGGGCATATCAACAAAACACCTTAACAACTGAGCTATCACGATGATAATGGCATGGAATTTCAATACCCTCCCTCACTTTCTTTTAAACGTTTCTCCAATAAGGCTTGAAGATAAAGATTCTTTTTGGCAATAATCCACCATTATCTTCCTAATATAGTTATACCTGACAAATATCTTTTCTCCATACTTTTACCTCTCTTTGCTTTCTCTCTCGTGCTCTTTGGATTGGTCGAGCAATCGAGCGATCTTCAAACTACTTCACGAGGCGTCTCTCTCTCTCTCTCTCTCTCTCTCTCTCTCTCTCTCTCTCTCTCCTCTCTCTCTCTCTCTCTCGTAATAGAAGATATATTACCAAAATTGCTTTACAAATGGCAACATGGCCACCATGTGATGTACTAGCTTTCCCTCACTAATTACTCCGAACCACAAGTGTAGCTCAGAGTACCCTCATCCAATATTAGCCGCCACCAAATGAGCTGACCACCCCACAAGGAAGGGACTTGCCACAATAGTAGCCCTTTTATACGACCTATGTGAGCTGTAATACCAACTTTTGCATCAAATATGAAGGCATTCGTAGTTTACCAGATATGCCACAAACCTGTCCACCTGAAAAAATGAAAGAAAACCGAATGTTCTGGGTTATCTGGCCCATTCGGAATCTTGCCAAAAATCCAGTCTTTAACCTTTACGGGCCTATCTGTCAACGGAGTCCATATGCGAGAAAGGAAATCCCATACCTTCTTTGCCATCGGACATGAGATGAAAAGATGCAAGCATGTTTCCAAGCATGTAGTACAAAACACACAATTACCAGAAGCAATCCACCGCTTTAGCAAATGGTCTCCCAATGACAAGCCCTCAACTAGCATGCGCCATAGGAACACCTTTCCTTGATAGGGAATCTTAGACCACCAACCCTGTAAGATTTCTTCCTTCCACTAGGCCCTACTCTTCCTAATGTTCCATACCCTATTAGCTTTCTCAGTGATCCAACGCTTCTCTTCTACCATCATATGGTACACTTGATTTGTTGTACGCTAGACAATGTCTTGAGGCTTTCTAAATGCCCAATCTAACCAAGGTTACTAATCCTCCAACTAAGGAATATCACCAAACGGTGTAAGTGCTTCCCTCACCTTCTCCAATAACTTCTCCAATAACTGTACATATCCACGTGGAACCCAAAAATATTGATGGATTTTCCAAAAAGACAATAAGCGGCCTCTACGTGGCAACAAACCATCCAGAATTCTCACTAGTCCTAATCAAGCCATTCTATTGAGTTTTGGCCACTCAACAAGTTTATCAGGCCACGCCAGAAGGCCTAAAGTAGCCAACACCTCACCTGCCATAGAATTCAACTGCAACCGCTGATCTGAAGGCTTCCATTTAGTGTGTGCCAACACCTCCTTCCATGAGATCATCAAATGAGAAAGGAGAGGTGAAGCCACCACTCGAACCTGTTAGAACCATTCACTACATCCCACCATGTACCATCAATCCTGGTATTACCATGCACAAGTGTGACCTCCTCTATGAGGGCCTTAGCTATTAGCACCCATGGCTCTTGAGGTACACACGTATCTTGCAATAAAGGCCATCTCCTAGCAACCATATGTAATCTAACATCTAATAGGGTTGCGCCTCCACTCCTCTTCGGAGTAGTAACATGTTCCCAAAAAGTCCACGTCTGCGCTGGCTTATTTCCTGCTCTTTCCATAGCATAAACCGAATTGGCTGTTGTATCTGATGCAAAACTTTGCATATCTCTCTCTCTCTCTCTCTCTCTCTCTCTCTCTCTCTCTCTCTCTCTCTCTCTCTCTCTCTCAGTTTGAGACCCTCAAGGTAGTCATGTGTTTCTCCATCCCCTATTATAATGATGGAGGCAAGCCTATCTTTATAGACGGATTCAAATGGGAACACAAACAAGTATACGTTATGGATCATTCTCAGCCTCACAATAACTCTACCATTTTATTGCACATACTCGAGCAATATGTTAAGAAAACAAACTGCAAACGTAAAGCTATATCTTTTGACATTGGCGATTATGTACTTGAAATCAAAATGGGAGATTGGCAAAGAAAGCAAATTGCAAACGTAAAGCTATATCTTTTAACATTGGCGATTATACAATCAACATGGGAGATTGGCAAAGAGTCTTTTATATGTGAGAATTATCTATGGACAGGAGCTCAGTGTAGGTGGTTGTAAATTTTCAGTGTCTACGGATGAAAGAAAACTCTAGACCATATCCGATGTTGTTGGGCCGCCGACCCTAGCCACAACATGGAAAGATTCACCATAGTTGGGAAATAGGCTGGTCTTCCCATTCTTAAGCATGGGTTGTTATATGGTCTTCCCATTCTTAAGCATGGATTGTTATATGATAATCTTTGTTTGATTTTTTAAGCATTCTTAAGCATGGGAGATAGACTAGTCTTCCTGTTCTTAAGCATGGATTGTTATATGATAATCTCTGTTTGATTTTTTAAGCATTCTTAAGCATGGGAGATAGACTAGTCTTCCCATTCTTAAGCATGGATTGTTATATGATAATCTCTGTTTGCTTTTATATTGCTTTCCTACCAAACTACACTAAAAATCGAACCATTTTCCTCTTTGTAAACGAGCTTTTTTCTGCTTTCCTATCAAACTACACTGAAAAACAAGCCATTTTCCTACTGGACTATACTTTTTTATTACTTTTCTACTAGACTACACTAAAAAGCAAGCCATTTTCCTCTCTACAAACTCCAAGAGGGAGTGGACTTTGGGAAATTGTGAAGTGCATTTCCCAGAAGGAAGGGCCATGGGGGGGAACTTTCAAGGGTGTTCCCAATCGGATTACCATCCGCCGAGGCAATAAGAAGGTCAAAGTGCCAATGGTCAAAATACATCCGTATGTCTCACCTCTTTATGTAAAAGCTCTTAATCAACTAGGAAGGAGTGGAGAATATTGAAGAAGAAAAAATCTTAAAGAAGAACCCATATTTGGTTCCTTGTTGTCTGGATGTTATCTAGTTAGTTCTCAATATGAGCTATCATGTCAATAGTACAACCACTCATGGTAGCACCAATGGTAGATCCAGCACTGGAAAAATCAGAGGACATAGTCAAGAAGACACTTGAAGAACCTAGAGAAGTTGAGGTTCAAGTAGAGATTGATGTAGAAGAAGAAGGAGATGTAGAAAAGTGGTCAGGTTCAAGAAGATGAACTTGGGAGCAAAATCCTTGAATGGTTTGGGTAAGTGCCAAACTCAGAGAAGAATGGAGGCAAAATTTGTAAGAATTATTGTTTAAATACAAGGAGGTATTTGCTTAGAGTTATGCAGATATGAGGGGCATAAAATAAACCTCCTAGAAGATGCAGTTTTGGTTTGATAGCTAATTTATCGAATGAATCCAAGTATGACAAAGGAATAAAATAAACCTCCTAGAAGATGCAGTTCTGGTAATGTATCGAATGAATCCAAGTATGACAAAGGAATAAAATAAACCTCTAGGAAGATGCAGCTCTAGGTCTAAGCAGAGATATCAATGAACCTCCAGGAAGATGCAATTTTGGTTCAATAGAGTAGAGGTATCCAAGAAGATGTAGTTCTCGTCCGACCTCAGAGGTATCGGAATAAAATAAACCTCTAGGAAGATGCACTTCTACTCCAACATCATAGGTATTAAATGATTTCAAATTATGCCAAGCAAGTTGAAGAGGAGATTGACAAGCTAATAAAAGTGGGTTTTATTTACCTAGTTTGACAAAGCCAGTTAGGTGCCATCGATATAGTAATTGCCATTTGGGTGTCATTGATAGTGATTGCTAGTTGGGTGTCACCAATGGTAATTGTCCACAAGAAAAATGGGAAGTTAAGAGTTTGTGTGGATTACATGAAGTTAAATTCAGCCCCACCACCAACACTACAGATCACTTCCCATTACCCTTTACAAATTCCCTTTTGAATTTAGTTAGAGGACATGAGATTATTCATTTTTGAATAGCTTCTTCAGTGGTTACAATCAAGTCTAGATGGCTTCAGAAGACAAAGAGAAAATGCCTTTTGTCGCATAATGGGGGATATTTACCTCTAATGTCATGACATTTGGATTAAAGAATGCCCAAGCCAATTTTCAAAGAATGGGTCATGAGATTTTGTACGATTATCTCACAACCTTCATGAGGGTATTTGTAGATGAGTTTAGTGTGTTTGTTGGGAAGCGCTAAGAGCATCTTCAACATTTTATAATGTGTCTAGAAAAGTGCTAAGAAATTAGGCTCAAAGCCTAAATCCTGCAAAAATGTTCCTTTGCAAATAAGAAATGTTGGGGTGTTGCCATTATTTCAGAAGAAGGATTAGTAGTGGATCCCCAAAAGGTGATTGTTGTGACTGCAAGCTCTACGCAATATCAAAACGAACTGGGTAGAGTTCTTGGGCAAATGAAGTGGCACACAAGATTTCTTATATACTTGGCACATGTGGCATGTCCTCTATGCCCAGTATGTGTGGAATGATAATAATGAGCTGTCATTTTGGTATCTCAAGCTGATGTTAGCAACATCCCTAATTGTACAACCTCCGAATTAGAAAAGGCTATTTCATGTATTTGTTGATGCGTTGAATGTTGCTATTGGGAGTGCACTTATGTAGGAGACAAAAAGAAGGTTGGTAGTTCCCAATTTACTATGCAATCCAGATGTTGTCTATTGCATATAAGAATCAGCTAGAGAGAGGGGGGCTTTGGGTAAGATCTACTCATTAAATGATCTCCAGCATTACCTTCTCAATAATCACTTTGTGTTTCATGTTGACTATTAAGACTTGGTGTATTTGGTGTATTTTGTAGTAGAGAAGAATCTACTAAACCTCTCACTATCAATTTTAGATTGTTAAGTTTCCAAAAAATAAATCTTATCAAATTTAAATCATGCCTTTAATAAGGGAAAGAAAACATGCACTTTGTCTATAGCAGAAAGACTAAGGAAGAAAAATTAAGAATTAAATGAGGGAGGCTAAGGAAGGGGAACTGGGGAAAGGGTAGTTGGAGAGCATGGTGGAGGCTCCTTGTGCCACAAGGTGTAGGCTACACTCACAATGTCATGGGGACTTTGATCCTCCACTGTTGAGAGCACACACAAGCTCAAATCAACAACTATTATGCTATAGTAGCTAGCTCACATAAATGGGGTTGTGGTGTGCCACTGACCTCAAATTGCTTGCATTTAAGATTCTCACAGGAAGGTCGGTTGTGAAGAGCACTTGGGAGCTCAATCTATTGTTCTCTCCTCCACACACTCCTCATAGCTCGATCCTCTCACTCACACAATAATATGCAGGCACATAAGAGCTCAAACATAAGAGGCAAGGATGCAAGAGAGTAGAGAAGAGCACACTAGATAATGCATAAGAAATTGAGTGGTGAGAGTTACATTTTAGGTTTTGTATGTGACCTCTAGGGTTCACACTCTTAGGCAGACAAAGTTAAAAGTATGGTCCTTGAGCTCATTCTAAGATGACCTCTAGGGTTCACACTCTTAGGCGGACAAAGTTAAAAGTATGGTCCTTGAGCTCATTTAGCCACCCTAACTAGTGTAACCACCTATTCTAAAGCTAGCACTCTCAACCTAAGATCCCATGGCACTCCTTTAGACAAGCGACAATCGCATACGCAAAATAATACATTACAATATTTTTTAAGTGAAAACTGGCATTTCTGAGATGACATTGACCAAATTGGTTGAAAATTGTAGGATGACCAACATCAGTTGCATAGAAGTCTTTGGTAGTAGTGCTTAACATGCCCCCCCTTCCTAATACAGATTCTGTCCTCGAAAGATGTTGACGAAGATGAGTCGATGTCACATACAGGAAGGCATATTGCCGTACCTGCATAAAACACAAGTCAACAAGTAAAAATGTCTCGTTGAAAAGGATAATGTTAAACAAGGAATCAAAAGAAAAGGATGTGTCTACATGGAGATTGTTTCCTTTTTGGTTATGACTGGTTTAATGTTAATCACATGTCATAAAGAGGAAAGTTAAAGCCAATTTAACTTAAAGGTTGGTAATAAGTCTATCCACACTTAAACTAATCTTAGTCACATGCCTACAGTTATACGGTTTAGTCTCAAGGTACTCAAACTTATATGAAGTTAGAAGGCATATGCTAAGCATGTTGTTGGTAAGATGAAAGATGATTAGATTTTATTTAAGTGGGTTATATATATATATATATAGACAATTTATAAATATATATGGATTAGGCACCAACCTTAGCCCATAGACGTCTGCCAAGAGTATCAAAGGTAAAAGGAAGGACTACTAGGAATCTCTTGATTATGACACTCGTATAGCCTCTACTTTATTAGCGTATTTTTTACACAAGGTCCTACCCCATGAGGAATAATCGGTCTCAAGATACTACTATGAGGAACCAAGAGTCCTACCAAGATCCTACATGGCGTTGGTTATCATCTTGGTCACTTTTTTGTTTTGTTTTGTTGTTTTTTTTAAATAAAATATATAGGAGTCTTTTCAATACAAATGACTTAGAGATTAGAATATACCTGAAGACTTCACTAAAAGATGAGTGGGAGTACATGGCATACTCCATTGCCACATTTTGAAGGTCAGTCAAGTACATATATGTTTATTACTAAATCTAAGAAATAAATTGGCCTTGGGGCTCCGCTAAGCGACAAGCATAAGAGATTTTAGTCCAGTCATAAATTCATTTAGTTAATGCATGAATGCACGAAGGTGAAGTGAAGAACGATTTAAAAGGTTAAGTTAGTTTAGGATACACCTAAGCAAGTCAAAAATTACGATCCATATCAAGGTTACTAAAAATGGATTTGGTGCACCGTGATGGAAGCCTTTAGACCGTAACTTGATAACTTATAAAACAACTTTATCTAGCAAGCTCATCATCAGATAATCATACTTCATAAGAAAGCTCTAATTTGACATCACTATGTGGATATGCCTCCTCACTTGGACCTTCTAAGATATAACCTGATGTTGGATAAGTAGGTAATGGTTTCAATGATTTTTGGCTATAAAATGGCATAGACACTATAGGTAAGGTGGTCAAGCATCTCATAGCCTGAAAAGTCACAATAAACTTCCTTACTGCTACCCAAAATGAACATGGTGTGAGTAAAAGTATCTCATGAAGTGATAGGTTTAGTGTACGATAATGCTATTCCCTCCATCGCTTATCTACTTCTTCAAGAGGTGTTCGTACTTGATCAGGTCCATTGACTGCTGCGAAAAGAATGCTCAGGTCATCATGCCTTTGCAGCGTTACTCCTATGGATTGGAGTAATGTTATCCCATAGCATCAAAAATAGATTCTATAGTGCCAGCAAATATGGGACGATGTAAACATCATATGTCGCTCACATGCATGGCATAGAGCAATGGGATGAAATTGCAATAAACATAATTCAACAAATGCATGTTCACACAACAAGTCTCCCCTAAAGATGCATATAAAAGTAATGAGAGTGGGTCCAGAAAGGTGGTATCCTAGTCACTCCCTGATAATACCATTCTTGATAATATGGGTCCAAGATAGGTGCATTTGTGTCACGCCAAGTGAAATCCATCGCTTGATACTTGAAACATCAACAGTTAGTCTTATAGAAAAAGTCAATACATTGAGATTACTCATTCTCTTGTTCTATTGTTATTGTGTTCCTCTCTTATCTCTCTCTTTTTATTGGCTGTGGGGGTTAGTTTGTGTGTATATTTCCTATAAATATGTATAGATGTACAATTCCCTTCGCATGTGAACTTGAACAATTGTCAAGGAGTGGAGATGTTCTAGGGGTTAAAGATTTAGGCTTTATGGAAACGCCCCCTTTCCCTGCCTGCGCTGGTCATCCCTCGACTTCACGCAGGCTTATGTAAGCTTTCTATAGCGATCCTCTCTAGCTTTTATTCACTTGGGATTCTTAATTTGGGGTGCACTTGGTTGTTGATGCTATTGAGTAATCCAGGATTAAAGGTGGTAAGAGGATTTCATAAGCGCACGGATAGGACTTGCACGTTCCTAGAGAGGTGTTGATGTTGATGCAGGATCTTGTTGAGTAGCAGGCCTTTCCTCAAGTATTGAGCTCTCTTAAAGTACTTTTGAAAATGGAGTCTGGTCAAGCATTTGAGACCTCGTGGAAACTGGAGGCTTTGTTGGAGTCTTCTTTTCTTAAGGGGCAAGCCATCTTTTAAACAGCTTTCCGAATCCAAATCTTATGAGATCTTGGCAATGAATGTTCATTATTTTGTTTTCCCTTGTTTGCTCTAGTATTAGGGTTAGTAGAGATTTTTAATTGGCCGATGGATGTGTCTGTGTGGATGATGAGGCTCTAGACATCTGCGTCCTCTTTGGCCCCAAATCCATGTGTTACCCTTGTAGGAGCCTTAATCTTAAAGATGACGGATCAGGATCCATTGAGAGATAACCTGTGCTTTGGCTTTTTGTTTGCTATGGTGCCTTTTGGTTTTTTTTGACAGTGTATTGACAAGTTAAAGTTGGTGGTGAAGCTTTAGGTACCCACTTGAAGGTAGGCTGTAGCCTTTTTTGTGGTGGTGGGTTCCTTGTCGAGGTAGACGTGGAAGCAAGGATTGCAGATGAAGTAGTATGATGTTGGAGAGTGGATCTTGATGTGGAGGATGAAGTATCAGAGTGTATCAAGGTAGAGGCTTCCTCCCTGTGGCATTTAAAGGCTTTCAGCATTGAAACACTCTTTGTGGCCCATTAAACACCACATTGAGCCGCTATCATCCATGCTCGTCCAAGAACAACATGATCCTCTAATGCTCCTACATGCATGAAAAAAATGACTATTTTAAGTAAGTAAAGCACTTTGGTATTCTTGGTACCTATGCCATCTACTCTCATGTTAGACATTTGAAGTTGAAGTTTATCCAATTGATTTCATGCACAAAAGAGGGTAAATTATGACTAGCACCCGTGTAAAGCTTAGCATTGTAGAAAAATTTACGATAGGGGCTATTTAACTCAATGGGTGTTCTAAGAGGTGGAATGTAATCTTCCTTATCATCATCTACAACTTCTCTAATATGCGCTTCCGCAACAAGCAGGTCCTAGGTTTGCTTCTCAATGTTGTCGTCATTTGGTCTATTGCTCGTGCCTCCTCTTCGGCTCGTGCCTCCTCTTCGGCTCGAATTTTCTTTAATGCAGCATGTTCCTTGGTGGTTTATTTGTCATGGGAGGCACACGAGGTTTCTTTAGTGAGGGGCCATAGTTTTTTCTGGATTTACTACCATTAAGGAAACCCATGGTTTTAACTCCATCAAGGGTCTCAACACGTATAGTATTTGCGGCATAATTTCATAAACCCTAAATGGCCCTTTTCCTATGAACTTGAGCTATTTCTTCTCACTACACATACCCCATACACAAGTACAAGGTCCTTGTCCTTAATGTTCTGGTCAAACCACCTCTTCCAGCGGTCTTTCTCAATTAGCATGTTTTGCATAGAAAGGTGTCTTTCTTCCTTAAGTTGTTCTAGACCAAACAACCATTTAGCTAATTCAATACCCTCAAGATTCTTGATTATAAACACTCTTAAGCTTGGAATCACGAACTCCTAAGGCATGATTGCTTTATGTCCATACACCATCCTAAAGGGTGTGCAACCAATTATAACTTTATATAAGGTGCGATAGGTCCATAAAGTTGTTGCGAGCTTAGAGTCCCAATCAGTGCATTGAGCATCACTAGTCTTTATCAGTATAGAAAAAAGAACTTTGTTGGTGCTCTCCACTTGGCCATTTGCTTGTGGATAATATGGCATTGACTTGTGGTGTGCAATCATGAGTGTGATGGTATGTTTAATAACGTCATCAATGAAATGTTTACCTTGATCACTCACTAGCTCAAATGGACATATAAAGCGTATAATGATGTTCTCATAAAGAAACTTAGCAGTTGCCATGGCATCCACTTTTCTTGAAGCTCTTGCTTTTTCCCATTTGGTAACATAATCTGTGGCAACAATGATGAAGCGTGCTTGTGTGCCACAAGCAGCAGGACTAGGAAGCTGGTCGTGAAGAGCACTCGGGAGCTCATCCATCGTCCTCGCCTCCACACATTCCTTGTAGCTTGATACTCTCACTCACTCACTCACTCACACAACAATATGCATGCACACAAGAGCTTAAGCACAAAAGTCAAGGATGCAAGAGAGTAGAGAAGAGCACACTAGATAATGCATAAGAGAATGAGGGGTGAGAGTTACATTTTAGGTTTTGTAGGTGACCTCTAGGGTTCACACTCTTGGGCGGCCAAAGTTAAAAGTCTGGTTCTCGAGCTCATTTGGCCACTTTAACTAGTGTAACCACCTATACTAATGCTAACACTCTCAACCTAGGATCTCGTGGCACACCTTTATAGACAAGTGGCGATGACATATGCAAAATAATACATTACCAAATTCTTTTAAGTGAAAATTGCCATTTCCAATGACATTGACCAAATTGGTTGAAATTTGTAGGACAGCCAACATCAACTACGTAGAAGTCTATAGTAGTAGGGCTTAACAATGGCAAAGAAATGAAAGAATCTATACGTACTACCAGGACCAAGAGAGAGATCCATGGGTATCTAACATGACTGACCCACAAGGAAATTTAGAATTATTAGAAGTGAAATGTGATGATAATCACAATCGGCATTGTTAAAAGTGAAATATGGGGTAATTATAATCACAATTAGAAGTGAAATATGGGGTAATTACAATCACAATTAGCATTGCTAGAAGTGAAATATGGGGTAATTACAATTAGCATTGCTAGAAGTGAAATATGGGGTAATTACAATTAGCATTGCTAGAAGTGAAATATGGGGTAATTACAATCATAAATTAACATTGCTAGAAGTGAATTATGGGGTAATTACAATCACAATTAGCGTTGAGAAATGGGGTGCCAAAGAGGACAAGGAAGTAGTAGGGAGTGAGAATGAGTAGCCAAGAAAGTGCAAAGCCTAGCATGAAGCCACATGAGCAAAGGGATTTATCCCACATTGATGTACAAGCCCAAGGGTATACCTCCTCATATAAAAGGGGCCATTTCAAGCAATGAAATCATATCACTTGCACACATCTCAAGCTTATTTATAAGTATGTCTTAATCTTGTAACCTAATTGTGCTCGAGTCTATTGCACATACTTATCATCATGAGTAAAGTTAGATTACATCCACCTTAGATTAATCATATTAACTATGTTTAATTAGATTAGATTACTATCTATTTAGGAAGTGATTTTGTCATTAGGAGAGATTGATCCATGATTCTTAACAATTCTCTCCAAATCCAGCTATTGGATGCTCACACATAGTTTGTGAGTGTTGGGAGTCGTAGCATTTGGGAATTGGGGAGCCACCTGTGTTCTTAGGCTTGTGGGCTTGGCACCATAGCTTGGTCTTCTTTTGAATGTAGCACCGCATGATATGAATTTCCACCTTGTCATATATGAGGTTCTGCTCCTCCTTGTGATATGTAAATATTTAGAAAGAATTTGGAGGGCATTTTCATACCAAGTTACGAGGTAATTATAATCACAATTAGCATTATTAGTATAAGAAGTGAAATATGGGACAATTGTCACCATTTTTAATTTTTTGGTTGATTCTATGAAGAAGTTAAGAGTCTCACAAATGAAAGTATCTCCTATGCCTAAAGCATCTACTCCTAGGCCTAGAGCCATTGAGTAAGTTCATGTGGTAGAGCCTTCTAATGGACACTACAGGGACTTGAAGCCTCCTATTTTGTAATGTAGTGTAAAAGGATACAAATAAATGTTCTATCCACATTTTTCTCAAATTTTTTAAGGTATTTAATGCCCTGAAGGAGATACCCCTCACAACCAGATGGTGGCCCAAGTAAGTATCTCACTAGGCCTTAAGGTATACAACATGTGGGGTTAAGTTTAGAGGAAGCTAATCATCATCAAATTATGTGGGAGAAGTTTAGGCTAGAATGCATACAACATGCGGGGTTGAGTTTACAGGAAGCTAATCATCATCATTAAATTATGTGGGAGAAGTTTAGGCTAAAATGTATAAAGAGTTTAGAGGAAGCTAATCATCATCATCCATTTACATAGGATAAATTTAAACACACAATGTATAAAGAGTTTAGAGGAAGCTAATCATCATCATCTATTTACATGGGATAAATTTAAGCACACAATGTATAAAGATTTTTTTTTCTTCGAAAACAAGCATCATGGTACTTAGGTTGGCTATGAATGTGAAATGGCAAGCTTCTCCTCCATGGAGGCATATGTGAGTTACGTTTTCAAGTCCCATCTCCATTTTTCACTAAAGCCACAAAGTTAAGTGGTCTTATGTACAACTCATGTTATTTCAATTCAGATGTGCTTATATATGTATGTGAAGTGGGATTATGAGGACTAGATTGGCCAAGGCAATCGGTACATTCTTGGATGCTTTCTCACAAGGTTCAATTCGCTTATGGAACTTCATATATGCCATGAAAATATGCCCAATCCACTACAATAGACACAAAGGTACACAATAGCATTTATTTGTATCTCTTTTTTCACATTCTCAATGTGTCCCATTTTAAATCCAAACTTGCCTTGTTGGCTTTTTATTAACTACTTATACTTTTAATAGATTTACCTTTGTCGTGCAATAGGGGTAACAATTGCATTGCACTTATAAAAGTGTGCATACCCCCAGCATTTCATGGTTCTAATCATTGGTTCTTGTGAAAATGATGCTCGTGAGGATTATTCCATTAACCAAGACAAGGACCTAAGTGCCTTTAGAATCCCAAATGTACATCCGTCTCTAGTAAAGTCTCATCACAATACAAGGCCCCCTAAGAAATGTTTACATCCTAAAAAACAACATTACCTTCTTCCCAAGTTGACCTTTCTTTACTATATATTTCAAATACTCAGTATGTCTTCCTCATTTATCTAGACCTACCTCAAGTTCATGTGAAAGACTAGGAATTTCCATGAATTCAAGTGGGGTTTCCTTATTTACCATACTATCCTCTCATGCTGATTTTTCTCCGTAGGCAACTTGCATGAAACATTGAATGTACTCTACATCCATACGGTAGATTCAATTTGTAAAGCAACTGAACCTATTCTTTTAAGTATTGGGAATGGAACATAATACTGAGGATATACTTAGCACATTACTTAGTCTTAAAGGTTACAAGTGGGTACCTATAAGCTTTGATTCTTTGAATAAAGTCTGTCTTTATTACATGGTAAGAATTTACCTAATTTTTTGCTCTAGATTGAGTTTTATTTATGTTGTTTTGAGCTAGCCATTTTTTATATCATCAAGAAAGTCTTTAGCTACCTATACCTTGTCTTTCTTTGGCCAATATCTATCTGTGGTTATAATATGGCTTTTTTACCTTTCTCTAGATTTGTCCAAAGAACTACTTATGGTTATAATATGGCTTGTCTACCTTTCTCTAGCATCACATTTTGACGGTAAATTATTAAGTTTTGATCTTAAAGTTAGGCTAGGTTATTAAATCCAATGAATACCACATGTATCTAATATCCCACCCAAGGCCCTTCAATGTTATAATCGATGTTGGCCTCACATCCACACTAGATACCTTTCCATATGTATCACATCCATTTTAGAAGTTGTCATAACACTTATTCCCAAACTAAGGGGGGGCCAAGACCATTGCCTCAATCCCTTATATTTCATTAAGTTCTAACTAGGGGTGCACATGTACACCTTTTGTGTCTCCACACCCACCCTGTCTTTGATATAGAGATTTTTATATAAAGATTTTTATATAGAGAAGACATCCTTTTGATGTACACAAACTAGGAAGGGGGGTTTCCAACCAAATCCCAAAGCTAAGAGAATGAAAGCCAATTTACATTTTCAAGTTGATCACCAAATTTAGTGGAATAGATGAAGTTCATATGAAGAAATTTGCAAGGCTATTGGAAATATTGCCTGCCTCATAAAGGTACATGCCTTTGGATTACCTTATGGCAGAGTGAGCTAAATGGCTTTGCTCACTAAAACTAAATTAAATATCGTCTACCCCATAAAGGTATGTATATGCCTTTGGATTGTCTTAATGGTATAGTGAGCCAATGGTTTGCTCACTAAAACTAAGTTAAATATAAATTTCAATTACTATTAGTGTGGTTCTATTAACACATGCGCTCGACCATATCTGTTCATGGGTAGAGGTGGAGATGACCTATAGTCATTCTCAAGTGTTGGTTCATTGTCTAAGTAAAGAAGCACTTAGCTTCTATGCTCTCGCCCCCTCTATGTAGATTCTCTCTATCTTCTTTTTCATCAGAGCTGAGATGAGGAGGACCTTTGGAATGGAGCCATAGTCATCGTTTCTCCTTGAGCCATCTCTATCATTTTATCATCTAGATTAAATTCTAACTTAGAGCATTACTCACACAAGTCAGGGTCCCTAATTAGTAGGCATTTCTCCTTGGACCATCTTTATCATGGAACATCTAGATTAAGTGCTAACTTAAAGCACTACTCACATAAGGTTGGGTGGTCCCTAATAATAAAAAAATCATGTAGTTATAATTTCTTCCTTTATCTATGGTGTGAATAATGTACCCTTGGCTCTGCCTTGAGCTTCTGTAGCCACACCACTTGTGCCTTTCTCTATGGTGTGAATAATGTACCCTTGGCTCTGCCTTAAGCTTATGTAACCACACCACTTGTGCCTTTCTCTATGGTGTGAACAATGCACCCTTGGCTCTGCCTCGAGCTTTTGTAGGAACATCACTTGTGCCTTTCTCTATGGCATGG
Organism: Cibotium barometz; assembly: GCF_041138505.1. Taxonomy (NCBI): domain Eukaryota; kingdom Viridiplantae; phylum Streptophyta; class Polypodiopsida; order Cyatheales; family Cibotiaceae; genus Cibotium; species Cibotium barometz. The sequence continues at coordinate 19,590,828 of NC_141065.1, read as the reverse complement.
ACAATGCACCCTTGGCTCTCCCTTGAGCTATTGTAGATTGGGAACTCCTTGTCAGGGGGTGCCTTGCTTTCTTTACCCTCAAAGTTAAATCTAAAAGCAAAAGATAAGCAATATGCTAGTAGTTTTGGTGCCATGGGGATTAATTGAAGAGTATGAGATGTTTGGTTTATGTATGTTATGTGGCATCTACCATATTAAACATGTTATGGTTCTCTTGGGGTGGCTATAATTAATACTTAAGCATTGGCGCACTTTATTAAACATTTTATTAAACATAGATAGCCATCTCACATATTTCTAGCTGGTGGTTAGGGTCCCTACTCATTTGTTGGACTTATAGGCTCACCTAGGGTTAAGTAGGCTACATGGGATGGACTACCAAGTCTTAATATTAATGACAAAATAATGCCGAGTTTGGTTGTGTAAAAGGCACAAAAGGGTTAATAATACGAGTGATAATTACTACCTAGCTTTTTAGTCTCATGTAATCTCACGACCAACTAAGCAAGACCTTATAGATAAATAAATTAATAGTAAGTGAATTTGGTAGATTCACCATTTCCAAAGGTTAATGTCAAAACTTATCACAAACTAGGAGTTATCAATTAGTCTCTCAATTTAGGTTTTTTAACCACTCTAATCATTTAAGGAAATTTGTAAATGAATGTGCTAACTTATTTAAGCTAATTTTGGCCTTAAGGATGATATGTCATGCATTAAACCCTACTCCTCATGTTTCCTTATAAAAGAGAACTTATTAGGATGGAAAATTTTGAGAGGAATAGAGGGCTATGAGGCTTGCTATTTCGTATGGGCTTCCCCACACCTCCCGACAATCCTTGCTGATTATGATAACATCAATACCACCATCCAAGATAAAGACTATCTTTTGTACACAATAGGTAACACGACATTCATTTTGTCTATTCATGGGCGCTTTCGTCCACGCCTTGGTCTTGGTAGGGAAGGAGAGCGCTCAATTTGGCATGGCTCATCCTCATCCTATTCTAAGCTCAGTTATGTGGGCTCTTAGGTAACATGACATTCATTTTGTCTGTTCATGGACACTTTCATCTATCCCTTGGTCTTGGTAAGGAAGGAGAGCGCTCAATTTGGCATAGCTCATCCTCATATATTATAAGCTCAAATATGTGGGCTCCTAGGTGGTTCCCATTTATCTAGATGGATAATCTCCAAAGATACAAAATAGCCTAAGTTACCCTCCTCTGCATACCCACACTTATATTAGACGAACAATAATTAGGACTTTGTGAAGCCATGTCTCCGTGGTTGCCGAACAAGATCATGACATTATTTACTAGGCTTTCCACAACCTAAGGAATAGAGAGGGTGGCACACATGGGATGCCAATAGGAGTAGGCCCTCATCTAGGTTGAGAATCTTACAATAATGTACACAATGGAAACCTAAACTTAACGTTTTGCTAGAAGAGGTTTTTGTTTTAGATGTGCTTTTGTTAGGAGATGCATCATCTTTAACAATCCTCCCTAAATGAAGATGCATTAATTAGGGGGGAAAACAAACATGGAGAAGATATACAATGTTTGCTTAAATTATCAAAGTACATGTGAAAGAGTTATAATTCCATCATGGAAATTTGGAAGTCCCATACGTCGAAACTAAAGTAAAGCAATGTCTAAAAGTATGATAATTCCACATATGGAACTAAGCAACAGATAGATCTAGTAAATTGAGGTAATTTAATGCTTGGATTTGACACTATAAGAAGCAAATGTTTTTACTCTCCCAACATCTACTAGAATACTCATATGCCAATAATCTACATGTGGATGATATGGACCTTGAAGATAGTGAGGAGATGGTACCTAAGACCATACCAGAAGGTGAGGATGATGAGATGGTACCTAAGACCATACTCGAGGTCTTGGTTTGACCCTTCAATAATGGATGCACCCTCATGGAATGTAAAGGGATTGAAGGATAAGGGTGAAAGGAAGCACTTTGGAGCCATATATCTAGCAAAAACTATAAACTATGGTCCATTTAGGAACACAATGGGAAAGGGGTTAGAAGAAGGAGGAAATCCTTCAAACATTGGTTAATATTCTATGGGGGTGGGAGAGAAACTATAGTGGAGTTATGTTCTTGTGATTGATGAAACTTTGTAACCTATTATGATTGCACCACCCAAAAGACCACCATTAGAGATGTAGGAAATATTAAAGCTAAGAAAAGGGTAGGTGAGCGGTAAGAAGGAATGGGACATGTTCTCAAAGAAGAGACATGATAATTGGCTGCTAAAGGTCATTCTTAATACCATCTCTCAAGGTCAAGAAACATTGATGGAAAGGAGAATCCAATAGGATGATTGCTTACAAGCTCTCAAAAAGATGGGGAAGGAAAAGACCCCTAGATGGAATGGACTAACTATGGAGTTCTACATAGAATATTGGAATGAAATCACATAGCATGTAAACTTCATTGTGTCAACCAAGCTTTTAGGGATGGTAGATGTTATATGTACATTATGTGTGCTATGTTATATACACATTATGTGTGCATATACTAGGAGGCTAACCCACATTAGGCTTGTGAGCATGGGAGCATGGGAACAAGCTCTAGTGGAGCATGGGTTAGGACTAACCTTAAGGTTTAAGGTTAGGGTCAGGCATCCAAGGGTCACACATGAGGAATGGAAAGTCAAGAGTCACTTGAGGGCCCTCCTATATAATAGGGGCATGGGGCACACTCAAGGGAGCTTGGGGGGGCTTGGAGGTTTGGGCTCCATGAGGCCAAGGCTATGCTATGGTCTCTTGTGTAGAGGTCCATATCTACTCACCTACCATTTCACACTATAGCTACATGCTATTGGTTTGTATTATACCTCTTGATGGTATGGGACATCAAGGTAGAGGTATGATGTATTTCATTCTTTATTCATGTGTGCATCCCTTGGGCTCGGGGGTGGTTGGGTGGTTGAGTTTATGCCTGTTCTATGCATGTTTTATGCATAACAATTATCTAGAGAGATCTTAGGGTTTTAACAGTGGTATCAGAGCAATCTCTATTTAATTGTTGATTTTTTTTAGTAAATTTTAATATTTACTAATAAAATGTTATCTTTTGTTGATTTGTGTTGATGAAATGCACATGGATCATCGTTATGGTGATTGGAACGTGTGGTACTTCAATTCAATGGACGAATCGACGTTGCGGGGGAATACCGTGAGTTAATGCTATTTTTCCCTATTTTTTATGGTTAAAATCGAGCATTAATGGATTTTTTTTTTTCAAAAATACCATAAAGTTTATGGTGGATATTTTTGAGAGGATGGATTCCCTGAATTTCTAGAATTTTTAGAAATTTTTTCCTAATTTTTTAGGAATTTTTTGAGCATTTTTTTGATTAAAAATGTATTTTTATACATTTTTTGCGGGTTTTTTCCGCGGGAATGCGATCAAATTCTGTCAATTTCTACTGAAATTCAGTAGGGGACAGCGTGTTGATGCATGAGATGCTCTCCCGTGTGCGTGGGGTCCTCTCCGTTTCTCAAATCTGATTTTTTCTCATTTTTTCCGTGAGAAAATCTCTTTAAAATGATTTTTTTAAACATTAATCATAATTAATGATAATTATGATTAAGATATGATTAATTAAAAAATTAATCAATGGATTAAATTAATCTCTGTTTAGCAGAGAGAGGAGATTGGAGAAAGAGAATGAAAATGAAAGTTGAGAGGAAAGGGAGGAGAGAAGGGAGAAGAGAGAATCTTATCTCTCTCTCTCTGGTCCATGCGCAGGCGACGGGAGGGGGGGGGGCTGCGCAGCAGCCGCCGGCGAAAAATCGCCCCCCCCCCCTAAAAAATTCAAAAGGCTAAAAGCCTTAATAAAACATATATTCATTTTTTTAAAAAAAAATGAGTTTTTTTTATTTAAAAAAAAGGCTTTTGAATTTATTTCAAGGAAAAAGCTTGGGAAAAAGCCTGGAAGTTTCTGAAAATTACTGGATTTGAGTAAAAAATCTCAGAAAAAATCCTGAAAATTTCTTATTGAAAAATATTGGCTTTTCAACTTCCGGAAAACCTTTGGCTTTCCGTTTTCCCGAAACCTTTTGGCTTTCCGAATTCCGGAAAAACTTTTGACCTTCCGTATTCCGGAAACCTTTGACCTTTCACATTCTGATTTTTTTTGTCTTTTCATTTTCCCAAAACTTTTGGCTTTCCGTATTCCGGGAAAACCGTTGGAATTCCGAAATTTTTTGACCGTTCGTATTCTAAATGCGTTCGGGGTTGATTAAAAATTTCAAAAAATTCCTGAAAATTAGTGGAAAATTAGACAAAGGTTATTTTAAATTTTGGAAAAATGTGGGGTTGGTGTTTGGCACGTGGTGTGTCCATTCGGGCGCCCGTGACCATTCAAATTCCTTTAAAAATATATTTTTTGAACCAGAAAATTAGAAAAATCCATTAAAATTAAAAATTTTCATTGGATTTGAGAATTGTCGGGCGAAATTAGAAATTTCGTGAACGATGGGATTCTCAGGGAAAATTAGGAAATTTCTAGAAATTATTTTTAGAAATCCTAAAAATTGGTATTTTTAAAATATCAATGGTATTTTGGCAAATTAAATTGCTAAAAATTTTCTGGAAAAATATAGGTTTGGAATGCCATGGGATAGGTTTGGTGGAATTCAAAATTATTATATTTTGAAGCCCTATAAATTTGGGAAAATTAGAAAAAAATCATGATAATTCTTTTTCTCGAGAATTTAATATTTTCGAGGGTTATTTAATGTTGAAGTACGTTTCCTCGTGCTGACATTAGATAGATGAGGGTTATTCCCACATTATTAATACGATTATACCTCGTATTAATGGATATTTATGTTTGGATTAATTCTAAACGATGTATTCATGATTTTTTGACCATTGTTTAGCCATTCTTTTTGGACATGTTCCTTAATTTCTTTGGCTATAATTTACGTTCAAAGTGTGTTTCACCTTTGACACTTTTCCATGATAATTTATTTTGCACTTATTAAAGTGTGGTTTGTGCTTAATTTCTTAAGCCTCTATCATGGGTTAGTTGATCGGTTTATTTTGGTGGACTTCTATTGGATGTTTTCCAAGTTTTATATGGACTCATCAGGTTCTGCCTAGATCACTTATGTCTAGGGTTATCTTATTGAGTGCTACACACATGTGTTTCACTTTCTTACTTTGGAGTTTTATTTGAATAACACAATGTTCATATACTCCGGATTGATGAGTTGGCCACCAATTTTAATGCTTCTTTTGGCATGATTAAATGTCCATTAGATGGTATGCATTGTTTTTTATGATCAACTATGGTTTTTATGGATTTAAGGAGCTTCTATGCTTTTATCCATGATGTTATAAGGATCCTTTGATCTTTTTGATAATTACATGTGCTTTGAGGGTAGCATTTGCCTTCGGTTTTTGCACATAATTTTGGAGTATATTTCTTGTACTCTTGTGTATATTCCAACTCGGATACCTAGTTGCTTATATATCTAGGTGAGTTATTTTTCTACCCTAACTTTATTGTGTTTTGGGTAGTTATCATTAGAAAGGCGCCAATAATTCAATTTCTTTTCTAATGATGTACTCATAAGGATTTATTCCTTGATGTAGTCTCAAGTATATAGAGACAGGTTTAGTATGTGAAAGTCTGGATAAGGCCATCTTATTCCTTTTATACAGGATTTTATTCATATTTCCTAGACGGCATACTAAGGAGTTTCAAATTGTTAAGATATGTATGAGTGGTATCATGGTGGTATGGGACGCTAGGGATCCCTCACATATATTATCTTATGGGATAATTTGGACTCAAGATTGTTGCTTTGCTTACATCACTTAGCATGTTGACCTCAACATTCAAAGACAATCTTATTTTCTAAATTCACTAGAAGTTATAGTGTGGGCATTCTCTAGATAAACTTCTTTTATCTATAGCCTACATGTTATGATGAGGGCAATCTCATCGGCATTTTCACTTGTGGAAATCTCTTTCTAGAGTTTAAACAAGTTTATCTTGTTGTGTTCGGATAAGGAAATTTGGATTCTTCCTTTGTTGGCATTTCTTTCTCTAGTTCCGTACTTTAGGTGATTTACACAATCAACCTGATAGGTTTACGGATGAACATATGTGTCTCATCGAGACGTTGATGATTCTCTATGTTGATATGGATAACTCAAGACGTTGATTATTCCATATGCAGATGTGGATATGTCGGGGTGCCGATGAATCCCTGGTTTCTGCTGTTATAATGCCATGTTTTCCTACTTTATTCCGAATGGTTTACAACGAGGAAGTTATTTTGAATGTGAATTGTTCTGATCATCCGCAGTAGTCTGATGGGCAAACAGAGTGTATGAATCAGATTATAGTGTATATGCTTTGTGCATATGTCTATAGAAAATCATCATATTGGGAAATATCTTCCAATGATGGAATTTGCCTATAACAGTTCTAAAGTTACGGCTATTATTTTAGTCTGTGCATACTTATGTATGGGTTTCATCTCAGGGCACCTATTAATGTCAGTCTTAAGGACATCGAGCTTGATGCATCGAGGGATTTCTTGCGAGATATGTAGGAAATTCTGACCGAAGCTCGGGATTCTATCAGGAGTGCTCATGATAGGGCACGGTTTTATGCTGATAGGGAACGCTCATCTCGGTCTTTTGAACCAGGAGCGTTGGTTTATTTTAATGTTCTTAAAGATTCTCAGACTTTGTCAATGGGAAAAGGCTCAGATTTATCTCCTAGATATTGTGGTCCATTTCGAGTTATATATCGGATTGGCACGGTTGCGTATGAACTAAAACTATCTCCAATTGTTAGAGTTCATCCAGTCTTTCATATCGATAGATTGAAAGGGAAACTGGGAGGTGAGGATGACACAGTTACTCCTCAAGAACTCGTTGAAGTCGATGAATTATCCTATGTTCCACATGAACCTGATAAGGTACTTGAATTCAGGGAAAGGAAACTTTGTAGTTGACTAATCCCCGAGGTTAAAATAAGGTGGAAAGATAGGGAAATTAAGAATTCGACTTGGGAGTCGGTTGAGATTGTTCAGCGCAATTCTTCTTCTTTTCATTGCAAGAGTGCAATGTTTTGAGAGAGGGGAAGTATGTTATATGTACATTATGTGTGCTATGTTATATACACATTATGTGTGCATATACTAGGAGGCTAACCCACATTAGGCTTGTGAGCATGGGAGCATGGGAACAAGCTCTAGTGGAGCATGGGTTAGGACTAACCTTAAGGTTTAAGGTTAGGGTCAGGCATCCAAGGGTCACACATGAGGAATGGAAAGTCAAGAGTCACTTGAGGGCCCTCCTATATAATAGGGGCATGGGGCACACTCAAGGGAGCTTGGGGGGGCTTGGAGGTTTGGGCTCCATGAGGCCAAGGCTATGCTATGGTCTCTTGTGTAGAGGTCCATATCTACTCACCTACCATTTCACACTATAGCTACATGCTATTGGTTTGTATTATACCTCTTGATGGTATGGGACATCAAGGTAGAGGTATGATGTATTTCATTCTTTATTCATGTGTGCATCCCTTGGGCTCGGGGGTGGTTGGGTGGTTGAGTTTATGCCTGTTCTATGCATGTTTTATGCATAACAATTATCTAGAGAGATCTTAGGGTTTTAACAGTAGACATGAGAAGAGAATAAAAGGGGGATTCATCATATTGGTTCCTAGAAAATTGCCTATACAACACATTACAGGCCCATCACTATGTACTTGTAGTCTATAAGGTTTTACCCAAAGTCATTGCTATTAAAATCACCCCCTCTTGCAAAAGGTGGTTGCTAAAATTTAATATGGCTTCATAAAAGGTAGGTCTATCTTGGACAATATATAATATGTGCTCATAGGAAAGGAACTAGTATTGAATACTAACCAAAAATGTATTATGTGTTAACTGGACCTATAGAAAGTCAAAAATGTAATATGTGTTAATTGGACCTATAGAAAGTCATGATAGAGTTCATCGTTCCTTTGTTAATAGAGTTTCAGGGAGGGTGGTATTTGTTGAAGCTATGAAATCAAGCATCTATGTTCTTTGCTTTGTTTTTCAATATAGCCTCCTTCTCAACGGGGTTATGGTGGGAAAGTTCACTATCAAAAGATTAGCTAGACAAGGATATCCTCTAGCCCCTTTACTATTTTTTGTGGGAACACATACACTAGTAATGGATATGGAACTTATTACAAAGAAGAAGATCATTATTTATGGGATTGAACTTGCAAAGAAGGTAAACAACTGGTTATTCAATGTTTTGATGATGATTCCATCCTTTTTTTATGCAAGCTAATGAGGAGAACTTGAGAAGGGTTTTAGTTATAATATAATTCTTTGAAGATGCTTCTAGGTTTACATGTAATCGTAATAAGTCTAAGATTATAAGACTCATTAAAAATGTCTCCTTTGACATATCCAAGTGAGGTATCAACAAGTTGTGAACAAATGGAGTATCTTTACACACCTAGGATGTCCAATAAGGGTTAATGTTACCAACAAATAGCCAGTGGGCTGGATCATCAAGCCGATGGATTAGATCGTCCATAAAATAGAGCCAAAGGGCTAACAAGTAGAGGGATTGGTGCTACCAATAAACAACCGGGGTGGATTGGGTCATAAAAAAAATAGAGGCAAAGCTATAAGGATATGGAATAATACCTACTTGCCCTTTCATGCCTATAAAGTCAAAGATATAAGGAGATGGAATAAAACCTACTTGCCCTTTCATGCCTATAAAGTCAAAGCTATAAGGAGATGGAATAGATTAAAATCTATGATACTTGCTTTCCCTTTTGTGCCTATATACAATTAGACACCCCCTTGGTAGAATGGAATAAAATTGTTATTGGAATAAAATGTTGAAACCTATAAAATCCATCCTAAAAAATCTTCACATTAGATCTCTTAGAGGAGAGCTTGTTTGCCTAAGCTTGTTTGCCTAACAAGGGAGGATTGATGGACACATAGATACTGGATCACTTCATATTTGGAAACTTCATATTGCAAGGTCAATCTTGGGCTCAAATAATGAAGTAAATAGTAAAAATAATGAGGGATTAACGGAAAATTGGAAGACTCAATTGGATCACTTCATATTGCAAGGTTAACCTTGGGCTCTAATGTTGAAGTAAATAACGAGGGATTAAAGGAAAATTGAAAGGAGCCAATTGGATTGATTTTTTTTCCCTTGGCTCCTCTTTCCTTCAAAGGCACTTTGTAGCTTTTTCATTAACACTTGGAAATAGGAAAGGGAATATTGTAGTGTCTTAGAACTCTCTATTAAGCTCTAGTGGTTTCATTTGGTAGAATATTAAGAATAATAGAGTGAGTAAGAACTCTCTCTATAAAGCCTTCACATCTAGTGGTCTTTTGAGCTTCAACCCTTCAAAGCCCTACAAGATCTAGGTGGAGTTAGGAGATTGAATGGTGCATTTGTCTTATTTGTGGGATGGACCCATTCTTGGATGGAAAGCTAGACAATAGGTGAGAGCGATGTTCAACAGATTGCTATCCATTTTAAAGGGATGAGTATTAGTACAAGGATTGGCTTTGGACTCATGGAGTCCCCCTTTATAAACCCGGAACTTCTATGCTCTACCTCAAAGGGACCAATAGAAATGGACAAAAACTATAAAGTGAAACGGGATGGAATTGTATGGCTATCCAAATGAACAAAATTTGGGAAGCAAAATAGAACGATATTTATGGCCATCCAAATGTACAAAGATATGGGAGCTCAGACTCCCCTTGTGTGGATAAACAGTTTCATCTGTAAGGTGTTGTTTCGAGCTCCTCCTTACGGGGACTAAACTCTTATGAGAATGAACTTTGTTAGGTGCTTGATATGCAAAAGAAAGCTCAAAGATGCATGCCATTTGTTTTGATGAGGATGTCTTCTTATAATTAGAAGCTTCTAAACTCAAATGCACATGTGGATATTAGCAATGTTGTGCAACTCAGTGTCATTGGTTCTTGCCAAAAGAGCTAAGTCTGGCCTTGGAAAATAACCTCATGTTTTGGGCTATCAAATTTATTTTCTTGTGGTAGATATGGGTCTCTAGAAATGATATTTGGAGAATCCGATAGTTAAGGTTTGGAATTTTAGGGTATAAGATAGAAATGTATATAAAATGTTCATATCCTATCTCACATCAATACGTGTAACTCTAATAGCTTTAAGATACTCATCATAAAATCTAAGTTACTCTAAATCTATAGATACCTTGCTATCACCATAGTTGATATGAGGGTGAGGCTTTGGAATAATCCACTGGGAGAGGTGGGCATATTAGTTGGAGCCCCTAGTAGATGCTCCACTTGTAAGAAATTTAAAGACAAATGGATAACAACTAACACACTCATCTATTATTGCTATCTTACATGTGGGCAAGCTTTCTTGTGGACAGAAAACTATTTTACTTATATTTATATGCTTTTATATTCAGTTTGGTAGCCCTATGATGCTACAAATGTAAACTCCAAGATGCATAAGTATGTATAATTATGTAAGGCAATGTTGTCCCATAAGAAAAGTTTAGGGTTGTTTTGTAGAATATGATGTTGTAAAATGCAAACGCCAAGATGTAGAAAATGTTGAACCATAGCAAGAGTTTATGACTATTTTGTGAGGGGCTAGTATGGTCTACATATCTATATAACATGGGGTATATATTTTCTTTAAGTTTTCCTTACTCCTAGTGTGGGTGGTTAATAGAAATTTTGAACCCCTTTCCCAATAAAAAGATTAGCACTTGAAATTCTTGTTTTTTACATGGAAGTTTCTACATATTGAAATCAGATCCGCATATGGAAATACTTGTAATTTTGTGCATTGCTACATTTGATATCTCTATGCATGGAAACAATTACACGTGGAATTGAGATAATTTTACATGTGAATTTATGTTATTCGTGGATTTGCATATCCACACATGGAGTTGTAATTCCACAAGTGCAATTAGCAATTAAAGAAAAAGTATTTCATCATCTTTTTCTTCTTCTTTTTAGAAGAAGAGGGGTTACGTTAGTCCTTCTCCTTACCTTTCTTTGTGCTAGTAGAGAAAGCAAAATCACCACCATCCATACTCTTCTAATACATCTCGTCCTCCATGATCATGGCACTAAAACCTTCAAAAGTTAGAGGAGGATTCCTCACCTTGAGGTGACCAAGCTCTCATACTTAGGGGCCAAGATTCTGATGCACTTGAGTGCCAAATCTTCATTTTACTGTTGATCCTAACTGCCACCATTACATCTCGCACAAATTCTTGATCCCAACAACTATTTCCATCTAATCTCACACAAATCCTTGATCCACATAATGTAATTCCGAAGGTTTTATATCCTTGCTTGATTTGTAGTTGTTTTACACTAGTTCTATAGAGCCATTCTAGCCTTTGCCATAGTAGTCATATGTTGGATCGCATGGATTTATAGAATCATGAGTTAGACCGCGCTTCATAGCAACCCTAGGAGTTATCTCTCCCATAATTCAATAGAATCCAAAATGGACCTTATCCTTGAGCTTCTAGAGTCTATAACTGGTTCCATCCAACTTCCCATCATCAAATGATGGTGGGCTAAAGCCCTTGTGGTTGTAGGTTATGCCATTTCTTGAAATTTGCTTCCAAAGGACTACTTTACCCCCCAATCTTGTCATCTTGAGCTTGAGCTCTAATATATGGTATTTGTCCACCTGTGTGCTCCGTCTTGCAGCTCTAATAAGGAGCTTTAATGGTGATCTAGGTAGACTCTATATAAATGATATCTTGCACTAGTAATAAGAAAGATATCTATGTGATGTCTAATATAAACCAGTAAGGGGAATCTTGATTAGAATATGTATAGGATCCAAGTGATATTAATGTAGCCAAGTTATGAACGACCATATTTATCAAATTTACATACCTCTAGTTGGGTATATGGGTACGTGAAACCGACTGTGCAACCCAGGGACAAGGTGTCTCGAGAAGATCTCCTTCCACCTTGAAATTTCCACCTTGAAATGCAGTCTATTGACCTACACATGTAGTGTAGAAACTAGGAACTATCATGATTTCTCACGGGCACTCAACACTAAGACACTCCTCATACATGGGAGATTTACAAAATAGAGCAACCCGCCATCACTTGCATAATGACAATGACGAGGGTGGAGCAATTTTCTAGCTGAATGCTCAAGTAAGAGTACAAGAAAGAAGAAAACCTAAGAAAAAACTCTGTTGTGCATCAGGGTGCATAAACTTGCATCATGAGAAGAGTGTTTTATATACATGGAGCCTTTTTTGGTAGAACTTGACAACAAACATATACTCGCTTGAGGTAATGTAATCCAAGGGCTCTTTCTCAGTCACACATAGGTTTCCACATAGCCTTAGCCTTGTAACTTTGGATTTCTTCATAGCACATGCATGATTACAATTTCATTTATAGATTAGTAAGGCTTTTCTCCATGGCCTTAGCCTTGTAACTCTCAATTTGTTCATAGTACCCAGGTGATTTAAAATTCATTTATGGATAAGCAAGGGTTTTTAAAATAGCTAGTACACACGTGGTTTAAAATTCATTTATAGATAAGCAAGGGTTTTTAAAATAGCACAACCATGTTAGCTAATGTGGTTGTTTACCTTAACCCCACATCAAGAAGATGGATGTTGAATGAGCAAGTTCAACATCATTCTCCACTAGGATTAATGCACGTAACGTCCATTATGGGGATTCATGGAATAATCACCATACATGTCAAAGTACATTATATTGGCTTGATCTTCACCTTTTTTGTGGATGCATGTATGTATTTATCCTAAAGTCAAAGGCTATTGGATAGGTGTAGAGGTACTATCTTAAGATTGCATTGTTGGATGAACTGGCAGATGAAATAAAAAACTTTTTATGCTCTACATTTCTATCATTGGGATCTTGTAAATATGAAATATATCTCCATATTTTCAAGTTTCTATGCAAAAGTTCAAGATAATTTGCACTTACCTCTATTAGTGAGCTTTTATAGTCAAATCAAAACATTGAATCGAACCATTAGATGAAGATGAGGTATTCTACAAAGTTGTTGTACACATAAAAATCTAGAACTTGACGATTTGGATTAGCAAAATTATATCTCACGTAGGTGAAGCAATCTAATCAATCAGCTCTTGTGTGTAATAGCTGTGATTGTAGCTAGTTAGGTGGACTAGGTTCTACATTAGATCGCTTAAGCTCAATTAGCTTAATAGGTGAGTTATAATGGTCTAGAAAGCATTTTATTATACTCTATCATAGTGTGTGTTTGTACATCACATTCATCATTTATTGTGATTAAGCTTAGATTTTGTCCCTTTCAGGTCATTTGAATACTTTTTCATTAGTGAGAATACATCTGGTGAATACTTTGTTCATTAGTGAGAATACGTCTGGTGAATACATTTTTCATACTCTAGTGAATATATACATCTTTCATACTCTAGTGAATATATCTTTCATACACCAATGAATGCACCTTTTCATGCACTAGTGAATACATCTTTCATATACCAAGGAATACACCTTTCATACACTACACATTGTTTGGTGTTATTTCCAAGTTTTACTATCCTCATCTTTCATTTTAATGTCTATAATGTCTTGTAACTTAAATATTTGCTTATGCACATATTTTTTTACAAATGGACCTAATATAGCTTCTCAAGCACCCTAGAGATATAGAAACTTATTGCCTATCCATTCATTTTCAAGTCTAAAACACCTCCTTTGGGAGAGGGGAAAATATGATTTTTCCATAAGTGCCAGGAAAGTAGTTTTCGCATTATGTAGATATTTGGGCACCTAAAAAATAAACTAAACCAAAATATCAAAAAATTAAAAAATTAGAAACGGGAATAATTCCATCCTTTATTGCATATATTGAAATTATTAAATGGGATCAATTGCTTTAGGATCACCCATTTACACCATGAAATTAGCTTCTTTCCTTACTTCAAGCTAGTGGTTATCAAGCCATGCAACACATTATTAGACTTCTAATAAAGGAGAAAATAGAATGTAAAGGATCATGATAATAAGCTAATTTTATGCAACAAAATAAGAAAATAGTGTAATTTATGTGATATAAATAGAGAAGCATAGTAGCTTTTGTGATATAAATAGAGGAGCATAGTAGCTTTTGTGATACAAATGCAATAGCATGATAGCCTTTACTATGGAAAGGCAAATGGAGGGTTAGAAAGCCCTTTACTAATAAATGCGAATAAAAAGTCTCACCCAAAGGAAAGGTAGGAAAGAAAATTTAAAGGCAAAAAAAATTTGAAGATAAATTATTTATAACACTCAACAATATTAAAAGATGAGATGAGAAAAATTAATTGAACCTCTCTTTGCACCACTATAAAGATACATATCACACTGTTGGTAGTTGTTAATGTTTAAAGGAGTTTAAAGGAGCTCCACATCAAGAAGGTAAAGTTTTTGATTTGCGACCCAACAAAATTTATTTTTGTTCTTGAGGCATCATAGAAATAAATGTTTGGAAGTGCACACGATCCGATTCTCTTCATTGGTTCTAGAAAAATATTTAAATTTAGCTAATATGAATTTAACCTTTTAATGTATTTGTCTTATAGCTAGGGTGTAGTTAAATATTCATCTTGAGACTTCTTATAATAAGAGATGTTTTAAAAAATTTATATAAAATATACATATTATTTGATACCCTTTACTGGGATTTCATTTCATAGGAGTGAGGCCCCTATGGAAAATGTTATACTAAGTCAATCTAAGCTTGAGTGCCTCATTAAAACTTAAAAATTTAATAACCATGTATAACATGCTAAGGAAACATGCATCATCATTCCATTATCCCTTTTCTCAAATCCTTTGAAGGTATGCTTGGTCTTTTTAACACTTGGAAATATAATAGGTTATGTATGGTAAATACAAAATCACATGCTTGCCATTGAAGTAATTCCCTAACAATATTATCCTAGAGAAGATTCTTTTAACAATATAATATGATCATTGATTTTCCATATCTTCCCATGATTAAACTCACCACAATCGTCATAAGAAAGGTAGAAGGCCTTATCCTTACATATCTAGATTTAAATTCTTAGGTCTTGGAGACACTCATTCCTTGGAAAAAAGGGCTTACCTTAAAGCATAAATTAAATAAAAATTAAAGCTAATCCTCTTGTTATATTAACCACAATGGTTAATATTACATTTTTATGCATGAGATATAGTTTTGTCTCTATATTTATACATGCACAATGTGCTTCAAGTAAAGTATTTTGGAATTTGCCAAGCTTCCTAACATAATGATAATGCACCTTAATGTGTTTTATGCAAGCATGAAACACTGGGTTCCTTGTAATGACTACTAATGCACTCTGGTTCTTTGTTAGTGAAGATGGAGATAAGGGACTGCTATCTAACACTAAGATCTACCAAAAGGCATCTGAGTTGCCATACCCACTCCACAATCACTCTAAAAACTATCTTGTACTCAGTTTCATAGTTTGAAGGCTACTTCTTACTGAGCCACGACATATATGAATCACTAAGGTGAAAGTAAAAGCCACTAGTGGTGGTAACATATAGTCCAGTTAGAATCATTGAAAGCATGTAATTGAACATCACCCCCTTAGTATAGAATTGTTGAAAATACAAGTGAATAGGGTGTGTGTGGGAACAAGATCTTGGATAGAGGCTGTAAAAGAGGAGATGTAATTGTGAAAGAACCTGTGAAAAGGTGAGAAGAATCTACAGGGAGAGAATAAAGGGTAGCATGAGAGAATTTAGGAGTGTGGAGTTATTCTGGGAGGTATTCAGGGAAAAGAGAAGAGGTGGAGAGAATCAGGCAAGAGGTGGAGATATTCTGGGAGTGAATCATGGAGAAATCAATGGGATTTGATGCTTGATGTAAACTCTATAAATTGAGGCATAGCCCTAATGAGAATTTGCTGGTTTTTGAGTATCCATGCCTACAATAATCGATTTGCTAATTACATCTTAATTATTTTTTAATCACTTTGTTAATGATGTTGATTCTAGTGTTTGATCCACCATAGCTCATCATTATGCTCAAATTTTGACATGGTATCAGAGTCATGCCTAGAATCAATTAGGTTTATGAGCCCATTAGTTAATTAATTAGGATTAGTAGATAATTAGCAAAAAATCAAATTTTTAGTGAGTTTTTCATTTCCCCCTTCACCCCCAGCCAGTGGAGGACTCCATTCTCCTTGCACACATAACATTAAGCTAAGCCCTTTTAGGTACTCATAGTAGACTCATAGGGCTACACACACCTCAAAGCATGTGGGCCAATTCAGCGCAGAACGTCGGCGGGAGCTCGATTTGCAGGCGCCGTTTTTCTGAAGGGAATTGAAGATTTCTTCTTGCTTAGCTCAAATCTTTCTAATTCCTCCTAGCCCAAGGGGTAATAAGCATGCTCTACAAGCTGGTGAAGACATAATTCAGTTTCATCAAGTCTACAGTGAGATCCAAGCTCTTTATCAAATCTACAGGTGACTTTGGTAAAATGGAGATTAAGCTTTCTATTTGGTCAAATCTTGTGTTTCTTGGCTTAATCCTCTACTAGACTCATTGCTATTGATGCCTTTGAAAGCATTTGAGCTCATTTGAAGTGTAAGGCACCAGATCTGGACTCCCCGCATACTTTGTTTTTTGCACACAAAACAGAGCATTAATTTGCTAATCAGTGATTAATCAGTGCTAATCACTATATTTTGGTGCAATTGAGGGTTCAAATTAACCATTAGGTATCTGATACAGATCCCTAAAGCTTCAGATTGCAAATCAGAGTTGGTTTGATACTCCAACCATCCCGTACAAATTGGTTACCTTGATTTAATGTAATTTCTGGTAAAATTGTGCTGATAAATTTGTGATAATCATCATTTTGCATTTAACCCTTGGTTAATGCCTGTAAATCTCACTCAAATTCAGGATTATTCACAGCTAGAGTTGCATTTGGAATGTGCATGAGAATGAATGCTATACGCATTATGTATTGGGCACATTGCATCAGTGTAAAAATGGGAACAGACACTTTCCTTGTCCAGAATAAGGCAAGAGGTAAGACCTCCCACATAAATTTGGGTTTGCATTGCATAATGATACAAAATAAACATAAAAAGCGAACTGCCAGCAAAACATTGAAACATGTTGCTCACATGGAGCAAAATGACCTGACGGACGAGCTCATGGCCCCAGCCATGAAAGAAGAAGAATATCTCTTTCCAAGAAGAGGATCCACACCAAGAAGATCTAAAGGAAGACATGGACACGAGAAGAGAAGCTGCCCCGAGAAGACTGAAAGAAGACATGGACGCGTGGAGAGAAGGTGCCACGACAAGAAGACTGAAGACAAGAGAAGATGTGAGGCTCCAAAGAGTGAGGAGCCATGTGAAAATCTCTGAGAGAGAGAGAGAGAGAGAGAGAGAGAAAGAGAGAGAGAGAGAGTGTGTCAAGGACTATGGAGTTTAGGGACTTGAGGCACTGGTCTCGCGGGCTATCAAGTAAGAGGGAAACTTGATACAGGGTCCAGGTGTGCTAGGATTATTCACTTGAGGAGAGATGTTGAAAATACAAGTGAATAGGGTGTGTGTGGGAACAAGCTCTTGGATAGAGGCTGTAAAAGAGGAGATGTAATTGTGAAAGAACCTGTGAAAAGGTGAGAAGAATCTACAGGGAGAGAATAAAGGGCAGCATGAGAGAATTTAGGAGTATGGAGTTATTCTGGGAGATACTAAGGGAAAAGAGAAGAGGTGGAGAGAATCAGGCAAGAGGTGGAGATATTCTGGGAGTGAATCATGGAGAAATCAATGGGATTTGATGCTTGATGTAAACTCTATAAATTGAGGCATAGCCCTAATGAGAATTTGCTGGTTTTTGAGTATCCATGCCTACATTAATCTATTTGCTAATTACCCACTAATTACGTCTTAATTATTTCTTAATCACTTTGTTAATGATGTTGATTCTAGTGTTTGATCCACCATAGCTCATCATTATGCTCAAATTTCAACAAGAATAAGCCAAGGGACTAAGTGCCCTATAAGTATCTGAATACTCATTTGGTAGCGTGCGAATCTTTTTTCCAAGACTGTGCATAAACTTGCTCAATTGGGAGACCCCAAACTGAACGTCTAGCCTAGTATTACATAAATAGATGGGGCACCCAATAGCCTACTAATAAAGTGATGCATAAAGTGGTTCACTTGCATCCCAGAGAGACTAAGTCTAGCACCTATGTTTATTGGTGTAGCAACAAGCTTACAATCTTCAAGATTAAAGTTTGTATAAGTAGCCTCTGTCTGTACTTAAATTGTATGCCCAAATAGTAATTTAGCATTGAAGGCTGAAATCTTCTCCTCATTAGGGTCTGTGGAGTAGCATTTCATCAACATATAAAACAATGAACAAAAAATAGAGAGTACCCTCTTTACATAGAGGGTACTCTCAGTTGGACTGTTGCAGAAACCATTTTTAACTAAGTATGTGTTTATCTTCTCATACGATGCATGAGGCTGAGATATAGTTACCATTTAAGAAGGTAGTCTTGATATACAACTAATGTACATTCTAACCATGATGCACTAATGCCTATGCAATAATACACACGATCATAGTTATACAAGACATGGATGCAAAGGTCTCATCATATTCTATGCCCTCCTCTTGAGAATAACCCTGGGAAATATAGTTACCTATTGAGTAACCGAAATTTCTTGGTGATCTACCATATGATCCTATTTATGGACTAGTGAGGGGATTCTATATTTATTGGAAACACAAAAGGATCCAAAAAGAACTTGAAGGCTCCAAAGAGCTTAAAGGCTCTAAATATTATTTTAAATCCACTATGAAAAAAAACTTTTTTTGAAGGGCTCCATATCAAAGGGTGAAAATAGTATATTTAAAAAGTGCAAAAAAATAAAAATACACGGTCCTTTGCTTCCAACAGAAATTCTAAATATCTTCATGATACAATGGGAAGGCCCATGGTCTTGACTTATTTTTTGTTGCAAAGGAATATTATGTAGATATCAATTATAGTGGTTCAAGCATTTATATTTGGATACACCTGTATTGATTTAGTAGTAGATGCTCTAGTAGTGGGGAATGTTGGGAGACATTTGGCAATAATGAACTCTTACAGTGCTTACAATTGGCTTTTCTTTCTTTGGGGTTAGGATACTCAACCAATTTCTTAGGAAGGTGGAGGAAGTCTAACCTAGTAGCCTCAATGTAACCATGAAAAATATGATTTGTATTATTGGAATTTTATTATGATGTTTGAAAATTGGACCCCTACTCCTCACTAAGGGTTTGATTTCTATGATTTCATTTAAGGGGATCAAGGGGATTGTTTCAATGAACCCATCTCACATGCTTGTTAAGGCTTATTATGAGTTTTGGTTCTATGCAAGACTAGATGTGGAGGCTCTCATAGGGAAATTGTAGTACATGCTATATATCCAAACAACCATTGCATAGTGAGGTCAAGGTAGTTAGACTCAAAGGATTATTGGCTAGAATTCTATCGATAGGGAATTCATTCATGCAATGAGGTCCATGGAAGCATTGCAATGAAACTTAAGTTGATGTCCATGTCGTCGCTTGGTTGGGGTTGCCACACTTGATATAATGGGTATACTTATCATTCTCCATCATGTAGTGTGATTAGGCATCGATGATGGACTTTGTAGCTTAACTAGTTCACTATAGGTGTAGAGCCTTATTCTAGTTTCTTTCCCTCAATAATCTCATTAGTTGTTGTTAGATAGTTCATGAGGGTCACCACACCGCATGGTCGAAGTAGTTGAGGTGCTATGGGAAGTGCTAAGGGCAAGACTTGATCCCTCTTTGGGGCTCCGTTTTTGGTTCATAATTTACCCCTGGTTGGATTCATTTTTGTTTAATGTATGAGCTGGTAAGGCAAGTGGCTACCTATGATTAGGTGGTAGGTTGTTGTGATGCCTACTACTACTGGTTGTTGTGGCTATAGCTATTAGGATTCTCATGATTGCCCGTTCACTAGTAATAAGCATAGTACTAAAGTGGCCTCTATCTTAGTTGAGAAATTTCAATGCTCATGTGGTTTTGAAGAAAAAAACACATACTAAACAAGATCACTACGTGGGAACAAGTGAGGATGACCTATATTTTTATCCAAGTGGTCACCACCTTTCTTGGGTGCTCTAAATGATAATGGAGCCAAATGAGATGACGGTGTTCCCATTACTCTCGTGAGTGAACGTTATCATCAAAGTCAATTGCCCCTCGATGATAATGGAGCCAAACAAAAGTTTTGACGATGCTCCCCTTTCTCTCATGAGTGAGCATTCATAAATTTATTGTCAAAGTTGATTGCCTCTCTACATTGCTCAAATGAGGTATATTTTCTAGAATAGACTAGCATTATGAAGTCTATTATCCTTGATTAAAAAAAATAAAAACCAAGGAGAAGCTAACCCAAGGCTTTGGATGAAGGTTTGGTAGTACAACTCTCTACATAGATAGAATTAGACATAGATATAGATTGTCAAAACTACTTTAGCTAGTAAAAATAAGATGAAAATTTCAAAAAAGCCCTACCAATCTAGTATTGAGGCCACTCAAAATCATCTCACTTCATAGTGTTCTTATAGTCCCTAACCTTATGAATAGAACCACGCTTTCACTTAAAAATAATCTTCCTTCCTATTGTTCTTAGAATCACCATGAATAGAACCACTCTTCCAAATTTTTACAGTTCTTATAGTCATGAACTCCATCCACTTTTCCAAAATTTTAGAGTTCTTATAGTCCCTAACCCCATGAATGGAGCCACTTTATTAGATTTATCCTTGAATGACTTAATTTACATAAAAATTCAATAATCTTAATTATATCCTTTTGTATGAGATTGTCTCGATAACCTACAATCACTAACTAATGCCCAAGACAATGCCAATTATAAAAGGTATCCTATATCAAATAAAATTATAATTAAAAGCTCAAAGAGCCATTATTTTAAAAGGGCTATTATAATTTATTTTGTGAAATTGACCTACTAGTTATAGAATGCCATGGTGTCCATCACCTCATAGCCAATTGGGTTGTGAATTGAGAACATATAAATGCTCCCCCCTTTTCCTACCCCAATGCCCTAGGCGAGTTTCTAATTTGTGAAAGGGTGTTGTAAAAAACTAGCTTCCCTATGACAAGGATGAGTGGGGAAGTCTCGCTAAACTTTCCACTTCTCTACTGATGATGAGTCTGGTTACTAAACAACATGTGTAGTGTAAAGACGTGCTTGTTCTTATATGTGTAAAGAAGAAAGCTTGCTTGAATGTTTTCCCACATCATGGGCATGCACAATGGGTACATAGATTGTGTGGTGCATAGGTTGTGTGTATAACTAGCCTAAATGACAAGCAAGTTTTTTTCTTTTCCCATCATATGATGTGACTAAGCGTGGCATCAAAGCATCTACTTGCCCACACCCCTTGGAAAAAAAGATGCCATATCTAGTAGCTACTACTACGTTCAAGGGTAGTGGGCCTCGACTTATGAAGCCACTTTAAACTACATGTGCCTTATCTATATTAACAGGTGATGCTTGGCATGCCTTTGTTTCCTTTTGATTAGTCCATGAGTAGCAACATGCTAAAGTGTCATGAGACAAAGTGTTAAGAGAACTATTCTGGACTTTTAGGTGAATTAGCAATCATCATTCTTTTGTTTGGTGCATTTGAATAAGTTTGGAGTGTTTAGAGGAGTAGAAGGTTAATAGTTATAGGAACTGAATGTTCAATAATTATTAGTAAATTAGTAGCAATATGCTAACATGCTATGACTGAGGAGGTTAATATTTTGAGTGGAGTTACAATCAACATTTACATGTTAATGGATTTGAATGGTTTGAAGCTAAATTAGAGGATAGAAGAGTGCTAAAAGATATGGAAATAGAATGTTGTGATTTGAATTGGCATGTATATTTTGCATTTGCATGTGCAACAATTTTAGTACAAAAGAGTATATTTGTAATGAGGGTGTTGAAAGTAGTTTATTTGTAATGGTAAAGATCAAGGGTATTGAGTAGGTAGTACAAGTGAGATATGTGGGCATGAGGGTAGTTATTGGGTTTTAAAATGGGTAGAGCTTTTATCTACAAATATCTTGGTAACATTAATATATATATTATATAAACTTATAGCAAGTAATTTATATTTTACAATGTAACTTATGAACTATAATATACAATAAAGTTATATTTTTCATTAGTTCTACTTTAAATTTTTTTACATATATTTATAAGAATTGGCTTATTCAATTCATATAAAATCCTAGGAGGTGTGATGTCTTCTATCTCTATTGCTGCTTTCATGGAAGGCAAGCTTGATGGGATGAACTACACCTCTAGAGATTCAAAATCAATTTCTAGACTCTTTGAGTTCTTAGAAACTGTTCTGGGAATGGAAGTCTTGATCCCAACAACCCTGCAAACATGCTTCCGCCCAAAAGCTGCACTTTTTCGGGCACGGAGAAGGCGCAATGCTGATGCACTTTGTGCTGTCATCACCAACATAAGTGATTCTATTCTCACTTTGATTCAACATACTACTAAGGCTCTAGAGGCTTGGATCATACTCAGAAATCAATATGAAACTCGCAATCAGACCAAGATTTTGAACGTGGAGAATCAGCTTGCTACTGAAAAGTTTGCTAAAGGAGAAGCTGCTGAAGCATTCATCTCTCAGATAAAAAATATGTGAGATCAAATGGCTGATGTAAGGATTACACACACTACTAAGGAGTTGGCCCGGAGGCGGAGTTCTTCCACCACACCACATAAATATGATGGCTTGGCTACATCACTAATCACTCAGGTTAGAGTACCATCTTTATCATTTGAAGAATTTAGTGCTATGTTACTTGAGGAGGAGATGCGACTAAAGACTCGTGATTGGTGGTGATGCTGCATTTTTGGCCAATGCTAAAGGCAAAGGCGTAACATCTTATGATGAGAAGAAGAAGTTCTTCCACCACCACATAAATATGATGGCTTGGCTACATCACTAATCACTCAGGTTAGAGTACCATCTTTATCATTTGAAGAATTTAGTGCTATGTTACTTGAGGAGGAGATGCGGCTAAAGACCCGTGAGTGATTGGTGGTGATGCTGCATTTTTGGCCAATGCTAAAGGCAAAGGCGCAACATCTTATGATGAGAAGAAGAAGTTTCAAGGGAGCTGCTATTACTGTGACAAGAAGGGTCACGCTTTCAAAGACTGGAAAGAAGGAGGCCGACGAGAAGAACGGCACCTTGAAGTCTTCATGAAAGGGAAAGGAGTCAGTTAACAATGTTGAGACCAAGCTTGAACTTTGGGTCGCCATTGAAGAGGTATGTTCATCTGCTTAGGCTTCAATTGATGATTCTTGGATTTTGGATAGTGGGGCATCCCGATGCATGACTAATAAGAAGGGCTATTATAGTTGTGGAAGCCTCTATAAGAATTCATTAATGTTGTTGTTGGGAATAATGCTAAATGTCCAACCGAAGGGTCTAGAACCATATCTTTGTGGTAGTTACTGGTGAAGAGAAGAAGCTGTCATATGTTCTCTATATATCCCAAATAAAAAGAAATCTACTATCATTTGTTGCAATGACAGATCGTGGGCTTGAAATACACTTTAAGAAAATTGAAGCAAAAATTCTAGATGCTGCTGGCGGGAAAGAAGTAAGGCACAACAATCTCTATAAGCTGATGAGTGCCCTAACAGTGTATGCAAATAAGAGCACAAGCAAGCTTTGGCACAAGCGATTTGGTTGGATTTGAAGTGCTAAAGGAGACGTATAAAAAAAGGTATGGTAGCTAATTTGCCTGCATTTTCAGAATTGCAGGAACCATGTGAAGCTTGCATGATGGGTAAGCAACAACACAAGGCATTTTCACAGGAAAGCAGCAACAATCGGGCAAAGACTCATCTAGAGTTGGTACATGTTGATCTTTGTGGTAAAATGTCTACTACTGCATTAGGGGGATCTTCTTACTTTATGCTGTTAGTCTCGATGATTACAGTAGGAAGATGTGGGTTTATTTTCTTCAGGATAAGGTTGAAGCTTTTTGCGAGTTCAAACAGTGGCATAAGCTTATGGAAAATGAGACATGAAAGAGGGTGAAGAAATTTTGTACAAGATCGAGGAGGAGAATTCCTTTCAACGGAATTTGACAGCTATTGTAAGGAGAATGGCATCAAGCGCCAACTCACCACTGCTCACACACCTCAACAAAATGGTATTGTAGAACGCCGAATCGAACTATCATAGAGGCGACTTGATGCATGTTGAAGGCAAAGGGTTTGCCCAATATATTTTGGGTTGAAGTAGTCATCAACATAGTAGTTTATGTCCTTAATCGAAGCTACACAAAGACACTTAAGGATGTTACACCTCAAGAGGTCTTCTCTGGTAAGAAACCTTTAGTTTCTCATTTCAAAACATTTGGCTATAAATGTTTTGAAACCTTTAGTTTCTCATTTCAAAACATTTGGCTATAAATGTTATGTGCATATTTTAGATGCATCCAAGACCAATCTAGATGCCAAAAACAAGAAGTGTATCTTTCTTGGATATAATGAAAAGCCAAAGGCATATCGGCTCTCTGATACACAGAGGCAAAGAAGATTGTGGCCAGCTGAGATGTGGTATTTGCAGAACAACCACACTTAGTGGAGGAAGGAGGCACGTCCACTCTATCATCAGCTGGAGAAATAGTCCACCATGAGCCCCCAACCCACCAGTTGGATTTCCTCTCAAGGAGGAGGAATTTTCAAAGGATGAAGACTCTCACACATCACAACAGCCTACTGTTGCACCACAAGGAAAGCCACTTTCAAAGTGGCACAACACTCTTTGATGAGCGTAATCTAGTACCTGAGAAGCCATAATCTTTGGCAGATGGACCACGCAGATTAAGGAGAATAGAGGAGGAGTGAAGAGCATCTGATCTCATTGTCAATATGGCCTTGATGGCTTAGATAATGGGAACAGTGAAGGAGCGAACCACCTTGGATGAAGCCTTCGCAAATCCAAAGTGGAAAGCCACGATGCAGTCTGAGTATGATAGCATCATAAAGAACAACACTTGGGAGCTAGTTGACCAACTACCAAACATAAATGTAATTGGTACCAAATGGGTTTGGAAAGCTGATGGCTCACTTGAAAAATACAAAGCTAGATTGGTTGCACATGGATTTGCATAGGTTGAGGGTTTAGACTTTGATGAAACCATTGTCTCTATAGCTTGTATGACAACTATTAGGGTGGTACTTGATTGCCTTGGCTGCTCACAAAAAGTGACCAGTCTTTCACATGGATGTTAAATCAGCATTTCTGAACGGCCATCTCAAGGAGGAGGTATATGTAGCTCAGCCACCAGGTTTTGAGATGCTCAGATCAAAAAACAAAGTTTGTAGGCTGAAGAAGGCATTGTATGGGCTGAAACAGGCCCCAAGGGCATGGTATCATAGAATAGACCATTTTTTGAAAAAGATTGGGTTTGCTTCTGATGCAAAATTGTATGTTCTAAAAAGGCATGGCAAGATTGTTTTGGTTGACTTGTATATAGATGACTTAAACATTTCAGGTGACAATGAAGAGATAATCCAAAAGATAATGGATATGCTTAGCCATGAGTTTGAGATGATAGACTTGGGTCTTATGCATTTTTGTTTGGGGATTGAGGTTTGGCAAGAGTCATGTAAAATCTTCATGTCGCAGCAAAAGAATGCTTGGGAGATTCTCAAAGCATTTGGGATGACAAAAAGAAAGCATATGTCTACACTAATGGAAGTGAACATGAAGCTTTCTACAGAGGACTCTTTATCACTAGTTGACATCAGGAAGTACAGGAAGTTGGTGGGGTGTTTGATTTTTCTCACTAACACTAGACCTGATATCAACTTCACAGTTGGTGTGTTGAACACGTTTTCCAACAAGCCATGAGAGAGTCATTGGAAGGAAGGGATGAGGGTACTTAGGTACATCAGAGGTACTCTTGAGTATGGCATCAGTTACAGCATGGGTGATACTCTGAGAGGTTATCGTGACTCAGATTGGGCAGGAGATTGTGATTCTAGGAAATCAGTTTCTAGATATTGTTTTTCGCTTGGTTCTGGTGCTTTCTCTTGGACCAGCAAAAAGCAACCTACAATGGCACTTTCTTTCACAAAGGCTGAGTATAAGGCAACTTGCTTTGCTGCATGTGAGGTAGTTTGGCTAAGGAGAATCTTGGTTGACATGGGAGTTCAGATTAGGGAGGCTATAGTCTTGTTGTGCGACAATCAGGATTGCATGGTTATCTCCAAGAACCTGTGTTTCATGCTCACACACGAAGCACATTGAGATTCGGTATCATTATGTGTGGGAGCTGATAGAGGATGAGATAGTGGAGCTGGAGTATTGCTCTATAGAGCAAAACTGTGCTGACATCTTCACCAATGCACTTGGGAAGGACCAGCTCACTGGGCCTCTTCATCGACTTGGTGTTGGGCCAAAAACCTAGTTCATCTTTGGGTGGACATTGAGGGGGGGTGTTAGTATACACTCAATGCCCGCCTCTTAGCATGTATCTCACTTTGATGTATAATGCACATTTGTTAGCCCCCCATTATGAGGAGTGGCCATGGTGCATATGTCTTTAGTGGGAACCTCGGCTTAGATGTCGATGGTTAGGAGATGGTCAGGGGTATAAGTGTTACCTGAGCCCCTCGAGGTGACGGTACGAGGAATATTCCCTAGAATATTTCCTTGGATACCAGGTCCATCATTAGTGGGCGTCAGTTGTCGGTGGGCCGCATTCTTGATACGTGGGTGGTGACTGTGTCTATGCAGTGTAATCACCTTCGTTGTATACACGTCTACCACATCGCCTACATATGGACATGGTTGCCATGAGCTAAGTAAGGCATCCAATGCTCATCCCTTCTACATCCTCCATTTAGAGTCTGTCCAGATCGCCATCTAAGCTCTACTTGAGAGCGCACGGGTGGACAGCACCATCACTTGTATCTCTTTGGTATAATCAGAATTTTTAAATTCTCTTCATTGTGTATCTATTGCATTGTCTATTGTGCTTTGTCTTGGTATCTCTCTTTCCGCTGTGCCATATTCTTATATGGACGAAGCTTATTCTGCTATTGGGTTGGCTTCTTTGTCACAAACGATCAAGCTTGAAGAAAATTCAATGGTACTAAAGAGCTTAATTTCCAAATGGAGATGCCATTTGTAATCTTTTTTTTTGGTAAGAATTACACGATGTTAATTAAACCTACGTAGATCACTCTAAGGTGGGAGAGCTTTGGTAGAAAAATATAAGGAGGTAGATATTACTACTACCAGCAAGGCCATGCTAATAATATATGTAGGTTAGTAGTAGTATAGGTATTAAGAGGTATTATGCATAGAATTTTAGAGTTTATAATGTAAAAAGAAAAAGTTATAAAAATTTAAATAAATAAATAATTAACATATATATATACATAATATACAATCAATAATTAAGCTTAATAAACTATATAGATTATAGTAAAGCAGATGTGATAAAATGGAAAAAATATACATAATATAATTCAAATAAATAAAAAATAAAAACAAAAATATCAATTACATAGAAAGTGCATGAGAATCAGCACACATATGATAGGGTACATTAACATAAGGAATATATTTTTTTTAAAAATAAGGATGAGTTGTAAGATTAAAGATCTCTTTTTTCCCATTACTATATACAACAAAAAATCCTCTTAGTCAAGCCCTTCCTTTGAGCAATTGGAGGGCTAAATGAATTTATATACCAAGTAATTGAAACAAATAAATAAACATTGATATTTATGCTGTCTTATAGGGAAAGCCCACCAAATTGGGCAGGTACTTCGACCTACATCGAGTCAAAATTATATTTGGCCTGATCGCTTCGAAAAAACGATGAGAACGCTTTGTACCAGCTTGAGGAGGATCATCGCGTCTCCTCCACGTGCCGGCCCCTTTGTGCACAACCCTATTTCACTCAGCAACTAACACACAGAAGCGGATTTAGGGCTTGCGTGTACCACCCATGGGGCGGCCCCCAGTCCAGTCATTTCGCTTTCTGCACAACGAGGTCAGTACACAAGAGAAAATTCACCTCTTAATGAAGCTTTAATCACCTGTCGATGCTGTCCTTGTTCCATTATTCAGATTCACTTGTTGTAGCATTGGATCATCCAAGAAAGCATTCGTTGTTTGAAAATCTTTTGCAGAGGGCACAATGCCCCCCTCCTTTAGGATTTTAATTTACGCTTGTCGGCTGTTAATGTTGCACATGAGGCATATAAACTAGGGCTAAGTGTTAAATGTTATGGACATAATCTTGTGTTAAATGTTATTAATCATGCACATAGTGCACATAATCTAGGTTGAGCGCATAATGTACATAATTCAATACTGGAAGTTATCTTGCACATAATCTAGTGAGGAAGGCTTTCAAAGGGTACCCTTGAAACCTATTTTTTTTTTTGTGAGGAAGGCTTTCAAAGGGTACCCTTGAAACCCATTTTTTTTAATCTCTCAAAAGACTCTTCTGTAATGGTATATCATATCACATAGGAAGGCCATTGTCTTTTGTTTTTTTGTAAAACCAAGTTTCTTAAGGGCAAAATAGCATTAAAGGTCATCTCAGCTCTTTAAGGTAAAGGGTTGCTAGTATTGGATTCCATTTGAGGGCTGTAAGCATAAACAAGCAATTATGCTTACGTAGATACAAGGGTTTTGTGACACACATGAATGGTCATGCCCTGAGGGCCATTTTTGTGTCGCACAAGGTCAAATTTGGATGCAATCTATCTCGATGTAATGCTTTGTTGGGTGTTTTCACCCATTTCTCGAGTCTACATGCATGACCATCTTGTGGGATTCGATTTGATTACAAGTTTGAGTTGTTGAGGGAAACCTTTAATAAATATTGATGTAACTTTCATGGGTAATATGTAAGACCTTTGTCTAGGAGACACCTGCGCGATTAAGCAAAACACATAAATATATAGACATGGGCATCTTGCTCAATGCCCAACCATAGAGGCTAAAGCCATTCAGGCTCACCTTTGAGCATGGAGGTTAGTAGCATGCGAGACATGGCTCCATGTGCAAAGCCCTTGCATTCCATACCACAATAGAACCAACTTGGGTTCCATAGAAATATACCTAGTCATGTCCTTGAGGTTAGGGATCTCCTCTAGTCGCACAATCTCATCACCTTCACCTAGACGTTCTTTCAAACAGCTGATGTTAAACACAGGGTGAATCAAGGAGGTAGTGCCAACCGGTAAGCTACATCACTTATCTTCTTTGTGATCTAATAAGGACCACAACACCGAGAAGACAACTTGTAATTCTTGCCGGTCCTCATCATCTTAGAGTCCTTCAAACTTTAAGGTACATCCACATGTCCTCCTGTAAGATTCTTGGTGCTATTACGCGTGTGGGTGTCCAACGGAGTCTTTTCCCACTTGACGGGATCGGTTTCATTCCCAGATTTGGTCATCATCTCCGCTGTGTATTCTGACAGTGGGTAGTAGAAACGCAGGGGTCAAGGGCTGTCGATGTTGACACCTGGGCTGCGTGAAGGAGCAGCGAACAGATGGCTGAAGATGATGAAACAGCACCAGACAGAGAAGGTACAGCAGAGACAGTGCTGAAGATGGACGATGAACTGCAGGAGGTTCCCAGGCTGATGCTGCTGCAGGGGGTAGAGCCGACAACAGACTGGTATGGGCAGAAACACTGCTGTTGCAGGATGATGGAGCCGACGGCTGGTGCTGCTGATAAACGATGATGATTCAGGCGGCTGCTGCTGTAGTAGGGTCAGCTGCTGAAGTTGGTGTTTGTTGATTTTATGTTGTGCTTTTTCTGAATTATGAAGCGCCTGCTGGTCGGCCCAGATAAGGCTGTTGGTCAGCAGCACAAGACAAAAATGTCAAATAAAATCCCCTTTTTTTGGGCTGGGTAAATACCATTTTGGGCATATTTTCACAGAATCACCAGATTGCACCCTAGGACAGCAGGTGTGCACGTGACATTGTGTGCTTGGGCAAGACTAAGGATTAGGTTTTGTTGCTTGGAGAAAGCCCTACCACTCTGAAAGGTGCATATATTGCGGTCTTATCATGATATAGTTGTGATGTTGTGCCGAGCCTTTATGACCAAGACTAATTTGCACCAATGGAATTCATGCCATTATTTAGGGCCTAAGCTATGGCATTGGACCTCATGATTCCTATGTTTACAGTGGTTTGAAGTATTAGACATAAAGTGAGGGTGTTGTAGGTAAATAAATAATCACTCTTAGTCATGCCATATGAAATTTTATCATTTTACAAAGCTTTTCCCCGTCATGTGTTGAGTTAGCATGCCATGTTATCATGCCAAATGGCCACAGCACCGTATCTAGATCACCAGTATATGCAGCACTTGCTAAGGTCAGCATTTATTATCCCTAGGCTATGGAATAGCTCTATCGCCCTTTTGGTTTCATGTAGCAGTATCTAGCTTGACTCATTATGTCTTGATCAAGTATCATCAATGCTATGTGATAAAATCAGGTTCAGCTGGTACGGAGCAACCAGTACAAGCGGTACAGCAAAAAACAGGTCAAAATCTGCAGGTTAGTGGTTACTGCAAAGTAGGGATGCGATCAGCAGTGTACTGCAGCCTCTTATGGCTGTATGGACAGAAAGTATGACTGTACAGACAGTAGGGTGCTTGGTACAGCAGTCAGCACTAATGTCTAGAGGAGCATGTATACGCGATAGAAGAGGTCAACCAGCTTTTGTTTGCCCCAAAACACAGGCTTTAAGCTCACATAATCTTTATACAAGACCAATAGCAAAAGCTTGCTTAAAACTATTAAAACTTCAACGTCTATGGCCCCCCCACACATATTAATGGGGTGGGCAGCCTTTTAGACTAAAGTGCCAACCAACCTTTTAGACTAAAGTGCCAACCAACCTATGACCTTTTAAGAGTACACATTTGTACCATCAAAATACCATAAAATTTACAAATGTGCCTGGAAAACCAAGCCAAAAACTTTGTAAAAAACAGATTCACACCATAACCCTGCAGGCACTTAGTTTTGGGCGTCCTCGGCTCCTCAGACACATAAACACATAACGCGCAGGCATGATCCACACAGCATGCATTAAACCTGGTGCAGACACACATCAAAACATGCATATGCACATTGGACAATCTCCCACTCACATTGCTTGCACTAGCCTTGGGCCCTAGGTACCATCATATAGCTGGTCCTAGGTGTGAAACCAGAATATAACCAAGTACATCCATAAGTCCCATGGTACACTGACCATCATATAACTCATAAAACAAGTCTGGTGCCCCATGGTACAAAACCATCATATAACCCAATAAAAATAATGGAAAATATCATGGTAGTGACACACTAAGGGATGGTTATTCGACACCTTAATGACTCTGTATGGGGCTAGATCTTGGAGCGGAGGCTTGGAGAGAGGAAGGTTGAGAGGCTTCAGATATGATATTCCTCTGCATGATTAGGAGTAAATCCTCCGTACTGCACCCCACCATATTAGCAGAGTTTGGAGCATCACTCTCACACTCTTCCAGACAACATTCATACACTCCGTGTACTCCTTTGGATAGACATAGAACCCCAAGGATTGCATTGGAGTTGTCTTGACTCACAGTGCACAGGGCTTCGTATGGGCTGCTTGCAACCTTTTTAGTACAGCTTGGATGCACCCTTCATCTCACCCACTGAGAGGTAAACCGCCTCATCCGTTACGACCTCCTTTGCCTACGCACCCACGCCACATGGTTTGCACCAGGACAGATGGCGTTGCAATGGAGGGCATGATATGTAAGATCTCCCCATCCCACAGGCACTAGCCGACCATCCATGTGTGATCATTATTGTGTATGTTGTCACTTTTCCTATAGCCAACAAAGGCAGGCCTCTTTATCTCTTGTTATATAGGATATAGTGCTCTTTTGAATACTTGCAATGCATTTTAAAACACTTCACCGCTACTGAATTGGAATTACTACCTTTTTATGATGCATGGGATGCTGAAAATCACTTTCATCATGCTTCCTAATTCTCTGCAAAAATCAGGTAGCAGCAATGGAGAAGTTATGGGAAGAAAGTAAGGGCAGTCCCTCACGGAAAGATGTGCGAGGCCTGGTTGACAAGTTCAGGTATCTTTCACATAGCTTTCAGGCTTGCATGGTTTTAGATATGACCAATTTTTTACTTGCAAAGAAATATCGTTGTCACTTAATGGTCGTAGTATTGTGGATGAAAATTTCAGTCATTACCCCGAGTCTGAGGCTAGGCAGCCCACTACCGTCATGTTTTGGGTGCCTGGCCAGGGCTTCCCAAGGGCTGCAAAAAACCCTTTACTGCACACTCCCATGCTGAAATGTGGCCAAATTTGATGTCCCCCAACTGCACCATCTGATGGTAAAATGCTTCTGTAGTTCCCAGCCTGTCATTCTCATGGGCGCTTGCCCTTGGGACATGCATCATTGCCAGCATTGATGCATGTGACATGCATCATCTTTAGCATGAATGCATGTGTCATACTACTGGGGGATATTAATAAAAGGGAGAGAGGCCCGAGTGACTGAGGCCTAGGGATTCACACAGGTAGTCTAAGAGCAAGCCTGTAATGGGAGATTTCAGTGTTAACGAAACTCCAAGTTCCAAATGCAACTTGTGGAAATGAAACGTAGGGGTTGAAAGGGAAGTTGATACATGGCTTGCATATAGGGGGGATGTGTAGGACAAAGTAGTTATTGTGGTTCCGAACGCCTTGTGTGCAGAGTGACCGTGATGCTATGTGGGTGCGACTTAGTTATATCAACGTCTTTAAAGGACCCTAAGGGTCTATGAGACCAAAGATGACTCCATGAGAGTATTGATCCATGGGAAATCTAATACCTGAAAAAGAAAACTAGCTACCTATACTATGAACATGTGTCAAATAAAAAAGGTGCATGCCTGATCCAATAATAGTACAATCCTCCTCCATAAGAGAGCACAGAGCTGTGGTGATGTGTTGTCCACCTCCTGTGGTGAGATCTCTCTATGTCACCGGAGTCTGTCCTTGATCTGCAGCTGGGGGGTGGAAGGTAGGGACACCTGGGGGCGGGGGCATCTGGCCTTCAGGAGGGATCATGCGCTCTCTCTAGTGACTCCACGGGCGCATGGGGCTAGAGGGTTCCGTGCTTTGATATGGAGTCGATTTGACTGTGTGATCTCGTTGTCTCTATGGGGCCTTAGTGACATCCTCTGTTGTGGTGGATTCAGTCACAAGAAATCTGTAATGGAGGGCTGGGAAGCATCCAGCTCGCTCTGACTCCCTAAGCTATGCTCACCTCCCAATGACGACGGAGCTATAGTAAGTACAGGCCCAAGCATGTCTAATCCTCATACTGTATAACCCATGAAAGAGGGCCAAAAAGCAATGGAATCTCCTGCAAATCTCGTAGTAGGGTGGGCATCTGAACATGTAGTGCTCCTTTGTCTCCATTCGTGCATACTCTGCATACCCGTGCATCCTGAGGTGCTCTACCGGATTCAATCAATAGATGGTGAGATGATACTCTCAATTGGCCAATGGCGTGATGCGATGAGTGGCCTGCCACAAATTACAATTGCTTTTTACGACCTCAAATAATTTTGCTGTGTAATGTCTGCATGCCCTTGCATCTTACTGATCTAATCTATCACAGCATTGTGATTGTTCTTGCTTCTCACTGTTCCAACATCTATTGCTGTTGCTATGATTTGCAGTAAATCTCCAGAGCGTGGGGGAAAGATTGTACAAGAAAAGCAGGTTTGCTGGGTTTTTTATTCACAAATGCCTTTGTTTTTTGGACTTTGTAGTTTTTGAGTTGTTGGGAATGTACTGCAGCAGAAGCAACAGAAGACTCTACCTTTTAACCTGCCTCTTTATGTAGTTTGTCGGATGAGATATGGACCTGCTGTATGTTGATCCCAAGTGCATGCATTCAAGGGACCCGAATGTCGCAACCCATCCTGAGAATTTTATTGCTGTATAGGGTCATCCCGGATGAGAGCATATCAGGCTAAATCCATGTCCGTGCATGTGCTGTCAAACATCATTTCCTTTCGAATTGATCTAGCTGTATCTAATTTTTCTCATCTTTGGTCTCACAGGCTGCATCTCCATATTTGGCAGACATTAATTTCTCTTGGAAGCCAATTATATTGACTTCCTAGCGGTCAATTTTGTGTCTTCAAGATTGTTATATCTTTACAGTGCTCCCTTTCAAAGGGCTACTACTGCTAGCCTTGCTTGCATGTTTGTGAAACACACATGCAAAGGCTTTTGTCATCCCTTTTGACATGCCAGGCCTGGAGGACCACTAGACTTGCTTGTATTATTTTGATATTGACAAAAAAAACATCAATTACATATTCACTTTATCAGTCTTTTAAGTATTTCATTTCATAAACATGAAACTCTATACTATCTTTATGCATTTAGGTGCAGAATTGGTTCTGGAATAGACGGTATATATTGAAGAAACAGGCTGGAAAGGTTTCTGAGAAATCATCCGATGAAGGGTTTATGCCAAAGAGAGCAGAAGCTATGTCAACTGCAGCTCCATCAGGTTATTCTTGCTTTTACAGAATTAAAAAAGAAAAAGCTTGCCTCTTGTGCTTTTTGCCAATTCTCCATATGGCTCACTTTCTGAAGTTAACAAAACTGTTTGCTTCATCTCTAGATGAGAAAGACCTCAATGCGATGGAGTTTGAAGCGAAGTCGTCTAGGGATAGTGCATGGTATGTGATCACATTGTTCAATAAATGTGCTTCGGCAGCCACTTCTTATAATGTTACTAGATGGTCTTGTCATAGTCCTGTGATATTGATTTAGATGTATGTGCTTTGTCCTGCTGCAGGTATGATGTCAATTTGTTTCTTGCACACAGGATGCTCGATTCTGGGGATCCGGTGAGCTATACAACTCTTTTTGGTGTCGAACATTGAAATTTATAAGGGATTGCTATGAACTTAGAAACCTGAGTTTTCTCATAGTGCAAAAGAAGCCCATTGTAAGAGATCATATCTCCTAGATGCTATTGGATATGCTCACACACTCCTCCAAGGGGTTTTATCTGATATAACTCAAAGGGGGAAGGGTCGGCCCAAGGCTATTCCGATCGCTAGTGTGGTGTCTTCTCTATCTACTCTCTCTCTTTTGTTTATTTTCAGATTTTCTCAAGGTTTTTCTCAAGTGTCGTAGCGCTAATGACGTGGTGATGGTGACATGGCATTGACACATGGCAGGATAGCAGCGCAGGGCGGCTTGGAATGATGTGACTAGCTTTTGGAAAGCAAAAGATTAAAAGTTTTTTAAATACTAAAAAGAGAAGAGCTTTCATTATTAAAAAGATGCTTTTTGGGCTATAAGTGAGTTTTAAAGCGCTTTTCTCAAGTGCTTTTGGGCAAATAAATTCAGCTATGCTCTCATTGTTGAGACATAGGAAAAGAGAACATTTATCCAAAGTTGTCCAACAGGTACTATGGACCTTTCCAAATATTGGAAAAGATCAACAATGTGGCTTTCAGACTAGCATTACCCGATCATTGGAGGATTCACAATGCTTTTCATGTGAGTCTCCTAAGAGCTTATAAGGGTCCTGAACCTTTGGAACCAGTGAACGAGGATCCACTAGAAGTTGAAGAGCTAGAGGAAGTTCTTCAACCGGAGCAGATCGTCTTTCAAAGGAAAGAAGGGGATTGCATGGCAAGATTACTAGAAAGTTCAAGAATTATTCGGCTGTGAATGCCAAGTGGGTGGATGAGAACTTCTTTGCGGAGTACCCACATGTTTTACAGGCATATCAGGAAACTTTTGAATTATTCGGGTGTGAATGCCAAGTGGGTGGATGAGAACTTCTTTGCGGAGTACCCACATGTTTTACAGGCATATCAGGAAACTTTTGAATTGAGGACAACCGATATGAAGCCGATGGGATGTCACCGGCCTTTGTATTTTGACATCCAAGGAACTAGAAACAAAGGAGAATGCTCAAGGTCTATATTCCACTGCAGGGAATTGAGTATTCTAGGACTTGAGGGTTGTTGTCCAAGTTGCATCCAA
This sequence comes from Cibotium barometz, assembly GCF_041138505.1. Lineage (NCBI taxonomy): Eukaryota > Viridiplantae > Streptophyta > Polypodiopsida > Cyatheales > Cibotiaceae > Cibotium > Cibotium barometz. The sequence continues at coordinate 19,554,555 of NC_141065.1, read as the reverse complement.
AAGGAGCAACTTTGAGATTGAACATCACTAAATCTTTTGTACAAGAGTCATGGGACCAACCATCTCATGGAGGCATTGTTTATCAGTGAAGGAAATGAGAACTGAGAACATGGATATGAATACTGTTAGTCTACCATAGTTAGACGTTGACATGAACCAAGAAATCGGTGTCAAAACCAAGAAATTGTTTGTGCATTCATTTATTCATTTGATTTATGCTTATGAGCATATCTGTGTATGTGTGCCAAGGGTTGGGGACGCCTGGTCAAACCCAAGGACGAGCATGTGTGCACCTGTTTGTGTCTTCTGACATATAATGGGTGTGTGTGGATCTTGATAGGAAGAGAATCATATTGGGAAACTCTGCGTGAGGGCGACTTTGGAGGCATGTAGTTGCATGTAGAAGGGGGGCAGCCCTTAGGGCTACCCGAGAAAAGGGGTTGTATCCCTTGAACACGGGCACGGGGTAGGCCTTAGGCCACCCAAGGGGACCAAGATGGCCCATGGCCTTTGCCCACTTGCGAGCAAGGCTAGGGCATGCTGTCGGCCCATGGGGGCCTAGACAGCAAGGCGGCCAGCCTGTGCAGCCCAGTCGGCTAGTCATAAGGCTTTGCCAGGCTATGGGCTGGCCCATGGGCAGCCAGTGAGCATGGCTGGGCAGCCTGCGTAGGCTAGACAGCCCCAGCAGTGGCTAGACAGCAGCGCACAGGGCCACTAGATCTGGGGCAGGACCATAGTGTGAAAAGCGGTGCCCAATAAGGGGTGATAAACAGGTAGTGGGATTTTTTGCTGGAGGCCGACCCCTTCTTGAGCAAACCGACTGTAACTTCCCGGAGGGCCCGGGGGTTTCACAAAACACTTGACCATTGATGCAATTAAACACTGAAATCGGCCATAGCCTTGAACATATGCCACTTAAAAGTTAATCCACAGAACTGTAAAAGAGAGATGTGTAGAGCTGACATCGCATAGAGGCCGGAATGCGCCCCCCCCCCCCCCCCCCGGGAGTATTTTATTACCCAAGGAGAAAATATCATGTACAAGCTTTGAGGGCTTTACTCTCCCCACGGGAGATGCTGGATTATCCATATACAAATGCCATAACACATCCCAACACGAGGCCACCATAACATTCAGCTGGAACACAGACTGTAGAAATGCCGAGCCAATAATATAATCCATGTACCTCCATGTGGGTATTGATTCTTCCCCCAAAACCACGGGTCTTCATGCAATAGAGTTGGTACAACAGGTTCAGCTCTCCATTGGTATAGTAGGTACAATGGTTGGTACAATAAGTATAGTGGCTGGTACAGCAAGCAGAGTGGCTGGTACAGCAAGTACAATGTCATGTGCATCCCGCACTTGGATGCCACGTGGACATATCTGAACAAGAAGGTGCAAGATCTGGAGTGGAAAACTATTGGGATTGGGGAGAGCTTGCCTGTACACCACCACACACACACACACTTTGTGAGAGAGCTAGTTGCTGGAAAGTACTCTTATGATAATGATAGTACAAAAGTACTATGAGTACAAAATATAGCCTAGGGCAAAGTGCCCAACACACATAAGTGTGTTCACACGGGGAAAAAACCTGTGTCCAGTCACAGGGAAAAAGTGCCCGTGGGTAAGTTGTGTTCACACCTGAACTAGTTGGGAGTGGTCATGACCAACAAACCCCCCTCAAGTGAATGGTGTGAACGGAGACAAGGTGTAGCAGACTACCTTGATAGAGGCTGTAAGCTCAAAGCTTTGCAGAAAGCTTCAAACTTTTTCCTCGAAAGAGGCTTTATAAACCCATCTGCTATATTGGCATGTGTGACACATAAGCCAAGTCAATCTCTCTTGCATGGAGCCTTTCTCTGACATAATGATAGTGAACCTCAATATGCTTTGTGCGGGCATGAAATACTGGGTTTTGTGCAACTGCCAAAGCACTTTGATTGTCAGTGTAAATGGTGGTAGGGGACTGCTGTCCAACACCAAGATCGGCTAAAAGGCATTGTAGCCAAATACATTCCACAGTAGCTGTAAAGGCTGCCCTGTATTGAGCTTCACAGCTAGAAGTGGCCACTGTTGGCTGCTTCTTACTAAGCCATGAGATGCATGAGTCACCAAGAAGAAAACAGTTACCTTTGGTTGACACTCGCATGTCATAGCAACCTGCCCAATCATTGTCTGTAAATGCAAGCAAGCATAGTGTAGAAGAACTGCCATAAAACAAGGCAAAGTTTGTGGTGTCTTTAAGATAGCGAAAGACACGCTTACACGCTTGCCAATGCATAGTGCTCGGACAATGCATGAATTTGCTCAACTGAGAAACAGGATACTGTATGTCCAAACGAGTAGAGCATAAATAGATAAGGCATCCCACAACCTGCTGATAGGTGGCAACATCAAAAGGCTCACCAGCATGCTCAAGTGACAGTTTTAGACCTGGTTCCATAGGAGTAGAAAGAGGTTTACAATCTGTCATGTGAAAACGCTAAAGGAGCTGCCCAACATATCTGCACTGAGATAACATGATACCCTCCTCAAAAGGTATAAACTGTATGCCCAAATAGTAATGTAAATGCCCCATGTCTGTGACATCGAATGCATGCTGCAAATCAACTTTAAAAGCTGAAATATCACTCTCTTCAGGGCCAATGACGAGCATGTCATCCACTTAAAGAACAAGGATGAGAACATTGTTCCCAATGTGGCGTACATAAAATGTACTCTCAGCTGAACTATTCTGAAACCCTTTGGCAGTCAAGTATGCATGAATTTTGTGGTACCAAGCACGAGAAGCCTGTTTAAGGCCATACAGTGCTTTATGTAAACGGCATACTTTACTTTCTGCACCTTTTTGAACAAAGCCAAGAGGTTAAGATACATAAACTTCCTCCTGCAAATCGCCATTCAAAAAGGCAGTTTTGACATCCAACTGATGTACATGCCATTGTTTATGTGCAGCCAATGCAATAACAGTACGTATGGTAGTCATACGTGAAGTGGGAGCAAAGGTCTCCTCATAGTCAATGCCCTCACGTTGGGCATACCCTTTGGCGACCAAGCGAGCCTTATGGTGATCAACTGAACCATCAGGCTTACGCTTTAGCTTGAAAACCCATTTTGTGCCAATAGCACGCTTGCCAGGAGGCAAGTCACATAACTCCCAAGTACCATTTTTGTCAATGGAGTCCAACTCCGAACGCATGGCTGCCACCCAATTATCATCCTCCAATGCATCAACGTGAGAAATGGGTTCCTCATTACAAGCGGTGGCAACAAGAGCTGTATCCACATAATGTGTAGATGCATGGCGAGAAGCAGCACATGTACGACGTGGCATAAATGTAGACCGTTTGCTGTCACACAAAGTCTCAACCAGCCATCTAGGAACAATTTTTGACTTCCTAGTATCAGCATCTTCCTCTGCCAATGCATCACCCAAGGAATCCTGATCAATTTGAGGCATTTCAGTATCAATTTGGGGCAAGTTCAGCTGCTGATTTTGCTGATTTTCAGCAGGCATAGGTGGCTGTAAATGAGCTGAAACTGGCTCTACATTATCCACATTGGAATTGAATAAAGGCAACAAAGTATCAAACACATCTTCCGGCCCAATAGATGGCTGTCTGGTACATGAGACAAGTGGTTGAGATGCATATTCATCAAAGATAACATCTCTTGACACAATGATCTTGCTTGTATTAGGCACATAGAGTCTGTATCCCTTATTCTCAGTACTGTAACCAATGAAAATGCATTTGATTGCCTTTGCATCAAGCTTATGTCTTTGTTGTGTGGGCACATGCACATATGCCAAACACCCAAAGACGAGAATACGAGTCACCACTGGAATCCTGCCATTCCATGCCTCATAGGCAGTCATAGATTCAAGGCTTTAATGGGGTAACGGTTAGGCACATAATTGGCACACATAACCGCCTCAAGCCAAAACTTATTGGGTAGATCCTTGCTCTTGAGCATGCAATGTGCCATCTCCACAAGTGTACGATTACGTCTCTTTGCAACTCCATTCTGCTCAGGAGTATAGGGGGTAGTACACTGATGGGAAATACCATGTAACTGCATGTAGAATGTGAACTCATTTGACAAATATTCATATTCCCTCCCTCGATTTGTATGCAATGTGACAAGCTTGTGTCCACAAGCATTTTCAGCCATGGGACGGAAGTCTTTGAAAGCTGCAAAGGCACCTGACTTCACTTTTAAACCATACACCCAACAAAACCGAGTGTAGTCATCAATGAACGTGATGAAGTACAAGTGTCCTCCAAAAGATGGAGCCCTCATGGGGCCACAAAGATCACTATGAATGAGCTGTAATGGACGGACAGCCCTCATAGCACCATCTTTAGGAGAGGAATTCCTGTGCTGGCGGTACCTGACGGCGGCGGCGGTACTGGGGGCGCCTGACGTTAGCGGCTGTACATGGCGGCAGCGACGGCTGTAGTAGTACCTGATGGCGGCAGCCCTGTACCTGGCGGCGACACCACCACCCCATGCGCAGTAGCGTCCCTGTACAGCAGCGCCACGTAGACCATCGGCCACCCCTGAAGATCCATACGGCAATCTCCCCACATGGCTTCCTAATGTTCGCCACCCTTATAAAGAAAACGATTCGCTTTCTTCTCAAATATGCCAAAAGCAAAGTTTTTAAGAAAACGCATGCTTTACAATAATATTTTAATCATCAAAGGTTTTAAAAACCTTATAACTTTTAAAGTTCCTTTTTGTCTCCTTTCACACTTGGGCTGGCCATCAACATGGGTTTCCTTTTCACATCTAACTAATGCATGTTCACACTTGTCCATCGCGTGCTCGTGCTCGTGCCCACCTGCTTGTTGTCCAGAGGGAAAAACACAGGGTCGTAACAGACACTGAGTTTGGCATGCTCGGTTTGGTCACTTGAATTTCCCATCTCTTGTACGCTTGCAGAAGCAAGGTATGGTGCATGAGCTTCCTCCTATGCAAGTTCCATTCAAGCATGTATGCGAGGGATGCATCCTTGGACCGCCGCCGGGTACAGGCATCGCCATCGGGTACAGAACCGCCGCCGCCGCCGCCATGTACAGCCGCCGCATATTCATCAAAGATAACATCTCTTGACACAATGATCTTGCTTGTATTAGGCACATAGAGTCTGTATCCCTTATTCTCAGTACTGTAACCAATGAAAATGCATTTGATTGCCTTTGCATCAAGCTTATGTCTTTGTTGTGTGGGCACATGCACATATGCCAAACACCCAAAGACGAGAATACGAGTCACCACTGGAATCCTGCCATTCCATGCCTCATAGGCAGTCATAGATTCAAGGCTTTAATGGGGTAACGGTTAGGCACATAATTGGCACACATAACCGCCTCAAGCCAAAACTTATTGGGTAGATCCTTGCTCTTGAGCATGCAATGTGCCATCTCCACAAGTGTACGATTACGTCTCTTTGCAACTCCATTCTGCTCAGGAGTATAGGGGGTAGTACACTGATGGGAAATACCATGTAACTGCATGTAGAATGTGAACTCATTTGACAAATATTCATATTCCCTCCCTCGATTTGTATGCAATGTGACAAGCTTGTGTCCACAAGCATTTTCAGCCATGGGACGGAAGTCTTTGAAAGCTGCAAAGGCACCTGACTTCACTTTTAAACCATACACCCAACAAAACCGAGTGTAGTCATCAATGAACGTGATGAAGTACAAGTGTCCTCCAAAAGATGGAGCCCTCATGGGGCCACAAAGATCACTATGAATGAGCTGTAATGGACGGACAGCCCTCATAGCACCATCTTTAGGAGAGGAATTCCTGTGCTGGCGGTACCTGACGGCGGCGGCGGTACTGGGGGCGCCTGACGTTAGCGGCTGTACATGGCGGCAGCGACGGCTGTAGTAGTACCTGATGGCGGCAGCCCTGTACCTGGCGGCGACACCACCACCCCATGCGCAGTAGCGTCCCTGTACAGCAGCGCCACGTAGACCATCGGCCACCCCTGAAGATCCATACGGCAATCTCCCCACATGGCTTCCTAATGTTCGCCACCCTTATAAAGAAAACGATTCGCTTTCTTCTCAAATATGCCAAAAGCAAAGTTTTTAAGAAAACGCATGCTTTACAATAATATTTTAATCATCAAAGGTTTTAAAAACCTTATAACTTTTAAAGTTCCTTTTTGTCTCCTTTCACACTTGGGCTGGCCATCAACATGGGTTTCCTTTTCACATCTAACTAATGCATGTTCACACTTGTCCATCGCGTGCTCGTGCTCGTGCCCACCTGCTTGTTGTCCAGAGGGAAAAACACAGGGTCGTAACAGACACTGAGTTTGGCATGCTCGGTTTGGTCACTTGAATTTCCCATCTCTTGTACGCTTGCAGAAGCAAGGTATGGTGCATGAGCTTCCTCCTATGCAAGTTCCATTCAAGCATGTATGCGAGGGATGCATCCTTGGACCGCCGCCGGGTACAGGCATCGCCATCGGGTACAGAACCGCCGCCGCCGCCGCCATGTACAGCCGCCGTCGCATGCTGTTGCTGCCGCGCTCATGCTGCTGCATGTGCTGCTGCCGCCAGGTGCTACCGCCAGGTGTGCCATTGCTGCCGCCAGGTGTGCTGCTACCGTCGGTTGTGGACTATAGACGGGCTGTATAGAGCAGCCAAGCAGGCAACCAGATGGGCAACCAGTGATGGGTAGCCAGGGAGGCGTCAAGCAGGAATTTCTTTGCAGATAGTTGGGCAGCCACACGAGTTTCATATGGGAGGCTCTCTACGCCAGGTGGCTGCATATGTGGAAGCTGTCAGTGTCGGTCTCTCTCTATCTCTCTTGAAGAAGGTGAGTTGAAGGAGGCACCAAGGGGCGAACAGCCAAGGGGTCTTTCTCTCTCTCTTCGCAAGTAGGCTTTGTTTACGAGATTGGGATGAAGAGGATCAAGTTAAGATGCATAGGATGATGTTCTTGAAAGAGATGTGTGTTGCTTTTCGCCTTGGACCTTTGTGTATTCAGGAATTGCTTGACACGTCCTCTATCTTTCTCTCTCTCTGGGTTTTTGGCATTGTGATTGGATGGTGTATATGTGGATTTATCTGTCATGGAAACAGGACATTGGTTTTCCCAAGAGGAAACAGGACTTTGGTATCGAGGATACAGGCCTATGGTTTATGGATACAGGTCTTTGGTTTATTGGATACAGGTCTTTGGTTTCGTGTGGAAAGCATGTCTCTAGATTCATGTGAAGAGGTTCTAGTTTTCTCGAGGTTACATGCAGGCTATGACTATATGAAGGACATATGGTTTGGTACAGCCCTACTGCCCTTTGGGAAAGGGTTCGTGGGAATCCATGGTTGAGATGGAGAAGACCTTTTCAAGCAGGGAGGTGTTGTACAGGTGTGCCTTCTCTATGGAATGCTTTGCTTTAATAGCGAGAGTTCTTAGTTGGAAAGTCCTGGGTGAAAAGCTAAAAGGAATTCTAATGGTAAAGGATTAGACAAGTTATACTTTGTACTCATTTCTGATCAAGTAAAGAAATACCGCAAGGGATGCCACTGCGTTTTGGGGCCAATCGGTGTACTTGTACTATTTGCAGGAGAACTCTAGCTCCCCCTGTTTGTTTTCCTTTTTCAGGTTCTCATGGGTGATGAAGTGTTTTGTGTGCGAGTGTTTGTTTCACCGGCCGTCAGATTTTTGAAGGCCGGTTTCATGGTTCAGTCGGCTCATTGAGGTTCAGCAGAGCAGAGGTCTGGAGCATTGCCTGATGCTCAAGAGGGGGGTAGCACCTCCACTCCCTTGTTATAGGCAGGCTCAGTTTTTCATCTAGGAATCGCTTGGTGACATCTTTGTATTCACCCGAGGTACTGAGGCTAATAGTACATCTGCTTATGGGACTTCTATGATATTGTGTACTATTCACATGAGATGATAAAGTTGGATATGGTTCACAGTCGGCCCAACCTTGAACTAAAACTGCAACTATGGAAAACTCTGTCTACACTTATGGGTAACAGAAATGGTTTTTGTCTTTGGAACTAAAGTATGACTGAGGAAGATTGGGATGTTGATCTTTGTCATATGGTTTTGGCTGTTCTTGACCACAGGATCGGTCAATTGGATATTGAGATGATGCTATTTGTGGAGTTGGTCTCCTTTATAATGGCATGGTTTGGTTGAGCTCAAAGTTTGCAGCAAACTGAGCTAACACTTCGAGACTCTGAAGGGCGTAAGTCTTGCGAGCAGTCCTAGAGTTGGATTGGTTCGTGGATATATGGATCGAACTCTATCTGTGCATGTATTTATACACTTTCCGAGATATTATGGTATTCTGGTGCCATTGACCATTGAGAATACATTGGGTAATACTCTGGATGTGTAAGGATGAGATGCATGTATGATACATCAGGTACTTTACCATGTTCATGGTGTATCACTGAGTGTGGCTCCTGAGGGATGGCCATAAGTAGAGTGTGTAAAGCATCAAGAGGGACATATGTGGGAAGTACTTTGTGGATGTATAGTTTAGATGCATTGAGTGCTTTCATATGCTGCTCATGTTGTACCATCAGTTCGTGGGTCCTGCGGGATATTCATGGGTGTAAGGCTTACGAGCAACCCTGAGACTATTATTCTGGAGTGGGTAGAGCATCTTGAGGAGCATATTGTTTGCGAATGCATATATGTGTCATGCATATGTTGAATGATGCATGGTTTTGTTTTTGGCTAACACAGATTACGTGTTTCCACTTGGTTTTAGACTTTTGCTACGGGTCATGGATCTGGTTGATTGGCCTTGCTGGTTTTCAACAGATGAGTTCATGGCTCTTTTACATGGATCTTGTTGGCTGATCTTGCTGATCTCCAACTGAGAGTCCATATGGTTTTTATGCGATTAAACTCCTAGGTACTATGGGCTAGGAACTATTGAAAAGGCCCTTGAGTGAGCAGGTGGTGAGCGTTATGGTTGCCAATGATGCCATAGGTACGGTGAGAAAGGAATGACTGAAATTGGATTTTATGGTTGGAAAGTGGAAAAGTTAGAAATTGGATTTGGAAAAATCCATGATCTTTAATCCTTAGTGAAGATATCTATATTAGCCTCGTAAGTCGACGTAATTCTTTCAATCCTCGCCAACAAGTGGCTACTTCAACAAAAAGCGGGCTTAATAAGAGTCTATTTGACTCAAATCTTGTACTTAATGTATATCTGCTTCATAAGAGCACTTAAATATACATAAAAACATAAAAAGCACATGGGAAGAAGCATTTAGGAATAGGTCCTACTCGACAACATTTGACAAGAATCTTGCCACACAAAGGGACATCATCGAAGGTCAATTTCTTCAAATGATGAATGGCGCTTCAATGAATCAAATGAGGAACTGAGAATCACCATCTCGTTCCGATGATTATGTCTATGTTCCTCTGGATCCTCTCCTTTCTTCTCTCCCATTATTAACATCTCTTAGCGTTCCCACTAACATAAATCATATGTAACCTTGCTTATGATTGCCAAAAACAAAGTGAGCCGAAAAAAAAAGAAGCTCACAAAAATATAAAAATGCAATCACTCGCAAAAAACCCCACCCCTCCATCCCGTTAGGAATTCCCAAGAAACCACTAACCTTTTCATTCACTAACTAATCTTTCTCATTCCTTCTGGAGGGACAAAGACCATTGAACGTCACTCAATATCAAAGCCATCGACAAAGCTTGTCCATTCTCCCCACACAAAGGTCTTCAACGTGATCACGAGGACGTGATCGCCATCAGGACGGGGAAAATGTTAACCCATCCCTAGGATTAACAAGAGTTACCACCATTATCTTAGATCAAGGAGTCAAGGTAGATACACCAAAGGGTCATACATTCAAGATATGAAGCAATGGTGTCCAAAGCTACAATTTGGACGGACACCCGTAATGGTGTGACGGAGTATTTAAGGCAATTCTCGCTTCAATAGCATGTGGTAGCATGTAGGATGAAGTCCCAAGTGATGTACTTCATGGATATATTATGAGAGTAGTCATTGTAATAGCATTAGGTCTCTTATGAGCCTAAAGTGCCCGGCCGGCCACAGTTTAAGTGAGTGTGAACACTTATGGTCATGTATTTAAGTGAATTTCTCTCATAATACAACATACTTTCCCATTGTGCAATTGAGTCTTGCTCTTGCTAATTCTCTTACTAATCTCTCTCCCTAATGCATGCTGGTAAGTGTGTGTGTGAGTGAAGTGAGGTGAGAGAAGGGACGAGTTCTCGTAGTGCAACGCGGTGGTGTGACAACGCTCACGGGAGGCACGGTGGAATTGCTTCTCAAGGAGTTGTAGAGCTTGGAGACCTCAAGGGTTACGAGCTCGGTCATTAGAAAGATCCTCACGACAGTTGCGGTTCACCGGGTAATCTCTTGTTGGATGTGTTTCAAGGGGGGTTAGGGTGAGCCATAACAGTGATCTTGGCTAGTTGGTATTTAGAAGGTGAGGCCATTCCATGGTGGACCCAATGGACTCATGCCCACACAAGATTAGATATGGTAGCTTATATCTGGGATGAGTTTGTCTTAGATCTTCAGTGGCGGTTTCTTCTGTCCCATTACCTTGAGTGACTTGAAGACGAGTTCAGGGGGCACGTCAAAATGCGCAACCAGTCCTCCAATTCGCCAACAAAATTTCAAACTTAAGTTTGCAATTGGGCATATCTAATAAGGATAAGAAAGGACAGTTTCTTTATGGCCTAGATACGCAAATCTATTAGGAAGTGCGTATGTTTCGGCCAACCGTCTTCGAGGATGCTCTCTCTCACTTGCGCAGAGTGTTGAGATGAAGTATAATGGTGGAAAGTCCAAGACTTCCTAGCCTTCCACTCCCAAGGCACCTGCCTCGGGGGGGAAAGGCTAGAGCTAGATGGGGTCTTCTCAATGATTGAGCACGGAAGCCTCTGGCTCCAAGAACTCGACTAATTCACCTATGCTTACTCCAGACCAGAAAGCTCAGGTAGGTAAGACGGGTGGGAAACTGTGTGTTTAAGAGACAGCTCAGTACAAGGAGGGTAGGTGTTTCTTTTGTCACACTAAAGGACACACTTCTAAGGATTGTCCAAAGAAGACTATCACTCCACAGATACCACCTCAGTCTCTACGGCTTCCATGGTGAGCCCAGTGTCCATAGAGACCCCACGAGCATCAAGTTTGAAGCTTAAGGTGCTAAGCTAGTGATTCAGGGCATAGAGTTTGTGCGAGACTTTATGGTTGCCCCTCTTGTAGGAGCAGACATATTTTTGGAAATTCAATGGTTTCACAAGTTCCAGCCAGACATCAATTGGGATAAGCACACTTTTTGAATTACTCGAAATGTGTCAAAAGTCCCAGTGACCATTAAGTGTGAGCGAGGGATCCTGAACTTTCCTCTCATAAGCCACTTGCAGGCTTAAAGAGAAATACGGAAAGAAAATGATTTATATCCAAATTGCCCAGACGGTGGCCAGTGCTTCCGAGAAGTACCAGGCTCTCCATGAAAAGTTTCATAAGATTTTACTTTGGGATAATCTCCCTCCTGTCTAGACCGGAGGACCACAAGAGAGACCAGGCTCGGATTCCCTGAGCAAGTTTCCATACCGCCTGTCCAAGGCAATGGAATCGGAGTAGGATTGCCAATCTGGCTTCATACGCCCTAGTATGTCACCATTTGCAGTATTGATCCTGTTCGTCAAGAAAAAGCATGGTTCTTTCCGATTGCGTGTCGACTATCGTGCACTCAATAAGCTGACTACTCGAGAGGCTGAATGGGGCCAAGGTGTTCTCGAAACTAGATCTGAAGAGTGGTTACCACCAGGTTAGGATTGTTGAGGGGGGCATCTCCAAGATAGCCTTCCGTACAGAACGGGCGCATTATGAATTTGTGGTCATGTCTTTTGGCTTGACGAATGTCCCGACCACATTTAACCGCATGACGATGCCAATATTAAGTGTCACATGCACTCTGCACTCAGTGCATGGTGACAAACTGGCTCATCATCAGCAGTGCAACATTTGTACTTTTTTAGAACCCAGTAGGATGATATTTGTCGTACACCGTGACCCCATTGTACATCCTCAGTCCAAGATTAGTCAGGCACGAGCTACGTAGGTCATTCCTCAGCCTTAGCGGGTCAGTCAGTCAGTCAAGTCCCTTAACCCACTCGGAGAGAATCATTCATGCATGTAGAGTCAGTAGAAGCCTTAGGATTTGCATCAGAAAGCACTCTACATCCTGCATAATATGCATTCATATGCCTGTGCATCATTTAGAACATCCCAGAAGCCTTAGGGAATTTACTAGGATTTATCTGGTATTTTTTCCATATTTTATGGTATTTATTTAAGCATTTATTGTCATTTATAAACATAAAGTTTATTAAATTATGACCAGCCAACTTGACCAACCCCTATCTAGTATAAATAGGCTTGCATAGGGCTTAGTTCCTCATTCAGTCTTCAGTGTGCTAAGAGCTTCCTCCTCAGCCCTAGGAGTACCCTTGCCTTCAGCCCTAGACTAATCCAACAGCCTTGGAGCTTCTGCGTTTGCTTAACTTGCGTTTTGCTTCCAATCAGCCCCTGCAGATCAACGCAACAGTCCAACAGCACCTGCAGTTCAACGCAGCCGTCCAGGTACACTGCCCAGCAGCTCTACAGTCCCTGCAGATATAGGCGCAGCCAATCAGGTCATAGGTGCAGCCAGACAGCGCTTCAGCAGGCCCCAGACAGCATAGATCTCTACGTTTCTGCACTTAACAGAGCCGGCAGGTGTTCAGACCAGTCCTTCCCTGCATTTACAGTCCCACAGCAGCCATACAGTCTGCGTTTCAGTCCAGCATCAGTCCTACAACTTTAGTCAGCCCTAAAGACCTGCGTTTGCAGATTTCCAGCAGTTTCAGCCTTGATTCATCAGTCTACATCAGTATCCAGCATTCAGTACATCATCCAGGCATATACCAGTCATCTGGTAAAGGTATTCTATCATTCATAAGCATTTACAGCATTCTAACATAGCTTAGAACAGTCCACTGCCTTCTTTTCTCAGCCTCAGGTGTGCAACCCTTCCTCATGCCCTTGGGAAGAGTGCATAGGCTCGAGATCAGTTCATTGAGGTGTTTCTACAGCCGTGTACAGTTCAGCCAGGCTTCATATCCTCCGAGATCTTGCGTTTGGCTTATCTACAGTCCACAGTCATTCTCTCTAAAGTAATAAAGCAAATACTATCTCGTTATCGGGATAGGGGGCCCTTCAGTGGGTAATTCGGGACCCAATCTGGTGTTTAGTTCTCATACATCTCTCTCTCATCTCTTTAAAGTTTGAAGTATTAAAGTGGATTGCTAAACTCACGAAACTCAGGATATAGAAGACGGTGTGAGCATTTGTGTGACAGGATCTTCCAATACAAAGACTTCCGCTGCAGATTACATGAAGGGACTTGATTGGAAAGTGTGTGTTCATATTTTTGGACGGTATACTGGTATTCTACAGTTGACGAGGGTGACATTGATGTGGAGAAAGTTTTGAAGTTATTGGAAAGCAACGAGCTCTATGTCAATGAGAAGAAGTCGGAGTTTTATTTGTTCGAGACTCATTACCTTGGATACATAATCAGTGCCAAGAGAATCCGACTTTATCCGGCCAAGGTGGCCAAGATAGTCAATTGGGAGATACCATAGGAGGCAGCTTACGATATCCTGATCCTTTGTGGGCATATTCCACCCACATCGATAGATTCTTTGACATTTCTTTTTTGATCTTATAGATCTGTTCAAGGGCATCAAGACTAGAAGGTAGCGGATCCAAATGACTCCACAAGCTTTGGAGGCATTTAAGAACCTCAAGGTGGCTTTGTCAAAAGCTCCTTGTCTAGCGCTTGTCTCGTGGGACGAGCCGTTCCAAGTAATCAACAATGCGAGTAACATCGCGATTGGAGTTGTTTTACAACACAATGGCCACCCAGTAGCTTACATGTCTCGTAAGTTTCTATCCGTAGAAAAGAATTATTCAGTCTATGATCGGAAACTCCAAGTAGTCATTCAGCCCTAAAATATTGGAAGCATTTCCTTTATGGGCGAGAATTTGAGGCTCGCATTGACTATCAGACATTGCACTGGATTCAGACAATGCTAAGTGCATAGCGGAGTGACTGTTAGCACCACTGGAGCGAAATTTTTCAACAATTTGGTGGTATGACGGAGTACCTTCCAAGAAAGGCCAACCCAGTGGCTGATGCTTTGAGTAGGAAGGGAACCACGACTATGATTCAGAATACTAGACTGGACATTGTTGCTACGGAACTAGATGACATGAAGCACACGTATGCGGATTATGAGGAATTCAGTACATAGTGGGAATAGGCATTGGATGCCATAGGACCATGCCACTTTTTGATACGAGATGGTTGGCTTTTCTACAAAGGCGGCCTTTGTGTCATGAAGTCCTTCAAGGTAGCTCTTCTCCATGATGTCCATGACGCCATCACTGGTGGTCATAGGGACATGAATTCGACTTTTGAGAAGATTGAAAGGCAATGTTATAGGCCAAGAATGAGACGAGATGTGTTTACTCATGTACAACCTTGTGACGTTTGTCAGAAAGTGAAAGCTCCATGTGGGAAGAAGATAGGGTTGTTACAGTCTTTACCCATTCTCGAAGGACCTTTTTAAGATATATCGATGGATTTTGTCACAAATCTGTCTCCTAGTCTGGGTAAGCGTAATACTCAGTGCTTAACTATTGTTAATAGATTTAGTAAATTTGTTATGCTTATTCCATGCAGGGCTAATGTGACCGTCGAAGACATTGCCCACTTGTTCATTTGGCATTGGTATCCGGTTGGTGGGATTTCTAGGACCATAGTGTCAGACTGAGATGCTAAGTTTACCAATCATTTATGGAGGACATTGTTTGACAATTTTGGTACTAAACTGAACTTTTCTAGTGTGTTTCACCCATAGATAGGTGGCCAGGTAGAAAGTTATGAGTTGGCTTTCGACGTGCTGAAGTGTTATGTCCACGATCAACAAGGTAAGTGGGAATCATATTTGCCTTTAGTTTAAACAGTTTTGAATGATTCATTTTCTTCAACTATTGGTAGAACTGAAGTAGCGTTTGGAAGACCATTCTAGTCGCTATTGACCAGAACCTTGTCTTCAGTACCTGAAGCGAACGTATTGACGGAGTCTTCCCAAGAGATCTTGGAATCAGTTCAAGACACGTTGGCTAAAACGTAGGAGGCCTACACTCGACAGGCCAATAAGGAGATTGAGTTTATCTTCGGATTATGAAGCAACGACTGAAACAGGTGGGCAAGCAATGCTCAAAGTTATCGTTCAAAAGCTTCGGACCTTTTCTTATCCAGAGGAAGATCAATGAGGTGTCAATGAAGTTGAAACTACCTCCGAGCTGGATTATGCGCGATGTGTTCCATCTCAGTTGGTTGAAACCATATGTAGGTCCAATTCCTTTAGAGAGCGGAACCAGTCATAGTTGACGAAGTTGAAAAATATCTACCAAAGAGATCAAACCCAAGGTCACTTTATGTGAAGGGTGAAATTCGTGAGGGCAAGATGCTCTCCAAAGCCAAGCACACGAGAAGAGGAGCACATTTTGCATGAAGAACCATGTCTCAAGAGCTAGAGAGAGAGGAGCTAGGGCCACATAGCAAGACAAAGTAGAGAAAAGCAAGACCTATCAGTTGAGGACAACTGTTTAATAAGTTGGGGAGATGTCACCGAAGCATCAAAATATAGGTTGACATACAAAAATGCAATGTGCCAAAAAAAAAGTTTTGGAAAAAAGTGATGCGGCGCTAGTGACGTGGTAGGATAGCAACGCAGGGCCACCTTACAAGCTTGGAATGATGTGACTTATCTTCAAGAAAACAACAAATTCACAAATTAAACCTTTAGAAAATCTGAAAATAAGCAAGAGAGTAAAGAGAGAAGACACCACACTAGGGGTCGGAATAGCCTTGGGCCGATCCCCCTCCTTCGAGTTATATTAGATAAAACCCCTTGGAGGAGTCTTGAGTACAATTGCTTAGAGCTAGCGAGCTCTCTTGTCTTTTTCCATGTCTCAACAATGAGAGATTAGCTGAATTTATAGTTCTTGCCCAAAAGCACTTGAGAAGAGTGCTTTAAAACTCACTCACAACCCAAAAAGCATCTTTTTAATAACAAAAGCTTTTCTCTTTTTAGTATTTAAAAAGCTTTTAATCTTTTGCTTTCCAAAAGCTAGCTAAGTACCCGTGCCACAGCCCTTACGAAGGCCTGTTACAGTAGGGAGGAGATCGCTACAAAGAGTGGCGTAGAGCAATGGACCGGTTGGGAAGAGGTCATAGCAGGTGGGCTCTGGGAGCAGTGACGACGTAGGTGAGTGCCGATAGGGGTGGCGCGGCCAATGGCAGCCAGTATTGGTGGTCCTCTGAGCACTATTGACACTAGCGACGACGGTTGGTTGAGGAGGGCGACGGTCAGTAGAGGAGGCAAACAACAGCGGTGCGCTGTCTACTAGTGCTACCCCAATTGGAGCCGGCAGTAGCGGCGGCTATTGAAGAAACGTGGACGAAGTGGCTCTAGGGCCGGCAGCGTAGCAGCTAAGCGGTGCTGGACATGAGGTGCAGCCCAAGGGAAAATGCAAACGTTGGTCGCCATGATGAGAAAAACGCAGAGATGCCATCATGAGGAGGAGAAAGATTCATGGCTTGCTTGAGCTCTGATACCATATCGGATATCACAGGAGATCACACATGCAGTTATGGAGGATGAAATATCATCATGATGGTGGAGTGTATAGAAGAGAGATGAAGCAAGGAGAGAGAGAGGGAGAGGGATACTCAAGACAAGAGAGCAAGTTTGCACAACTCCAATGATATTCAGTATGATAATGAATCCACCCAAATACATGCTTTTATAGGCATCAAGGCCTTATATTTTGACCCTAAATAAGAGGGTGTTCACACCATTAAGGACACTTGACTAGACTCCAAACTAACTCCGAAATACCCAACAAATGCTTCTCTTAGGGAAAGGCTTGCAGTGACTTGAAGTGCTCTAAGAAGAAGAAGAAGAAGAAGAAGAAGAAGAAGAAGAAGAAGAAAGAAAACATCCTCTATTAGTCATAAAAGAAAAAACATCCTCTATTAGTCATAAAAGAAAAAACATCCGCAAAGAGTGAACTACAGAAGTGTTCTCATGTGGAGCCAAACATGTACATCCCTCTAGAGGTATAAACTGAAAAGTAAAGAAGGGGGACCCTCTTGGGCTGGCCGCTCTCGATGGGTAGGGAAAAGCGACACGGGGGGCCTATAGTGCCAAATTGGTCATCTCCTCTAGTGAGGAAGGGGCGGGGACTGTGTGTGTAGGAAGGCTGCATGATGTTGCTACATCCTCTAAGTATCGCCTATAAGGTGCTCTCATCATCCCCGCAGGGTGTGGATACTGTTCAACCAAATAAAGTGAATCGCCTCTACTCAGGGATCTCCACTGAGGGAGTGGCGGTGCCATCAATGGCCTCTCTACACCTAGCCCATTAAACATGCCAAGCAGAAATGCTACTGATGATCTTCCATCTCTGCCAAACTCTAGGCTCGGAGGACCACTAGATTACCGGGACCTAGGAGGCTGATATGGTAGAGATCTGAAAGCAGGTGAACTGCAAGGCGAGGCCAATGCCATTCTCCTCATAGAGTAGAGTCATGTCCTCCTCTGTAGCCAAGGCAATCATGTTCCAAGTAACCAAACGGAGGGCCAAGTTTCTGATGTGAAGAGCTTGAGGATCCGCCACCAAACTTCTTAAGCCTTTGGGTGGTCCCAAAGGTCACTGAGTCTACACTAGAGCTGTGCACTGGCCGCATAGTGATGTTCCTGCAATGGTTAGCCAGGTTGTGAGGGATTCTCACGGCAAAATCCTTGAAAGATGTCCTAAACACAGGACAAGCACAAGGTTAATCTAGATTAAGGTTCTGAAGGCTAGCTCACCACCCGACCATGTATTCCAACACAGAATCTTCCCCGAGCATAGGGGCTAAGGCTGCATCCATACAGACTCACATTAGTCAGCCCTGGCATCCCATATTGCGAAGACTTGCTCTAAGGGGCCATTGGAGGACCGTCTGCCTCAAGGATGGACTGTGGACAATCAGTAGTTGATTGCATCCATGGTCTAGGCAAAGACCATCTTGTCACATGACAACACAATAGGCTCATCCCACTTATGTAGTCGCTTAAGAGTTATAAGTAGCTATAACTTTTGAGATTATTAACTTATTAGCCTCAACCACTAAAAATCAGCTTGCGTTACTAATCTTTTGGGCCCACTAACCCACAGATTAGCCTATCTAAATCTAAGGTTACTAATGTAACTCCTAGGTTTGCTTGAGGTACATAACATACTTTCCCTCTTTAAGCGTTTACATCCTCGTAAATGAATCTGGGAAATTCCTACTAGCAATCTAACTCCCACATTGAGTTAATCTCTAACCTATCTTTCCACACCCAACAATTATATACAAGCTTACATCAAAGCTTCTATTTCTTGAAAATCCCATATGAGATCCAACTCATGTGGAAGAAAAGAGGAAATCCAAAACCACAACAAGTTCCCGAGGTAAAGCTGTCAATCTCCAATCTTTCCTTGAGCCAACACCCTTGGAAAATTGGAAGAACGTGAAAACTCTTAGGCAGTCCTAGTTAAATTATCTATCCACATCGGATTTGGTAAAATCTTAGCACCTAGAGGATAACATAACATGCTTCCTTGTTCACACAATCTCAAAACTATCAAGTATTTCAATACATAAGTATGTACGAGCAACCTTATCCTGAGTAGTACTCCCTGAAGAATGCTCCTATCAGGCCAAAACTATGTCCTATCTAGAACACCTCTGATAGAATAACTAGAGCCCTGGAAGGATTTCTTAATTAGCTGTATCTCTTTGTGGCTTCCCACTCGCGGGGGGGCCTTGGATGACCAGCCTCTGATGGATCTTCTCTGAGGCTTCTCTCCGTGGATTAGGACCCTGTTTTGCGGATCGATTTACTGTGAGCCTCTTCCACACATGGCAGGTCCTCCGTTCATCCCTAATTCAGGTTCGTCCCACCACCCAGGAGGAGCAGGACCAACCACCCCTCACTTGGAACCCCTACTTTTGCATCCCTACTGGCCACTTGGTGGGCACCTGGCTTCATTTCTCGTGGGGTTGCCTCTGCGAGGGGCCAGCCTAAAGTTTTGGCACTTGGTGAGGTTTTCGTCGTCTGCTAGAGCAGACTCAGCAGGTTCACCTTCTCGGCATGAGAGAGACCCCCACCATGACCCGTGACATCGACGCAACCATCCCCCAGGACTGGCTTCTCCCTCCAAAGGATCCTGCCGATGCCCCATAGATGGCGTCCTTCACTCGTACAGGTGTGCCACTCGTGGTTTTTGGTTTCTCCATGGGAGCCCAAGACGGGCAGCACCAGCCAACAATGAGAGCTCATCAGCAGCTTTTCAGCTTGGCACATATGGCGTGTTTGCTGTTGCAACGAGAGCATTGGTGGAGTGACTACCGAGCCATATGGGTGGATCTCATTCACACCCTGAGAGGGCGCTTCAAATGCTTGACCGGTGTGAGTTGGAGCGCATGCAACAGAGGAGAGAGGCATTCCTTCGCGCTTGGACCCCAGGACCCTTCCTTTCCAGGAAGGAAGGAGGAGGTTCTAGGCATTATAGGCCCCCAGTGTGGCTTTCCCCCCCTCCCCCTCTGATGTAACCTCCCTTCAAGAGTGGCCAGCCATGTTTCTACTCTGCCACTCTGGCAGGTTTTTCTTTAACTAATGAAAGGATCTTCTCTTGGAAAAAAAAGGCTGGAATGATGAACAAATGAGGGTTTGGGGGGAAGAGGGGGACCTATTTATAGGGCCTAGCCTTCCTCATCCTAGTTGGCTGCATGACCTGGTTGTGGGCATGAAATAGGGTTTTTTAGCCCTTTCCCTCCCCCCTGCAGGCTGTCCCTCCCCATTTAGTATTCTCATCCATGAGGCCACGTACATCTAAAGCAGCCCACCACCTGTCAACCGGGGTACATAGATCCTCACAAGTGGGTCCTTATATGGGGAGGTAGTCTACCCTGGACCCTGTGCGCCAATGGGGAGAACATTATGGAGGCAGCTCATCACGGATCCTGAGAATCCTTGGAGGATTTATGTGCATGGAGAAAATGGCAGCCCACTGCATCACAGAAACAAAGCGGATTGGGGATGCCTAACTTGTTGATGAGATGTGATTGTGAACCCCTGGCACCCTGGCTGTAAGCTTTCACTGCTGCTCAATCGGGTGCTGAGGAAAGAGCAACCTGCCAACCAGGTACCAAGGACTGAGTTGACTGCTGGCTTGGAATCCCAACCCATGAAAATGAGAAAGTGCCTAAGATATGTCTCTAGGACGATGAGGGTTCCACAGGAGGGGCTGCCAGAGGTGTCTTGAAAACTTGCTTTTGTCCTTACATACTATATCTACCATAACAAACAGTTTGACATGACTAAAAGGGTGCCTTCGGAATTATTGTGAGAAGATGATATGGGAAGTGAAGCTCAGGAAGTGAAGATGATATTGTGAGAAGATGATATGGGAAGTGAAGCTCAAGAAGTGAAGATAGGTTGACCGGGTATGCAACTATTAGTGCCAGAACAGTAAGTTGTGCAATTATCTGTAGATTCATTCTCTTTCCCTCTATCATTTTGGCTTGCTTTCTGTATGCACTCTCAACTTTCACCTCCCTAAATGTTTGCAATCATTCAGAAACGCTTGTGTGTTATCATAATTTTTACATAGCAGCAGTCTTCACAACTAGGCCAAAGATAATAAAGGTTCAAATATTGTCAGAGACTTTCTTTATTGACAGCTTGTGTCTTGTGCTGCAGGAGGTCAGGGTACGATTTGTTGGTTTTGGTGCTGATGATGATGAATGGGTGAATGTGAGAAGCTGTGTTCGCCAACGCTCTTTGCCATGCGAAGCATCTGAATGTGTCTCCGTACTTCTGGGAGATCTAATTCTTTGCTTTAAGGTTTCCTTTTTAACTGTTTTGCAGTTCATGCAATTTCTTTTGTGCACATGAGAAAGTTCAAAGTCATCTTGAACACAAACCCAACACAGAAGACAAATCTCAATTTAAGAAAAATAAAGGTGGTATTTGATGCAGTGGAAGCATTAGTAAGCGTAGGACAAAGTCAGAGTCCTCTAAGGTTTTCAACTCTAATTTAGACATTTTTAACTCAACCATCTCATTTTGTAGCTAGATCTTCGGTCTCATAGTCTCTCCCAAGTTGTGGATCCAATAAAACTAATTTCTCTCCCTTTGGGCTCTCGAGATTCTGTACATAGTAGGTTCACCATCTGGACTTGTCTTAAACAAAACCCCCTTCCCTCTTTTGGGCTAAGAAACGATCGACCAGGTGGGTTTTAGACAAGATCCTATGAACGAGGGCATGGTTGCATAGTGGGTGCTACAGAAGTGCAGCAGCATATAATCAGCAGGTGGATTCATTCTGCTGGACTTTTGTAGGCAACAAGGAGGGGTAACCATGTGCAACTTAGAAGCATGAGCTTCAAATCAAGGATTTGGTGCCTTGATGCATCAAGGGTTGAAGCCTTAGCTTAAATAAAAATTTTCTGAGACTGAGGTGGCTAGCGACTTACAACCCAATTGTAGGTCCAGTGCCTTGAACTACCCCTGAGCCTGATGTTTGATTGCCGCAAACTTGCTTGGTATTGATGGCCCCAACCTAGCGTCCCATACCACTAGGCTGACTCACCCACCTTGGAGCTCCATGGCCTTAAGGTCTTGCACGCCCCTGGTAGCCCTCCTGTCTACCACGTGGATAAATCAATAACTCATAAGTGCCCCCAAGGTCACTGATGTAGCAATAACTTGGCTATTATTGACCCTTGCTTTATTTATAAGCTTTTAGCCACTGTTAGCCCTAGCCAATCTAGCCCTCATCTTGCTAGTATCCTTAGCCCACCTATGACCCTCTAGGTCCCCAGGTCCTAGCTGAGTCCTTGACCCTAACCTTAATTTTAGGTTAGTACACGTCCGTAGTCTAACCCTAGGCGTGTTGGGATGTAACATACTTTCCTCCATCTTTTCAATTTACGTCCTCGTGAATGCATAAAGAAACAAGCCTATGTAAGCGAATGCCACCAGCTGGACATTGCCTAGTATGAAAGGGGCCTGGTGGACTCTAGGATGTCTACATATTTGGAAAGTACAAGCTTTTAGTATGGGGGTTTATCCTGGAATATGAAGGATCACACTCCTAAAATCTAGGAGGGTTACTATTTTTGGCCAGACTCCATGGAGATGCTGTTCGCGTCATTACGTCTGGAATTGAGCAAATGAGGGGACATGACAAAGCACATTTGGCATTGTCAGAAAGTGGATCAAAGTGAGACAAGTGGCCTCACACTTGTCACTTCAGCTATTGTGTGGCTCTGCACATGTCATTATGCCTTCTCTTGCCATTTTAGCTCATGGGAGGCCCAAATCTACATGCGTGTATTCTTGTAAGGCCAATTGGCAAGGAATACCATGTCACCTAGTCCATGATATGTGATGGATGAAGCATACTCTAGGAACTTGTGCCTGAACACTCTTTCTATACATTGTTTGGTATGCCGTTCTCAGTCTTACGACGCATACTTGAGTTTGGATATGGAGTTTCCTTCAAGCGTGTGTGCATAGGCATCGACCTTTGCATAGTTACAGCCACTCTTGTGCTTTTATCCCAAGGCAAAAGAAGCTCAGCCTCTTCAAGGGATCTCATCACACCAACCTTCAGTCTCGGGCCGGTGTATCCTCTTCGAAGATAGCTTCACAATTGCCTGCAGCTTATGCACAGTTCTGCCCAGCATTTGGTCACTTTGTCTTTGCGTTTTGTGGTCAGTCAGTCAATCAGTTTGTCCACTTAGTCTTGTGGATATAGTTCAGAGCTTGTATTTAGTTCTCCAAAAGAAGAAATAAAGAAAGTAGTCTCGACTACATCTTTCAGATTCATGTATGCTGTTTAAAGACGGCCTCATTGATTCACACGGTCCTAGCTTGGTGTATGCTACATTTGGCAGGTAGCTTTCAGGAATTTTGGAGTTGGCACATGGCTGGCCATTGGTGGTCGTCCTACCTAGTGCATGAGGTGCAACCACCCATAGAAGTCACAACGACATTGTCTTTGGGACTACCCCAAAGCGCAATAGATGTGGCTGAGGATTCTTTGACTATTCACCACCTCTCGGACTTCTTTCTGCATCATCACTTCGGGGCCAGTTGCTTGGGTGACAGGGGTAGGACCTGCCCTCCACTATGAGGAGATGGTCAGGCCCTCAGGCTCACCCATTGCAGGATAGAGTCTATCCCCACCCCTGACTCTTTAGTAGAGGCGTGGTCCCCCTGCATTTGTCAGAGGTGGGAGATCAGCAAGCTTCCAATAAGGAAGTTTCTCTATGAGCCTCTGCAGTACCCATTGTGCCGCCTTCTTAACTGTCATATCCCATCCCAGTGGGTATCCAAGATGCCTTCCTAGTGAGCACACACACTTCTAGTGGTCCACTCTTGAGGCCACTACCTTCAACTACCTCAAGCAATGCCTCATAGAGGCCCCCATCTTTATTTCTCCAAATTGGTTTGTCATATTCTGTGTCAATGCTCATGCCAGAGTAGGTGCTGTCCTTACCCAATCTAGCATAGAATTTCAGTTGGATAAGCCCATCTACTATGCCAGCCATCTACTCAATGGAGCTGAGAGAAATTACAACACAAGTGACCATGAAGGCTTGGCCATCGTCTATGCCCTTCCATAATTTTGTGAGTATCTCGTGGGCGTCCTCTTCATCGTCATCATTGACCATAATATCTTCTCATTAAACTACAGGTGGCTGGCCCAGTTTGGAGATGGCTCCTCCTCTTCCAAGAATTTGATTTTGACATCCTGCTTTCGACCAAGAAAGCACCATGTCATGGGGGATCGCCTCTCCTGTAGAGATAATGGTGAAGCAGCTACCTCTGCAGGTATTGACTATAACCTTCCTGACAATATCCTTTTTAAAGTGGATGCTACTCCTACTCGATCTTGCCTTGCTCTCCACAGGTTCTTTTCCCACAGGCACGCCCCCTAAGGACAAAAGGTGGCTGCTTCTAAAGAGCCGGCCATACCAACTAGTGGGTGGGCAACTCTACAAAGCTTGTCAAGTTGGCGTCTTGCGGCACTGTGCTAGTCCTCATGAGGTTCCACACCTAATGGAGGACGCTCATGTTGGACCTTTAGTTGAACGCATATTTCACTCCTGCATATGGTGGCCCAGCATGTTCAAAGACAGCAAAGTACATGCTCAGAGCTGCGACATTTGCCAAAGATGTGGACACAAAACCACCCGCCAATCCAACCGTCCCCTACTCTCGCTTGGTCTCCCTTCGAAAGATGGGGGATTGACTTTGCCATGGCTTATCCAATGTCACGTGCACACCCGAAAGGTGTACAAGTGACATGGCATCATCAACATTAATAAGGAATTAATCGGGATTTATCAGGATTTATATGGTATTTTCCAGCATTTTATTAGGCATTTAAGCATGGTATTCAGCATGTATCTCGTGGTATAGGCTAAGTACATCATCTAAAGCAGCACATTAGACTTCATTAGGCTTCATAGGCATTTATGGTGGCAGCCGACAAGTATTATGAGCATTTATGGCATTTATGGCATTTATGACATTTATGGGCAGGTCGTGAGCATCTAGGAGCTGGCCGACAGCTTAATAGCTGGCCGACCAGCATCATTCACACATATATATAGAAGTGCATCATTTCACGGCATTTATCTCAGATCAGCATCTCATAGATCATCTTCTCCTCAGCGTTTCCTTGCGTTTCCTTCTTAGGAAACAAGGAGAGCATCAGTTCGTCATCTTCCATCAGCGTATTCAGCATACAGACAGCATCAGATCCAAGCTTCTCTTCAGCGTTTTCCTTTCCAGGAGACAAGGGAAGTCAACAGGACAGCAGTTCACTCAGCATATAGTCATCATAGGCAGCATATTCAGTCCATGATCTCATCTCTCCTCAGCGTTTCTCATCCATGGAGCAAGGGAGAAGCAGATCAGCAGTTTAGCTAGCATATTCAGCACATAGTTCATCATTCCTACCTCCTACATAGAGGGAAGCCGGCATCGAAGGGTGGACCTCAGCATTGGAGCAAGGAACAGTCCTCATCACCAGCATTCACCATATCCCTCTCATCCCGAGAAGGATCTTCATCTAGGACAACATCATAGATCTATTTAGATCTCATTGTAACCCATTCATCTAATATAGTTGCATTGCATTGCATTGACACTATTTGTCTATCTCTTGAGCATCATTAAGTGAAGTTTAGTTAGCCTAAGGTTGTGATTACTGCGATCACTCACATGTCACATTGGTATCAGAGCATTTCAGGGTAACCAGTCTTAGATCATTTTTCATTCCATCATTCATTCAGTCAGTCATCATGTTAATTGCTTCCGCATAGTTAAACCCAGTTCTCAAAATCTTGCAGGCCATCCTTAGGGATTTCCCCTTGGGCATGCATTAGTAATGCATCCATCTGCATTGTTGCACGGCATATAGGGTTGCACATGGCTTGCATAGTAGTCATCCTAGCAGTCACTCTTGCATTTGCAAGGCATACATGTTTTGCCCATGAATTCGTTGGGGAAGAATGGCATCCATCATCAAAGGAGTGAATGAAGTTTTGGGCTTCGACTGGCAACAGCAGGGGGTTCTCTTCCACATAAGAAGACGGAAGTTTGCTCCAACATCGCCTCAGGAGTTTCAGAGGTTCAGGAATGTGTGAGGATTCCACAGACAGGTCAGGGGTGACTCAGGTATTTCCAAACAGATTTAGCACGCATTTGCCATTCAGTTCCCACAGTAGACAAGTATTTGGCTCAAAGGATTCAACTCCTATAGTCAACCTCTACCCCGGTAGAAGAAGTCAGAAAGGGGGCAGTGGTTTCAGTGGAGAAGGATCACGAGAGGAGTCGAAAGGTTGCCAGGTATACCACCCAGCAACAGTTTAGCAGAGGGGAATGTCACGTGCACACCCGAAAGGTGTACAAGTGACATGGCATCATAAACATTAATCAGGAATTAATCGGGATTTATCAAGATTTATTTGGTATTTTCCAGTATTTTATCAGGCATTTAAGCATGGTATTCAGCATGTATCTCGCGGTACAGGCTGAGTACATCATCTAAAGCAGCACAATAGACTTCATTAGGCTTCATAGGCATTTATGGTGGCAGCCGACAAGTATTATGAGCATTTATGGCATTTATGGGCAGGTCGTGAGTATCTAGGAGCTGGCCGACAGCTTAATAGCTGGCCGACCAGCATCATTCACACATATTTAGCTAGCATATTCAGCACATAGTTCATCATTCCTACCTCCTACATAGAGGGAAGCCGGCATCGAAGGGTGGACCTCAGCATTGGAGCAAGGAACTATCCTCATCATCAGCATTCACCATATCCCTCTCATCCCGAGAAGGATCTTCATCTAGGACATCATAGATCTATTAGATCTCATTGTAACCCATTAATCTAATATAGCTGCATTGCATTGCCATGACACTATTTGTCTATCTCTTAAGCATCATTAAGTGAAGTTTAGTAAGCCTAAGGTTGTGATTACTACGATCAATCCCTCACATGTCACATCGGTATCAGAGCGTTACAGGGTAACCAGCCTTAGATCATTTTTCATTCCATCATTCATTCAGTCAGTCATCATGTTAATCGCTTCTGCACAGTTAAACCCAGTTCTCAAAATCTTTCAGGCCATCCTTAGGGATTTTCCCTGAGGCATGCATTAGTAATGCACCCATCTACATTCTTGCATTGCATATAGGGTTGCACATGGCTTGCATAGTAGTCATCCTAGTAGTCACTCTTGCATCTGCAAGGCATACATGTTTTGCCCATGAGTTCTCTGGGGAAGAATGACATCCATCATCAAAGGAGTAAATGAAGTTTTGGGCTTCGACTGGAAACAGCAGGGGGTTCTCTTCCACATAAGAAGACGAAAGTTTGCTCCAACATCGCCTCAGGAGGTTCAGAGATGGTGTGTGAAAGGATTCCACAGACAGGGGAGGGGTGACTCAGGTATTTCCAAGCAGATTTAGCAGCATTTGCCATTCAGTTCCCGCAGTAGACAAGTCTTTGGCTTAAAGGGTTCAACTCTTACAGTCAACCTCAACCCCGACAGAAGAAGTCAGAAGGGTGCAGTGGTTTCAGTGGAGAAGGATCACCAGAGGAGTCGAAAGGTTGCAAGGTATACCACCCAGCAACAGTTTAGCAGAGGAGAATGTCAGGTGCACACCTGAAAGGTGTACAAGTGACATGGCATCATAAACATTAATCAGGAATTAATCGGGATTTATCTGGTATTTTCGAGCATTTTATCAGGCATTTAAGCATGGTATTCAGCATGTATCTCGCGGTATAGGTAAAGCAACACATTAGACTTCATTAGGCTTCATAGGCATTTATGGTGGTAGCCGACAGCAAGTAGGTGGCAGCCGACAAGTATTATGAGCATTATGGCATTTATGGGCAGGTCATGAGCATCTAGGAGCTGGCCGACCAGCATCATTCACACATATATATAGAAGCGCATCATTTGAGGTCATTTATCTCAGATCAGCATCTTATAGATCATCTTCTCCTCAGCGTTTCCTTCTTAGGAAACAAGGAGAGCATCAGTTCGTCATCTTCCATCAGCGTATTCAGCATACAGACAGCATCAGATCCAAGCTTCTCTTTAGCGTTTTCGTTCCCAAGAGACAAGGGAAGTCAACGGGACAGTAGTTCACTCAGCATACAGTCATCATAGGCAGCATATTCAATCCATGATCTCATCTCTCCTCAGCGTTTCTCATCCATGGAGAAAGGGAGAAGCAGATCAGCAGTTTAGCCAACATATTCAGAACATATTTCATCATTCCTACCTCCTACATAGAGGGAAGCCGGCATCGAAGGGTGGACCTCAGCATTGGATCTTCATCTAGGACAATATCATAGATCTATTTAGATCTCATTGTAACCCATTAATCTAATATAGCTGCATTGCATTGCATTGACACTATTTGTCTATCTCTTAAGCATCATTAAGTGAAGTTTAGTTAGCCTAAGGTTGTGATTACTACGATCAATCCCTCACATGTCACGTTGGTGTCAGAGCGTTACAGGGTAACCAGCCTTAGATCATTTTTCATTCCATCATTCATTGAGTCAGCCTTTGTTGGTAGAGAAGTGCAGGTCATGCCTCTTTTTGGCAAGTTGCGAATACACATTCAAGGCTATGTGGATCATGAGGATTTTCTTGTGGCGCCTTTGAATGGTTGTGATGAAAGCCTTGGCATACACGTATTGATCCGTGCAAGGCTTACAAGACCAACAGGATCACCTTCATGCATAAAGGCCGAGAGCATGTAATTGATGTTGGTGAAGAGAGTGATACCATTTCCCTTGTATCTCATGTACAAATTAAGAAAGTAATAAAAAAGAGTGTTTTTGCGTACTTGATTTTTATACGAGATCATGTTGAGGAAAATAATGTACATGTAAACACTCTTAGTAATGATAGGTTGAAATTCTTGCAAGACCACAATGATTGTTTTGCTGATGAGTTACCAAATGAGTTGCCACCCGTACGACCGGAAGATCATCGCATTGATCTTGTGCCGGGTAGCTCACCACCTAATAGGCCAGCCTATCGTGTAAGTGCATCATAGTCACAGGGAATGGGCATTTTTAGACTCGGGAATGTTGGGGATGGCAGCATCTTCCCGTTTCCATTCTCGTCCCATGTCACTCTATAGTCACAAGGAATGGCCATTCTCAATCTTTTCCGTCCCCATTTCGCGTCCCATGTGACTATGAAGTGCATCCCAAAAGAGAAGATCATGAAGCAAGTGAATGAGCTTCTTGAGAAGGGTTTGGTTCAGCCAAGCTCTTCTCCATATTGTTCACCTGTCTTCTTGGTTCAAAAGAAGGATGGATCCTTTCGTACGTGTGTGGATTATAGAGCTTTGAATAAGCTTAACATTAAGAATCGGTTTTCGATTCCATGCATAGACGACATCCTTGACAAGTTGGATGAATCGGCATGCTTTAGCTGAATTGATCTCAAGAGTGGGTATCATCAAGTGCGTGTAGTGCCTGAGGATGTACACAAAACTGCTTTCAGGACAGCATTTGGGCTTTATGAGTATCTTGTTATGTCTTTTAGTCTTACGAATGCCCTGGCTACATTCAATAGAATGATGGATCGCATATTCCGTGGGTAGAGACAATTTACAGATGTCTTCTTTGATGACATCCTAGTCTTCTCGAAGACCGAAGAAGAGCATAGAGCTCATTTGGCCATTGTTTTTAAAGAACTCTGTAAGCATGAACTCTTCATAAATGCAAAGAAGAGTGAGTTCTTCTTGTCAGAGATACATTATCTTGGACATATTGTGTTCAAAGATGGACTGCGGATGGATCCTGCAAAAATTGATGCAATTCGGAATTGGCCCGAATTGAGTTCGGTGCATGAGATCCGTAGTTTTCTTGGATTATGCTCTTACTATCGCAAGTTCATTCGGCACTTTGCATGATTTGACAAAGAAGAAGGCTACATTCAAATGGACCAATGTAGAGAGGGATGCATTCCTCAAATTGAAAGATGCAACTACTCATGGTCCAGTGTTGATCATTCCAGATTTGCAAAAGTCTTTAAGTGTGGAATGTGATGCATTTGGAAATTGCATAGGAGCTGTCCTTAATCAAGAGGGACATGCCGTGGCTTATGAGAGCTATAGATTGCATGATGCAGAGCTATCTCTTGGCATTTATGAGAAAGAGCTCTTGGCTGTAATTCATGTACTTACTATATGGAAACATTATCTTCTTGGGGCTGATTTCATTGTGAAGACAAATCACCAGAGTTTGAGGTATTTTCTTATTCAAACTAAGTTGTCAGAGAAGCATATGAGGATGGCCAATTTCCTCTCTATGTTTCATTTTCAGATCTTACACACTCCAGGAAAGAAGAATGTAGTGGCAGATGCATTGTCACGAAAGCCGTATGTAGTAGCTATCTCGGTTGCCTCTCATGGGGACTTGTCTGCCATGCGTGATTTGTATCATACAGATGCTGATTTTGCCACTATTTGGGTTGATTTGATGGCTGGTTATGCACATGCCTCATATGTGATCAAAGAAGGTTATCTCATGAAAGATAATTGCCTATGTGTGGTGTCTGACATGAGGCAAGCCGCAAAAGGTTTTGGATGAGTGCCATGCTCCTCCATATGCTGGTCATAGAGGCATAATGCCTACTACGCACATGATTGAGCGGTATTTCTTTTGGCCAAGTACGCGAAAGGACATAGAGGCACATGTACGTGCATGTATCACTTGTCAAAAGGTAAAATTTGATAGGCAAAAGGCACCAGGTTTGCTTCAGCCATTGCCTATTCCTACGCAGCCATGGGAAAGTATTACAATGGATTTCATTATGGACTTGCCACGGACCTAACAGGGTAATGATGCAATTTGAACAATTTTGGACAGGTTTAGCAAGCAAGCTCACTTCTTGCCGGTCAAAAAGGCCATCAAAGCTGAGCATATGGTTAAAATATATCTTGCACAAGTGTTCAAGCATCATGGAATGTTGAAGTCCATTGTGGGAGATAGAGATCCCAGGACTACTGGATCTCTGCTCTGTTTTCTCATGTGGATCTCTGCTTTGTTTTCTTATGAGCAGGAGAGGATCTTTTGTAGCCCTACGGGCGTTTTTATATAACTAATGAAAGGATCTTTTCTCGGGAAAAAAAAAAGAGATCCCAGAACTACAAGTCTCTTTTGGCGGGCCTTATTTGATAACATGGGTACCAAATTGGACTTCTCATCAGCTTATCACCTTCAAACGGATGGGCAAAGTGAGGCTGCAAATTTAGCCGTGTTGGATCTCTTGAAATGTTATGTGGCGGATCAGAAGTCTTCTTGGGAGAAGTACTTACCGCTTGTGGAATTCGCAAACAACAACACGGTGCATGCATCTACGGGAAAGGCCCCGTTTGAGATTGTTTATGGTAAGGTGCCATCCTTTGCACAAAGGATGAGATATTTGTAGTATGTAAGAGACTTGGATATTGCTTTTACTCACGTGCGGACAGCCATTGCAAGGTCACAAGACAAGACAAGCATAAAAAGGTTGCCGACAAGCAAAAAAGGCAATTGGATGTTAAAGGGAAGGATTGGGTATTGCTGAAATTTGAGAAAGCAAGACTTGCAAAGAGGCCTGGCAAAGAGGGTGCATATCCTAAGCTTGCAACCAGGTACTATGGGCCTTTTTGAGTGATCAAGAAGATCAATGAAGTGGCTTTCAGATTGGCATTACCTAGTCATTGGCACATACACAATGCTTTTCATGTGGGTCTCCTTCGCAAATATGTAGGGCCGGAGCCCAGTGAAACAGTCATTGAGGATCCACCAGAAGTGGATGAGCTTAAGATCTTGCAGCCAGAGCAGATTGTGTATCACAAGGAACGCAAGCTTGCTGCAGGCAAAGTTGTCAGGCGTTACCTTGTGAAGTGTAAGAACTATCTTCCCATTGATGCTAAATGGGTAGATGAAGAGTTCTTCAGAGATTGCCCGCATGTGCTTCAGACATATTTGGATGCTTTTTAGTTGCGGACAACTCTGGGGAGGGGATGTCACCATATGGTCACCTAATTGGTCCACCCATGCTTTCTCATCATGTAGTACATTGGACTGGTGTCCATGGCAGTTGTATATGCCGCCACTCATGTGATACTGTGGACTTGGCTTTCCATTGGGACTTGTGCCTTTACATGCCCATAAATGCCTGGTGGATTGGTGTTCCATTGGGTCTGGTACTTCGTGTATGTGTGGGAGAGATGGAATTAGGGTTAGATGTTCATGTGGGAGACATACACAGAGAAGCAAGGGAGAGAGAGAGAGAGTTGTGAGGATAAGTCAACTCATGATATGAGTGTGTGACTCCCCTATCACACATGTATATTGCACTAGTACACATAGTGCACTTAGTACATTAAATGTACTAAGTGTACTATGTACTATAACTTATGGGCTTGTACACACTATAAGGGTGGGCATAGTGCCTTTACCCCAACAACCTCCCACTTAAAGGCAAAGTGCCCTTAAGTAAAGGAAAAGAAAAAATCAGCATGTACATGATAATATACAAGGCCATATCAAGGCTGAAACTGGCCTCATCCAATGCCCATCACAAGTGTCTGCAATGAGCAAACCGCTCTGGAGGCAAACTCTTTGTCAACAGATCAGCTGGGTTGTCATCCGTATGAATCTTAACAAGCTGAATTTGCTTGTTCTCTATCACCTCTCTGATGAAGTGATACTTCACATCCACATGCTTCGTCTTTGCATGAAAAACAGGGTTCTTTGCCAACTGAATGGCACTCTGACTGTCACAATGCAACAATGGAATATCCCCTGTATAGCCCAATTCAACCACTAACTGAGATAGCCATAATGCCTTCTTGCAAGCCTCTGTGGCTGCAATATACTCGGCCTCTGTAGTAGATAAGGCAGTGCACTTCTGCATCCTGGATATCCATGACACAGCACCTCCTGTGAATCCGTGTAGCCATGCACTAATGCATCCTGTTCGCCAAAACAAATGCACATATCCTGTGTGCCCTTCAGGTATCTCATGACACCTTTCACTGCTTCCCAATGCTTCTTGCCAGGGTTGGCCATGTATCTAGAAACCACTCCCACTGCAAATGCAATGTCCGGCCTAGTAGCAACCATGGCATACATGAGACTGCCACAAGCTGAAGCATACAGAACCTTGGCCATATCAGCCCTGTCTCTATCCGACTGTGGGCTGTCCATAGCACTGAGTTTCACATATGGAGGCAAAGGAGTACT
Organism: Cibotium barometz; assembly: GCF_041138505.1. NCBI lineage: Eukaryota > Viridiplantae > Streptophyta > Polypodiopsida > Cyatheales > Cibotiaceae > Cibotium > Cibotium barometz. Next base: position 19,521,538 of record NC_141065.1, on the reverse strand, counting down.
AGTTTTCTTCCCCCCGTCCATATTGAACCTCTGCAAAACTTTGCCAATATATTCCTTCTGAGACAAATACAACACATGCTGATTTCTGTCCCGAAGTATCCGCATACCCAAAATGTGATTTGCATCACCCAAATCCTTCATATTAAAGGTTTGATGCAGCCTCTGCTTCAAGGCATCCATCTCTTTACGAGATTTCCCGGCAATCAACATATCATCAACATACAAGATGAGGATCAATAGACTGCCATCCAAAGCTTTCTTTGTGTATAAGCAGTGATCTATGTCACTTCTCCTAAATTTCTGGGATTTCATGAATGTATCAAATTTATGATACCATTCTCTTGGTGCCTGTTTGAGCCCATAAAGACTCTTTTTCAGCTTGCATACAAGCTTCTCCTTTCCACTCACTGCATAACCCTCTGGCTGTTGCATATATATCTCCTCATGGAGATCACCGTGAAGAAAAGCAGTCTTCACATCCATCTGAATCAAGTCCAGATCATCATGCGCAACCAAAGCTAACACAGCTCTAAGTGTGGTCATTTTGACCACTGGAGAGAAGATCTCATCAAAGTCCACACTATATTCCTGCTTGAAGCCCTTAGCCACTAGCCTGGCTTTGTATCTTGGCTTTGCATCTGGTGCAACTTTGAGCCTGTATACCCACTTGCATGGCAAAACCTTCTTGCCTGCAGGCAAATGCACCAACTTCCAAGTTCCATTTTTATGCAGAGAATCCATCTCTGACTTCATGGCATGCTTCCAAAGAGCCTTGACTGCCCTCTGTAAAGCCTCCTTATAACATGAGGGCTCCCCACAGTCAGTAAGCATCAAGTAGTCAACCCCTGGAACAAACCTGTCAGGGGCTCTGGAGGGTCTTGTGGACCTCCGTACCCAATGACCATCATTTGCAGGTTGCTGTCCAGCCTGCATATCACCCATTGGTGGCTCCTGTTCCATGCCATAAGGCTGAAATATCATGCCCGGTATTGCCTCTAACTGTGGTATATCCATAGGGATATCTTCTGCCATCTCTGGCTGTCCATTTGGACCATTTTCAGCACCATTTAAGGGCTGGTTTTGCTGCTGTAATGGCTGATTTACAGCCCTTGGTTGTTGTCCATGATGTCCATCATCATCAAAGATGACTCTGCCAGGCTCCTGTTGCCTTGCAGGCTCCTTATACATGCATGTTTCATAAAAAATGACATCATTGCTGCGTATAATCTTTCTATTCACGGGATCCCAAAGTCTATACCCCATTTCACCTTTGTCACCATATCCTAGGAATATGCATTTGTGAGACTTAGGATCAAGTTTGGTGCGCATTTCCCTGCGTATGTGCACGTACGCAACGCAACCAAACACTCTCAAGTGCTTGTATGACGGAGGCTTCCCTGTCCATACTTCCTCTGGCACTTTCCCACCAAGCCTCGTGTTAGGTGACCTATTTATAAGGTGAACGGCTGTCATAACAGCTTCAGCCCAAAAACCATGAGGTAATGCAGCATGTGACAACATAGAACGGACCTTCTCTTGTATGGTCCTGTTCATTCTCTCTGCTGTCCCGTTTTGTGGAGGATCATAAGGAGTAGAGAGCTCCCTCTTGATGCCTTTAGCATCACAAAAGTCCTGAAACTGTTTGGACATGTACTCTCCACCATTGTCGGAACGCAAAGCCTTCAGTGTTTTGCCAGTTTGATTCTCAACAAGAGCAACAAACTTCTGAAACACTGAGAATGTATCACTCTTCAAACGAAGAGGATAAACCCACACCTTACGTGTGGCATCATCAATAAAAGACACAAAATATTTTGCCCCTCCCAAAGAAAGCTGAGGCATCTCACATACATCTGTATGCACAAGCTCTAACTGAGCATCTTTCTGTCCAAGAGCTTTCTTGTGGGGGCATTGTAGTTGCCTACCATATATACAATGCTCACAAAACTGAAAACTTGAAAACTTTAGAGAAGGCAAGTAACCCAAACGAGACAATTGCTCCATTCCTTTGACACTCATGTGTCCCAACCGGCTATGCCACATAGAAATTTCCGGCAGCTCGGTTGCATTTACATTAGCATGGTGACAAACACCTGCATGCATAAAGTAAAGAGTGTCCACCTTAGAGCCTCTGGCAACAACCAGTGAGCCCTTACTAATTTTCCACTTTCCACTACTAAATGTGGTAACATAATCAGCATCATCAAGCTGTCCAGTAGAAAGCAGATTCTTCTTGATCTCAGGCACATGCCTGACATCATGGAGCATAAGCTGTGAACCATCTGAAAATACAAGCCTCACATCACCTCTGCCACGAGACTTGCTCCTTCCCCTTTCTTGGCTTTTTCCCCTTTGCTGGGATCTCCCACGTGCATTCATTGCATTGGACTTTCCAACAGAGTTGTTTTTCCTGTTCATCTCTTCTTGAAGAAGAGCACCCTCAACATCTGCATATGACAGCATAGCATGCGAATTGCTAGTGGCTGTCCTGAATGTGTCCCAACTCTCTGGCAAAGTGCATAACAGAAAAGTGGCTTTGAACTCATCGTCCATTGCCAACTTTTGATTAATGACCTGGCTGACAATACCATTAAACTCATTTAGATGGGCTGTCATAGACGCCCCTTCCTTCATCTGAAGACCTATGAGTTTCTTCAACCAATACACTTTGCTTGAGGCACTTTGCTGGGCATACAAGTCCTGCAGTCTCTGCCACATTCCCCAAGCTGTCTTCTCTTCACGAATGCTGAAAAGTAACGAGTCTGACACAGACAACATGATAGTAGATCTTGCCAGCTCATCCATATCTTCCCATTCTTCAGCAGTAAGAGAAGCGGGCATTACACCCCTTTCTTTGATAGGCTTGTGCTGCTTTTTCTGGAGCAACACATTGTAGCACTGGGTTTGCCAAATATCATAATTATGCGAGCCTTCAAGCTTCTTGATATGAAGCAATGAAGAGCTCTCACCTGTGGTTGCCATAGCAAAATGCAACCTGTCAATGCCTGACTCCCTGCAAAATGTGCAAACACTGCACCAGAAGCACACAAAGTGCTCCCAGTTGTTCTCCCAAGCTTTATCTCCCACTGCGGAAGCAAGAATGCAACTTTTCTCCCACTGTTTGTGATGGAATCACCAAAATCTGGTTGCTGTGCAGATTTTGGACAGCACCTTAAATGTGCTCTGTTGCCCTTCCAAAGTACTGTACAGGAGTACCAAGTGCTCACCAATGATGTACCAAACCTGTACCGGCAAGTACAGCAGCTGAAATTGAACCTTTTCCTCACTCAAATCAGTGTACAGCCATGCCAAAACTTGCACAAAGCTGTGCCAAATCTGTACCAGCAGGTACAATAGCAATAAATGCTCTCCTGGCTGTCCAAATGAGTGAAAATCAGACTTTTACAGTCCCGTACACTGCATACAACAGTCCCGAACAGAAATTGGGCAAAAGCCCCTTGACTGCAAGCTGATTTTTGAGGATTCAAGGCATAAATGTCTTGCCTGCTGCTTTGCCAAGCTCAACAAGCATACGAACTTGAAAAGCCCCTTGATTTAAGATCAATTGCTGATCATACATGGTACATTGACGCACATGAAGGCATCCAGAGTGTTCACGATGCTTCCCCCTGGCCACATATACATCCAAATAATGAAAGCCCTTTGATTTACAGGCACATTGAGTGCTTGTAAGGCATCAACACATTATCCACAGCATCAACTGCGAGTGCCTGCATGCAAATCAACCAAATCGGCACAAAAGCCCCTTGATTTGCACTGCAATTTGCCGCAAATTTGCCCAAATGTGCGATTTCTCACATCATACAGCATGTATGAGTGCTTAATTGCACAATTACATCAAAGGCCCCAAATTTCGACATCCAATTTCCTGCAAATTGATCGTGATTGTGACCAATTTTCTGCAAATTGATCTTGATTGTGACCAATGTCACCCAATTTTGCCAATTTTGCTCAAAAATTGAGCAATTTGGCACCTGTACCTGCTCAATTGATGATTGACCTGCCTAATTGCAAATCCCAAAAAAAAATTGAAGCAAGATACCTTGTAATTTCTGAATTTTGTTGCAGGAAAGGGGGTGTGCTGAATTTGCTGCTGATCTGCAGAAATCTGATGCTGTTGGAGGGCTCTTCAGGCGTGCTGCAGAATTCGTGTATGGATGGTTGGCCACCCTGCAGCCGTCTAGCTCTTACTCCCTGATGGAGTACTCTTTTGCAAGCGAGTAGCAGGGCTGCGGTCTAGTTGAGCAGCAGCGAGTCCATGGGGGCTTACAAATACCTGGAGGAGCTATGGCGGAAGAAGCAGTCGGAGCAAGTCTGACGTGATGCGCTTCCTGCTGCGCGTGCGCTGCTGGGATTACAGGCAACAACCTGGTATTGTTCGCATCACTCGCCCTGACTAAGCTCGCCGCGCGAATGATTCAACGCCCGCCTTCGCTCACGCCCAGCAGTCAGCCTACGTGTCCGCCTGCCTTCGCCTAGCGCTCGCTCCACGCTCGACGCCTGGCTGCTGTAGGCGCCTGGCTACGCCTGAATAGCTGGGCAGCGTGGCTGCTGCTTGTTGGGCAGCGTAGGCTACCTGCTGCGCTGCTTGCTGGTCGTTTCTGGCCTCTTCACACACAGGTTGCGCCCAGCACTAGACCACGTGCTCGCCCAGCCCTAGACCGAGCACGAAGGCTCTTCACGAGTGCTGGCTACCTTCCTAAGCCGATTGCTACTGCACAGAGATTCGAAGGGCACCAGCTCTGATACCAGTTGTGTGGGAGAGATGGAATTAGGGTTAGATGTTCATGTGGGAGACATACACAGAGAAGCAAGGGAGAGAGAGAGAGAGTTGTGAGAATAAGTCAACTCATGATATGAGTGTGTGACTCCCCTATCACACATGTATATTGCACTAGTACACATAGTGCACTTAGTACATTAAATGTACTAAGTGTACTATGTACTATAACTTATGGGCTTGTACACACTATAAGGGTGGGCATAGTGCCTTTACCCCAACAGTGTACTTGCCTGGAGCACGTCTATTTTGGTATAGTCTCATGAACGGGGATTGTCCATACCAATGGTGCATTGCGTAGCATCTTTTATGTGCTTGCTTTTTGCAATTGAAATTGCATGCTTTTTTCATGCTTGCTTGACCAATGTGTAGTTCCGGGTAAGGGGATGCCCGTCCGCGAACCGTGCGTGTGAAACTGTCTACTGACATGGTTATGTGGCATGTGACAGGTGGTAATAAACCTAGCCTTAGAAGTTAGCACTAATTTATAAGTGAGTGTGTACACACTTCATTAAGTTTTGGGCGACCAAAACTCACTTATAAATTATGACTAGCCCGGTGTTCAGACACACTGATGTCCCGGGGTGGACAAAACCCAATGTCCACTGCCCATACCTTATTTCCTTTGTACAAAGGGAGTAACCAGCCATGTGTCCACTCTAGCGTGCTCCACAAAGTACCTGCCTGCCACCTACATTGGACAACTCACCACCTCACTCCTCCTCTCTCTAGAGATAGGTGCCTCCTTCATGAGGGCTATTGGGCTGCATTTTTTGCACTTTTCTCCTTCCCAACTCCATTTCCAAGCTTGCTAAGGTGTTTCTCAAGCTTCCAAGAGTGTGTTCGGATGCTAATCACTCTCCTACACACTCCCACTGAAATTCAGCAAAATAGCTCTCTTTATCGCTGTAATTTTTGGTCTTTTTACTGAAGTCCTTCTTTCTCAAGTTGAACCATAGGGGAAGCTTTCCCAAGGTTTCCCTCATCCTCTTGAAGACTTTTGTCGCAAAGAAATGCAACATGGGCACTTGAGACGGTAGTGTGGGTTGCAAGTCTACATTGACAACCACTTGTTTGCAATACTGTATTCATATGCATTGGTATGGAAATTTGGTCAGAAATGCCCATGACACTATGTACTTGATTCTCCCAAGATCAATATACTTTATTTGAGGGAGGGGTCGGCCGTTCCGGCTCATTGTGTGTCTCTTGTCAATTCAGCAAATTACTTCTTGTATTTGAGCAAGTGTCCATGAAATCTTAGTGTATTTAAGTGTATTGATTAGCATTGTGTTCAACCAAGCTACATTGTTACAAGGATCTTCATCTAGGATAGCATCATAGATCTATTTAGATCTCATTGTAACCCATTCGTCCAATATAGCTGCATTGCATTGCATTGACACTATTTGTCTATCTCTTAAGCATCATTAAGTGAACTTTAGTTAGCCTAATTTTGTGATTACTAAGATCAATCCCTCACATGTCACATCCAAGCAGATTTTGCTACATCCTTGTCATTATTGATTATGCCACCAAGTGGGTGGAAGCACATGCCACCAATAATGCCACCGTCTCCATAGTAGCTAGATTTCTCTATGAGCACATCCTTACTAGCTTTGGTTGTCCCTTGCAATGATCGGGGCTCCTATTTTGGCAATGAAATCATCACCACCCTCCGTTTTTCACTCAAAATCATGTGCCTATTACCCTCGGGCCAATGGTCAAGCATAGAGCACCAATAAAGTGCTATGTCATCTTCTTCGCAAGGCTTGTCTCATCAGCATCCCAAGCAATGGCCGGATGCTCCTCTAGGCACACCTGAGCATATCACACTGCTTATAAAGCCACTACTCCACATAGCCCCTTCCAGTTGGCCTCTGGGCTTAAAGCAATCTCCCCTTTTGAGTGTAACCATGGCTCCATCAGGGTCGACACCCCACATGTGTCTCTCTTTGGAGCCTCTCATTCCTCCTCGATCACCCGTCTTTCTGTCTTGGAAGAATCCTGTGCCCTTGCCAACTTGGCCTTGGAAGCAGAGCAGTAGAGACGCAAGGCATGGCACGATCATCATTTACGTCACCCTTGATTTTCTCAAGGTGACTTGGTGCTCCTCTACCAGGCTCGGTACCTTAAACGAGCCAAGAAGTTGGCGTGTGCATGGGGAGGACCTTACCAAGTTCAAGAGATCTTGCCACAAGACGATGTGCAATTGTGCACCTTGTCCAATGAGCGCCTTCCTCTAGTGAATGGAGCCAGACTCAAGCTTTATCTCCAAGCTAGGCCTGAAAACCATCTTTCGATAGGCCCAGGCTGATAAAAGTTTTTAAAATTTTTAAAGCATGTCACTTGAAAACCATCTTGGAAGACATTAAAAAATAACCCAAAAAAGGGAGCCTAAAAAAAGTCTCGATAGGCAAAGGCACACCTCTTTGGCCATATTTTCCTCTTTTTGTTTTTTTCTCTTGAACATCTTCCAGTTTTGTCCCCTTGGAGGGGACGATGTGCAAGATGGGTTTTCCGGAGGAGTGGGTCCGAGGTGTATCGGGACTTTGCTCGGCCAGTGTCACCATTTGGTCCCTTAACCAGTCTTGATTAGTGTTTCGGGGCAAGCCCATACATGGAACAAAACCAACGTGAGAACGGGGATTTTCCACATAAGAAAGGTGAAGCATTCACTAGCAAAATTTTGCCTGAAAGATGGCCACACAGCATGAGCACCATGGGATTTTATTCATCAAAGTGACTTATAATGTTTATACGTTAGTGTGTTCACACATTATTAATGACAGGCTGGACATATTATTATTTTAGGCAGGGATCCCTGGACGAAAGGAGGCGCCTAGACAAAACTTGGGCTACAAGCTGGGAAAAGCTGAAAAGCAGGTATTTTGGGCCAACGCAGCCACTTTTGGCAAAATAGAAAAGCACAAGGCCAAAAGTAGGGCCTGGCCGACTTTATAAAAGCAAGGAAGGGGGTGTTTTGATCACCAGGTGCATATCCCTTGGCTGGCTGCTGTCTCTCTCTCTCTCTCCATCTCTTCTCAGCGCTGGCCGTACGGTTCTTTCTCTCTCTCTCTCTCTCTCTCTCTCTCTCCTACAGAACTGGCCATACAGCAGGTGTAGCTGGTGGTCTTCAAGTGCTGGCCGTACAGTGTAGATTCTCCTTTCTGCGCACTGGCGGTACAGCTGACTGAAGGTGTTTCTTGTGATTGCCGTACAGCAGCAGCGCTGCCGTCTTATCTGCTGGCTGTCCTCAGCCTGTTTTCTACATAAGAGGCCGTACAGCTGCTGGTTTCTTCTCTCTATTCTGGCCGTGTTTGGGGCTGATTATGTGGCTGTTTTGAGACTGTTTTGGACAGGTTTTGGTGCTGTTTTTATCTTGGCACCAGATAGATATTTGGGCAAGAGTTCTGTTGATGCTTTGTGGAAAATCCGGTGCAAGTTTGCACCTGCACCTTGGTTTCTTGTAAAAGCTTCTATTTGAATATAGAAGTTCCTACGGGGGGCCGGCCGTTCCGGCTTAGTGTGGTGTCGCTATTTTATTGTGGTTTCTTCTGCTGTGTTTCATAGCTCTGTTTGGTATTTGATGTGTCTGTCTACTGTTCCAGGTCCCCCCTCCGGTTATAGTGGTATCAGAGCATAGGCTTTCTCGGAAGTAGAGGCTTCCTTCCAACAATGAGAAAGAGAGAAAAGATCCTAAGTGGGGACCACACTGACCAACAATTTTATGAAAATAGTCATGTGTCAAGACATGGGTAGTAGACAGCTTGGACTAAGGATTTATTGATTCACAAAATTTATCCTTGAAGTATGGAGTTGGTTTTATGTGCCTGTGTTCAACACTCTTTCCATATGGATTATTGTGGATTATAAATCAAGTTTATGAGCAAGCTATTTGGAGATACATCTCAAGATATCTTATGGATACCACTCCTATGATCCATACGCATGCCCAAGCCTAAACATGCTTCACATGTCCATAAAATCCATTACAGACCCTAGGTATAAATGCATGTGTAGACCAAAGATATGTGCAGGCCCCAGGTAGAAACACCTGTCCAGACCAAAGATATATAAAAGCCCCAGATAGAAACACCCGTCCAGACCGTGAATCAATGTTGGCCCCAAGGCACAGGCACCTGTACAGACCATGAATCTAGGCCCCAACACTACAGTGTCCGTACATACCAGAGATTCCAAAAGCAATCCTATCATGTCGTTGGCCTCCAAGTGGCATATGCTACCACAAGATCCATACACATGCCCAAGATTAACATAAGAATGAATCACAGGCATAGAGATCCCGGTTCTCCATAAGTATGTCTTTGATAGATAGTTTTACAGGCATTTTGGCCGATGATAGAATTCCATAGAAAAATCCTCGATCCATAAGATATCAACTGCATCCCATAGAACACGAAGCGAGCAAAACATACTCCATCCTAGTAAAGTGAAGCCATAGAATTGTAAATAAAGCCCAAGAATTAGTGAGAGAATGATAACCATATAGATGCGCCAAACCTTTGTATATGTATAAATCCTTGAGCAAAGATATGCCAAAAATATAATCCATAGTCCTTCGACATAAACCTGGCTTTTCAACCATTAATACTATTTACCTAAAACAGTTTAAGGCAAACAAACAACACAATTCTCCTTGTACAGGCATACAATGGTTGAGTGTCCAAAAACACTTGGAATAAACTGCAAAAAGCATCAACTTTGTAAAACTCAAAGTATACTTAGCTTTTCTTTGCCAGGTTCGTCATGAAGTCAAAAGAAATATCTCGTCACCATGCTCTTATGTAGTCCAATGGCATGCCAAGATGTTTTGTGGCTATGTATTCTGCTTATTTTCTGTTTAGAGGTACTTAAAGCTACTTATGATTTATGAATATTTGGGACACGGTTGGCTCTTGTGCCTGTGTTTGGTTAATATCAGAGTTGTTGACTCGGCATATGATTTATGAACATTTGGGACATGGTTGGCTCTTGTGCCTGTGTTTGGTTAATATCAGAGTTGTTGACTTGGGATATGATTTATGAATATTTGGGACACGGTTGGCTCTTGCACCTGTGTCTGCATATAATTAGAGTTGTAGACTCGGGATATGGCTAAAGTTTCTTTTTCGACACAGTTGGCTTTTGTGCTTGTGTCTGGATATTATTAGAGTTGTTGACTCAAAATATGGCTAAAGTTTGTTTTTCGATACGGTTGGCTCTTGTGCCTATATCTGATTTCGGATCATGGATCTAGATTTATGGCTTTAATGCTTGGATTATGAAATGCTATAGATTGCAAAATATTTGCTATACTTGAAGAGTATTTTAGTGCTATCAGGCTTACACAGTTGTGGACAACTGTTTTATAAGACAGATGGGGATGTCACCATTTGGTCCCTTCACCAGTCTTGATCAGTGTTTTGGGGCAAGCCCAGGCGCTTATCCCCTGGTCGGCTGCTCTCTCTCACTCTCCATCTCTTCTCAGCGCTGGCCATACAGTTCTTTCTCTCTCTCCTACAGAACTGGCTGTACAGCAAGCGCAGCTGGTGATCTTTAGGTGCTGGCCGTAGAGTGCAGATTCTCTCCTTCTTTCTGTGTGCTGGCCGTACAGTTGACTGGAGGTGTTCCTTGTGATGGCAGTACCACTGCCCTCTTATCTGCTGGCTGTCCTCAGCCTGTTTTCTACAGAAGAGGCCGTACAGAACTGGCCATACATCTGCTGGTTTCTTCTCTCTATTCTGGCCGTGTTTATGTGGCTGTTTTGTGACTGTTTTTGGACAGGTTTTGGTGCTGTTTTTATCTTAGCGTTGGATAGATATCTGGGCAAGAGTTTTGCTGATGGAAAATCCGGTGCAAGTTTGCACCAGCACCTTGGTTTCTTGTAAAAGCTTCTATTTGAATAGAGAAGTTCCTACGGGGGCCGGCCGTTCTAGCTCAGTGCAGTGTCGCTATTTTTTTGTGGTTTCTTTTGCTGTGTTTCATAGCTCTGTTTGGTATTTAATGTGTGTGTCTATTGTTGCGGGTCCCCCCTCCGGTTAGAGCGAGGTTCTTATTCAAGGTGCTAGAGGTGACAGATTTCCGCTTTCATGCTCAGTCCGGAAAGGGTGCCCTTTAGCACCTTATCTTTTCTTGTTCGTCATTGAGGCCATGAGCAGTTTTCTCCCCGGCTAGGAGACCAAACTTCAGGGACTGTCCCCCCATCCGAGTGCAGGAGGAGCTTCTTGATTCCGAGTTCGCCGATGACACAATAGCATACCTATCAGGGGCCGAGGGGAGCCTCTAGAGATTCGCCGAGGTGATTGAGATTTTTGGAGTGGCTAGTCCCGATACTGGATCCTTCTCCTCCACAGTGGCTGGGAGTGTTCACCAGGCATGGTATACCCTTGGCAGTTCATGGCGCAAACGAGTGATCCACTCGACTCACGTTCTCTATTGGGCTTCATGGTGGCAGACTGGAGAGATCAGAGAACCCTTTAGAGGACCTCAGGGGATGTACCTTGCAGAGGGTGAGGGTGATTAGTGTTCATGCACATGAGTGGCACATTGACCCTCCACCAACCAAGGTGGCCAGAGAGAGACTTTGGTAGCTATGGATGTGGGAGGGCCAGCCTATTACGAGTCTCCAGTGGGACCTGGGAGAGTGGACATGGCAGGATCCAGAGGACAGAGAGGATTCGCTTGGTACCCCCTTCTTTGCTTACAGTGCTCAGTTGGGCTACAGGATTCAAATGTCAGAGGTGGAGGACACTCCAGCAGCAACAACACATTGGCAGTTTCAGGGCCTCCACGGCATTTTCTCGTAGATTTCTGGAAGTTGCTATGGGACAGATTTCGGCCGCCGAAGATCACTCTTTTCATGTGGCAGCTAGCACATAGGAGCTTAGCATTTGGCACTTGGTTGGCCATTTGGCAGACCAGCATTATATCAGAGGTGTGGCCATCCCAAGGTGTCTTAGTGTCATTGTCTTTGGGATTGCCCAAAGGCCCTGCAGGTCTGGCAGAGAATCCTGTGCATTTTCACTATGGATCGGGCTCCTGCCCATATTGTCATGTGGGGCACTGTTGCTTGTGCCACTGAAGCCGCGATCATCAAGTCGTATGAGGAGGGAGGTGGCCCTTTAGGTCTCTCACCTTCATATTTCCATTGCGCTAGTTCCAGCATGGCCTTCTGGTCATTGGATGCTAGGTTCTTGCCAGAGATCGGAGATTTGCAGTAGTATAGCCGCGTGACATATATGGAGAGCTCGATGCAGCGAAGCCATAGAAGACACCCTCACCCCAGCAGCGAAGTCTATCCGGAGCATTTGGCTCGATATCATTCGTAGTCAGTGAGGGCAGCTTAGACTGCATGAGGAAGTGTCGGGAGGCCTTCCTCAAGATTTGGCGGCACGGTCCCTTTCTTGCAGATAGAGGTGGCGAGCCCACTTGGCATTAAAGACCACTTGTGTGGGCATTCCCCCCCCCCTCCCCCCCCTTTGTATGAGATAGCCTTCTCCTCCTAGAGCGGTCAGTTGGAGGAGAAGTGCATCCTCCCCCTTTGTTCATCTTGACTAGTGTTTCCCCTTTTGTACTTAGCCAAGTTGACCGTTTTCTTGGTAACTAATAGAAGGATCTTTTTCTTGGAAAAAAAAGACGTAAATCATTTTGTCTATGAAAATGAAGGTTGAGGATGTGTTGTTCCTCAAGATGCAGTGCAGATACACAATGATGTGGAGTTGTTCTCCCAAGATGGGAGACATTAGCACCTAGCCTTGGTGTGTGATCCTACCTCAGGGTAAGGTGTTCCTATGGCCCCCCCCTGGTGGTGGAGATTTAGGGGTAGGAGTCCGCATATCGAGGAACACACATCCCCAAAGGGGAGAGGTTGAAATATCAGGTCTATGTGTGTTGGAGTGGCAGGAGCTCGCTCATGTTGTGTATTTAAGGGGAGGTGTGTGTTCTCCTAGTTTGGTGTGAGGGGAGGCAACGGATCTCCTACATTCTTGTATTGTTCGTTGGTTCAAAGGTTGATTTGATTGGTCAAATGTAAAAGAAGAAAAGGTGAAAGAAGAAATCTAGAATATGGTCAATAGGTGTAGATGAGTTGTATGGATAAATATGCATTTATGAAGGTCAAGGAGGTGGATGAGCTCTAGAAGGATCCTAGAAGTTTGGTTGTACCTTGGCTCTTGAAATCTATGGGAAGAATTGTGAGTTATTTATCATGATTAGTCTGTTATTGTTTAAGCTCATGTTAATCAAATTAATCTTCCAGTCATGAATTTTATCGCTTGGTTTGAGCCTCCTTAGGTCCAAGTTTTTAACTACGCCAACTACAGGAAGGACATGTTTCATGCTTCCTGAATGGTCAGTCAGACATAGTATTAGCTTGTTGTTCTTCAAACACGGTAGATGGGTTGATTGATATGTGTGTGCATGCCTAACACTGTTGGATGTGGTTTAGGTTGTGACCAAACAGTTTGGAAGCTTTCGTGTGCATTCTCATCAAAGTTATGACTGTGGGTGGGCAATTTCTCTGTAGATCATGATGCTATGCTGTAAACTGACAACGATTTCCTGTCAATTAAACTCAGGAAGGAAATGAGCAGGCACTTTACTACGACGCGTATGTGCTAGAGGTAGAAAGGCGGAGGCATGACATTAGGGGTTGCAGATGCAGATTTCTAGTGCAATATGAGCATGACGGGTCAACGGTGTGGTCTCATTTGCCTTTGATTTTTCTCTACCCTTTGGATATGCTCCCTCATGTTACAGCCAATCCTTGCGTGATGCAGGATATTGTACCATTACGGAAGGTTTGCCGGAGACCAGAGACCGAGTATCGGGCCCCTGCAAATCAGCCTGCAGGGGATGCATCAACTACAAAGGAAAAAGACTCAGATGTACAATAAACAAGGGTCTGTGGCATGTATCATGAAGTTGAGGTCAACAGTCAGCTGAGGGGGACAAAGGTGGCCTTGGAATGCAGAGTTTCAACCACGTGGATGAAGTTTTAAGCCATGGTGGCAGAGTTGCGAACTGAAGCTGTATTCCACGAGTCAAGGCTTGGTTTGAAACTGTCGTTTCCTCGTTTGAAAGCCTAGTGTTATCCAATTCGGATCTTTTACTTCAATTAAGAAAGGCTATTCATGGGGGTTACAAGCTATGCAGGATGTAACCAGGGAATACAGGCTCTTGATCCCTTTTCTTAGATTCATGCTCACTGAATAACTAAGTTCACTGATTTTCATGGTAGTTCCCTTTATAGACGTTACTGCAGCATGTTTGAGGGCAATTCCAAGTGTCTGTTTTGGTCCATACCTGATCTAGAATGTGGGTGGCATGTGTCTTATTTGCATCATGATCTGGATACAGGGATACATTGAAGCATCTCTTAAGGTCTTTACAGACAGATTCCCCACCCCCACCCCCCAACCACCTTGAACAATGGATAAGCGGGGTTTGGCAGGGGAGATCCCCTACACATAATGGACGGGTGGGTGAGATGGCATTGGGAGAAGTATGTAGGTATCATCACCCATTTCCCTCTCCTTTCATCTTATTTTATTTTTAAGATCCCTCTCTGACATGTGTCCCTCTCTTGACATCCCCATGTATTTTTGTGTGTGTGTGCGCGCGCGCGTGCGTGCGTGCGCATGCACACACGTGTCTGCAAGTATCCGCCCCATGCCAACGCCTGCGTGGGTGTGCTTGTGTGTTTGTGTGTGTATGTAGGATTTAAAGCATTGAGAGGTTTAGGTGACATATTGTTTTGTTTAACATATATATGTAGAAGCATCATCTCTTGAGCTTGTTTTTGGGCCTTGTGGTGTTTTCCTTTGAATGGGTTACAGTCGAAGCTTTAGGAAATATTTAAGAAAATGAATGCACTGCAACATCATTCTTTGGAACCATCAGCCCTATGGGCTGACTGATATGGGAAGGTATGCTCTACCTAAAACAAGCCATTGTTTGAAAGTCAACAAATTAGAATCAGAGTTATCTCCCTAAAAGAAGATGAGAAAATAGACAGAAACTAGACGTTGAAATTGTCTCTTGCAAGGGAGTCGGACATAACTCAGATACATGAGGAGTTCAAGAGCATAAAGGCCATCTCTAGCCAAACCTAAGAGGAATTGGCCAACTCTTAATGGGTGGAACTGGCAAAGAAGCAGAAGCCAGTAAAAAATTAGCATGAGATCAAGCAAGCCGCTATTGATGAGGAGGAGATGAGATAGTCGAGATCTTTGTGTGAGTTACAGCTTTACTAGAGGGTACTTCCCCTAAGGATGATGGTGCCTATCCATGTAGAAAAATTGGAGATCGCAAAGGACTTCTTATGGATGCACAGTTGGCTGGCAAAAAGGACAAGATTCGATAGCAATTGCTTCTCTTGAAGTTCCAAGAACAACCAAAGTCACCTCTACTTCTTGAAGAACCGTCTAATTCTAGGGGCACACAGATATACAACAATAGGATCTTACCTCATTAAGTTGGAGTATCATAATGCTAACATGGTCCAAATGAGGGCGACCAAAGTGTTAGTTTTTTGGAATGGGTGCGTTGTCATTGCAGAGTGGCACCTTGCATAGGTTCATAGAGACGTGGCTACCTAGGATTGTAATGGTGAGACCAGTAGGGAGAGATGATGTTTTCTATTCTAGTTACATGAGAGTCTAGATTGAGGACTGATAGTCCTCACCTGACACCTTACTTCCATCATTCATGAGTTAGCACGTGTTAGCTTACCACACAGTCTATTCCACTCCCAATCTCTCCCCATTGGTGCAGAACCTTAAAATAGTTTGTGTGATCATAAGTGCAAAGCTACACGTCTCTATCTTCTATAGACAATGGGAAGGTCTCCGGATGTAGAGATCCTCTCACCGTCTTACTCATTAGAAAAAAAAAAGGCTTGTTCTTGGCTAAGCGCTAATCAAATTTCTACCAACTCTTTTAGTATGGACAGCGTAGACACTTTGTGCATTCTTGATGAGGAGAGATCATCCATGCCCGTCACAAATCCCCACTTTTGGAAGAACTATGCATGTAAGCTGTATGTTATCCTTAAACAGGTCCCACCAAATATATTGCACATCACATGCCCCACCAATGCGTCACTTTTTCCCACTATTGAAGTTGCATCAAGGACCATGAGGATCTCTTAACATAGCACTTTGGTCAGAGATGGTCCCTATCTTAGTGGACATCTTTAATAGGGCTTTATGAGGGGTTTTCTACTTCTTGGACCACCAACACCATTGTCCTAGTCCATAAAGCAAATGACCCTTTTACCCTAATAGCTAGCAAATTATCATGGTTAATCATAGGTTGATGGGGTCATGACTAGTTTTTTGAGAGAGAGGCAATGAAAGAAAGTCACAGGGGTTGTAGGTTCTAGGTGGAATCACTTGACATTGCATCAAATCTCTACTTTGAGGGCTATCATTAAGAAGGCAAGAACAATGGGTCTATTGTTGTTTTGTAAGGCTTTTACTTAGTAACGCATGGCTTTGACATGCTTGCAAGAGCTTCATATGTGGGGGGTTGATGACATTATACGTGGCTATGTGATTGGACATATATGAGCACTAGAAGGTCTATTTTGTGGGATCAGCAACACGATTGGAGTTAAACAAGGCTATCCACTCTCTCTAACCCTATTTGGATTGTACAGCGATCCTTGAGCCCATTGACAAGTTGGGACACATTGGTCTAGTAGTGCCTATTCTTCTTTACATTAATAACAGTCCGCATTTTATATTGAGTTGTGTAGGGGCTATAGAGATACGTATATGCACTTCAATCTTTCTCAGAGGAGAGATATCTTATGAATCTTTGCAAAACTACCATATTATTTTTAACACTTCACATCAAGTTATAGTCATGCAATATTTCTCTTACAAAGGTGATATAGTCACTTCATATGTATACCATGGTTCATAGGCCTTATTTTCACCATGTTGCCAATTGTCTAGGCCTCGTTGGGAAGGATATGCTACCGTGGCCGTGGCTTGCTTAGATAGGCAATCCTTTTAGGCTCTTAAATCTAAGAGTTGGTTAGTTGACATCCATAAATTGTAGTTAATGATGTTCGCACAGATGATTAGGAGTAAGCCTTCAATGCCACATGAGATCATACTAGTTGAGTTTGGAGCATCTTTGCCATTTGTTACTTGCATGCATCATTTATACACACTACCTTTTGAGATTAACAGTCGAGCCCTCCAGTTGTGGTACTCTTGCACCACTAGATGATTTACCTCGCTAGATGGAGGATGGATTGCTTCCCTCCACAGTGTGGCAAGAGTATTTTTACAAAACTTCGATTCCACGTATGGCATTTCTTAAGACTTCTAGAGGATGGTTGGGTTGAGAAACCTAGAAATCTCTATTGACATATGTTTCAATCCATGAGATCTACCACTAGTTAGATGAAGGTAGCATTCTATTTTCTTTGGACTGAGGAAAGGAGAGCAGAGGGCATACCATGGGAGGAGCAAGCATGCACAATATACACCATCGAGAAGATGAGGAGCACTACTTTTTCACTTGCGAGGAAATTGGGTCTCCTTTCATAAGTGATGCATCACAAAGATTAGAGATGCTTAAGTGTAGCTGCTTTGCCATAGAGAACAAAGAAACCTTGATGCGGCTACATTTAGGGATGCGAGATCAGTCCAACTTCCATCCATTACAATCAGATAACCACTTTAGACACGGCGTAGGAGAGAGCTAATATGATAGATCGAGTGATGCATGAGATCTTGGCAAGCCGCTGGCTTTTTGTCTAGTGATACTACCATTCAACAAAACCATATTGAGAAGGAAAATAAGCATAAATTAGATTCTATGCCGATTTTTTTTCATTTGGCTTGTCTCTCATCATCCTTGCAATTGGCCACCAACAATTGAGCAAGAGAGCTTATTAGTACTTAAAAAGTTAACCCATTAGAGAGCACATAGTTATCAAAGTTCTAATAACCCATTAGAGAGCATTTAATCATCAAAGTTCTGATATAAGCGCTAAAGCTTATCAAAATCGACCTATTTGACTTGCATACATAGTGATGTATAGATTTTGGACCACAGATAGAGCATCAAATTAGTAAAGGATTGGGTATATACAAGAAGGCACTTAGTCATTTTGCTTCTCTCATCATCCTTGCCATCATTCCTTGCAAGAGAGCCTAGAAAGCTAACCCATTAGAGAGCACTTGGTTATCAAAAGTTCTACTATAAGTGCTATAAGCCACAAAAAACTGAGCAAGAGAACCTAGAAAGCTAACCCATTAGAGAGCATTTGGTTATCAAATAAGTGCTATAGCTTATATAAGCACTTATATTCATGCTTATACCAACGTGTTTATACCAACATTGGGAAACATTAATAAAAAATTCAATTTTCATGGCTATTCTACAATCATCTTAGTGTTAAGTGAAAGAATGGGGTTTGGATTGGGTTTAGAAAAACAATGAGAAATTGTGTGGCTTTAAAGGGTTATATGAAATACACATTGAATATCTCAAAGATGAGTGCCTTAATGTCTTCACAATCATAAGTTTGATCTCGCTAGGATAAGCTTAAAAAATGCTAAGACATGGATATATATTGAACAAGTTTGGTATAGTTAGGATAAGTTTAACATCAAGAAATAATATTCTTGAAATGGAGGGAATTTAATTCAAGATTAGAGGGAGGTATACCAAACAACGCTATGCTTATGAACATAGACAAAAGTGCTCCTTTTCTTAGAAAGCACTCGGTGAGTGTTGTCCGCACTCCCTTCCAAACACAAACAACCAAAGAGTCACCTTGTTTGAACCAACTACACCAAACCTATATAATTAAGGAGCATATGAGATGGAATGGCTTCTTACTTATGGTAAACCCCTCTTAGGGCTCTAACGAGTCTCTGTATAGAAATTGACATCCTTGCCTGTGAGAATCTTGCTCAAACCTCCTTGATTCGACCATAAGGTGCCATTGCAGTTCCATACTACCAATCTTAGGCGTTTTCTCTCATAAAGTCCATGCGTCCCTATTTGGGATGGCGTTTAGTGATAATGACCCTGCCATCTCTATAGATCTCGCTTGCCCACTCTATGGGCCTCATGAACTGTCACCATCACCTCACACTGGTGTGCCACCTGTGATGGGGTGAGATCATCGTCCATGTAGACTTGTGTGCCCTTGAGGGAAACCCATCTGTCTAAGAAGGACTGTCTATTTTGGTGGTGTCAAGGAATCTGATGATGAGAGGCCACTCTCGTGTCATATCCTTCCTTGCCCTCCATGTATTTGCAAGAGGGGGGGGGGGTTCTGTCCACTCCTATCATCTAGAAAAGCGTCATGGCATCTGCCTTGGGGGAATCCCCCACTTGTGGCTCCTAGACTCGCACGTGGAGGGCCCTATCCTTCTTGCGGTAACATCTCATTCACTAGCCTTATATTCCGAAGCAGTAATGTATCTTGTAAAGATTGAGATTTGAACTAGTGCGTTATTGTCCATTCCTCATGAAAGGCCCCAAGGTCTTTAAAACCAATGCTCTGAGATAGACAAGTCTCCTTAAAAGGAGTAATCTTGAGATATGCAACCCGAAATTTCTTGTTGTAGTAATTAACTATCTCACTATTTCCATTTGCAATCTTTCCCATGCAAGGTGCACATCATCTTCAAACTTCTTAGATAAAAATTGATCATAAAAATGCTCTTGAAGTCTTTCCATTTCTTGGGAGATATTTCCTCCAACCATGAGTGCACTCCACCATGCATTGGCTGCCTCCGTAAGATGTAAACCAGTCGTGCAAATCTTGGATGACTCCGAATAGTTTTCGAAACCAAAAGAATATCAAATTGGTTGATTAAAGTGAGGGCTTTGTTTGTGTAACCATAAGCTCCATCATATAGTGTAAACGGCACCGTCCTTTCTCTTTTTAACTCCTTAGCTTTGTGCTTCCTTTTCTTTCCATGCCATGGAGGGGGTGACCTAGAATGGGAAGGAGAAGAAGAAGATGATGATGATGAAAAAGATGAAAGGCTTGATGAAGAAGATAGGCTCTTGGACCTTTTTCGACTATGTCGGCTTTTCCCAACGATGAGAGTGGGCTGATTTGGAATGGCTCCTCTTCCTTCCAAGAGAAGGTGGAGGACGGTGTGATTTCTTTGAAGGAGATCTCTTTGATAAAGAGTTTTGATTTTCAGCCACATCCTCCTTTGTTGGTTGCTCATCCCCTTTCTTCCTTCCACAAGAAGGTGGAGGACATGGTGATTTCTTTGAGGGAGATCTCTTTGATAAAGACTTTTAATTTTCAGCCACATCCTCCTTTGTTGGTTGCTCATCCCCTTTCTTCATTTTCTCGATCTTCTTAGATAGTAGCTCAAAGATTCTCATCAAGTCGGGATCTTGGAGAATAGTGTCCAAATTGGTCATAGTTTCTTTGACCATGTGGATTCTCAGGTCTTCTTGTGTTTGCTTTCCACTTTTAGTTGCTTGGTCCTCTTCTTGGTGGTGAGTGCTTCCCATTGCTTGAAGAAAAAGCAAAAAGCACGGCGTGTAAAGATAGTTATCTTGGCTCTAATACCACTGAAACAGGCGTTCGTAAGCGTTATGGCATGGGTACCTAGCTTATCTTCAAGAAAACAACAAATTTACTCATACAACCTTGAGAAAATTTGAAAATAAACGAAAGAGAGAGTAGAGAGAAAAGACACCACACTAGGGGTCCGAATAGCCTTGGGCCGCGGACCCCCCCGGCGTTCCTCCAAGTGATTTTAGATAAAATCCCTTGGAGGAGTCTTGAGTACAAGTTCTTAGAGCTAGAGAGCTCTCGTCTTTTTACATGTCTCAACAATGAGAGAATAGCTGAATTTATAGTTCTTACCCATAAGCACTTGGGAAAAGTGCTTTAAAACTCACTTATATCCCAAAAAGCATCTTTTTAATAATAAAAGCTCTTCTCTTTTCAATATTTAAAAAGCTTTTAATCTTTTTTTTTTCCCAAAATCTGGTCGCATCATTCCAAGCCTATAAGGTTGCCCTTCGTTGCTATCTGTCACATCATCAACGCCACGTCTGTTTTTTTGACACATTTCACTCAAATCAACAGACGGTAGAAACATCTTGGCTCAACAAATTTATTTAAAAAATTGTGATCCATAACTCATGAAAGCTTAGACAATACAGGGGGATTAAAAAACAGCAAGATTAGACAACTATGCTTAGAGCTCTTGTCATGCACTTCGTTCTTCTACTCTATCATCATTTGCTCATCCTATTTCAGCTCACCAACAATAATTGAGTCTGCTCAACCCAAGTGGGGTCAGAACCGATTGGTCAACTCTTAGAAACAAAAGAATAACAGTATATGAAAAAATATCTTACAAGTATATTGTCTTGTTATTTGGGAAGAAAGAGGAGATGATTTTAGATCAAAGAGAGAAATAAATTAAAAGTAAAAGACTTAGTACACTAAAAAAAAAAAGTATGGCTTGGAGTGAGTTGCTGACATGCAGGAGTGTTATTTCTGAGAAGTCTAAGTTTAGAAAGTATCGGGCTGGTTTGTATGACAACATTCCATATTTTGTGAATGTATGTATGAATGATACCATCCAAGATTTGATGCATTCAGCTTCAATTATTACCAAGGTCTATATGGTAGACGAACCAAAGAAAAAGATAAGTACTGGAGATCAAAAGTTATCCATACTTGAGAAGCATGAGAACTCCAAGAATATGTTTCGGCCTCTGAAGGCAGAGGGGTATTCCGAACTTCTACAAAGGAAAGCACAACTTGATCAATGAGCAAATAGAGGTCTACCGCCTAGTACTTCTAGTCCAGGAAAAGAACAAAACTTATTAATCGCATGTGCATTGACTTTAGAGCATTGAACAAGAAAACTGTTAAAAATAGGTATCCTATTTTTCATGTTGATGATTTGTCAAATAAGCTTCGTGATGCATGTGTGTTTAATAAGATTGATTTAAAATCTGGATATTATCAAGTTTGTATGCATACTTCTTATGTTTATAAGATTGCATTTCTATACTCAAACATGTCACTATGAATTTTTTGTTATGCCTTTGGGTCTTACTTACCAATGCACTTGCCACATTTAGTAGAATGTTGAACTGCATTTTCTTAAAACAATAACATTCCGTTATTGTTTTCTTTGATGACATTCTTGTTTTTAGTTAAAATGAAGCAAAACACAAACAACATTTAACCTTTGTCTTCAAACTTTTGAGCGAAAATTAATTGTTTGCTAATCTTTAAAAAAGCTCTTTCTTTTGAAATGATATATGTCCGGATCGTCCTAAGTGACCTAGAGAGCAAGAAAAGTCCAAGGAAAAGTCTTAAGCTAGTGGTTGGTAGGATTCCTGATGTATTAGGAAACACGCCGGAACCCGAGGCTAGAGAGTTATGTCTCTCTTGGGACAAAGTGCGGGACAGGAATGCTCTAGTGTTGCTTGACATGGGAGCCATAGATAATTTCATTTCCATAGAGCTTGCAGAATAGTTGGAATTCAAACTTGAGGAGATGGGATCGGCCTTGGATGCGGAGCACATGTTTCATGGTGATGTAGTGGCAGTAACGCCTATCATTGGTAAGTTGAGGATTCATATCTAGGGTTATGTGGACTATGAGGATTTCTATATTTCACCTTTGAAGTACTCGGATGTCATCTTGGGGATGCCGTGGTTCCATAGGAAGAGGGCTATTATCTAGATTCTCGAGATGACCATTACTTTTAAGTATAAGAATAAGGATATCACTATTATAGCAAAGAAGGGAGATACCATCCCTATTTTATCACATGTATCTATTTCCAAAGTAATAAATTCTTCCATCTTTGCATGTATGATTATAAAGGAGAAGAGTGAAGACTCAGTGAAAGATTTGAACCCTCTTGAGAGGGAGAGACTATAGTTTCAAGAGTGATACAAGCACTAATTCATGGATATTATTCCAACAGTGATACAAGCACTAATTCATGGATATTATTCCAAGAGAGTTGCCTTCTGAGCAACCAAAGGATCATGTGATAGCGTTGATTCTGGGAAATTCACCCCAACTTAACCTCCTTACCGTGTGAGTGCGATACAACAAGAAGAGATTATGACATAAGTACAGGACTTGGGTTGATACAGCCTAGTTCTTCACCCTTTTGTTCTCTGGTGGCTCTAGTGCAAAAGAAGGATGTCTCATTGTGCATGTGCATGTGCATGGATTACAAAACAAGGATGTCTCATTGTGCATGTGCATGGATTACAAAGCCTTGAACAAGATTACAATCAAGAATTGGTTTCCTATACCAAGGGTTGATGATATACTAGATCGGGTTGGAAGGCGCGGTGGCATCCTTTAGTTGGATTGACTTGCAGAGTGGATATCATCAAATTCGGATCCAGTCATCACAGGATATTCATAAGACTACCCTCCATACCACTTTTGGATTATATGAGTATTTGGTGATGTCTTTTGGACTCATAAATGCTTTGGCTATCTTTAACAGCATGACGGATCGGATCTTTAGACCACATTGAAAGTATGCAGGCACTTTCTTTGATGATATCATTGTGTTTTCCAAGACTAAAGAGGAACATAGAAAGCATTTAGCTAAGGTGTTCCAGGAGTTGCGGGAGCACAAGTTGTTCATCAATGGAAAGAAGAATGAGTTTTTCTTAGAAGGGTGTGCTACCTTGGACGTGTAGTGTCTATGGAAGGAGTGACGATGGACCCAGTAAAGCTTGAGGTCAGCAAGAATGAACTAGAATTGAAATCTGTACATGAGATGCGTAGTTTCTTGGGGTTATACTCCTATTACAGGAGGTCCATTAGAAACTTTACCACCATTGCCGCTCCATTGCCTGATCTAGCCTAGAAGAAAGTAGTGTTCAGATGGAGTGAGTATCAGAGACATGCCTTTAATAGGCATACCAAGAAGCTTTTCAGTTGAGGACAACTAATAGGCATACCAAGAAGCTTTTCAGTTGAGGACAACTAATCAAAAGCCGAGGGGATGTCAGTGGCCTTTGTATTTTGACATCCAAGTTCTATACCTACTATTGGGCACACTGATGACATTATCCAATCCATACTATGCATGATGGAGCTGATGGTTTATTGTCTTGTGGATGACTAACATGAGGATATAAATTGCACATTCTTAAAAGGTGAATTTGGGGCATGTTCTTGGATTCATCTATGATCTAGGTATATCCAAGGAACTAGGAATAAAGGAGAATGCTCAAGGTTTATATTACATTATAGGGAATTGAGTATTCTAGAACTCGAGGGTTGCTGTCCAAGTTGTATCCAAAAGGAGCAACTTTGAGATTGAATAACACTAAATATTTTATACAAGAGTCATGAGACTAGTCATCTCATGGAGACACTGCTTTTATCAGTGAAGATATCGAAACTGACTACATGGATATGAATAATGTTAGTCTACCATAGTCAGACATTGACATGGGTAGTGGGACTATAGTAGGAACTTGTTTAAAAACCAAGAAATTTGTGTCAAAACCAAGGAATTTCTTGTGCATTTATTTGTTCATTTGCTTTATGCTTGTGAGCAGATCTGTGTGCCAAGGGTCGGGGACGCCCAGTTAAACCCAAGGACGAGCATGTGTGCATGTGTTTGTGTCTTTTGTTGACATATATAAAGTGTGTGTTGATCTTGACAGGAAGAGAATCATGGTGCAAAACTCCTGCTTGAGGGTGACCCTAGAGGTGCAAGGGGGGCGAGTATCTACCAGAGGTATCAAACCCAAGGTCACTTTATGTGAAGGGTGAAAATCGTGAGGGCAAGATGCTCCCAAAGCCAAGCACAAGAGAAGAGGAGGACATTCCGCATGAAGAACCATGTCTCAAGAGCCAGAGAGAGAAGAGCTAGATCCACAGCAAGAAAAAGCAGAGAAAAGCAAGGAAAAGCTAAGACAAAGCTAGACCTATTAGTCTTCTCTCTCTACTCTCCCTCTTTTGTTTATTTTCAGATTTTCTTTGTTTTTTCTTTCTTTTCTTACTGTTGGTCTAGCTCTTCTCTCTATGGCTCTTGAGACATGGTTCTTCATGTGGAATATCCTCCTCTTCTCTCTTATACTTGGCTTTGGGGAGCATCTTGTCCTCATGGTTTTCACCCTTCACATAGTGACCTTGGGTTTGATCTTTCTGGCAGATACTCCCACCCCTTACACCTTTAGGGTCACCCTTTGGCAGGATTTTCCCAACAAGATTCTCTTCCTATCAAGATCAACATGCACTCATTATATGTCAGAAGACACAAACACATGCACACATACTCGTCCTTGGGTTTAATTGGGTGTCCCCCTGATCCTTGGCACACATACACAAATATGCTCACAAGTATAAATCAAATGAACAAATGAATGTATAAAGTTGGACTACCATAGGAAACTTGAGATTGCTTACTTTTTTATGTTAATTAAAGTATTGATGAAGAACTTTTTTATGTTTTGATTGAAGTTTTGATGAAAAACTATTAAAGTGTTGGTGTTTCTGATCGATGTAGCCTTAGCATGCATGCATTGGTCGCCACCTCTTTGAGAGACGAATTAGTGAACACAACCAACATTTTTTCGACAAATCTAGAAGATTATTTGAAAGAGTTGCCCGATGAGGATGTCAAGCTCATTGCAAAAATTTGGAAGAAGTACACCAAGGGAGCTAAGCCTTCGTTTCCACTGGCATGGAGATACTTGGGCAAATTGATATATAATGTAAGTTATTTAATGTTTAATAAGACGTAACATGTGTAACTTTAGCATTTAAGATGTTTTCATATACAGTAAGACAAGGACATAAGCAACAAGCATCAAGTGTCTATGAATTGGTGTTACCATATTATAGTAGTGATGTGTGTGAACACACTTAGGACCGCCGGGGCACTTTTTCCCTCACTAGGAGGTTTTTTCCCCCGTGCATTGTATATACGCCCATTATCTTCTAGGGCTGGTTATCTTTCATTTTTGGCACTCATAATACACTACTGTGTTGTGCTCAAGCTTCCTCATCTTCTTGAAGTTGTGTGTGCATTCCTGCAACCCTAATTCCAACAATTGGTATCAGAGCAGGCTTCCTCCTCCCGGGCAGCATCACCGGCACCTGCCGCTTCATCTCCTCCGATTGCGACGAGGTTTCACGAGCGTCTGCAGGTTAGTATATGCCTGGGAAAGCCCGTAGGGCTTGTTCGTTTCAGAATTTTGATCTGAAGTCATTTCGCCCTCCGTTTTTGCATTCCAAGTACTGCGCAGGCAAAATCGTCCTACTGTGCAGATTTTCTGTCAAGATTAAAATCTGCAGGACAGGTGCCCATTCGTCTGTTTTGGGCTGTGCTACATAGCACAGATCGATTTTATACAGGTTTACCTCTTACAGACAGCATTTACATCTAGTAGTACAGTCATTGGCCATGGCTGACAACAATGATGTATTCCGCATGTTGGCTGCTGAGGATAAGTTGGATGGCACCAACTATCCATTGTGGGCATATATGATGCGACATGTATTGGTAGCAAAGGGGTTATGGAACATTGTGCAGGGTATTGATGCACGTCCTATTGTGGCTGGGAATGCTGCAAACACATCAGAAACAGGTACTGTTGATGATGGTGCAGGCACAAGTGCTGTAGCAGCTGTTCGAGAACCACCACTTTCAACAGAGCAGATTCGTTGGGATGGTAGAGATGCGCAGGCTCATGCCTTGATTGCGCTGTCTGTCAAACGTACCATTATCCCACATATTCGCTCCTGCAGGACTTCTAAGGATGCTTGGGATGTACTTGCCACATTGTATCAGGCAAGAAATGAGGCTCGTGTTGCTTATCTCCGAAAACAGTTGGAGAGTGAGCATATGAACGAAGGTGATTCTATGGATAGCTTTTTGACAAAGATCAAGGATTTCAAAGAGCAGCTCATTTCTGCAGATGAAATCCTGTTAGACAGTTCACTTGTGCAGACTGTTTTGAATGGTCTACCAGATTCTTATCAGGGTTTTGCTTCCACTCTTCGCTTGATGATGAAAGGCAATCCCAATGCCTTATCATTTGAGGAGTTAGTTTCTGTTTTGCTGCAAGAAGACCAGTCAAGGCAAAACAGGAATATTATGCGTGTCGCAGATCAAGCTTTCGTTGCTAGTCAGAGAAGCGGGAAAGGTAAAGCTGGCTTTTCTTCTAGTAAGCAGAAATCTGCAAATGCTGCGCAACCAAAGAAGGAAGACAAAGATGAGAAGAAGGGTGACAAACAGAAGACATTTTGCAAGTACTGTAAGGGAAATGATCATGTCATCAAAGCGTGTCCTAAGCTGGCTGCGAAAGAGGCTAAGAAGAAAGAGGCTGGTATGGCTGTTGCAGATGTCTCTCCTTCTAACAATGAATCTGCTAATGTTGTGCTAGATACAGAATGGGCATTCAATGCGCAGTGCAGTTATGACCCATCTTTGCATGACACATGTATGTCTACAGTAGATTCAGATGTATGGTACTTTGACAGTGGTGCCACTAAGCATATCACCTCGCAGCGCAGTTTATTCACTTTCCTTGAGTCTGCTCCCACAGGGAATACTGTCACTTGTGCCAATAGCTCCTCTTATTCCGTTAAAGGAGTTGGACAGATTGTGCTGAATGTTGCAAATGGCAACACCTTTACACTTTTTGATGCATTGTATGTGCCAGGGATCAAAAAGAATCTGCTGTCAGTCTCCGCATTTGCCAAAACAGGTTTGGTTGTAAAATTTGTGGATGACAGATGTACTGTTCATGATCTCTCTTGTGGTGACATCATTGTAGCATCTGGTTCACTATGTCGAGGGCTGTATAAGCTCAATATGGATGGCAAATGTGTAGAGGATTCAGCATGTGCTATTATGGATACGCAGGCTATTTCAAATGCAAAACTGTGGCATGCACGTTTTGGTCATCTGAATTTTGCAAGTTTGCTGCGCCTGCAGAAATCTGAAATGGTGTCTTCTTTGCCTAAGCTTGAGGCACCTGTCAAGCATGTTTGTGAGGGCTGCATATTGGGTAAAATGCAGCGTGCTTCCTTTCCCAAAGATGGATCAGTGAGAGCTGAACGCAGATTGCAGCTTGTTCACAGTGATGTTTGTGGTCCCATGCAAACTCCATCATTTGGAAACTACCTTTACTTCGTGACTTTCATTGATGATTTTACCAGGCATGCATGGGTATATCCTTTGAAGGCAAAGTCCGAAGTGTTTTTGTGCTTCAAACAGTTTTTGGTTATGGCTGAAAATGTGTCAGAAAGTAAGATGGGCACCCTCCGTTCAGATCGAGGGGGGGAGTATATGTCTTCAGAATTTAATGCATTTCTGGCTGAGCGTGGGATAAAACACCAATGTACAGTGCCGTATACACCACAGCAAAATGGTGTGGCTGAGAGAAAAAACAGGTCTCTCATGGAAATGGCAAGATGTATGGTTAAGAGTCAAAGTCTACCACATGGTTTTTGGCTTGAGGCTGTCATGTGTGCCACTTATGTACTAAACAGGTGTCCCACCAAAGCATTACAGGTTGTCACTCCATATGAGGCTTGGCATAGCCGCAAGCCATCTGTTGGCCATTTACATGTTTTTGGTTGCCTGGCATATGCATTAGTGCCTGTGCAACATCGCAGAAAATTGGATGACAAAGCTGTCAAATGTATTTTTGTTGGATATAGTGCTGAGAGCAAAGGCTATCGTTTGTATCATCCACAGACAAAGCGCATTTTGGTTAGCCGTGATGTTGTATTTGTGGAAGATGCAGTTCAGCCCTTGGTTTCATGTACTAAGGAGACAGATATCAGCTCACGTGATGTCTATGATACATTGTTGCCTCTTTTCAGTGGTGCACAGTCAAGTGCAATACCTCATGAGGTAGTTTTTCAGCCTATGCAGGTTTTAAATGATGGCACAGATCAGCCTATATCTGATGCAGATGTGCATGATGCACTTGAGGATGAGAGACAAGAGATTGAGGGCTCTAGGAATATGCCTAGATGGCTGGTGCAGACTTTGCGTGACAGCAAGTTGGATGCCCCTTTGTCTAGTCGCACTCGTTCTGGCTCTCATGGTGCCTCTTATGCGTCAGATTGTTATGCATTGGCTGTTTCTAGTATGTGCGATGAAAGTGAGCCTGTTTCATTTGATGAGGCACAAAGTTCAGAAAATTGGATGGCTGCTATGCAAGCAGAATACGATGCTATTATGAAGAATGGTACATGGTCTTTATGTGACTTGCCCCCTGGCAAGAAGGCCATTGGCACTAAGTGGGTATACAAATTGAAGCGTAAGCCTGATGGCACAGTGGATCGCCATAAGGCTAGGCTTGTTGCAAAAGGTTATGCTCAAGAGAAGGGCATTGATTTTGATGAGACTTTTGCTCCCACATGTCGTATGACCACTGTTCGTAGCATCTGTGCATTAGCAGCTCATAATGGTTGGAATGTACATCAGCTGGACATAAAGACTGCGTTCTTAAATGGAGATTTGCATGAGGAGGTGTATGTATCGCAGCCTCGTGGTTTTGTTCAAAGAGGGCAGGAAAACAAAGTGTGCAGGTTAAAAAAGGCTTTATATGGTTTAAAGCAAGCTCCACGAGCTTGGTATGAAAAAATACATGCATATTTGACTGCACATGGGTTTCAGAATAGTCCAACAGAAAGCACTTTGTATGTTAAACGTGTGGATGGTGTACATCTAATCATTGCTCTCTATGTCGATGACATGCTGCTCACAGGACCAAATGAGAGTCATATTGCTGATTTTAAGGCTGATTTGAATGCCTCTTTTGAGATGTCAGATTTGGGGCATTTGCATCATTATTTGGGGATACAATTTAAGCAGTGTGATGGAGGTATTGCTTTGTGTCAGACAAAGTATATTGAAACATTGTTGCGGAGATTTGGCCTTGAAGACTGCAAGCCTATTGCTACTCCAATGGAGACAGGTTTGAAGTTGAGTCTTCATGATGCTGGAGATCACTTTGATGTCACACTCTATCAGACAGCTGTTGGTTGCCTCATTTATGTATGCATTACGAGGCCAAACATTCAGTTTGCAGTCTCACAGGTGAGCAGATTTATGCATAGCCCAGGCATTAAGCATTGGCAGGCAGTGAAGCGTATCTTTCGCTATTTGAGTGGTACTCGGCATCTTGGGTTGTTTTATCCCAAGGGGGGATCATTGCCGCCAGATTTACATGCTTTTTCAGATTCTGACTGGGCTGGTTGTTATGACACACGCGTGTCCACGAGTGGTTTTTGCTTCATGCTTGGAAGCTCATGCATATCATGGTTGAGCAAGAAGCAGCCTACTGTGGCCACTTCTAGTTGTGAAGCTGAGTACAGGGCAGCTTTCACAGCTACGGTTGAGTGTGTGTGGCTCAGACGCCTTATGGCTGATTTGGGTGTTGGGCAGCCATCTGCCACCACCATCTTCACTGACAGTCAGAGCGCATTGGCAGTTGCGCGGAACCCAGTGTTCCATGCTCGTACGAAGCACATTGAGGTGCACTACCATTATGTCAGGGAGAGACTCTCTGCAGGAGAGATCAGTTTGGCTTATGTGCCAACACAGGATAACCTTGCAGACCTTTTCACAAAGGCTCTGCCTCGTGAGAAGTTCGAAGCTTTTCGCAAAGCTTTGGGCTTACTCCCTTTTGTGGATTCGTCCACATAGCTAGACACTTCCCTATACATGAGTGCTAGCTCTTGTTCACCGCATCACTCCAGGGGGGATTTGTTACCATATTATAGTAGTGATGTGTGTGAACACACTTAGGACCGCCGGGGCACTTTTTCCCTCACTAGGAGGTTTTTTCCCCCGTGCATTGTATATACGCCCATTATCTTCTAGGGCTGGTTATCTTTCATTTTTGGCACTCATAATACACTACTGTGTTGTGCTCAAGCTTCCTCATCTTCTTGAAGTTGTGTGTGCATTCCTGCAACCCTAATTCCAACAATTGGATATTTTGTGTTGGTGAGAGCATAATGTGGTTTCCATAGGTTCAGTTCTTTAAAGATTTACATAAGAAGATGGAACCAATGAGGTCTTGTTTATGTAAGGAAGAGTTGAGAAAGGTAGAGATTAGGGAAATGGATGAATTGAGTAGAAAGTATAGTGACAAGATTGGAAAGGTAACTTTTTGCGAACAGCTTGGAAATCATGTCTTTCAACAATATGCCCTGCTCTTTTTACTACTCTAGCATGTAATTTTTGGTTTTTTTTGCTATTTTTATTGTGAATAAATCTTGAATATTGTTGATCTCTCCCTTGGGAAAGAGTGGTGGAAGAGAGTCTACGAATCTCATGTAATATTGAAAATGTTGTCATTTTATAGTTGGCTTCAACGAGAGGTTGTGTTGGAGAAGATATTCTTGAGAGCTCAAGATGTGCTTAAGGATTTCATCAATGTGCCTAGTGGAATTGTATTTCGTGTTGAGTGCCCTTTTCTTGATTACTGCGAGGAGGTGAGGATTGAGAGAAGAAAGTTATTGTTTCATATGGTCAGGTGTGTGGAGGGAAAAGAGAAGGGAGCTGATCTCAAAACTCTAAGAAAGCTTGACTTGATTCAGATGGCTGCTCAGAGGCTTGTGTACATGTATACTATTTTAGAGTGGGCACCTCTGTAGGTAGCTCTAAGTTTTCCAAGTTGTTTTCTAAGTTGCTCTTGGTAGTGTGTGTTTGAAATTACACAGGTTTCTACTATTTTTAAAAGAGAATGGACACATTATTGCTCTACCTCTAAGGGCTAGGCAGTGGTTGTCGATCACTAATGAGGCTACCGCGATGTATCCTCCTTCCATGCATTCCCTTTCAAAGTGGGAGTTATATAACTATCCATGGTGGATCGATATGGATAGTGGCGAAGTACTAGAGCAAGAAAAGGATAAGCATGCACAATTCAAGAAGGAGGTGGAACAAGGTCGTATGAGGGACACATCTGTAGACTTGCATGGTAGGATCATTGTGTTTTGTTTTGGATACAAATTGAAGATGATATGTATTGACTATAGGCCTATGTATTGGTTTTGGTAGGTCATGGTGGTGAGAAACGTCGGCATCGAGTTGAGGAGCCTATCTTTTCAGAGGACAATAGTTCTTTTCCTTCCCTTAATCTCAATATAAGTCCCGTTTTAATCATTGCCTTTTATCCTAATGGTTTTCATTAATTAAGTTTCGAATTATAATCACACAACAAGGGTACTAATGACATTAAAGGATCAATAGCCCAATTATAAGTGTGTAGCTTAATTTAATGGTTTTAATTAAGTTTTAAATTATCACACAATAAGGGTACTAATGATATTAAAGGATTGACACCCAAATACTAATTATATTAATTAAATTAAAATGTAATTAATTAGTTATCTCATAGGCATCAACACTAAAACCTTAGAGGACTAAATGTAATGACTAATCACACTAATCTCATATGGACTAACACTTTATTAAGGATCTACTCAAGACATTAAGGATTTAATCAAGGGGGGAACTATAATCACCAATCATCACTAGAATACCCAACAAAACTCTAATCACTAATCACACTAATGTTTTGCACTAATCTCATATAGATTGACACTTGGTTAAGGATCTACTCAAGGGGGAAAGAAAAGATCAACACTGGAATGGAATTATACCCAACAAAGCTCTTATCACTAATTGCACTGATCTCACATTGAACACTTGGATCAACACTGGAATGGCATATCCAACAAAACTCTAATCACTAATCACACTTATCCTTTGTACTAATCTAATATAGACTAAGTACCAGTGCTTTTTGGTCTTCACACTCTGAATAGATGCCAGTTAGCTTCTGTAGGATCTGTGTGTGTTGGTGGTGACTATAGCAATGTACTCTTCTCCTCTATCGGTCATGGTAAGCTGTAAATTTTAGATAATTATAATTTTTCTGAGCTGACTGTAGCTAATTATGTGCACTGAGATTACTATAGTCAATCCATAGGTGATAATGTAGGATTAACATTGTTAATCCGAGTTAGGAAAGGGATTAATTCATCCTTTTCCTGAAGTCTTAACTCGGCATAAAGCTACAAAACATACTTCAAAATATTGGGAGTAATATAACTACTAGGATTCACATGATAATAGTCTTTGCATGCCATTGTTGGGTTTAGGAGTTTAATCAGTGCATGTGGCATTATTAGGGTATGGATTGTAATTAATTCATTTAGTTACAAAAGTGGAGATATCATGTAGTTATACATGCAGAGGCCATAAAGCACTATCCAAAAGCTTTGAGCTGTACGAGCCTGTTCGAATTTGTAGTTCTATTAAAAAAGAATTAATTTTCCACTCTAAATGTTGCATGTGCATGCGCTGATGGAATACTATCTAGTTTCTAGAAGTCTAGAGTTGATAGAGAACAATATAGAGAATCCAAGGCCATATGCTCACTACAGCCGGGTTGAGGAGCTTAGTGTCACCCAACAACGCATGCTTCCATGTGAATTGGTCTTGGGTACCTCGACTTTCTAGCCACCTCCTAGTGCCTCTCCATAGCGTCTGGGCATTTGGGCAGGCTCAAAAGATGTGGAGCACAATTCCCTTATGTGTGTTGTAGAAGGGGCAAAGTGGTGATATCAGGGCCCAATTGGCAAGCCTATCCCATGTGGGGAGCTTCAGCCAGAGAAAAACATTGATTCAAAAAGATGGGGTGGCTATCCACACTATAGCAGTGTGTCGAGCCCATGTTTCGGTAGTGTTGGGATGTTTCACTTGTGCCCTAACCTATCAAACCAACTAGCTTGATAGTTGTGGATGTCAACCCCTCTACCATGTATTCTTACAAGTGCTGAACTTGGATGCTACTATTGGGACATTTCACTTGTGCCCTAACCTATCAAACCAATTAGCTTGATAGTTGTGGATGTCAACCCCTCTACTATGCATTCTTACAAGTGCCTTGCAAACACCTCTACTATGTATTCTTACAAGTGCCTTGCAAACACCTCTACTATGTATTCTTACAAGTGCTGAACTTGGATGCTACTACTCATGATTTCATGCATCAATAAGCACTCACAAAAGTTGAATTGTTTCAGGCTTTATCGAGGTGTCATTATCCCATAGCTATACTAAAACTGACTAGCTATTTCTCGGTCAATGCTACATAGCTTGAACTTTTTCGTAGGAGCATCTCTAGATGATAACTTTGGTCCTCTCAATTCTGCCTATGTGGCAAACATCTTTTTCATGTAGCTAGTTCTAATATTTTGGTGGGGTTTTGATATTATGGTGGATCGATATAGCTACTTCAGAATGTGGTGTCTATAGTTGTCCTCAGATAACTTGTGTTTCTCTTTTTAATAGTCTACGTATATTGCGAGATGAATAGTATTACGTTGATCAAATTTTTTGTAATTGCTCAGTTTTAGTGTCTCACTCGTTCTTGCTCGCTCGTGAAATGGCTATCCCCGATTAGAGGTATATATAGCTTTACTAGTGGGTTATATGGGAGATGCAGTGAACTTGTTACATCTCGATGATAAAATTCAGGGTTATATGATGTGATATATAGTGAGCTTTTTACATCTTAATGTGAAATTGAAAGTATTGCAAACTTGTTACTATTAGAATTTTTACATCTTAATGTTGAACTTGAATGCATTATAAACTTGTTACTAAATAGAACTTTAATGTATAATTTGTTATAGTTGTGTCTTTTTTGTATCGAAATTGAATAGGTGCAATGACTAAGGTTGACTGGGTAGACATTTGTTATTATACGGTAAGAGATGTGTAAGATTCCTTCCCAGGCTCTCAAGATGTCCAGCATCTTTCCCTGTAATCAAATCCCTCTTCAGAAATATAAAAGATTTTGTTTCTACCAGTTTTAGCCTAGAGAGAGAAAATATTCTAGAGAGATAATATTCAGATATTAAATATTTTGGATAGAAAAAATTCTCATCTTATTAAAATAATTTCCCCTGAAACAGAAGTTCAAAAAGATTTTCAGAAGGTGCATTAGAAATTAAGTATAATCTGTTCAAGAGGCATTATCCTGGGGGTGAAGATTTTTTTCGAAATTTTAAATTAAGGTCCCTATGGACCAATAAGATTCATCCAAATGTAGGGAGGAGATAAATAGAAGAATAAAAGAAAAATCTCCCAAAAATGAGTAAATACTCACATAAGATGAAGAGTTGACTAAGGACAAGGTTAATAGTTTAAAAAAGAGAGATATTTAGGTGAAATGATGCATTTTTGACACCTTTGCATGGGGGGATTCCCCTCATGAAGGAGGCACCTATTTCACATGCTTGAATGAGTTTTAAACTCCCAAATAATGGGATATTTTTATCTCTCCTCTCTCCTGTTTCAGTTAGATCCAAAAAGTGACCAAGCTGACCCAAAAATGGTCAAAAATTGACCAAACTGATCTGGAAAATTCTAGAATTAGTTGGCTTGGTTAGAAGCTCACTTTTTCCTATAAATAGAAGCCCTCCCTTTGTTGAAACTCAATAGTGTTTTGCACTGTTACCCTGTCTTTCCCAAGTGCCAAAAACAGTGAATTGTATTCATAATTCATTAGTTTTTGACCTTCCTTCTTCTAGAAGATTGGTGGCCACTCTTGTTACAAACAAGAGTTGAACCCTCAAACCATCAAGCCAAAGGAAAGCTCCAAGAAATTATGTAAGTAGAGATTTTTGTAATTTTCTTTATTGATTTTATGTTTTTCTAATGTTTATGATTGTTTGAAGTGATAAATAGATGCTTTGCCTTGATCGAAAGGCTTTTCCCCTCTCTCTTCTTAGAATCAACCCTTCTTTATCCTAGTTAAGTGATAATTATTGGAATTAAACTTTTTATAATATTTTCTCTTTTATAAGTGAATTTTGATTAGTATAGGTTACTTTAAATCAATTAAAGTTAATTTTTAAGACAAAGTTAAGTAGGAAAATTTAAAAAATGGTCAGCCATACAAAGGAGGTTATGACGAAATTTTTGGAAATAAGAATTATCTTTTATTATGCTAAAAGAGTAATTCCTATCAATTCTATACTCTAAAAGTGTCATTTTCATGCATAGAAGATGCATATTGATTATTATTAATTTTCATGCATAAAAGAATAATCTTTTTATTATGAAAGTGTTACTTTCATCAAAATAGATTTTTATGCATAAAGGAATAATTTTCTTTTATTATGAAAGTGTTACTTTCATCAAAATAGATTTTTATGCATAAAGGAATAATTTTCTTTTATTATAAAAGTGTTACTTTCATCAAAATAGATTTTTATGCATAAAGGAATAATTTTCTTTTATTATGAAAGTGTTACTTTCATCAAAATGGATTTGTATGCATAAAAGATTATTTTTTAATTATAAAAGTGTTACTTTTATCATATTTGATTTTCATGCATAGAAGTATGCATAAAAGAAATTTATTTTATTATAAAAGTGTTACTTTTATCATATTTGATTTTTATGCATAAAAGTATGCATAAAAGATTATTTTTTTATTATAAAAGTGTTACTTCTATTATATAGAAGATTCATATTCTAGTATGCAGAAATTGCTAGATCTCTATATGCCCTACTCTAGTATGTTTCATATGGACTAAAGAATGATGGGAAATGTTCCATAAACTAAAATAGGCTGTGATCTCAACTCCAATTTTGAGAGTGCCAATATGGGATATTATCTTCCATGTGTACATTGATGGGATATTATCTTCCATGTGCACATTGATGCATAGGCATATGCCATAAGATATATATTAGCTCAACTAGGAGAAAAGAACATAGACTTTCCAGTCTGCTACACATAGACAGTTGAATGAGCTAGAGAAGAACTGTATAACCAATGAGAGAGAAGGATTGTCAATGGTATATGTTGTGAAGAAGTTTTGCCATTATCTTTTGGCAAACAAGTTTGTATTTTACGTTGACCATCAAGCCTTGCGCTATATATAGTCAATAAACCATGCATCACAAGCGGATCACAAGGTGGCTATTTCTTCTTCTTGGGTTCAATTTTGTTGTCTTAGTGAGAAAAGGGTCAACACATGTGAGTTGATCATTTGTCAAGAATCTTTAGTGGAGATCCACCAATGGGAGTCGAGGATGATCTTCCAAATGCTCCTTTATTCCGAATCAATCTAGTGCCAAGATGGAGCTATGAAATCACTCAATTCTTGAGCCATGGGTTCCTAGTGGAGGAATCAATGTCCTTAAAAAACAAAGAGAAATTGTGAAGGCAGCATTCCCTTACATGCTCATCTCAAGGTAGCTCTTTAAAAAGGGAAGAGGCGATATCTTAAGGCTATGTGGGTGTGAGGATGAGTATGTTGACATACTTGAACAAGCTTATCGAGTAGGAATCATTGGAGAACACTTTGGAAGTAAAATCACTTACTCAAAAAGTCCTCTATGCCAGGTTTTGGTGGCCACCGACACTCTTTCGAGATGCCATGAATACGTCAAAAGTTGTGGTGGTGCCAACGCTTTCACAATACCCCAACAAAGAGATAGAATGCCTTTACAACCAATTTTGTCTGTAAGATCATTTGCTAAATACGGAATGGATTTTGTTGGACCCTTTAGCCCTATAGCTAAAAACACATAAGTGTGATATATCATCATGGCATTATGTGACCAAATGGACCAAGGCTAAGCCCATAATCAAGGATAATGCTAAGATAATTGTCAAGTTCCTCTATGACAACATCATCACATGGTTTGGATGTCCCCTTGGACTCATCAATGGCTAAGGGACTTGCTTGTTAAATATTGTCACTGGTAGAGTTTTATGGTTGTGCACCATAAATCTTCTCTAGATAAGTAGAGAGCACAAACAAAGTCTTACACACGATGCTCTCAAAAATAGTTGAAGCCTCTAGAGTAGTGGGAACATAAACTTTCATAAATATTATAGGCATATCAAAGCACCTATAAGATGTCACAACGGAGACTATGCCTTATAATTTGATCTTTAGACTAGATGTAATTCTCCTTGTGGAATTTATGATCCCAATCTTGAGGGTGGCCAACAAGTTATTTGAATGATTGAACTTGAAAAACTAGATGACGCTAGGTTACGCTCTTTGGTGTATGCTAAAAAGAAGATAAGGAAAAGATGGTTTGATTCAAACATCAAAACCAAGAGGTTTAAAGTAGGGGACTTGATCTTGAAAAACTAGATGACGCTAGGTTACGCTCTTTGGTGTATGCTAAAAAGAAGATAAGGAAAAGATGGTTTGATTCAAACATCAAAACCAAGAGGTTTAAAGTAGGGGACTTGATCTTGCTCTAAAGCCTTAAGAAAAAAAAACCCTCAAACTAAGAGGAATGGGTCCTTTCTGGATCTATGAAAAGATAGCAGGAGGAGTAATTTGCTTAGAAACATTTGGAAGGATTCCTTAATAGAAGTAAACTTAGAAAGTTCTATGGACCTCTCTCCTACTATGAGCAACTTGAAGCCATCCACCTAGCTGATGAGGAAACAAGAAGGAATAAATTTGAAAAGAAGACACAAATGACTATGCCAGAAGACATTCTCATTGGAAGAGGGTGGATTTCCAAACATGAATGTAGCATTGATTGGAGGGCACCATCAAAATTAAGCAGTGAACCATGAATATTCTCCTTTTTATAGAAGGAGAACTAGGACAAGTCTCCTCGGAGATTGTAAAACTACTCACCTTCTTATAAACACATCCAATCGAGTCTCCTCAGAGATTGTAAAACTACTCACCTTCTTATAAACACATCCAATCGAGCCAATAAATTTGATCATCCGCAAGCTCCAAGCCTTGTCTCAAAACACCACAACCCTTCCCAGCAATATATGGAGCAGGGCCCATAAGCCAAAATCCAAACCTAGGGAGGTGAAGCTGAAGCCAAAACCAAGGAGAAACTACAGAAGTAACATAAAAAAGGTCAAGGATACTCTAATCCATGTTGCCTCCACTTCATCCCCAAGCATAAACTTTAGTAAGTATGGTTACCAAGAGTTTCATTCTAGCTATTTTACCCTGTCCTTCCCCCTTACAACCAAGGTTAAAAGACCAAAATAGCTATGGATCCCAAAATCCATACACCAAGCTTGTAATGGACAACATGGTTTGGATCCCAAAGGGAAGGAGAAACACCTAACTAAAAAATGATATAGCCACACAAGGTTGGATAACTAAAGAATGATAATTAAAAGCCTAAGGATACTACCAAGGATAAAGATTAATATAGGCACCAACAAAGCTCGAGAACTAAAATACATAAAAAATCATCACTGTGCTTAAGGGGAATACACCAACACGCTGCGCCAAAGTAAGTATGAATACCTAAAAGTAGACCAACAAAGGCAAGGCCAAGGTAGAGGAACTGTGGATCGAGGAAGAAAGAGAATAACTCTAGAGACAAATTTAAGACCTCCCTTTGACGTTTAGCATTGACGTTTAGCATGAAGGAAATTCCTTAGATCTTAGAAAAAGAGCCGATAGATGAGCAAACATCACCTTTGAGTAGCCCCAAAACCCCAAAATCTTTAATTCTTACATGGTCAAAAACCTTGTAGGAGGATGATGTTGACTACATATCAAATCATAGGATATAAGAATTTGTTGCTTACCCAATAGCGACACAAATAAGAAAGAAAAGATGGATGGATAACCCGCTAGAATGCAAGTTGCTAGAGGCCAAAACATGCCAAGGGCATAAGAGTCAAAAGTTTGGATACGAAAGGCCAAAAAGTGCCCAAGAGTGAATTCTAAGCATAGCACATTGTGTCATTCACAACATCTTTAAAGTCAAGTTACTTGTGTTAGAGGGGCAATCATAATTGTCAACTTAAGTCTCCTATGTGGGATGTGTCCAAGCCTAGGTTGAAGGGCTGAAGAAGTATGTCCCACTTATGTAGTAACCACCACTAAAAACTTTAAATAAAACCTTAACTCCAAGAGTCTCTCAGGTACATTCTTGGACTAGGGGGGCAGTAGCGAGATGACAGAAGAGAAACCTTTATGTGCTTGGCATAGTGTACTACGCATCGATAGAGAATTCCTTGTTAAATCCTTTCTCCCGCTGTAATGAAGTTGGTAGGGTGAAAATCTTGTTGGTTGATAAACAACCCATGGATCCTCACTAAGCATTCTTACATCGCACCTTTTATGCATCCAAATGCATAAAAGGTGCCTATATCACTAAGCATTCTTACATCGCACCTTTTATGCATCCAAATGCATCCTTAGTGCCTATATCACACAGAAGCATACACTAGGCACCTTGGAATTGTTGGGACCCTCGCATTGATACCCTAGTCAAGGCAAAAGAAACGCAAAAAGAAAATTAGTATTGTCATTTTTCATATCGCCAATCCCAACTCATTGGTCCATATCACTGATCCTAATTTTGGGTGATTCCAATTCTTAGATTGCTTAATTTTCATATCACCTCATTTTTAGATCGGCCAAGTTCGGATTGCTGTTGACATGATTCAATTTTCCACATGGATGATCTGAGTGAGATGTCTATATAATCTAGAAAACACTCTTTACATTCACTTTATCAACAATCCAAAGATTGTTGAAATATACAAGTGAATAGGGTGTGTGCGGGAACAAGCCCTTGGCTAGAGGCTATAAAAGAGAATCTATAAATGTGAGAGAGAACCTGTGAAAAGGTGAGAAGAATCTACTAGGAGAGAATAAAGGGTAGCATGAGGAGATTTAGGAGGTGTGGAGATATTCTGGGAGAGGTGGAGAGAATCAAGCAAAAGAGGTGGAGTGAATCAAGGAGAAATCAGTGGGATTAGATGCTTGGATGTAAACTCTATAAATTGAGGCATTGGCCTAATGAGAATTTGCTGGTTTTTGATTATCCATGCCTAAATTAAGCTATCAATTAATTACTCACTAATCACGTGTTAATTATCATCTAATCTCTTTGTTAATGATGTTGATTCTAGCATTTGATCCACCATAGCTCATCACATTGCTGTAATTTTATCATGGTATCAGAGCCTAGCCTAGAATCCATCAATTTGTAAGCCCATTATCTTGCTAATCACTTGGCTAATTAGGATTAGTAAAAAATTAATATTTTCACCTCTTTTTCAACTAGCCCACTGTACCCCCAACAAGTGGAGGGGCTTGATCTCCCTCCAGGAGAAACATTAGGGAAAATGCTTCTAGCCCAACATAACTAACTCAGTTGTGCTCCAGCCCATCAAATCAGCGTAGCAAACCGCCTACCAGAGCTTCTTGATTTTTGCTGATTTATAGGCGTCGTTTTTTCTGAGAAAAAATGAGATCTTGTCTACTCCTGATGCAATGGCTCTAATTCCTCTTGGTCCTAGGGGTTTTCAAGGGTGCTCTACAAGCTGGTGAAGTCAGAATTTGATTTGATCAAGTCTACAGTGAGATCCTTAGGTGACTTTGGTAAAATAGAGATTAAGCATTCAATGTTTGGTAAAATAGAGATTAAACATTCAATGTTTGGTCAAATCTTGTGTTTCTTGGCTTAATCCTCTACTAGACTAATTGCTATTGATGGCCTTGAAAGGATTTGAGCTCATTTGAACTCTAAGGCCTCAGATCTGGACTCCCTGCATACTCTGTTTTCTGCACACAAAATAGAGGATTAATTTGCTAATCAGTGATTAATCAATGCTAATCACTATATTTTGGTGCAATTGAGGGTTTAAATTAACCATTAGGTATTTGATACAGATCCCTATAACTTTAGATTGCAATTCGGAGATGGTTTGATATTCCAACCATTCCATACAAATTGGTTACCCTTGATTTAATGTAATTTTTGGTAAAATTATGCTGATAAATTTGTGGTAATCATCATTTTGCATTTAACCCTTGGTTAATGCCTGCAAATCACACTCAAATTCAAGATTATTCACAGCCAGAGTTGCATTTGGGAATGTGCATAAGAATGAATACTATATGCATTATGTATTGGGCACATTACATTAGTGTAAAAATGGGATCAGACACTGCCCTTGTCATGAATAAGGCAAGAGGTAAGACCTCCCACATAGATTTGGGTTTGCATTGCATAATGACACAAGATAAACATCAAAAGCCCAAAAGAACTATCAACAATACATTAAAACATGTTGCTCACATGGAGCAAGAACTATGACGGACAAGCTCATGGCCCCAGCCATGAAAGAAGAAGAACATCTCTTTCCAAGAGGAAGATCCACACCAAGAAGAAAAGCTAAAGGAAGCATTGAAGGAAGACATGGATGCGTGAAGAGAAGCTACCACAACAAGAAGACTGAAAGAAGAGGAAGACATGGACGCGTGAAGAGAAGCTGCCACGATAAGAAGACTGAAGACAAGAGAAGATGTAAGGCTCCAAAGAGTGAGGAGCCATGTGAGAATCTCTGAGAGAGAGAGAGAGAGAGAGAGAGAGAGAGAGAGAGAGAGAGAGAGAGAGACCCCACAACCCAATGTAACCTGCCCCAACAAAGTAAAACCACCTCTGAGCCACCGATGATGTAGGCCATGTGGTAGATATATGTGTGAGCACTTTAGTCAAGGTCACGGGCACTTATAGTAGCCTTGGACACAGAGAGAGAGAGTGTCAAGGACTATGAGTTTAGGGACTTGAGGCACTGGTCGCGGACAAGGGAAACTTGGTATAGGGTCCAGGTGTGCTAGGATTGTTCACTTGAGGGGAGGTGTGCTAGGCACTGGTCGTCGCGGACTATCAAGTAAGAGGGAAACTTGGTATAGGGTCCAGGTGTGCTAGGAGTATTCACTTGAGGGGAGGTGTTGAAATATACAAGGGTGTGTGCAGGAACAAGCCCTTGGCTAGAGGCTGTAAAAGAGAATCTGTAAATGTGAGAGAACTTGTGAAAAGGTGAGAAGAATCTACTGGGAGAGAATAAAGGGTAGCATGAGGAGATTTAGGAGGTGTGGAGATATTCTGGGACAGGTGGAGAGAATCAAGCAAAAGAGGTGGAGTGAATCAAGGAGAAATCAATGGGATTAGATGCTTGGATGTAAACTCTATAAATTGAGGCATTATCCTAATGAGAATTTGTTGGTTTTTGATTATCCATGCCTACATTAAGCTATCAGTTAATTACCATGTATTAATTATCATCTAATCTCTTTGTTAATGATGTTGATTCTAGCATTTGATCCACCATAGCTCATCACATTGCTGTAATTTTAACAAAGATAAAGAAGAGCCAAAACATTACCAAAATTGCCAACAAATCCAAATCAATTGCACCAAGTGAAACCATACATCACAAACGATCTCTCTCCACCAAGATAACAGTTCTGTGTCTAACAAATAGAGTGCTGATCTTCATCACAACCATGCTAATGCTGAAGAAGACCAATTAATCCTTGAAGTGTCGGTGAATTTACCAAATTTACTGCTATAGCACCATAGTCTCACATAGTACCTTCATCTGGCACTCCAGGTGATAGCCTTAATGTTTATATATCAAGCTATGCCTTGGATCAACCCCTCAACCTCATTTTTAGAATTATTCATAAGGTGCCATCATAATATATACACCTAGTCAACATGTTGATCTTCAAAGGAGCTATCTACCTAGAGAAATCGACAGACATCTACATTTAAAGGGTGGACCCCATTATTGCGAATTACTAGGCATGGTACTCGTCGATATTAAACAATCCATGTGTAGAGGTCAATGCAAAACAGATAATACTGAATACAGCTCAGTTTACAAAGCTTGCTACCTTGGGAAATGAAGTAATGGACCATCGTGAAAGTTGGATACATAGAGAGGGCCTTGCTCTCATGTGGGCAACATATAAAGTGCTTCAAACAAGTCCATTAGGTGGCTACTACATATAATTTAATGGGTGTTGTAATTCTCTACCACCGCATGTGGCCCAGATTAAAGAGGATGGTCCATTACTTCAGCCCCAATAACTTTTTCTTTACCATGATGCAAGTTGCTTATCCCATCTTTGACAAGATGAAAGGGGATGAAGCCCTTGATTTCATTGCTAATCTTGATAAGCAAGACTACTTTGATAAGTATCACAAGTCACGGGACGTCCCAAAGGCTCAAGCAAGGATGTATGCAAGGATATTGAGGAAGGGGACTGGGAACCGCCCTCTGGCATTATTATTAATAACAACAAATAGATGTTGAGACATCCTAGAGAACTGAATTGGAACATAAAGAGAAGTCCTAAGATGCAAAATTCCCCGATCTTAACGTGTTGATCTTCATATTGATGCTTTTGATGAGCCACCATAACTGCAGTTTACA
The DNA here is from genome assembly GCF_041138505.1 of Cibotium barometz. Classification (NCBI taxonomy): domain Eukaryota; kingdom Viridiplantae; phylum Streptophyta; class Polypodiopsida; order Cyatheales; family Cibotiaceae; genus Cibotium; species Cibotium barometz. Next base: position 19,477,472 of record NC_141065.1, on the reverse strand, counting down.
AGAAGGAGGTGGGATCTTGCCAAACACTAATCAGAGAACCACACCGCAAGAAGGAGGTGGGGTCTTGCCAAACCCTAATCAGAAAATGACACCACTGTGGGGTCTTACCAACGCCTGATCAGAGAACCACATCACACAATGTGTGCGACCCCCTACCTAACTCTTTTAATCCCTCCAACACTAACCATCTAGGATTATGGCAACATAATTTATAAGCTGGCAAAGAAACTTCCCTACAGAGAGCCCATCCATGGTATACATAGACTCGAGGTCCCATTGATGTGGTTGTACCTAGAGCAACCATTTAAGTAGTGGCTGTAGAGCACCCTAGTAGAAGAAAGAGAGAGATATTGGAGGCCCCGACCGATGATAGGGCCTTTAAAATAGCACCGAAAAGAGGAACAAATCTAGATGGCGGCTCTACTACTTTCGGAACCCAGATTGCTAGGCAACATACAGTGCAACACTTAGGACTACTAGGTGGTTTAGTGGTGCTACTACCACTAGTGTTGTTGGTTTAGTGGTGCTACTACTAGGTGGTTTAGTGGTGTTACTACCACTAGTGTTGTTGGTGTGGCCACCTCCCTTCCAATTTTTCTTGCCATCCTTAGCATGTCTTTTTCGTATTCACATAGTGGTGTAATGAAAGGATGAGGTTACGTATGATTGTAGCATTATATGGTACTGATGTGTGTGAACACACTTAGGACCGCTGAGGCACTTTTTCCCTCATTAGAAGGTTTTTTACCCCTGTGCGTATGTGCACCCTCTTATCTACTCATTTTGGGGTGTGTAATTATCTTTTGTATCTAGTACACATTTGTTCATTCTAATGTAGTGAGTTTGTGTGCTCTCAAGCTTCTCTATCTTGTGTGTGTGCATTGTTGCAACCCTAACCTTAATTCCAACAATTGGTATCAGAGCTAGCTTCCTTGACACTTGATCTAGTAGTGCCTCCCTCCTCACGACCCCATTTTTTAATCTTTGATTGAAATACCCTCTTAGGAGAAGACGGTATATATTGTAGAGTGAAGTATACAAAATATACAAAGTATACAGCATTTTCGAGGTTCGCGGGGCGATTCCGGCGTGTTTTGGGCACCACAAGGTTTTTGCAGACATTCTGGAGAGGCGTCATTTTGGATTGGTTCTGCTTGATTTTGGGTGTTTAGGTTGTGCAGCGACAAAGATTTGGTGTGCAGCAGCATCTACAGTGTAACACTCTATTCTCTACTCTGTGTTATTTTTCATACACTTTATAGGTGATTCAGTCAGTTGGTAGCCATCCAGGGTTGTATTCAGTCAGTGAATATTGAGTACTTTCAGTAGGTGTTGAAAGATTTTGCATTTGGTAGACAGTCATGGCTGGTAGTAGTGATGTAAACATGTTGTCTGCTGAGGACAAACTTGATGGGACTAACTACCCATTGTGGTCCTATATGATGAGGCATGTACTGGTTGCTAAAGGCCTTTAGAATGTGGTCAGTGGTAGTGAAACTCATCCTATTTCACAACTGCCAGTGCAACCAGGTGCTACAAGTACATCTGAAGTAGAATCTGATTAGATGTGGCTCCTCCATATGCACCACCAGTACCTCCCACTGCTGTGCGAGATGGAATGGAAGAGATGCACATGCATATGCACATGCATTGCTTGCACTTTTTGTGAAGCAAAGCATTATTCCTCATATTCGGTCATGTAAGACTTCAAAACAGGCATGGGATGCACTTGCTACATTATACCAAGTGCGCAATGAAGCACGTGTTGCATATATGTGCAAATGATGGAGTTTGAGCACATGAATGAGGGAGACTCAATGGACAACTTCTTGACTAAGATTAAAGATTTTAAGGAGCAGCTCGCTAGTGTGGATGAGATATATCCTGATAGTACATTGGTGCCCATAGTTCTCCATGCATTGCTGGATTCTGATTAGAGTTTTGCCTCTACCCTTAGACTCATGATAGATGAAGGGAAATAATGCCCTTACATTTGATGAGCTGGTTTTAGTACTCTTGCAAGAAGAGCAGTCTAGGCAAAATAGATATGTTATGCAAGTTGGTGACCAAGCTTTTGTTGCCAGTTAGAAAGGTAAAGGTAAAGCTTCTTCGCATGGTGACTATAAACCAAAGTCAAAATCCTCATGTAAGGATGCAGAGAAATAAGGTGGTAAGCCTAAAAAGAAGGGCAAGTGTCACTATTAAAGGAAACGAGAGCACTACATAAATGAGTGCAAAAAAAGGCTAGAGAAGGAGAAAAAGAAAGAATCAGGCATGGTTGTGGCTGATGCATCTGCACCAAGTGCACAGAAGAAAGAATCTGCAGAAGTTTTGCTCAAGATGATTTGACATTGACTATACATTGCAGTTATGATCCTTCTGTTCATGATGTATGCATATCAGCGACATAATCGGATGCTTGGTACTTTGACAGTGGTGAAGCATATTACTTCACAAAAAAATTTGTTCTCATCTTTGGAATCTGTCCCAAGTGTAGAAACCGTCACATATGCAAATGGCTCCTTATATCCAGTCAAAAGAGTTGGTAGAGTTGTGCTCATTGCTGCAAATGGGGGCATATTCATTCTTTTCTTCAATTTTATATGTGCCAGACATTAAGAAGAACTTGCTGTCAGTTTGAGCCTTAGCCTTGTTAGGCTTGATGGTGAAATTTGTGGATGACAGATGTACAGTTCAGGATAGAAATGATGGCTATTCTATCATTGTCTTAGGTACCTTGTTTCATGACCAAAACAAGATGGATGTATCTGAGAAGTTACAGCATGATGCTTGCTCAGTATCTATGACTCGTGCTATGAGTGATGCACAATTATGGCATGCATGATTTGGCCATCTGAATTATAGCAGTTTGTTACGCCTTCAAAGGCATGATATGGTGTCTGAGTCACCAACTCTTGAGACCCTTGCTAGACATGTTTGTGAGGGGTGTATTGTTGGTAAAATGCATCAGGCATCATTTCCAAAGGATGGATTTGTGAGAGCTGTTAAGAAATTACAGCTTATACATAGTGATGTATGTAGCCCTATGAGGAAACCATTTATTGGGGGATATCTCTACTTCGTCACTTTTATTGATGATTACTCCGGATATGGCTGGGTGTATCCATTAAAGCAAAATTCAAAGGTTTTTATGTGCTTTAGACACTTTGTATCCATGATGGCTAAAAATGCATGTGTGTAAAGTTGGCACCCTTCGTTCAGATCGAGGGGGGGAGTATATGTCCAAGGAATTTCATGCATATATGGCTAAAAAAGGAATAAGGCATCAATGCACAGTGCCATACACACCTTAGCAAAATGGTGTGGCTAAGAGTAAGAAAAGGTCTCTCATGGAGATGGCACGATGTATGGTGAAAGCCCAAGATTTACCTCATGGTTTTTGGTTAGAGGCAACTATGTGTGCAAACTATGTGTTGAACAAATGCCCTACCAAGGCCTTGCAGTCTAAAACTTCTTATGAAGCTTGGCATGGCAGGAAGCCTTCTGTGGCTCATTTGCATGTTTTTGGTTGTCTTGCTTATGCTCTTGTGCCTGAGCAACAACGCAGTAAGCTTAATGATAAGCCAGTTAAATGTATATTTGTGGGATACAGTTCAGAAAAAGCAAGGGATATTAACTCTACCATCTGGCCTCAAAGCAAATTTTGGTAAGTAGAGATGTTGTTTTTGTCCAAAACTTAGTTCAGCCCATGCTTTCATACAAAAAGCAGTAGAATGTATGCTCACATGACATGTTCAATTTTCTCCTACCTTTGTTTAATGGAGGGCAACCATATGTAGAGCAGTTGAATGCTCAACCAAGTGCTGAAATTCAGCCTTTGTAGGTGCAAAACTAGCTTGCAAATCAGCTTTTTGATGAGGCAATTATTGAGGATGTAATGGATGAGGAGAGAGCAGCCATAGAAGAATCTAGGCGCATGCCAAAATGGCTTGTGTAGACATTGACGGATAGCAAGTTGGCAGCTCGTTTACATAGCAGAACTCATGTAGGTTCTCATCATGTGGATCATGTTCTCATTTATACTTTATGTAATGAAGGAGGAATGTGTTTCCTTTGAGGAAGCAGAGGATGATAATCATTGGATACATTTTATGCAGGATGAGTATAACTCGATACTCAAAAATGACACCTAGTAATTGATAGATCTACCTCATGGCAAGAAGCCCATTGGTACTAAGTGGGTTTACAAGTTAAAACGCAAAGCAGATGGTAGCATTGATTGCTACAAGGCCATACTTGTTGCAAAGATGTATGCCCAACAAAAGAGCATTGATTGTGATGAGACCTTTGCGAGACCTTTGCAACCACATCTCGTATGACTACCATTAGGTGTCTCATTGCTTTGGCAACACATCATGGGTGGAATGTACATCAGTTGGACAATAAGACTGTATTCTTGAATGGTGATTTACATAAGGAGGTGTGTGTATCGCAGCCTCCTAGTTTTGTTCTGAAAGGAGAAGAGTCTAAAGTATGCAGGTTGAAAAAGGCTCTTTATGGCCTTAAGCAGGCTCCTAGAGCATGGTATGAGAAGATTCATGCATACTTGGTTGCAAATGATTTTTGCAATAGTCCAACAGAGAGTACCCTTTATGTGAAGAGGAGTAAGGACACATTTTTGGTCATCATTTTGTACGTTGATGACATGCTACTCATCACGAGACCCGATATAGATCAGATTTCAGCCTTTAAGGCTGATTTGTAGTCATCGTTTGAGATGTCAGATTTGGGGTCCTTGCATTACTATTTGGGGATTCAGTTTATGCACGGCAATGATGGCATTGTTATGCTGTAGTCTAAATATATAAATAAGCTATTAAAGAGGTTTAATCTTGAAGATTGTAAACCTATGGCTACACCTATGGAGACAGATACTCGACTTAGTCTTCAAGATGCAGGAGACTCTTTTGATGCTAGTTTGTATCAGCAGGCTATTGGATCCCTTCTTTATGTGTGCAACACGAGGCCAGATATACAATATGTGGTCTCATAGTTGAGCAGATTTATGCATAGCCTAGGTGCAAAGCATTGGCTGACTGTTAAGCGGGTTTTCTGTTATTTACAGGGTGCTCACTATTTTGGATTATTTTATCCAAAGGGGGGTGAGTCACAGCTACATGCTTTTAGTGATTCAGATTGCTGGATGTTATGACACACGAGTGTCCACTAGTGGGTTTTGCTTTCACCTTGGTGATTCATGTATATCATGGCTTAGCAAGAAGTAGCCTACAGTGGCCACTTCCAGCTGTGAATTTGAGTATACAGGGTAACTTTTACAACTATAGTTGAGTGTGTGGCTCAAGCGTCTTATGGTTGATTTAGGTGTTTGACAGTCGTCTACTAGCACTACGATTTTCACTGATAGCCAGAGCGCATTAGGAGTTGCGAGAAACCCAGTGTTTCATGCTCGCACTAGGAACATTGAGGTTCATTACCACTATGTCAGGGAAAGACTCTCTGCAGTAGAGATCAACTTGGTCTATGTGCCTACACATGACAACATGGCAGATTTATTCACACGAAGGCTCTTCCTCATGAAAAGTTCGAAGCTTTTTGTAAAGCTTTGGGATTATTACCTTTTTAAGATTGATCGGACATACCCTGTACATGTTCACATCATCACTCCAGGGGGGATTTGTAGCATTATATGGTATTGATGTGTGTGAACACACTTAGGACCGCCGGGGTACTTTTTCCCTCACGAGGAGGTTTTTTTTACCCCTGTGCGTATGTGCACCCTCTTATCTACTCATTTTGGGGTGTGTACTTATTTTTGTATCTGGCACGCATTTGTTCATTCTAATCTAGTGAGTTTGTGTGCTCTCAAGCTTCTCTATCTTGTGTGTGTGCATTGTTGTGTGTGTGCATTGTTGCAACCCTAACCCTAATTCCAACAATGATTGCTTATTTAATATAGATTTGGGCCCCTTGTGTCCCATCTGGCACCTCAATAATTAGTGGAATTAGTGATGAAGTTACTTCATTTCTCCAATCGGTTGGTTCATTTTTGTTAGGGTCATAGGAGGGTTGAAGGGTTGCTTGTGTTTTACCACAAGGGGTTCATTAGTTGGGTGAGGAACCTTGAGTGAGCTCCTACCTTAGTTCATTACAACTTGTGTTCCCCATAAAAAGTGTGGTGTTTGCATTATTGAGTTATTTCATGAAATAATATCCTTACCTTAGCTCATTACAGCTTGTGTTCAAGTGTAGTGTTTGTATTACTAGATTCTCTTGTGAAATAATATCCTTGATATATGCCCTAGCCCATTTGTATAGTATGAGTGGCTTGAATATTTGGAGTTACATGTTTATAGGACTTTTAATTTATCACTCCTATCTATGGTGCACAACTCCTTGAGGTTGTTGTGTGAGCTAGTAAACTTACCTCTAGCTAGAAGCCCCATCCTTGGGTGAATGGTACTGTTTTGGGTACTATGTGGGATCTAAGGCTTGGTTGATGTGAATATCTAATTTGATGCACTACAATCTAGTGGTTTTGACAGTTGTTACTAACTATTTTTCTAGATTAGAGGTGCGCATCAACATTTATTTTAAGAAAAACCATATTTTGGAAGCCTAATGAAGACAAATGATGTAAACCATATTTTGGAAGCCTAATGAAGACAAATGATGTATGTGTATTGTGGCAAAATTATTGTGCAGCTCAAATTTTAATCACATGAAGGAATTGAATCATTAGCATGAATGACATTTAATCCTTCATGGAACGAATTCTAGTTTTTGTCATACATATGAATGGTATCTATTCATGAGGTGACGATATCTTCAAGGTGTGAAGGTTGCGGTGTTAGTTCACAATTTCTAGTTTTGGTCATACACATAAATGTGACGTGTATCTTCAAGGCGTGAAAGGTTAGCATGTTAGCACATGTATATAAGCAATAAAAATGGCTAATTTTTTAATCAATAGCATTATAAAGAGAGTGAACAAGTTAATTTATGCATGTGAGTCAAGTTACCTCGTGGCATGATTTTTTTAACAAAATCAATCATACATGCAAATATTTGTACATGTGAATGTTTTACATGTATGAAGAATAAGCATAGCTCAGACACATCAACCAAGTTAGATGAACTATACTTTTTGTAAGAATTCTTCCACATCTGGCATGAATTATAGTTTTTATAAGAATTCTTTATCCGACATGTTTTTTTTGCATCCAAATTTTGAGGTTTGTTCATTGGTTGCTTAAGCACAATTCTTAGCTTCACATGTGTGAGCAATGGATATAAAAGTGATATAAGTGATGTGACAACATGAAGTACACAATTTTGAATAAATGTATGTCAAGCTAAACACATGACAAACATGCCAAGCTAAGATTTCATAGCTTTGGTGGCACTTGATCATTAGTTATGGCTATAATATAATTAAATAAGTAATTAATATCTCTAATTTTAGCTATACTAACTAGGTGACATGGCACATGAGCTAAGGTAGTTCATGCATGTGAGCTATGTGATTCATAACATGAATTGTATTAGGTTTTCAAGTGTTTAAGAGTCTATTTTTTAATGAGTTTTCAGAGGGAGGGAATATGAGGGATGCTCTAAGCTATCTTGCACCTAATTTTGAGGGTTAATTAAAATGAAAAAGATTTAATATTCTTGTGTCTATGCGGAAGGTAAAAACTCACCATGCAAAAACTTAGAAATCAACTTAGAAACAATAGATATTCAGCCACATCATGTGTTGCTTTTTCTTGACCTAATGCATGTAATCATACCAATGAAGCGTTTTCTTGACCTAATGATTCATTCCAAGTGCTGAATGTAAGAAAAGCAAAGATTTTAACCAAGAAAACAAGAAAATTAAAATGAATAATAAGAAGTCAAAGAAAACAATAACAACTTAGACAAATTGTATAATAGGACTCTAAAAATTGTGTATCTTTACCGAGCAAATTTTATGTGATCCCAATAGTATAAGGAATAGAGAAAAAACAAGGAAGTAAGTCCTATAACTATCCTCAAGAGTGGTGCTAAAGATTTTTATGCTTACCTTACTTATACACAGCTCGTGGGGGACTTATGAAAGGGCTACAAAATGTAACTTCCATCTATTGGTACGCTAGCTCCAACATTAATGCCATTTTTTATGTTCACAACCTAAAGTGCATCTACGAAGAGGGTACCCCCTCCCTCCACACCTTCCCTATAAGATACTTGATTCCTAAAGACCTTACACCATAGCCACCGCATATCTCCAAGCACTTGCACACACACTTGCATGCACCTTGACCCGAACCAAGATGACACTAGTAATTTCTAGAAAATCCCATAAGTGACTTTTCCCTAGCAACTACAAACCCTCAACCAAGGTGAAACTAGTAATGTTTAGAAAAGCTCATAAGTGACTTTTCCATAGTAGCTAGATGGATGCTCTTTATACGTATGAGTAAAGAGCTATGTGTGGTTATATTATGTAAGTATTGAAGTTAGATCGAAGAGCCCAAAGATAATCATGGAAAGGAAACCTATTACAATCATAGTACATATCCCATCCTTCATAAGCCTCAAGTACATGAGAAAAATTATAAATAGCATTACGATTGAGGAGATCAATTCTCATATATTGGATCATAGTGATCAATGTTGCAAGGTTGTTATATCATCTAGATATGCAAGGATCACCATCCCATTACCTACAAGGAGCTTCAAGTCTAGTGTATATATTATATTCAAGGCCACCTAAGTGCAAATTATCCACACTTCATACCCATATTGGATGTGTATTGTCCTTATGGAGTGTGGGCCAGGACACCTCTCATGGAGTCCTTGCCTATATATTATCCACAATGCCCATAAATTCCTCTTCCATCTCAACTATTAACACTTTCGATTATAACCCCGACATAACAAACAACTCACCATAGCCACCTATAACAAGAATGACCTTAGTTAATCACGAGCTCAAAGTGCAAAAAACTTATAACCCTTAAAATAGAAGATACCACATGAGAGAATCCTACACCTCTCATGGAGTCCTTACCTAAATATTATCCACAATGCCCACAACTTCCTCCTCCATCTCAAATATTAGCACTTTTGCTTATAACCTCGACATAGCAAACAACTCATGTCTTGTCACACTGTAGCCACCTATGCCAAGAATGACCTTGGTTAATCATGAGATCAAAGTGCAAAAACCTTATAACCCTCAAAACATAAGATACCACATGAAGGATCCTACCATTGTGTTTTAAATAGGACCCCATAAGGGGAAAGAGCTTTAAATAAAGTAGCAAAGCTGTCACCACTATAATGCTTTCATTTCCATGGTCCATGTAGATTTCTGGAGTGCCTAAAGAACATAATTGTTATACATCATATTTTATATAACCCTCAAGTTCATCATTGAGATGTAACAAGTTTACTGCATATCCCAGATAATGTTGGTTGTTGACAAGTAGGCCCCAATTAAACTCAATATCATTGTATGACCCATATAACCCGCTAGAACCATATTACATATAACCCTCAAGTTCATTATTGAAATGTAGCAAGTTCACCACATATCCTATGTAAGCCATTGGTATAGTTATGTAGCTTCTATCCTCCATTACAACACTATCAATATCAAGTGTAATGTTGATTATTGATTGGAACATTGTTAACCTTATTAGACTTGTAAAATCTTTAAAGAGTTGAAAAATTTTGATGCATGAAAATACCTTCTCAATTTATGATGTGTAACACTTAACTTTCCACAAACTTAGGAGGGTCATAAATAATAAGAATAAGCATAATTATGGTTAAGAAGTGGACAAAAAACTAATCACAAAATAAGACTAAATCATTCCATGAATCCAAGAACAAGAGTACATATTTATAGTTGTAATAAGCAACCCAAAATCATAAGGCCTCTAGTAGTGCCAACTATGTGGCCTACAAGGTTTCCACACTTTCGAATCTCCATAATGTTTCCACACTTTTGAATCTCCTACACAAGACTTTTCACTCTTTCTAGATTTTTCTTTTACCCTATTATATATGACTACCCAAATCAACCTTACACATTGCAATGATTTAATTTGAATAATTTCTTGGAATCAAAATCTCCTACCCAATCTGAATCACAATAACCCATAAGAGTGTCACTTGCACTGCAAATGATGCCGTGTCTTACTATTATAACTTAACATTAAAATTCTAACAGCACCGGTTTGGATTAGTTGCAACATTATGCCATAGGCATTACGTTTGGCCAATGTGCTTGGACTATCCTAATGTCTCTACACATCTTTCATTTGAATATTAGGAACAAACAAGGCGCCCCCTCTTCATCTTCATTTCTATGAGCTAACTGCACAACATCCTAGCCTTGGTACTAGCCTTCAAAGTAGCATTTCTTGGTCATTTAATTTGCCTTCATTATTCTTAAAGTTTACAAATCAAGACATCTTCTCATCATGGATTTTCTTTCAATACCACTTGTTGTCAAAATGTACAAGCTTCTCGCAATAGTTGCAAATCACCTTTTCAAATGGTCGTTGATGTTAGTACTTTTAGTTGAAGCAAGCTTTTCCATTGAAGGAACCTTTCCTTTCACCTATTAACTTTCTATCGCCATCTAGCAATACTATAGCGACTTTTTCTACTATACTACAATTTCAAATTGCTACTTTATCTTCAACACACTACGACTATGATTCGAAGTTGTTGAGGTGCATTGTTAGGGTTTCTTCTTCTTTAATATCAAATTGAAACATTTTGTTATTTCAAGAAAACCTATGAATTTTGAGAAAAACATTTTGCTCAAGGTTATCTCACATATTTTTAGCACTTTTAGTTGAATCAACATGGTGATTCACACATGCTAAGACCAATGATCACAAGTGCACACTCATTTTTTAGTTTGAGGTGAGCCAAATCTTCTCTTTCTAGTTTGGAGATGATACCCCAAAGACCCTTCTCCATTGAGTGCATCTTCAACTTTGTTTGCTATGTGTGGAAATTGTTATCAATGAAACACTTGACACTCTTTGAATAGAATGTAATGTGAAAATTCCTTTCATATCACCAAGGCATTATAGAGTATTTCATTATGGTGGAAACCCCCCACTTTTAAGCCAATTTATACCTAGTGGTGGAAATAATGCTAAGGACAAACCATTAATTTCATCCTTACAAAGAAGAAAAAAGGAAATCATTGATTTCATCCTTACCCAGTGGAAATAATACTAAGGACAAACCATTAATTTCATCGTTACAAAGGGGGGAAAAAGAAGAAGGAAATCATGATGTTGGAGAGGAATTGTTGTTGATTTGTGGAGTTATGTAGCTTAAGATGGCGATAAAGATCAGAAGCCCACACAGTTCATGAGCAAAGGTGGAGCTAGTTGAATGCTATGGCTAACTTAGATGCCATTGGATTATGCACTCTCTGCTTGAAGAGGATTATGACAAGGTGACCAAGTTTGCTTGAGCTCAAACTAGAGATGTGGTTGCAGGAATGATGTGCAATTGTTCTTTCTACTTGCGCTAAAAAGCTAAGATAGAGCCGAATCTACATACTACTCTTGAATTATTAGAGAAAGAGAGATCTAGCTACTAAATTTACCTCTAATCTCTCTTGATTAAAGTTACACTTATTAATCCTAAGCTAAGCTAGACATCGATCATAAAAACACACAAGATGTGCGTGGCCCCTAGTTGTGCCAACTATGTGGTTTACAATGCTTCCACACTTTTGAATCTCCTCCACAAGACTTCACTCTTTCTAGATTCATCTTGTGAGATCCCTTTGCCCCCTCCGCGCAACGGATTCCCGGTAGCTGACAGCAGAAGCAGCCCCCTCATGCGCGGGGCAGGGTTTCTCACTCGGGGCCTCACCCTCGAATGTCCAGGCACGAGACTCACTCCGAAAACCGAAACCGGGAAAATTTCCCATGCCCGAAAAGCGGGGACGATTCCTCCTTTTTGAATTTTCTTAAAACGAGTTTTCTAACGAGATCAAAATCTAAACTATCCTCCACTTGAATAAACCAGATAGAAGGAAACTTTCACTGATATAATTTGATCATCTGAGCAATTCAACGCTTTTTTCCTAATCAAGATTAGGCACAGTCGTTGATCCACTCAATCGAGAATTGTATCAGGGAATTAACTATCTACTCGAATCCTAACGTAATCCTAAGATTTTTCAGTTTGATTATTAAAACTCCACTGATTCTAGCCTAACCCCATCCGGCCCATGGGTTAGCCACCACCCTACCACTGGAATCGGTAGATCCAAACAAGTACTCACCCACCCATAATTGAAATGCCTTTCTTAACTTTAGCTTTAGAGAAAACAAATACACACACACTCCTCTTTAAAACTTTAAAAAAATCCATTGACAAACAATTTACTGGTTACACATGTCATACTTCAAAATTTTCATTGAGTCTTTGTTTCTCACAAAACAGTATCACTCTGGACTCTCCGTTGAGACCAGCGAGTCAACAACGAGATCCAGTGATAGATTACAATAACATTGGTCTGTCATACAATATCTTCCTCGACATACGAATGGGTGTCCTCGGCACCGCGAGCCCGTGCATCGCCTGGTCAGAACCCTCCAGGATCCTCCTTAGGTATCCTGGCACTTCACTCAGGGACCGCTTCGTCGGCCCTCGTCCATTGTACCAAAAGCACACCATTTTAACCATACCGAGGTTGGTCAAGACCTCGGCAGGCTTTGCCGCGTGAGCTGTCCCTCGAACACTCCCCGCCAGCTGTTGCAACCGAACTTCCCTTAAATAAACATATATGCCAAATGCTCCCTCCAACATTCTGGCGTAAGACAGTCTTTTAAGAAAACAGGGTTGTTGAAAATACAAGTGAATAGGGTGTGTGCGGGAACAAGCCCTTGGTTAGAGGATGTAAAAGAGAATGAGTAAATGTGAAAGAACCTGTGAAAAGGTGAGAAGAATCTACTGGCAGAGAATAAAGGATAGCATGAGAAGATTTAGGAAGTGTGGAGATATTCTGGGAAGTGTGGAGATATTCTGGGAAAAGTGAAGAGGTGGAGAGAATCAGGGAAAAGAGGTGGAGTGAATCATGGAGAAATGAGTGGGATTAGATGCTTGATGTAAACTCTATAAATTGAGGCATTGTCCTAATGAGAATTTGCTGGTTTTTGAGTATCCATGCCTACATTAATCTATTTGCTAATTAACCACTAATTACGTCTTAATTATTTACTAATCACTTTGTTAATGATGTTGATTCTAGTGTTTGATCCACCATAGCTCATCACAATGCTCAAATTTCAACATGATATCAGAGCCATGCCTAGAATCCATCAAGTTTATGAGCCCATTATTTAATTAATCAAGATTAGTATAATTAGGAATTAATCAAAATTTTAGTTATTTTTCACTTCACCCCTTCACCCCCAGCCAGTGGTGGAGGATCTCATTCACCACTCACATTTAGCTTAAACCCTTCTAGCATATTGTAGCCAACTCACTTGCCTTCAAGCCCATTAAAACGATGCAGCAAACCGCCAAGCAACGAAGGAGAAATCGACGATTTCGCTGGCGCCTTTTTTTTCTGAGTGAAATTGACATTACTACTTGCACAAATCAAAGGTCTCTAATTCCTCCTAGCCTAAGGTGTTTTCAAGCATGCTCTACAAGCTGGTGAAGACAGAATTAAGTTTCATCAAGTCTACAGTGAGATCCAAGCTCTTCATCAAATCTGCAGGTGACTTTGGTAAAACAGAGATTAAGCTTTCAATATTTGGTTAAATCTTGTGTTTCTTGGCTTAATCCTCTACTACACTCATTGCTATTGATGCCTTTGAAAGCATTTGAGCTCATTTGAAGTCTAAGGCACCAGATCTGGACTCCCCGTATACTCTGTTTTTTGCACACAAAACAGAGCATTAATTTGCTAATCAGTGATTAATCAATGCTAATCAATGTATTTTGGTACAATTGAGGGTTCAAATTAACCATTAGGTATCTGATACAGATCCCTGTAACTTCAGATTGCAATTCGGAGTTGGTTTGATACTCCAACCATCCCGTACAAATTGGTTACCCTTGATTTAATGTAATTTCTGGTGATTTTGTGTTGATAAATTTGTTGTAATCATCTATTAAACACCAGATTGAGTTGTAAAAGGGTAGACACTGCCCTTGAATCTTGAAATTGGATCAAGAGGTAAGACCCCCTTCACATCATCATGAGTACAGCAGAGGAAATAGCCAAATTTAATGGGGAGCAATTTTACACATGGCAGACAAAAACCATGTATTTGCTCATGAGGAAAAATCTTTGCGGATTAGTTGAAGGGAGAGATGAATGCCCAGAGAGAGGGGAAAATGAGTGGAAGAGCAGGAATGAAAAAGCATTGGGACTTATTGCACTTTGTTTAAATGATGAAATCATTCATCACATCACAGGGATACAATGGGCAAAAGATGCATGGGATGAACTCAATAAATTATTTGGTACACAAGCAAAAAATTCAAAGATAAATCTGTTAATGCAATTCTACAAATTGGACATGAAGGAAAGTGAACCTTTAATCACACACTTGAACAAATATAAAAGCATTAAGCAACAGCTGGCAGCTATTGGCAAAAAGGTAGAAGATGATGAGGCACTAACAGTGCTTCTGAAGAGTGTGGACAAAGGTGATTATGAAAACATTGTAGCAACACTAAAGAATGTACCTGAATTGAAGCTACACGAGATAGAAGTAGCTCTACTAGAGCAAGAGAGCAGAGGCAAAGAGAAGAAATGGCTCGACTCAATAGCAGGAGAAGAAAAAGCATTCTTCACCCGAGGAGGATTCTCTCGAGGACGAGGACGAGGAAGAGGCAGAGTAGGAGGAAGGATCTTCACTTGCAACAATTGTGGAAAGCCAGGTCACATGGCAAGAGACTGCTATAGCAAACCCAGTGGAGAAGGAACGACATCGACAAACTTCATGGAGGCTCCAAAGGAAGTGGAGTCAGATCATCTTTTCTGAGAGAGAGAGAGAGAGAGACCCCACAACCCAATGTAACCTGCCCCAACAAAGTAAAACCACCTCTGAGCCACCGATGATGTAGGCCACATGGTAGATGTATGTGTGAGCACTTTAGTCAAGGTCGCAGGCAACTATACTAAGCCTTGGACACATAGAGAGAGAGAGTGTCAAGGACTATGAGTTTAGGGACTCGAGGCACTGGTTTGCAGGCTATCAAGTAAGAGAGAAACTTGATATAGGGTCCAGGTGTGCTAGGAGTATTCACTTGAGGGGAGGTGTTGAAAATACAAGTGAATAGGGTGTGTGCGGGAACAAGCCCTTGGTTAGAGGATGTAAAAGAGAATGAGTAAATGTGAAAGAACCTGTAAAAAGGTGAAAAGAATCTACTAGGAGAGAATAAAGGGTAGCATGAGAAGATTTAGGAAGCGTGGAGATATTCTGGGAAGTGTGGAGATATTCTGGGAGATATTCTCGGAAAAGTGAAGAGGTGGAGAGAATCAGGGAAAAGAGGTGGAGTGAATCATGGAGAAATCAGTGGGATTAGATGCTTGATGTAAACTCTATAAATTGAGGCATTGCCCTAATGAGATTTATTGGTTTTTGAGTATCCATGCCTACATTAATCTATTTGCTAATTAATCACTAATTACATTTTAATTATTTTTTTGCTAATCACTTTGTTAATGATGCTGATTCTAGTGTTTGATCCACCATAGCTCATCACAATGCTCAAATTTCAACAAGGGTTTCTATGCAAGTTTTGTTTTGATTTTTGTTTGAAAACCATGAATAATCTTAAATCCGTATCCCAATACTTCTAGATCCAGGTCTGAATTCCAAACAGAATTCCTCGAATTCTGTTAACTTGATCCTTAGATCAAAATCAAAAGTCTTAACTGGTTTCAGATTCGGTGGGTGTTTTGAGTGCATTCTTCCTGAACTGATCAGATCGTCATTAACGAAGGGATTAGGTCTTGGTCAATAGTCTGAATCAGAGTTTGGGTGGTCCGAAAAGATTCTTCCTAAACTTTCTTTCTTGAAAGGTACTATTTCAATTTCTCTTTTTCTAAGTTTCGTTCGACGAATATTTGCTTACAGATTTCTAAAACATGGATTTCTTAAAAGGAATAAAATAATCATTTATCTTGATCTCCGACTTCGATAGTTTAATTGAATTTTCTCATTACCATCTTAGTGAATATGAAATGGTAGAATTTCCTCTCACATATTATCTACCTATTCATTTTTCTAATTAATTACGAAAATTAACAGAAGATTAAAGAGAACCCTTATTTAATTATAAAGATTCCATATGCATCTAATTATGCATAAAATCCGATTCTGATGAAAGTCACACTTTTATCATCATAAAAATCATTTATAGTGAAATTCACTCTTTTAAAAAATATCTTTTATGCACCCATTTATGCACAAAAACCATTTATGATAAAAATCTCACTTTTAATATAAAAAAATATCTTTTATGCACCCATTTATGCATAAAAACCATTTATGATGAAAATCACTCTTTTAATAAAAAAAATCTTTTATGCAATCATTTATGCATAAAAATCAAATATGATAAAAGTAACACTTTTATAATAAAAAAATAATCCTTTATGCATACTTTTATGCATGAAAATCAATTATGATAAAAGTAACACTTTTATAATAAAATAATAATCTTTTATGCATACTTCTATGCATGAAAATCAAATATGATAAAAGTAACACTTTTATAATAAAAAAATAATCTTTTATGCATACTTTTATGCATGAAAATCAAATATGATAAAAGTAACACTTTTATAATAAAAAAAATCTTTTATGCATACTTCTATGCATGAAAATCAAATATGATAAAAGTAACACTTTTATAATAAAAAAATAATCTTTTATGCATACTTTTATGCATAAAAATCAAATATGATAAAAGTAACACTTTTATAATAAAATAAATTTCTTTTATGCATACTTCTATGCATGAAAATCAAATATGATAAAAGTAACACTTTTATAATTAAAAAATAATCTTTTATGCATACAAATCCATTTTGATGAAAGTAACACTTTCATAATAAAAGAAAATTATTCCTTTATGCATAAAAATCTATTTTGATGAAAGTAACACTTTTATAATAAAAGAAAATTATTCCTTTATGCATAAAAATCTATTTTGATGAAAGTAACACTTTCATAATAAAAGAAAATTATTCCTTTATGCATAAAAATCTATTTTGATGAAAGTAACACTTTCATAATAAAAAGATTATTCTTTTATGCATGAAAATTAATAATAATCAATATGCATCTTCTATGCATGAAAATGACACTTTTAGAGTATAGAATTGATAGGAATTACTCTTTTAGCATAATAAAAGATAATTCTTATTTCCAAAAATTTCGTCATAACCTCCTTTGTATGGCTGACCATTTTTTAAATTTTCCTACTTAATTTTGTCTTAAAAATTAACTTTAATTGATTTAAAGTAACCTATACTAATCAAAATTCACTTATAAAAGAGAAAATATTATAAAAAGTTTAATTCCAATAATTATCACTTAACTAGGATAAAGAAGGGTTGATTCTAAGAAGAGAGAGGGGAAAAGCCTTTCGATCAAGGCAAAGCATCTATTTATCACTTCAAACAATCATAAACATTAGAAAAACATAAAATCAATAAAGAAAATTACAAAAATCTCTACTTACATAATTTCTTGGAGCTTTCCTTTGCCTTGATGGTTTGAGGGTTCAACGCTTGTTTGTAACAAGAGTGGCCACCAATCTTCTAGAAGAAGGAAGGTCAAAAACTAATGAATTATGAATACAATTCACTGTTTTTGGCACTTGGGAGAGACAGGGTAACAGTGCAAAACACTATTGAGTTTCAACAAAGGGGAGGGCTTCTATTTATAGGAAAAAGTGAGCTTCTAACCAAGCCAACTGATTCTAGAATTTTCCAGATCAGTTTGGTCAATTTTTAACCATTTTTGGGTCAGTTTTGGTCACTTTTTAGATCTAACTGAAATAGGAGAGAGGAGAGATAAAAATATCCCATTATTTGGGAGTTTAAAACTCATTCAAGCATGTGAAATAGGCACCTCCTTCATGAGGGGAATCCCCCCCATGCAAAGGTGTCAAAAATGCATCATTTCACCTAAATATCTCTCTTTTTTAAACTATTAACCTTGTCCTTAGTCAACTCTTCATCTTATGTGAGTATTTACTCATTTTTGGGGGATTTTTCTTTTATTCGTCTATTTATCTCCTCCCTACATTTGGATGAATCTTATTGGTCCATAGGAACCTTAATTTAAAATTTCGAAAAAATCTTCACCCCCAGGATAATGCCTCTTGAACAGATTATACTTAATTTCTAATGCACCTTCTGAAAATCTTTTTGAACTTCTGTTTCAGGGAAAATTATATTAATAAGATGAGTTTTTTTCTATCCAAAAATATTTAATATCTGAATATTATCTCTCTATAGTCCAAAACTGGTAGAAACAAAATCTTTTATATTTTTGAAGAGGGATTTGATTACAAGGGAAGATGCTGGACATCTTGAGAGCATGGGGAGGAATCTTACATTCTCTCCTACTTGAAAAACGGGAGATGCCCTCATCTCGCAAACTGGGGGTAATCCCGTAAACAGATCGGCTTCATTCTCCCAGGTGGCATCTTCAAAAGGATAGAACTTCCATTCGACCAATAATTCTCTGAGAATTCTGTTCTTAAGAATCTT
This sequence comes from Cibotium barometz, assembly GCF_041138505.1. Lineage (NCBI taxonomy): Eukaryota > Viridiplantae > Streptophyta > Polypodiopsida > Cyatheales > Cibotiaceae > Cibotium > Cibotium barometz. The sequence goes on along the minus strand of NC_141065.1, from coordinate 19,458,715 downwards.
TTCTCGAACATCAAGAATTTCTTCAGGTTGGAGTTCCATCTGCCCTTGGGTTGTCTTTGAGGAACACTCTGGCCACATCCACTGCAGTGTAGGTTTCTTTTACTGGGATCAGATGGACAACTTTGGTTAGTCTGTCAACTACCACGAAGATGGAGTTGTAACCTGATTGCATTGAAGGTAATCCAGTAATAAAATCCATACTGATACATTCCCACTTCATCTGGGGGATGTCCAATGGGTGACTTCCCAGGCATTTTTACTCTTTCAGCTTTGACTTTTTGGTATGTCAGACATTGACGTACATGATTCAGTACATCCTTTTTCAGACCAGGCCAAAAGAAGCTTTTCTTTACAGACATGTAGGTTTTGATGAAACTTGGATGTCCTGCTATAAGGCATGGGCCTCATTCAGGATTTGATCCTTGGTTCCCACATCATTGGGGGTGCATAGCCTGCGATTATAATACATAATGCCATCATCCAGGCTGTACCCTTGAACTCTGTTCAACTCCTGAGGAGTTTTGCTTTCCTGCATAAGTAGGGTAGCAATAGGGCCAAAGAATCTATCCTACATGAGCTTCTCTCTTGCTTCAATAATCAAGGGATTGGATATTACAATAATTGCAAGCAAAGAGGCTTTTCTGCTGAGGGCATCTGCTACCACATTCTCTTTGCCTGGGCGGTACTTGATTTCAAAATCAAATTCCTACAGGGTCTGCATCCACCTTCTTTGGCGCATGTTGAGATCCTTCTGAGTGAAGATCCACTTTAAGCTCTGATGATCTGTCATCAAAGTGAATCTTTGTCCCAGTAGGTAATGTCTCCACAACTTGAGGGCATATACTACTGAAAGTAGTTCCAAGTCGTGGATAGCATAATTCCTCTCATGCGTTGTGAGTTTTCGGGATTCATAGGCCACTGCATGACCTTCCTGCATAAGTGCACCTCCCAGGGCAAAACCACTTGCATCAGTTACTACCTCAAAGGGTAGAGAGAAATTTGGTAGCTTCAGAACGGGATTGGTTACCAAGGCGGTCTTCAGCTTATCAAAAGCACTATGGCACTTGGCAAACCACTAAAACGGGGTATTCTTTTTGAGAAGGTTAGTCAGGGGGAAGCTATGAGAGCATACTTTGGTATAAAAATCCTATACCAACCAGTCAATCCTAAGAATCCTCTGACTTCTTTCACTGTCTTTGGTTCAGGCCAATCTATGACTGCTTGGACTTTTGCGGAATCTGGAGAAATTCCATCTTTGGATACCAGAAAGCCCAAGTATTCAACGTGGTCTCGACAGAGAAAATGCATTTGCTCTTTTTGGCAAAGAGGTGATGCTTCCTTAGAATCTCAAGAACTTTTCTGACATGAGTCTCATGGTGGTCAGCTACATTCCTTGAGTAAATTAGAATCTCAGTTGCATTCCTTGAGTAAATTAGAACATCATCAAAGAAAACTAGAACAAAATCATCCAAGTACTCTCTGAGGATGTCCTGCATTAGGCGATTGAATGTAGCTGGGGCATTAGTTAATCCGAATGGCATGATAGTAAATTCATAATGTCCATACCGAGTATTGATGGCTGTCTTCGGGATATCTTGCTCATTAATCCTGATCTGATAATACCCTGATTTGAGATCTATCTTTGTGAAGATCTGCTGGACTCCACTTAGCCTGTCCAGAAGCTCATCAATTCTGGGGATAGGATATTTATTCTTAACTGTCAGCTGATTCAGACCTCTGTAGTCCACACAGAGTCTAAGCGTTCCATCTTTCTTTTTCTGAAAGAGAACTGGTGCACCCCAAGGTGAAACACTGGGTCTTACAAACCCTTGTTCTAACAGCTGTCTAAGCTGTTCCTTGAGTTCAATGGCTTCAAGAATTGGCATTTTGTACGTGCGTAGGGCTACTGGCTGAGCTCCGGGGGTCAATTCAATCACATGATCTACTTCCCGGATTGGAGGCATTTCAGTTAGCTCTGCTGGGAATAGATCATCAAATTCACTTAACCATTCTGGCTCTTTAGCCTTAAGCTTTGAGTCTACTGGGTTCATTTTGACAACATAAATTTGCTGCTTCTTTCTAAGTCCTTTTAGCAATTTAGAAGCTTTTACTAATTGAAGGTTTGGGGATCCGGAAACTCCAGTTCCTCGAACTTTGTTCCCGTGAAGGTCATGAAAGGAAATGGTTCCATTCTGACAATGTATGTCAGCTTGATTTTTGTGGAGTCAATCCATTCCAAGGATCCCGTCAAAAACTCCCAGAGGTAAGACTTTAAACTGACAGTCGGTTACATTACCACATCTAGATTGAACTGGATAAGATCTGTCTCATGGTGAGTGAAAAGAGTCTTCCCACTGGCCAATTCAACTTGCATAGGTTTCCCTGATTTCTGTTCTAAGACTAGCTTACGCAAGCATCCAGGGGAAATGAATGAAGGAGAACTGCCTGAAGCTTAAAAGGCTTACCCTGATACTCTGCTGGAGTATGGATGACGGAGAACTACTGTGGTTAGGCCCTTGATTTTCAATTGCAGCATAGATCTGCCCTGTTTCCTCTTCTACTACATCTGAAATTGTGACCGCTCTGGCTGTTGCAGTTTGAGGCGGAACTCTTTCTCTTTGGTTGCCCTAGTTCTGGGAAGGAGTTCTGAGGTTACTCTGGACAGAGGCAGATGGCTGAGCTAGAGTTCTTCTTGGGTTACCTTGACTTGGGCGAGACGGACCCTGATTAGACTGGTAAGAAGGGGTTGGTCTCTAAACTCGGGGTCCTTGACTTCCCTGTCCCCTTGACATGGCAAGAGTCGGGCAGTCTTTTAACTGGTACCAAAACGTTGGCATCCAAAACATCGGTTTTCACCTCTGAGCTCATCCCTCTAATTTCTTGAAAGAGGTGGGGCTCCTGAGAAAGTACTCTAGGGGAAGGGTCTTCCTTCACTTTGGAATCTTCTTGCATCCCGATTTTGATTCGGGCCTTGCTGCCTCTTTGGGGGTGGAAAGTTTGAAGTACTTCCCTGGGCTTGGAATCTTTTAAAGTTAGAGGGTGCAGGCTTTGGCGGGACCTTTACTACAAAGGCTTTGGCAAAATCCTTTGCCATTCTTACTGCTTTAGCCATGGACACTGGTTTGGCATTTTTGACCAGTGTGTCCAAGGGTTCGTTCATTCCCGAATAAACCTGGCCATGAGTTGCTCTTCATCTAGAGGTGGTGAATATTTGAGTAGAGGAGCAAAGTCCTGGTGATATTCCTCGATGGTTTTGCTCTCCTGCTTTAGCTCTAAGAATTCGTTCATTTTGGTTTCCAAAAATCCAGGAGGACAAAATCTCTTTCTTAGATAGGTTTTTAGGTCGTTCCAGGATTGAGTATTTCTGTCCAGACGGTTGGTGTCACAGTGGTTCCTCTAAGCTACCCTGGCTGTTTCCACTATTTTCAGCCGGGCAAGAGCCATTTTGCTTCGCTCATTGTAGCCTGTGACATCAAAATACTCTTCCATGGCTTCCACCCATTTCTCCATGGCCTCGCCCAGGTTCTCCCCTTCTCCTTTGAAGGGTCCTGGCTGAGTCCTATGAAGAGCCTTGCGAACATCATGGTCAATCTCGTCATCTTCAGAGACAGGGTCTGCTGGCTGATGGCCACGGTTTCCTCGTCTCATGATTCTGCCAAAAATTTATATATTATTAAATTTTTATTTTGTTATCATCCACGAGATCCTAAGACTTAAGAGGTTTGGAAAACAATTTCTTAAACAAGACAATGATCTTATTGGAGATCTATGACATATGTCCGATAACAGATTTTTCTTTATCAGATCGTCCGTAAACAATCACTTATACAATAGGGAATTTTCTTCGGAAAACATTTCTATATTTATATAAAAGTTGCAATATGTACATAGAGCAGCTCGGCTCCAGAATTCAAAATCTCCTTAGTAGATGCATATGACGACGGTACTGGGCCATAGCCATGCCCTGATACAAACGTCCACTTACTGACAAGCGAGGTATTATCTTCCATTTGGGAATAAAGCAACTAAGGAGTCTGTAGACTTGGCATGAAAGTCTGAAATTCCGAGAGGTCGAATGATATAGAATGACGCCACGCACCATTTTCAGCTTTAACAGGATCATAGCCAATGAGAGGTTCTGCCACAGCATTGCACGGCGGTCGCAAAGCGGTCGCAAGAGGCGTGGACATACTGCCCTGCAAACCACTTATGCTGTCATCTCTCCGCTGGGTCAGGAAAATATAATTCCTCGAAATGGCTTGCGAGTCTTGCTCGGCTTGTTCGAGTTGAAGCGGAAGAGATGAGATGCTCGAAGGCGAACGCAGTCATATCTTGAGACTGGGTGAGGTCGGGAATACCAGATAAATAGGGAACTTCCATCTATAAAAATAATTTCTTTGATTAAAAACTCATCATTATAGAAGCTTAGGAATGAAAATACATCATGAAATTGCTTTTTCTGAGTTCTTATTATCAATTTCTGATAAGAATTTATTTATCTTTATTAGCTTTCAACAAAGCTCTGATACCAACTATGAGATCCCTCTGCCCCCTCCGCGCACCGGCGGATTCCCGGTAGTAGCTGACAGCGGAAGCAGCCCCCTCATGCGCGGGGCAGGGTTTCTCACTCGGGGCCTCACCCTTGAATGTCCGGGCACGAGACTAGGCTGGAGGTCACTCCGAAAACCGAAATCGAGAAAATTTCCCATGCCCGAAAAGCGGGGACGATTCCTCCTTTTTGAATTTTCTTAATGAGTTTTCTAACAAGATCAAAATCTAAACTATCCTCCACCTGAATAAACCAGATAGAAGGAAACTTTCACTGATATAATTTGATCATCTGAGCAATTCAACGCTTTTTTCCTAATCAAGATTAGGCATAGCCGCCGTTGATCCACTCAATCGAGAATTGTATCAGGGAATTAACTATCTACTCGAATCCTAGCGTAATCCTAAGATTTTTCAGTTTGATTATTAAAACTCCACTCATTCCAGCCTAACCCCATCCGGCCCATGGGTTAGCCACCACCCTACCACTGGAATCGGTAGATCCAAACAAGTACTCACCTACCCATAATTGAAATGCCTTTCTTAACTTTAGCTTTAGAAAACAGATACGCACACACTCCTCTTTAAAACTTTAAAAAAATCCATTGACAAACAATTTACTGGTTACACATGTCATACTTCAAAATTTCCATTGAGTCTTTGTTTCTCACAAAACATTATCACTCTGGACTCTCCGTTGAGACAATAACATTGGTCTGTCATACAATATCTTCCTCGACATACGAATGGGTGTCCTCGGCACCGCGAGCCCGTGCATCGCCTGGTCAAAACCCTCCAGGATCCTCCTTAGGTGTCCTGGCAGACCGCTTCGTCGGCCCTCGTCCATCGTACCGAAAGCGCACCATTTTAACCATATCGAGGCTGGTCAAGACCTTGGCAGGCTTTGCCGCGTGAGCTGTCCCTGGAACACTCCCTGCCAGCTGTTGCAACCGAACTTCCCTTAGATAAACATATATGCCAAATGCTCCCTCCAGCATTCTGGCGTAAGATAGTCTTTTAAGAAAACAGGGTTTCTATGCAAGTTTTGTTTTGATTTTTGTTTGAAAACCATGAATAATCTTAAATCCGTATCCCAATACTTCTAGATCCAGGTCTGAATTCCAAACAGAATTCCTCGAACTCTGTTAACTTGATCCTCAGATCAAAATCAAAAGTCTTAACTGGTTTCAGATTCTGTGGGTGTTTTGAGTGCATTCTTCCTGAACTGATCAGATCGTCATTAACGAAGGGATTAGGTCTTGGTCAATAGTCTGAATCAGAGTTTGGGTGGTCCGGAAAGATTCTTCCTAAACTTTCTTTCTTGAAAGGTACTATTTCAATTTCTCTTTTTCTAAGTTTCGTTCGACGAATATTTGCTTACAGATTTCTAAAACATGGATTTCTTAAAAGGAATAAAATAATCATTTATCTCTCGATCTCCGACTTCGATAGTTTAATTGAATTTTCTCATTTCCATCTTAGTGAATATGAAATGGTAGAATTTCCTCTCACATATTATCTACCTATTCATTTTTCTAATTAATTATAAAAATTAACAGAAGATTAAAGAGAATCCTTATTTAATTATAAAGATTCCATATGCATCTAATTATGCATAAAATCCGATTTTGATGAAAGTCACACTTTTATCATCATAGAAATCATTTATAGTGAAATTCACTCTTTTAAAAAATATCTTTTATGCACCCATTTATGCACAAAAACCATTTATGATGAAAATCTCACTTTTAATATAAAAAAATATCTTTTATGCACCCATTTATGCATAAAAACCATTTATGATGAAAATCACTCTTTTAATAAAAAAAATCTTTTATGCAACCATTTATGCATAAAAATCAAATATGATAAAAGTAACACTTTTATAATAAAATAATAATCCTTTATGCATACTTTTATGCATGAAAATCAATTATGATAAAAGTAACACTTTTATAATAAAATAATAATCTTTTATGCATACTTCTATGCATGAAAATCAAATATGATAAAAGTAACACTTTTATAATAAAAAAATAATCTTTTATGCATACTTTTATGCATAAACTAGTGTGCCCCATAAACCTTTGGATGGCCTTTGGGATTTTAGGTCTTTCGAGTTCTAAAATAACTAGGATCTTTCCTTTGTTTATGGTTATTCCCTTTTTAGATATCATATGCCCTAAGATTCTACCATGCCTAACTATGAATTTATACTTTACTAAAAGAAGCATAGCCTATGGTTTGGCACCTCTCAAAAACTTGCCGTAGATCAAGGATATACTCTCTTCCCAACTTTGAGTTCACACAAAGGTCATCCATGAAGACCTCTAAGAAAACTTGGTAGATAAGGGATATGCTCCCTTCCTAGCTTTGAGTTCATACAAAGGTCATCCATAAAGACTTCTAAGAATTTATATAATTTTGTTGGAATGGTTCTTTAGGTTCACCTTGATGGTACTATCATCTTGTCGGAGGTAGATGTCATTTTTTCTCCAATCATGGATTAACATCATTTGGTGTATGAATGGGTGTCCAAGAATCACATTGTAATTAGGATGCCCAAAGTCAACATCATTTGGTGTATGAATGGGTGTCCAACAATCACATTGTAATTAGGACACCCAAAGTCAACAACTAGCAAATGTATACTCATAGACTAGGCCACATGACATTACTTCCACCTCCTTAAGAATTCTTATCGATATTCCTAAATTACCATCAGTTAAGGACAATCTTTGAAGGTTTGAGGGGCAGGCTCCCCCATCTTTGCCACATGTCTTCGGTGGCTATTCTCACTCTCTTGTTTCTCCATCTAGGATCGTAGATGTGATCATGCCATCCAATTTGATTGAAATTCTGATAGTTATGTTGTCACCTTCAAAACACTTACTCACTATGCTACAGGCATGTCTTTATACATCTTTAATGGGTTTTCCTCATTTTCTTGGTCGTAGATGTGGTCATGCCATCCAATTTGATTGAAATGGTGATAGTTATGTTGTCACCTTCAAAACACTTACTCACTACGCTACATGTACGTCTTTATACATCTTTAATGGGTTTTCCTCATTTTCTTGGTCGGTCTCATCTAAGTCCCCTAACGGCTTGGGTTGATTTTCCATCCATTTATGAACTTCATCCTAGGCTTCTGTTTTCTTTTTTAAGTACTCAGCCATAGTGATGGTCACAGGGGTAGAGAGGATTGCTCTCATTTCTTTCTTAGACATTGGCTATGGTTGACTCCTCATATGAGCCAGTGTATGAAGGCATGGTCTGCAGTCAGTTTCTTTTTTATTGTCATGACACCCACACCCATTTTGACTCATTTCCTTTTGTGTTTTCTCCTAGCATGATTCCCATTGATTCCTTGAGCGCAAGCTTCCTCTTGTGAATCTCTCATTCTCTTAAAATGTGCTCATGTAGCACTCTCAGGTTTTCCATGCCTTAAGGCTCTAAAGGCTTACAGGTTTCTTCTTTGGTTCTAAGCTCTTTTAGCACTTTCTTATTCTATAGTTTTTGTCCTAAATGGTCTTTTGATAGTTGGTCTTTTCGTGATTCCTAGCTCGAGACACTACCTTTATGGGATACTTCTAAGATTGGCTCAAGAGGTCTCGAAGCAAGAATCTTGTGTGGAAACAACATGACTGGTCTCGGGGTCCCTCTATTTCTAGTTGGATTCGCTGCACCATGTCTTGTGCTTCACTTAACCTCAAGATCTCCTCTCTTGGGTTTGGGTGTATTGTTGTAGTTTCTTTGGAAGGGTTCTTCGTATTTTGGTCTTGGTTTGTATTGTCCTTCCACTGGTTTCTTGGCTATTTCCAATTTTCCCTTTTTTACTCTTGGGGGGTTTTGATGTTAGAAGATATCGTGGACATGGCTGCCTGATCATTGAGAGTCAGGGTATTTGACATAGACGTCAGGTGGGTTAGGAGGTTCATTAATAGTTAGCTTTCTCTCCACTAGCTTCGTAGGCGTGGTTCCTGACGAGGCCGGTGGAGGAGGTAACATTGGAGGTGGAATCTCCATGTCCCTATAGGGATTCCTAACAATAATTGGGTCTATGTTGGTGTAAGCTGCATCTGCACCACTAAGAGGTGGTGTTGGCAAAGCCAATGGATGATTGGTATTTGCAAAGCCGGCACTCCTATCATTCTCATCATACTTTGGACGTGGTAGCAATTATAACACACCACGTCATTTTGCATTTAGGAGCTAAACGAGGATGGCTAGCCTCCCTTGGAGCGTCCTTGAATACTCCTTTGATCACAACATTTTCTATGTCTTCGACATTTCTGGGTTTGGGTGCTTCGGCCTTTTTGAATCTTGGTTCTTAAAGCTTGGCTCAATTTTGGTTAATGATTCCAACCTTAGACTATCTATGGATGGGATGCTCATAAAGTTATCATCAAAGTCTATGGCATCCAAGCAACACTCCACTAGCATCCAATGCCTCTTGGCATACAATGCATCATGTAGTTGTTTTCTTCTCAATCCTTCCAAGAACAACAAAAATAGCCTAGTCTGGCTTGGCTTTTCCTCAATAGGGCACATGATGTTGAAGTTCTTGAGACGATTAATGTGGTCTCTTACTATTGCGTGTTCAAGTTGCTTGAATTGACAGAGTTGAGTTATTGAGCTATGCTTGACACATGTCTTATAGAATCCTATCATAAATGCTAGCTCCAAGTCTTCCATCACTTCTCTTTGTGAGTCCTCTGGCATTTGAAACCAAAGTAAAGCATCGCTTTCTAAGGTTAAGCTAAAAGCATCTATCTTTGTTCGAGGATTGGTCACCCTTTCGGTGCTGTACAAACTTACTTGAAAGCAGGCAAATGGTAGTAGGGATCTCCCATTCTATCATATTTGAAAATCAGCTTAGCTACTATGAGAAAGGGTCTTATCTTAGGATGTCCATACTCCATTTTCTCTCTTAGTTCCCTTGTGGGCCTACCTCCCCTACATTAATGGGAGATGCCTAGGATCAAGGGGATGCTTCTAACCTTTTCACCAAAGTTTTCCCCAAGTTTACTTAAAAATCTAATAACCTTAGACATTGGCATGATTTTGTGAAATACATCTTTGTTAGGCTTCTTTGTATCATAAAAGCGTCTTTGTCATGTTGTAAGTGTCTAAAGAATATCTACACATCTTTGGTGGCAAGCTTGTATGTACCACAAGGAAATTGACAACTAAAGCCAAGTCTATATAAGAGAGCTAGAAACAGTAATGGGTGCCCATAAGTCACTTAATCTTAGGTGGCCTAGTGAGAAAAGACTTATGAAATATAAAAGCCAATTCCTCCTGTTTGTAACTTATTCTCATCTTTCCATTTGTGCAATAGATTTGAGTGTTTTCTCCACTCTCTTTGCCTGGCCACCCTTGTGAGTGTGTGTGGACATGCTATTGCGTAGGGTTTGAAAAGTAGAAACATATGCACAACAAGGCACTCAAATGGCAGGTGAGCACTCTATTACCTATGATACACATAATGCTAATAATTAGGAAGGGCTTCATACCATCAAGTTAAGGGCCGTCATAGTGCTATCCAAACACCATAGCAAGATCTAGAAGTGGAGTTAAACTATTGACTCTGGATAATGATGCGTAAAGTGTGAGGTATAGAAAGTGAGATGGCACATTCCATGTGGAGGGATAATATCTTAAGGCAAACTAGTAGAAACATATTGATGGTGGGTTAATGATGCATAAAGTGGAGTTGAACTATTGATTATGGTTAATGATGCATTAAGTGTGAAGTATAAAAAGTGAGATGGCACATCCAAGGAAAATTAGTAGAACATATGCACAACAAGGCACTCAAATCGCAAGTGAGCACTTTGTGTTACCTTTGGTACACATAGTGCTAATGATTAAGGAAGGGGTTTATACCATCTAGTTAAGGTAGATTAATAGAAAGTGAGATAACACATTCCAAAGTGAGGTATACCATGTCAAAGCAAATTAGTAGAAACGTACAACAAGTGATTCAGATTGAGAGGGAGCACTCTGTTAAGTGAGGTGTTGGTCATAGAGAAAATGTTGCTCAAGATTTTCATAAATACGAAGTAATTTTAATAAAACGCATGGATTTACACATCGTGTGTTAATAACTGAGATAGAGGCTCACATAGTGCCATTAGCTAAGGAAAGGGTTAGATCATGACAAATAAATAGAAAGTGAGATGGCACATTCCAAATGGAGTTACCATAATTCAAGGCAAATTAGTGGAAACATACACTCAAATTGAAAGAGAGCACTATGTTACCTTAAAGCTTAATGCTTACAATTTTGTACACCCACTTTACCGGTTGGAGAGCCCACCTTCTGCACAGCGTCCGTTCAATTGGCTTAATTCCTTGAAGAGACTTCTCATCAGCAAAACAAGGAGAAGAAAGTACTCCCATCAAAGCATGGTATGAGTAGTTGTGGTGGCGATCACAGTGTGTCAATAAACACACAAAGATGGGCCAAACAATCTGATCTCTATAAAGCTATGGAGTAGAGTAACTGGAAATACAAAGTACATTGTGAACGCATTCCATGAACACGATGCTTAGAACACTCAAATTGAAAGAGAGCACTATGTTACCTTAAGGATTAATGCTGAGAACTTTCTGAAGTACAAAGTATTTTGACAAATGCATTGATGTGGATGTGAATGCGTTTCCACTAACATGCCGCTATTGAAAGAGAGCATTATGTTACCTTAAGGATTTATGCTTAGAATTTTCTGAAATGAAGTATTTTGACAAACACATTGATGTGGATGTGAATGCGTTCCGTGAACATGTCGCTAAGATTCTAATAACACGATGCTAAGATGCTGCTAATAACTGGGAAAGGGATTCACATAGTGCTAATGACTATGGAAGGGGTTCATAATGCATATCATCAAATCAAAGGCAAATTAGTAGAAATTATGTATTGTCTCGCAAGAAAAAAAATATTACAATATGATAAGCAAGGGGCTTACTAGGATGTGCACCTCCTCCTCTTCCTTCTCCCCTATTTTCCTATTTTCTGCTAAAATTTGGAGCTTGGGCTAAATTAATTAGCGATCACCATCTCCATCCCCATCCCCATCGCACGCACGCAAGCAAGCAAGCGAGAAATCGCCCACAATCCCCAATTTTTCCTCTGCACCTCCACACCCATCATCTCTACATCTTGCCACACAGCAACAGTCAGAAGCAGCAGAAAAATATAGAAAAAAACCAGAGAAAAAAACAGCGCACACAGAGAAATAGGCAGGGTTTTCCTCTGATCGAATTCCTGCACATCCTGCTTACCCTACCGCCATCGCTGCTCCTGCCGTCCTCGGCCTCTGATTGCTCTTCGCCCTTCAACACAGAAGGGCAGCTCCTGCAGTTCAAGGGTCGCTGGAAGAAGCAGAGATAAGAGTCCGCATTTTGAACCTGCCCAATTAGGGTTAGGGTTATCAAAGAAAACCGTGCCTCTTGTTTCATCACAGAGAATGCGCATGACTGGTGCGCCGTGGCCATGACCATGGTCTTATTGAATTCAGAAGCTAGCACTCCATCGCCGTTTGATGATTTCAGGTGTGTCTCTATACATGGCCCCATGTGTGTTTTCAGCTATCTGAACATCCACATTCTTACCACATCTTAATCTCATATAAGAACACATAAGCCTTGCTTATGTAAATGCTAATCCGAGTGAAACAAGCTGCAATTCAATGAAAATTAAAGAAAACATTGATCTAATTCATATGTGGCTGATAAGTTTAGGCATTTTTGGATAGCATATGCTAGGTGGTGTAGCGGTGGCAGTTGGTAATCATTATGACCAGGCTAAAACTGAGTCAGGTTTCTACTCATCCTTACAAGAGGAGCTTTTGTTTGATAAGTGACTTTACATGGGATGCCTATGCTATGCAGGAATTAAACGCTGTACCAGTCATCAGCTGGGAACTTCCAAGAGCAATTGTATTTAAAGCAACAGAGCGTAGAGCGCTACAATTAACTTCAAAGTGTCTGTCTTACCAGGATTCGCATACGGAGATCATATTACACAGGACACTTTTGATATACGGCGTCTTTCATTATTAAAGGGATGGCAAAGGTCACATTTTGGCTTGTATTTCTGACGTCGTCTTGTCACCTTTGACAGTAGTGTTTTAACTTCGATGCCAGTTTTGATGAATTGAAGTCATGATGGGGTCATGATGTGTGCTGCTATGACATCTTGTAAGGTGACATCTTAGTACTGGGACTTACAATTAACATAGGTCTGCAGAAGAGTTTCCAGAAACTTTTCAGCAAGGATAAATTATGCAGGCACATGCACAACTCTCAGGCCAGGTTCCAGCTGCTCAATTAGGTGGCGTTTCTCAGCAAAACATGACTACGTTACCATCTCAGGGTGTTGGGCGGCGTAGGACATGGCAAACAGAGGCAGATGTTGGTATAAGGCGAATGATTGTAGAGAAAATGTGAGTTTATTTTTGCATGTGATTGTGTTTTGAGTGTTGCAAGAAGCTGCTCAATTAGCTGCTTATTTGCCTGTATTTGCATCATTCTGGTCTTTTTATTAGTTCAATTACATGATGTGCACTACTATGACTAGCTTGTTTCTCTCGATTGGAGGCTTGATTATGTGTAAGCATTGGCATGCTTGTGCATGTGTGCGTACATGCTAGGCTCAACTCTTAGTGAATAGGTTACAAGACGGCACTTGCTGATCCTTTTTTTTTCAACCCCAGCTTGCTTCTGTTTCAGAAGCGAAAACCTCGGGTTTCTCCAGAATGGCAACAAAGACTTCCTGATTTCGTGAAGCGCTTAGAGGAATCTCTTTATCGTGATGCCCCCTCAAAGGTAATCCATCTGCAAAGGGATTTCTTGCCAAGCTCAATTTTCACCTCAGTCAGGAAATCTGATTCAAAATGTTGCTCGAAACTCTCTCTCTGTTCAGGAGGAATATTCTGACTTGTCCACACTGGAGCACCGACTTCAAGCTGTTGCGAAACGGATTGCCCCAATGCGAAGTAACCCCAACTTCACAGCACGTGGCATGAATGCCTCGTCGTCTTCTATGATTCCAACCCCAGGAGTTAGTGGGAGCACCATGATTCCCACCCCGGGGCATGAAGCTGCCATAGCACCGGCTTTAGGGACAGGTACAATAAATACCAATCCCAGTGGAACAAGTAATGTTATGGTATCAGCTGGTAACATGGGCAACATGGTTCCAACCCCTGGGCTCGGGCCTTTGCCTGCAATGTCAGGACATTCCATGGGAACGGCCCAGGGTGGTGGGCAAAATGGCCAAATCATGCCAAATATAAGCATTGCAAGTGCAAGCAATCCAATTAATGCAGGTTCTAATCTCGACATGGCCGGACTGGTGCAATCGCAACAGCAGCAACCATATAGTTCTGGATTGAGTGGGCACATGTATCGAAATGTGAACGGCCAACTAGGGGGAAATGTTGCTGGTAACATTCAGCGGGGGTATGTAAATGGCGGTCATAGTCATGGGCTGCAGCTTATGAGCAATGGGCAGCAGCACCTATCAAATGGGAACCTAGGGTATTCTAATCCTCCTTTGTACATGAATTCTGGCAATTTTGGGAACGTATCTGTACATTCTCAGCATCAGCACATGAATCAGCAACGGCAGCAGCATATGCCCATGCAATGTAAGTCCTTTAATAAACCTATGGCAGACATCATATCCATAGTTTGCATTTTGAAATAGATCCGACTGATTGTTATGCTGTTGGTTTTTTGACAGCTATACTGATAGTCAAATTGCTGCTTTTTCAGGTGACGGGTTTACTACTGACCTTGCAGGAACCGGTGCTTTTTATAATGCCGTGTCTAGTAGTCTCCCATCTGGCAGTCTGGGCATGCGCTCGCAGGGATCACAGACATCCAAAATGATACCTGTTCCTGGTTTACCTTCTCAGCAATCCAGTACCACGCAGGCACAGCCTCAGCCTCAGATACAAGCAAAGGCCTCTGGTTCCACAAGGAATCAGCAGCAACAACAGCTTCTTAACACAAAAGCATCACTCCATGTTCAGACTTTTTCAGAACTTGATGGTAGAAAGCAAACAGGTTCGGCTTCACAAGAGGAGGAAAGTCAACCAGCACTAGGCTCTTCAACTTCAACATTTCGGTCTTCGCCTGACGGCGGCGGACAGTCTCATCAGTTGCAGCATATTCAAAAATCGACACATCAGCAACAACGGCATCAACAGCAGACTACTCAGCATGTTAGTGCTCCTCAACATCTCAGGCGCCAGGTAGGCCAAAGTGAGGAGCAACATCAGCAGCATGAGCCACCACATCAACATGCCAGGCATCAATCACTGCAAGTATCTCCGCCTCAACCCCCGAAGAATGTTTTTAGCCTTGACGATGCTGAGGAGCCACATGGCTCACATCAAGTAGCTGCAAGTGGTGGCATTTTACAACCACATGCAGGAACTGGCTTTAATGCTTGTGCTTCAAGCACTCCAGCCACTGATGAAAGGGCTCAACAGTATCTCAAACAACAAAGGTGGCTTTTGTTTTTACGGCATGCCAGCAAATGCATTGCTCCAGAAGGCCAATGCCAGTCAACACCTCATTGTCACACTGTTAAGCAGTTATGGGCACACATTATCAAGTGCAATGTTCGGGAATGCCAATACCCTCGTTGTCATCCATCACGAAACCTTATAAGGCACCATCAGTTCTGCAAGGACTCACAGTGTCCTGTATGCGTTCCTGTTCGTCAAAAATTGCGAATGCAGGTTGGTCAAGGTCAATCTGTGCAAGCAAATAACTCTACTTCTGTTGGAATTGCAAGCACGGCAGCGAGCTTGTCTGGATCAATGCATAGGCAAGTGCAATCTAACAAGTGCCAAACCTTGCCTACCATGGGTATGGATATCCAGCAGCCTCCTCCAAAGCGGGCCAAAATTGAACCGACGGAACAAAGTCATTCAAGTTGTAATGTGCTCCCACAGGCTCAGACAGTGGTTCCTGTTGTCGAAATTGAAACTAACACAGTTTCAGTTAAAGTTGAGGGAAGTGATTCAGCAACAGGGATGAAATCAGATGCACATGGTCCGCCAGTTAACAATGCCGTCGCACACCTTGGAGCTCAGGTGAAATTTGAGGAGGCTAGCGAGTGTGATGATGACTCAAGAGCTGAGCAAGCACAACCAGTGATTTACAAGTCCGAGTCTTCTAACATAGTGGCAAGAAAAGCTGCTGTGCAAGTTAAGGAGGAGGTGAAAGAGGAGGCTGTTGGCAGCACATCCTCCTTGGGTAGCAAGTCAAAGAATAAAGGCATTTCACTTATTGAACTTTTCACTCCAGAACAGATAAGAGAACACATCACTGGTTTACGGCAATGGGTGGGTCAGGTATATGCTTGTAATTAAGAGTAAAGTTAACTTTCATTTATGTGATTTCTATAACCGTTATTATTTACACGGTTGCTTTTGTAAAAGGAAGGAATATGTGAGTTCTTTTTTGCTTAGGGACCATTTTAAAATCAGCTAAAAATAATAAACTGGTATTTAAGTAGCTCTCTCTCTCTCTCTCTCTCTCTCTCTTTTTCCCGTCTCTCAATCTTGATGTATTAATTCGGTCTCATAGACCCTTCTGTTCTTTTGTAAGATGTTAATGTAATTATCTTTCCTTTTCTTTTCTAGCCAACATAACCAGGCCTCTCACAGGGAAATTCTTCTCTTTTTTGGTAGAGCAAGGCAAAAGCTGAGAAAAACCAAGCAATGGAGCATCGGATGAATGAGAATTCTTGCCAACTTTGTGCAGTTGAGACACTAACTTTTGAGCCACCCCCAATATACTGTACACCGTGTGGGGCACGTATCAAGCGGAATGCTTTCTACTGGACGATGCAATGTGGTGAAACGCGGCACTACTTTTGCATACCATGTTACAATGATGCTCGCAGTGATACCGTGGAAGTAGATGGGCACAATTATCCCAAATTAAAGCTAGAAAAACGGCGGAATGATGAGGAAATAGAAGAGCCGGTATGAATCACATAAAGGCTCTAAGCATTGCTAATGCATTTTCACACCAATGGCATTGCTACACCTCTAATGCTTTGTCTTTTGGCCTTTGCAGTGGGTACAATGTGACAAGTGTGAGAAGTGGCAGCATCAGGTATGTGCTCTCTTTAATATGCGTAGAAATGAGGGTGGCCAAGCAGAGTATACATGTCCACAATGCTTGCTAGAGGAGATGGGGAAGGGAGAAAGGAAACCTTTACCACAGAGTGCTGTTCTTGGGGCCAAGGATCTCCCGAAGACCTTTTTGAGTGATCATATTGAACAACGACTGGCCAGAAGACTCAAGAATGAGAGACATGATCGGGCTCGAGCTCAAGGAAAGGGCTACAATGAAGTAAGTTTGTTTATGGAAATTGCAAATTTTGGTATCAGGTCATTGCTGCTAAGGTCTATTTTGACTGCTGAGGTCTATTTTGACTCTTGCTTTTATAGGTTCCAGGAGCAGATTCTTTAGTGGTCAGAGTTGTCTCATCTGTTGACAAGAAGCTGGAAGTGAAACCACGTTTTCTAGAGATTTTTCAGGAGGAAGATTATCCGACAGAGTTCCCTTACAAGTCCAAGGTGAGTATTTTTTTTTCAGACTTTTAGTCAGCTGCTTGGCACCTTCACAACCCTGTGTGATTACCTACAATAGACACATGTGCAAGGTAAATCAATGCAGTTTTCAAACATAAACAGGTTAAATCAATGCAAGCTAGACAAGCAATGACATGTGGGTTGCAGGAGCACACCTCCTCAATCTCTGTTTGTGGGCAAAGTTGTTAGGTTTGCCTAATCTTCTTTCCAAGCCTCTGTTTATCTAAAGGACAGATGATGGGAAAACTCAGTTCATGTTTATTGTGCCTGCTAGTTGGAGCACAAATGCATGCGCATGGTCCTGCAGCAGTGCTAGCCTTTGCCTGGCCGAGTCTGCACACTGACCTGTTTGTAAGCACTTCATATTGGTAGTGAACACCATGTGCCTGCACTTTCTTGTCTCTGTGCTGTATGAACAGGGTCATGGTTTGATTTGTGAGTGGGCCGTGTATTGTTGTTAGTGTTACTTAATACTTATGGAAGCATCGTTCTTTCAATCACTTGTAAGGGTAAAACTGAGAATATTAAAAGAAATTTGACAGCAGAAGACTTGATTCTCTCAACCTATCTACTGTATACTGATGAATTGGATAAAGCTTGATTCTCTCAACCTATCTACTGTATACTGATGAATTGGATAAAGCTTGTAAAATTACGAAGAAATGTGCTGAATCTGCTAGAAACCAAACTACTTATGGAACTCATCATGATAAGAGCAAGACACTTTCAACTCCCATAATTTCATGCAGTAGGAAGCTCTAGACTGATCTGCATTAATTGCTGATATTCGGGATGAATCTGATATTCTTCATGACTGATCAGCTTGCTGCTTCAAAAGACTTGTGGAAGATGGGGAGAGAGGGGTTCTATCTATAGAAAAAATTGGCCATCATCAAGTTAGTTAACTTTGCATTGATTTGCACTATTTGCCTTAATTTTCATTTTGCATCAATTGCATTCACTCTTTGGTTGGCAGCCTATGGTTGCCTGTTCTGGGAACCCTTTCTCACACTAATAACCTTTTTTGCCCCTGTATAGATCAGGGCTTGCAAAATGGGATACTTGTTATGCCAAGTTTGAACCCTAGTGACTAGGTTAGCATGACGCATGCATATGAGTGTTGGAACTTATGCGTGTGACAATTGTCACTGGTTTGCTTGCCCCCTTTGGAATAAAACTCAGGCTGTATGTCTTCACTGCTAGGTTGAAGTTGCTGGCTTATGCCATGTTCATTTGATATGTCCCTTCTCCCGGTGTTGCATACTTTTTTCCCCCCCCACGATTAGATCCTTATGTAGACCCACCCAAGGGCGGAGAGATCTAGGTGCCAGCTGCTGGGGGTTCAAACTCGGGATCCCCCATCACCAGGTGAAATCCTTAACGACTAGGCTATGCTGCCATCGTCCTGGGAGCTGCATGCTTGTGCAGATATTAGTCCATGCTTTGAGTAGCTCTGTCTGAAGCTGTTAAACAATGTGGTGGTTTAAGTTTCGAGAGGACCTTGGGTTTTGGATTGGTTTACCTTCTGGACTTATAACCAAACTTAAGTTGATGAGATTGAATATAAAGGGGCTCAATTGTTGCACTTTGATGGTCTCACCCAAAATGAATGATTTGGAACCACCAGGTGCTGTTGCTGTTCCAGAAAATTGAAGGTGTAGAGGTGTGCCTTTTCGGGATGTATGTACAAGAATTTGGTGCCGAATCGTCACAACCAAATCAACGTCGTGTTTACCTTTCATACTTGGATTCTGTAAAATATTTTAGACCTGACGTAAAGACGGTCAATGGAGAAGCTCTTCGCACCTTTGTATATCATGAAATTTTGGTATGTATTTAAAGAGACTTGAAAAGGCCGCCCCTTTAAACCACTGAGAAGGTGGCATCGTTTATCACATCTCCTTTTGATTCAGTGATTGCATCATTGGTTACTAAGATCGTTTGCTCTTTTTTCAAAACAGATAGGGTATTTGGACTACTGTAAGACAAGGGGTTTCACCAGCTGCTACATCTGGGCTTGTCCACCCTTAAAAGGAGAAGATTACATACTATATTGTCACCCTGAAATACAGAAGACCCCGAAATCTGATAAACTGCGGGATTGGTATGTCTTTTATTTACTTGTATAAGATGGCGTTTGCCATTCTAAGCAAGTTTGCCGAATTTCCTTGATATGTTTCTTCCTGTTTATGACACTGACATGAGTCTTTATGCATGCTAGTATCCACAGGCATACAAACATCTGCTTGTGTGTATCCCATGCTTGTGTTTTGCGCGTGTGGGTGTGCACATATTCTATTGTCCTCTGTACAACCAAGATGTTCATGACTTTTGCAAACTTACTAAATCTTTTCGAGCAAAAAATGGTAAATCGTGGTCAAGTATTGGGGTATGACAACCCTATAAAGATATTTAAGAACTTAGCACCAAATCATTACATAATTTAGCCTACTCTGCAAACTCCTAGTGCATATCAGTTGCCTCTAGCCGACTCATTGGTGCGAGATCCCAATAAACCTGTGAACTTGTGTTGCTGCAGTCTTGACACAAAAAGGTTTTCTTATTTTTTGTTAACTTGTTACTAAAGAATCTGTTCTTCCAAGTTAACCAACTTGTGTTGTCTCCCATCCTAAAGCCTGTCTCCTCCAAGTCATTCTACATTCCCAAACATGGTTTGTCAAAATTCCATCTCGGAGACTAGAGGTTTCTAATAGGCAACCCTTCTGTTTAAACCATTGTCTTAGTCTAACCTTGTTCAAGTTACTTCCAACCCATCCAATAAGGTCTTTCCATTTAGGTAAGCTTCTCATAATGACATAAGTCAAATTTAGTTCCTCTTGTCATTGTCACTAATTACGGGCATTTCAACATCATATTGCCCATGACAAAATAGGCTCCAAGAGCTTAGAGAAATCTCATCAACGAGTTCTCACCATTGTGCCACAAAGAACGCAACAACTGATTGAAACTCTCCAATCTAGTATTGGGACCACGTATGTTATGTACCTAACACTAATCCTTGGGATTAGGTTCTAATCTGGTTAAGGTTGGGGAGCCCTGGGATTAGGGAAAGGCCACAAGCAGTTTACAGGTGTCTAGGGTTCATTATTAGTGATAATCCATGGTTACTGGCTTTATAGTTGGATTGTTATTTAGCAGCAATAGTCACTATATAAGTGCTTATGGGTTATCATGATTCATTTAGTCATATTACTTGACTGATGGTCTGGGCTGCTTGGACCAGACTCCTGCCATAGACATGGCAGTTCATAGGCGGTCTTGCCGAAGGTCCTTTAGGACAGGCTTTGGTGGTATGGGATGCTAGCGTTGATTGGCTTGGCCTGTGAGGAGTGGAACCTTAGCCCTTGGCTTGGGGGGATTCTTGATGGAATCTACGGTTGGGAGGTGAGTTTGCGTGCACCCTTCTATATGTTTTAACCTTGTGTGTTAGCTTATGTATGAGGTGGTCCTTGTCAGAATACGCAGCGGAGATGATGACCAGATCTGGGAACACGAGAGCGAAATGCAATGCAGAAAATAACAGCACAAGGGAGAGAGAGATAGAGGCGTGTAACTCTGCTGTATATACACAAGAAGATCTTAGAATGATACAAAAATGAAAAGGGGGCTGGGGGCCATTTTACATGCCCCCCAACAGCAGTCGGCCTGCTGTAGGGCAGCCGACAGGACACAAAAATCCCCACGACTGTAAAATACACAGTCGGCCAGCAGCCAGCATCAGGGAAGTCCACGACTCATGCAAATCAGTCGGCCACCTCCAGAGTCTCCACAGATGTAGTCGGCCAGGTTCAAGGTCCTCCTGCCACTACAAGATTGCCTCCCATGCCACAGAAAAATAGGGAAAAATGGGGGAAAAATATGGAGCGGGGAAAAATGAGAAAACACCTAATAAGGGCGGGCACACCCACAACAAAGGCCCTGGTGTATATGTATAGACAGGAGATGACTTCTAACACCCCCTCTCAGCTTTTGGCTGTGAAACCAACCACAGGGAGCTGGGGTGCCGCCTGAGCAAATCCTGAGATAGCGACTTCGTGAAGAGGTCCACCGTACTATCCTCCGTCAAACAGCACTCTAGCAAGATGTCATCAGCAACGATCTGTTCATGAATAAAGTGCCTTTGGATGACCATGGGTTCCTCTAGTGGAAGCCCAATCCTGCAATGCAACCTTTGCATCCTCACCACCTCACAAGCAGCATCACAAGCAGCCCGGTACTCTGCCTTTGTCGTCGACAAGGCAAAAGATGACTGCCTCTTACTGCTCCATAAAACTGCTCCTGGGCCTGAAGTAGATCTCCTCGTGTCTGGATCTCCTCCCCAAACTGAGTCACTCCAACCGTGGAGTCGGACTCCATCCATCAATCCCCCTCCTGTGTAAAAGAGTCCATGATCCTTCGCATGTCGCAGAAACCACAAGATATGCAATCCTGTCTCCCAAAGAGTCATCTGCAACCATGAGCTCAACAGCCTCATCAAGAAGCTCGCGTCCAATCTGGTGTGTCCATCAACCAGATCAATGAACCATTCTGCTTCTGAGTCAAAGAGGCATCACACTGCTCACAAGGATCAACACCTGTTACGGTGCAAAAACAAGTCCTGGAAACCTGTTGAAGACCACGCAAGGCCTTCTGAAACCTGTCAACCACCCCCTCTGAATCCGGAACCACAAAGCCTGGAGTATGCACCTCCTTCTGCAAGTAATCAACTGCCACCTGCGTGGCTTTCCCAAAGGTCCCCGTGGAAAGAACATCCTCATCTACAGGAGGTTCTTTGTCCCGAACACTACGAGACATCAGAGCATAAGTTACTTGTTCAGTTTCCTCTGACTGACGAACACAAGAACTACCAACATTAGTATTGGAGAGTTCTTGCCAATTGTTGCCATCTACTGGCAAGCTATCCACCATCTGGTCCCGGAAAGCCTGCACCTGCAGCGTATCCACACTTAAGTGGCCATTACCAGATAGCCACTCATCACAAACCTGAGGACCTGGGACAGAGAGTATTGAAAGCTTGTAAACTCCATTCTCCACTCCGCCTTTCCAAACCACTTGGCCTGTTGCTTTGTCCCGGAGAGCAACAAAATGCTCATCAAACTCCACCCGTACGCCAATCTTGCAAACCTGATGCACTGACAATAGATGAAAACCAAGTGACGGAACATACAACACCTGGGAGGAATGCTTCCCTCCTCTGCCACATCGGGAGCTATCTCCATCCTGCCCTCACTGTGAACTGGGATAGTGGATGTATCCCCAGTAAGAATGTGACCAGAATACTTGCAGAGATCCTGTAAATCAAAACGGGAAGGTGTCATGTTTTTGGATGCACCACTGTCTAGAATCCACTCTCGAGTATCCGTTGCGGAGAATCCTCCAATCTCCTCCTTGCCTGAAGAAAATGAAACATGTTCATCACCTCCAGGTGCACAAAAGCTGGAGTTTTCATGATTGCTGCTGAGGAATCTTCACCCTTCTCGGTCTTCCGCTTGGGACATTGCCTCCAATAGTGGCCTTTCTCGCCACAATCATTACAGGTCCTCTCTGCCTTTAGTTTCTCACAGTCAGCGTCGGTCTTCTTCTCAGAAGACTTCTCCGAGAAAGCCTTCCCTTTGCCTGTGTTACGGCCTTTCGACCGTTGGCCAGTTAAGGCCTCCGAACCTCCACCTTGAGGAGGGTTCGTGAATCGTTCCTCCTGGTCCAAGACCATGGGCACAAGCTCCTCCCATGTGATGGTGTTGAGCTTGCCATTGGTAATCAAAGACGAGTAAAATGCTGAGTACTGAGAGGGCAAGTGTGACAGCAACGTTATGGCCATGTCCTCTGACGATATCTCCTTCCCAGCCTGAAGAACTTCTTGCTGAAGAGCCTGCAGCTTGTTAATATGCTCCCGCATCGTCAATGACTTTGCAGGGCTCATAACCCGCATCTGTACTGCCAAGGAAATCCTCTTCATGGGCGATACCCTGCTGTAAAGAGAGGCCAAATGCTGCCATATACCTCTGGCCAGCGTCATATGCTTTACATGATTGATTACCTGCGGTGTGCAGTTGAGAAAGATAAACGAACGGACCCTGGTGTTGACACGATCCCACATCTGTGTCCGAGCCTCCCGGTCCTTTTGGATCGACGGTAACTCCCCTTCCTCTACTTCCGGCCGTGGAACCCCAACAACGACGAAATCAGCGAGGTCGTAAGACTCCAGAACAGATTCCATCATAACCTTCCATATGCCGTAGTTGATCCCGTCCAACTGACGGTCCACCGGGAACGTGGGGAGTGTCGGGATCTTCACATGCCTCTTGGCCATCTCAAACAGATCTGCCATTGCGGGGATGTACTCTGAAAAGGGTGGGTGGGTGGGAACAAAGAAGAACTAACACCTGCAAGTGGCTGTCCAGCAAATCAGCCCGCTGTCCTCTTTCTTCTCCTCTTCCCGAACAGTCCTGAATAGTCCACCAATCAGCAACACAACAGTCCCCCTCTTGCTCACACAAATCCCAAGAACTATCTAGAGCCTAGGCTCTGATACCATGTCAGAATATGCAGCGGAGATGATGACCAGATCTGGGAACACGAGAGCAAAACGCAATGCAGAAAATAACAGCACATGGGAGAGAGAGAGATAGAGGCGTGTAACTCTGCTCTATATACACAAGAAGATCTCGGAATGATACAAAAATGACAAGGGGGCTGGGGGCCATATAAAAAATGGCCCCCCAACAGCAGTTGGCCTGCTGTAGGGCAGCCAACAGGACACAAAAATCCCCACGACTGTAAAATACACGGTCGGCCAGCAGCAAAGGGGGTCGGCCAGCATCAGGGAAGTCCACGACTCATGCAAATCAGTCGGCCACCTCCAGAGTCTCCACAGATGCAGTCGGCCAGGTTCAAGGTCCTCCTGCCACTACAAGACTGCCTCCCATGCCACAGAAAAATAGGGAAAAATGGGGGAAAAATGAGAAAACACCTAATAAGGGCGGGGACACCCACAACAAAGGCCCTGGTGTATATGTATAGACAGGAGATGACTTCTAACAGTCCTATGAGTGCTTTGCAGTTTACGCGGGGCCCGACCTGTGGCATTTGAAAGCAAGAAGCTTGATGATAGCTGGGTTAGGTGGCATACTCAGGAGAAAGAACTGTATGCGGTATACACGCATTGAAAATTTGGAGACATTATTTGTTAGGTGGCATACTCCGGAGAAAGAACTATATGCAGTTGTACACGCATTGAAAATTTGGAGACATTATTTGTATGGATCCAAATTTGTTGTCTTGACTGACCATGCGTCGATCACATACTTTTGTGATAGACCTAAGTTGAGAGGGAGGAAGGCATTGTGGACAAAACTTATGCAAGACTTTGATATGGAGATTCATTATAGGAAGGATAGTCTGAACCAGGTTGAGTGCTGAGTCTGATTGATGGGTGTTTCAGTTGGTATTGGCAGCAAGTTCAGGCAAGAAGCTCCACAGTTTTAGACGAGGACTCAGGGGTCGTACCACTTGTTAGGGTGGTTGGTAGTCTCCGAAATGGATTATTGATAGAGTCTATGTATTGGATTGTGCTGAGATTAGGAAGAAGATGCTTTACGAATGTCATGTTTCTCCTAGAGCAGGTCATTTGGGGGTACATTAGACCTATGACTTAGTAAAACGTCGGATATTTTACTGGCTTAAGATGAAGGCGGAAGTCCAGGACTATGTGGTGAAATGTTCGGGTGAATAAGGCGGAGCACCTTAGAGCTGGAGGGTTGTTACATCCTCTAGAGATTCCTTTTGGGAAGTGGGAGAGTATTTCCATGGATAATAAGGTTGAGCGCCTTAGAGCTGGAGGGTTGTTACATCCTTTCGAGATTCCTTTTGGGAAGTGGGAGAGAATTTCCATGGATTTTATTGTCGCTTTGCTACGAATGAGCAAAGGGCACGATCATTGATGCTATATGGTTGGTAGTAGAACTCTAGTTTAGTGCAACACAGGAGGAGACCTTTGCTGGGGACAGTTGCAGCATAGCACGAGCAAGTTGCTCGACTTATGGGTTATGGTGATTGTTTCAGTCATATTACTTGACTGATGGTTTGTGCTTGGATGAGACTCCTGCTATAGACATGGCGGTTCACAAGCGGTCTTGCCGAAGGTTCCTTAGGACAGGCTTTGGTGGTATGGGACGCCAAGGCTGATTGGCTTGCTTGGCCTGTGGGGAGTGGAACCTTAGCCCCTTGCTCGGGGGGGATTCTTGATGGAATCTACTGTTGGGAGGTGAGTTTGCTTGCACCCTTCTATATGTTTTAACCTTGTGTCTTAGCTTGTGTATCAGGTGGTCGTATGGGGGTTTTACAACATAATACTCTGCTCCACAATGGATTTCCTGAGATAGGTCTTGAAGTTCAAACAAGTTCATGAATTTAGCCAACTAACCTGCTTAGCTTAGCTATCAGCCTAATCTTGGTATGAGCTGGAAAATCTTTGGCAAGAAAGAAGTAAGACATGTCTGGTTGGTGGCCTCCTGTGTGCAAGTGTGCTGTCGTGGCTCTCCATATGCCCACTAAAGTTGAAAGTCACACATTTTGGTTGGCGTACTTGTTGACTCTACTGGACTCTAGAATACTGAATCCACTCTGAATAGACAATAGTTGTACCCTCAAATATTATATCATGCTGGGCAATGAAGGGATTCTGCACTAGGGACCAGAGTTGGATTGGGTGCCCCACTTAGGGTCTCTTATATTCAGAGAGTGAGCTGAGCATTGCGTTTACCTTTCTAGGCAGTATTTTCTCCTAGGACCAAACGGCATGACTAATCCATTGCAGTCTAGATTTTTCATTTTCGGTTGGGAAAAGCGCTAATCTCAGCTTGATTCTTCACATTTGGCTCTCCTTCTCCAGCATCTGGCATAGGAATAGCCAGCATGCAGTCAGTGCAGAGCAATCCGTACAACATATACAGCTTTACAGATTCCAACAACAGTAGAAGCAGCTCCTCATACAACTTGTGTATCTAAAACTACTTCAATTTGCATTTTTTCAAATTTCTGCGTCTGAAGCTGTAGGCATCAGATCGTTATGGGGATTTTGAGTTGTGCGTGTCTTCGTGAGGTCGATCAAGGCCCTATGTTTATGATCTACTTTCTGGTTGCTGGATTAGATATTTGGCAGTTTGAGCAGAAGTCCACACCTCAACATATGGGCTCTTGCATTTGATGTGGTCTGAGGTTGCGTTCTTGGCACCCCAAGAAACTAGATGAATGTGTTTACTTCATGAGTATATCTGCCATGTAAAGGGCCATATCTCCCATAGCATTTACAAGTGCCCACCTTAGCTGAGCATGGAGGAGCATCCTGGACCGTGCCAATATATAATGCCTCTAAAATGAGCCCTAGTGCACAAGGATTTGATCTCCAGATATCTGAAAAAGGAAGGCTCATAAATTTAGAAAGGTTTAGATCTTTTTGTATATACAACTCATTATATTTGTAAAACTCATGAATAAAAAGCTAAAATGTTAAATTTATAAGTTAGATTCAGATCACCCAAGAAGACAATTGATGTGTTTGCAATGGATGTCAAGATCTTGAGGTAGAAAATTTAACTGGCTTTTCTTAGCTTTGCACAGATTGCCCTAATTTTGTCTCAAAGTTTTTTCATCATGATTACGAATAGTTACTCCATGGTGTGGTTCTCTAGGAGATGGACATTGAGTTGCTCACCTAAGCTGCAAGCTTATTGATGGAAAGCACAATGCTCCATGTACAATAGAAAGTTTCTTGCATGTGCACCCCCCCTTCCCTCTTCCCTTAATGTTCTCATGATTGCGACTCTTATTTGGTTTTTTGCACAATCTTTTGTGCTAATATTTTTGGCATGAATTCCAATGGGCTTGCAGTTAAACCATGTTTTTCTTGTCAGGTATCTCACAATGCTCTCCAAGGCAGCTGATGAGGGTGTTGTTGTAGAAGTCACCAATATGTACGATCACTTCTTTGTTTGCACCGGTGAGGCAAAAACAAAGGTAACAGCGGCGCGTCTACCTTATTTTGATGGAGATTATTGGCCAGGAGCAGCCGAGGATATGATTATGCAATTGCAAGAGGAGGAAAGTGGACGCAGGCAACAGAAGAAAGGCAAGACCAAGAATGTAACTAAGAGAGGCACCAAGACGGCCGCACAGGCTGAGCTGGCAAGCAACGCCTCCAAAGATCTGCAGCTCATGCACAAGGTGTTTATTGTTTGAGGATTCAACTGTACATCTTTTATTCTTCGTTATAAACATGTCTCAAAGAGGAGATTGCCAATGGCTATGCAAGCTAGGGCTTTTGGATATTCTCACTGCTCGGATCTATGTACACCTGATTGGTTGCAATGGTTTTGCAGTTAGGAGAGTCTATTCATCCTATGAAAGAGGACTTTATTATGGTTCACATGCAGTATGCATGCACTCATTGCTGCAGCTTCATTCTTTCTGGGCATCGCTGGACCTGCAAACAGTGCAAGAGCTTTAATATCTGTGAGCGGTATGTTTTATTGATGTGATTACCAATATCTTTTTAAGATCTATTTCTTTTTGCTCATGGCTTACAGAGCATGTACTACAGCGAGGCCATGCGATACTTCCTGTGATTTGATGGAACGCATGAACTGGGGCTCTCATACTATCTTGGGAAACCAAAAATTGCGAGCATGCCGGGGATGTGTTTGAGACCACACTATGAGACAGTCAGTTGCTGGCTACGCACCTAGGAGGCGCCCATGCAAGTTGCATGGGCTATTGGGAGGGGCCTGTGTTGCTAGACTCTGCCTAACAAGCTCTCACTTCCACAAGGGACGACGAGGTTGGGGAGTTCAAGACAGTAGGGGCCCTTTGGACTAAATATGTCCTTTCATCTTCCACACTTTCTTTGTATGTGGGATAACTTGACATATCCCTCGCCATGTTGCAATCCCGTGAGATGTGTACCTCCAACATAACGTCTACGAAAGATCCAAAGCGTCAATGAGACCAAAAATGATAGTAAACTGGATGTCAAAAACACATCAAAATGTTTTTTTTTGGCAAAAGAAATAGGTCCCAAGCGTCAATGAAACCAAAAATGACAGTAAACTGGATGTCAAAAACACATGAAAATGTTTTTTTTTGGCAAAAGAAATAGGGCTCATGTGCCACATGGGCCAGACATATACAGTAAAACGGGCAGAGAATGTCAACTAGCTATGGCGGTGTTATCTCTATGGTATTGAAGCATGTCATAAAGGAAGAAGAAAGAAGTAAAGTAATATTAACGTCTGTAGAAGACCAAAATGACCTTTTAGACCCACCCAATACATAAGTGAAAGACCATGTTGGTCTTTGAGCTAAATCTATGGTCTAGAAAAGAAAACATACATGAAAACATCCTACTAATCAGCAACATACATGAAAACATCCTACTAATCAGCTTGTAATTTTGCAATGTTGAGCATCATTCTCTTGTGCTTTGCTAATAGAGTCTTGTACTGCAGATAGAATTTGGCTAAAGTCTACAGTGAATTGGTTAGCCACTTCAATATTACCGGAAAGCCTTGTAACTGGAATTGGTAGTGCTTTACCATAGGTAGTCTCAAAAAGTGCACAATCAGTAGCCGATTATGAGGAGTATTGTTATAAGCAAACTGGAGAAGATGAACGTACTTATCCGAAGTAGAAGGCTAGTGGCTCTAAGTAGGTCGAAGATAGTAGTACTATTTGGTACTATCAGTTTGTCCATTCGATTTTGGATGAAAGCATAGTACTATTTGGTACTTCAGTTTGTCCATTCGATTTTGGATGGAAGCATAGTCACAAAAAAACTCGTTTCATCATTTCGAAACCTATGAAACATTTCGAAGCGAAACGTTTCTAAAAAACCTTGAAACCTCTTGGTTAGGGAAGTTTTGGGGAAAAAAACGCATTTTGGGTTTTTTTTTTTGCACTTTTTTCCTTGAGTAGATCCTTTTGTAGTAGCAACTTGAGTGCCCATGGGCCCTTCTCTTCCTCTTCTTCTCCTTCCTCCCCCTCTTCTTCCCTTCCTCCCTTCTTCCACTTCCTCTCCTTCCTTCTCTTCATCCTTTTCTTTTTTTCTTTGCACTCTTCTTCTCCCATCTCTTTTTCTTCCTAATCCCAATTCCTATCTTCTTCATCTTCTTGATCCCATAGTTACAATCCCATGTTCTACAATTCCTAGCCACCAAAAACAAAATGGCACTACCTGGAATGTGTGGGATAACACCATATTCTAGTGGTTTCTGAATATATATATATATATATATGTGTGTGTGTGTGACAATTTCTGAATATATATATATATATATATATATATATATATATATATATATATATATATATATATATATATATATATATATATATATATATATATGTATGTGTTTGACAATTTCTCTAGAAACTAAAAACCCTAATTCAGTCATAAACCTTGCGGGCTGTGCATAAATGATTTGTGGACTTAAATAGAATTACCTTAGAGCTTTCTAACAAGCTATCAACCGTCCCGATCGGAATTCGTTTGGTTGGTCAAACTGGCATAGCTTGAGTGCACACAAATCTGGAATGACTGCGGCCATGTCAATCCCCGCCGCTAGCAATTGTCTAGCTTCTGCTACCAACTGAAACCCCCACTGGTTTCATTATCTCTACACACACACACACACACACACACACACACACACACACATGAAATATAAATATATACATATACATATATATGTACACACACACACACACACACACACACACACACACGTGTGTGTGTGTATGTATATGTATATTTTATTAGCATATATTACATGGTTTTAGTGCCACATGTGAGCAGGGCATAACTAGGGACACTTTTTCCCTTTGGGGTTTTCCCCCTAGCACACATGGTGTGAAAGGACACCTTTTGTTATTGTTGTTGTACTTTGATATTATATGTGGGTTGACTTCTCAGCTCCACACACATTCCAATTGTCACCAATTGGCCGACCATTTGGTCCATCTCCAGTTTTTGCGTCTCGTTCACTTGAGGCCAGGCCGGTGTCTCATGTGAAGAGGCCAGTATTTTGCTGACATGGACGAGAGCCAGACTGGTGCCACCCGTGTGTTAGCAGGATGGTGTCGTATGGACGGGAGCCAGACTGGTGCCACCCGTGTATGACCTGGACTGTGTTCGACCCATGGGATTGTCACGCCATGGAAGAGCCAGTATTCGTGCCGTGTTTTGCCTATGGGACTGTCACACCATAGGGAAACTCGTGCCTGGAACTGTGTCCTACCTATGGGACTGTCACTCCATAGGAAGACCAGGTTTTTATGTTTTATGTTGTGCCAGTTTTTGTGCCGACAGATATTTTGTACTTGTTCCATGAACGGGAGATATGTCCATGTTACTATTTGCACATGGAACCTGGTTTGCATGTTTGAAACTGTTTTCACATGACATGTATTTTTGTGTTTGCTTGCTTGACGTGTTACTTACTGAGCGGGGACGCTTGCCAGTGAGTCGTGAAGTCTGCTCTGTATTTTGACAAGTTTTGGTGCATGTGAACAGGTGGTAAGTATATGGCACATGTTATTTTAATGTTTCATATTTCTAACCCTTTTTGATTTATAAGGTCTTTTGTTCACACACACTTAAATGTGGGCACCACTTTGGGCACCCACTTAGGGGCCAAGGTGGGGAGCCCCACTTAAGTGAGTGTGGGGGGGGCATGGTCACCTACCCACACTGGTCACCCACATGCAAGCGTGGAAATCACTAGTGTAACTCCACCTTAATTTTTATAAAAAAAAGGCTTCCTCCTTCAAGCGTAGAGAGATCACCCGATTCCACCATCCTCGTGAAGATCAAGAAACGGCGACCATATCCTACGCTTCTGCTCCTACAGCAACCGGGCGGCTACCTCTGCTTCTTCTCTCTCAGTCGACTGCTTCTCCACATGCTGCTGAGTCTCCAGTACAGGCGGCTGTTCTTGTTGCAGGTGGTTGCGCCTACACCATCTCCCCTCCTACAGGTGGGCTGCGCAAGTTGCAGCCAGGCGTAGCTGAACTGCACAGGCTACGAATACCCCATAGGCTGCAGCCCCAGGCGCCTGTGTACAGCAGCCAGGCGTCCCTTTTCTCACAGGCAGCTGTGTGCACCTCTACAGCCAGTCGTTTCCTTTCTACACAGGCTGCGTTATATTCCCAGCAGGCTGCCTCCAGATGGTGCTGCTCTTGTAGGCGCCTGTGTGCTCACGTGCTGCACCTGTCTTCAGTAAGGCTTCCCACCATCTATAAGTGGACTGCCCACTCTCTACAGGAGGCTGCCTCTTCAAATCGACCGGTTCCTTCACGTTGTAGCCAGGCCTCTCCTTCCTTGCTAGTGGGTGCTCCTTCTCTCATAGCAGGCGGCTGTGCTTTTTGCGGTTGTACTTATCTTGGTGGCTGCACTAAGTTCACCACGAGGCGACTGTGCCATCTCAACAAGGTGGCTGTTTCTTCTTCACAAATACCTCGAGTATTGGACTTCCTTCTGTCACCCACAACAAGTAAGTGAATTTTCAGATTTAAATAAAGTACTTTGTGTTAAATCTGCTAAGGGATTCATTCCCCACGGTAACACCCGTTCGGTGCCGGGTAGTCCAAGCTCTATTGGAGAACCTCGGTCCAAAGGTGCTGAGATCGGGAGAGCCAGGCGTTAGTACGAGAGCGCTTGTTTGTGCGTGGTCTCGGAACACCAGTGAGGCGCTCTCCGCGGAGTCCAGTGAAAGCACAGGACCGTAGAGACTGGACCACGCTAGTGGTCGTTCTGCTTCGAGCATCTACATCGAATTTCGACTTCGAGCCTATTTGTTTGGTACTGTTTTCATATGTACATGGACATCATCTGGTTCTTGGAACCCATGGAGCATTGTATTTGTTAAATACTCCCAATAAATATATCATATATTGAGGGGGGGGTCGGCCCGTTCGGGCCCCAGTGAGTGCTGGTGTCCATCTTTCCATTTCATTTTCATTTCAATTTCAAGTTGTATTAAGTTGTCCATTTCAAATTTGTGGTTTTCAAGTTGTGTTATTAAGCGTGTGGGTGTCCAACGGAGTCTTCCCACTTGACGGGATCGGTTTCATTGGTA
Source organism: Cibotium barometz (assembly GCF_041138505.1). Lineage (NCBI taxonomy): Eukaryota > Viridiplantae > Streptophyta > Polypodiopsida > Cyatheales > Cibotiaceae > Cibotium > Cibotium barometz. Next base: position 19,426,386 of record NC_141065.1, on the reverse strand, counting down.
TCAGAGCACGGTTGTTTCCCTCTTCCTAGTGGGGAAACGAACCTGTGTACTGGACATCCCGCTTTTAGCACACTTTAAACACAATGGACAGCCAAGGCAACCCTTTGGAAGTGCCAAATTCGAGGGGTCCATCTAGTGCCTCTCGTGGGTCTGATGCCCTGCGAGGAAGACACAAGCCCTTTGAAAGGGTTAATGATAGTGAATCAAAGGGTCAACTGTCTCCAAGAAAGACAGTTATGCTTGAACAAGAGCCTGATGCTATGAGGGCTGAAATGGAACATATGAGAAAACTTTTGCAGGCTCAAGAGCAAGAGTTAAAGTTTTTGCATGAAGATCCCCATCTGCAAAGTGCTATTGAAGCCAGGAAGGCTGATGCAATGGTAGATGTAACTTTTGAGTCTATGGCTCGGGAAGTGGGCAAGAAACCAAGGGAGTTGGCACTTGCCTACCTTCTCCGCAAAGGTGATATTAAAGAGGGGGATGACAAAGAGCTGAAATTCAGAAATCCACCTCGTTTGAAGCATGGAGATCCCGCATCTCAAAGGCTGAAATCTTTTATGCAAAAGGAAGAGGTGACAGTCACCTCTCGACATGCATCTTCTCCACAAGGCACAAAGCCTGATAGATATATGTATGCCAGTGCTCATGGAGGGCATGAAAGTCACATGCATGCAAGACATGTATCTCATGGTGACAGGTCTGCTTCCAGAAAAATTTTGCCTTCTGAATTGTCTCATGGAGAGACATTGCCATATGCAGGTAAGTCACATGCATCTGAGTTTCGAGTTCGTGGAGCACATGCCACCGTGCCCCATGAAACTTCTATGACGGCCCATGGAGCCCATGCAGATAGGGCTGCCCCGTTGGATAAGGGGAAAAGAAAAAGAGAAGACCATGAGCCTCATGCCAGAAAGCTCAAGGAATTCAAAGCAGGTGACAAATCTGTTAAATTTGATGTCTTTTATGGTGAACATGATGCTTCTAAGGTGTTAGCATTTGTGGCATAGTTCGACATTGCTTTTAGCGATGAGGACTTTACTGAAAAGTCAAAGGTACGCCATGCTAGCATGTTTTTGAAAGGGACTGCTGCTCATTGGTGGATCACTGAAAAGATCACCAAGGATCCCATTTCCACTTGGAAGGAATTTAAAGACAGATTCTATGCTCAGTTTTTGCCACCAAATGCGGAGCAAACTCTCACTCAAAAGTGGGACAGGCTGGAACAAAGAGACAATGAAAGCGTGCAACAGTATGTTAACAAGTTCTGGAAAGTGTTGCTGGAAGTGACTCCCTTTATGCAAATCACTGAGGATGAAAGAAAGAGGAAGTTTCGTTCTGGACTGCAACCAGCATATCGATCGGGCATTGAATTGCACCCGAAACATACGTTGCAACAGCTCACAGCTTCTGCTCTTGCTACAGAGCAATTGGTGCTCAAGATTAAACAGGATCAAGGAGGTTCAAAGGGGAAGGACAAGGCTGTCCCAAATCAGCAAAAGGGTGGACAGCCACCTAAAAAGAACTTCCGGGACACCTACAAGGGTGGTAAAGCTGAAAATAACACATCTAAAGATTAGGGCCCAAGGAAGAACAAATTCGGCTTAACCCCGGAGCAAAGAGAGCAATATGCCAAGGATGGAAAATGCTTTTCTTGTGGTAGCAAAGACCACATGTTTCGACAATGCCCAGATCGCAAACCAAAGCACGAGGACAAGCAGACCAAGGCTAATGTACATGCAGTTCCTGATGTGCAAGGAAATACAGGTCATGATGCAAAAGAGCGAATGGTTTGCAAGGCTTGGGGACAAATCAAGGATCAGCCCGCACTATTCATGTTTGATGATTGTGCAACTGATAATTTCATCTCTATGCAAATGGCAGCTGCATTGGGTATTGAGGTCGAGCATATGGGACCTCAGATTGAAGCCGAAGCTGCATTTATTGGTAAAGAGGTGCAGGTTACCCCATTGATAGGGAAGTTGCGCATCCATATCCAGGGCTACCTTGATAATGAACATTTCCTAGTTGCTCCACTGAATGGATGTGATGTATTGTTGGGCAAGCCGTGGCACCATAGGCTTGAGCCCCGCAAAGACTACAAGTCTAATATGATTTCTTTTATGCATAAAGGCCGCATGCATTTTATTGATGCTGGCAAAGAAGGGGATTCCATCCCACTTGTATCACACATCCAAATTAATAAAGCAATGAAAAAGAGTCTTTCAGCGTACTTGGTTTTTGTTCGTGATAGCCTTGTACCAAATCATCAAAATGTGGATGCTATGTCTAATGATAGGCTGAATTTTCTTAATGCATTCAACGACTGTTTGCTGATTCATTGCCAGGTGAATCACCTCCCCAAAGGTCCGAAGATCATCGCATAGATCTTGTGCCAGGTAGTTCTCCACCTAACAAACCCGCATACCGAGTGAGTGCTACACAACAAGAAGAAATCATGAAGCAGGTAAATGAGCTTTTAGAGAAAGGTTTGGTTCAGCCCAGTTCCTCATCTTACTGCTCTCCTGTCCTTCTTGTTTAAAAGAAAGACGGATCATTCCGTATGTGTGTGGACTATAGAGCTTTGAACAAGCTTACCATCAAGAACAGATTCCCAATTCCGCGAATTGATGATATCTTGGATAAGCTTGATGGTTCGGCTTGCTTTAGCAGACTTGATTTGAAGAGTGGTTATCACCAGATACGCGTGGTGCCACACAATGTCCATAAGACTGCATTCAGGACAGCCTTCGGATTATATGAATTTTTGGTAATGCCTTTTGGTCTCAACAATGCTCCTGCTACTTTTAATCGTATGATGGATAGGATATTCCGACCCCATCGCAAATTTACAGGAGTATTCTTTGATGATATCTTGGTTTTCTCCAAGACTGAGCAGGAACACAGAACTCATTTGGTCACAGTATTCGAAGAGTCGCGGAAGCATAAACTTTTCGGTAATGCCAAGAAAAGTGAGTTCTTCCTTTCAGAAATTCATTATTTGGGCCATATTGTATCCAAAGAAGGAGTTACAATGGATCCTCCAAAGATAGAGACCATTCGCAATTGGCCCGAATTGCAAAACGTACATCAAGTACGTAGTTTTTTGGGATTATGTTCGTACTATAGGCGTTTCATAAGGCATTTTGCTATGATTGCCACTCCTCTACATGATCTCACGAAGAAGAAAATTGCTTTCAAATGGACTTCAAAGGAACATGATGCTTTCTTGCAGCTCAAGCATGCTATTATATATGGTCCAGTATTGATTGTTCCTGACTTGCACAAGTCATTTGTGGTTGAGTGTAATGCTTGTGGTGATTGTATTGGCGCTGTCCTAAATCAAGAAGGGCATGCAGTTGCATACGAGAGCCGTCGTTTGCATGATGCCGAGCTTCATATGGATATCTATGAGAAAGAGCTCTTGGCTGTAATTCACGCCTTAAAGATATGGAAACATTATCTTCTTGGGGCTGAATTTGTAGTCAAGACAGATCATCAAAGCTTGAGATACTTTCTATCTCAAACCAAGCTTTCAGAGAAGCAGATGAGAATGGCAAATTTTCTTTCAATGTTTCATTTTCAGATTGTGCATACTCCAGGAAAGAAAAATGTGGTGGCCGATGCATTATCCAGGAGGCCTTATGTAGCTACGGTCTCAGTGGTCTCTCATGGCGACCTATCTGCTATGCGAGATTTGTATCATTTGGATGCTGATTTTTGCCATATATGGACTGATTTGTTGGCTGGTCATTCACATGCCTCTTATGTTATCAACGAGGGTTATCTTATGAAGGATAATTGCCTATGTGTGGTGAAGGATTTGCGTCCAAAGGTTATGGACGAATGTCACGCTCCACCTTATGCTGGTCATAGAGGTATTATGCCTACTACACGTATGATACAGAGGTATTTCTTTTGGCCGAGCTTGCGTAAAGACATTGAGGCTTATGTGCGTGCATGTATTACTTGCCAAAAGGTCAAATTTGACAGGCAAAAACCTCCAGGTTTGCTTTAACCATTGCCAATTCCCTCGCAACCTTGGAAAATTATCACTATGGATTTTATTATGGATTTGCCTAGATCCCAGCATGGGAATGATGCTATTTGGACTATTGTGGACAGGTTTAGCAAGCAAGCTCATTTCTTGCCCGTCAAGAAAACCATTAAAGCTGATCATATGGTAAAGCTTTTTCTTGCTAATATTTTCAAGCATTATGGTATGCCTAAATCCATTGTTGGGGATAGAGATCCCAGGACTACAAGCCTCTTTTGGAGGGCTCTATTTGATAATATGGGTACTAAGCTTAAGTTTTTATCAGCTTATCATCCCCAAACGGATGGCCAAAGTGAAGCTGCAAATTCAGCCGTGTTGGATTTATTGAAGTGTTATGTGGCAGATCAAAAGAGTGCATGGGAGAAGTATCTTCCACTTGTTGAGTTTGCCTACAACAATACAATCCATGCTTCCACGGGAAAGGCTCCGTTTGAGATTATCTATGGCAGAGTGGTCTTGCCACCCATCCTTCGTACAAAGGATGAGATTTTTGCAGCTGATGAATATGTTCGTGACTTGGATGTTGCCTTTGGTCAGGTGCGGACAGCCATCGCAAGATCTCAGGATAAGCATAAAATGGCTGCTGACAAGCATAGAAGGGACATGGAAGTCAAAGAAGGTGATTGGGTAAAGCTACCTGCAGGAAAGCTTTCCAGGAGATACCTTGTGAAGTTTAAGAATTATTTGCCTATTGATGCCAAGTGGGTAAATGAGGATTATTTTGTTGATTACCCGCAGTTATTACAGGCATATCTTGAGGCTTTTCAGTTGAGGTCAACTCTTTAGAAGCCCGGGGGGATGTCACCAATTGGCCGACCATTTGGTCCATCTCCAGTTTTTGCGTCTCGTTCACTTGAGGCCAGGCCGGTGTCTCATGTGAAGAGGCCAGTATTTTGCTGACATGGACGGGAGCCAGACTGGTGCCACCCGTGTGTTAGCAGGATGGTGTTGTATGGACGGGAGCTAGACTGGTGCCACCCGTGTATGACCTGGACTGTGTTCGACCCATGGGATTGTCACGCCATGGAAGAGCCAGTATTCGTGCCGTGTTTTGCCTATGGGGCTGTCACACCATAGGAAAACTCGTGCCTGGAACTGTGTCCTACCTATGGGACTTTCACTCCATAGGAAGACCAGGTTTTTAGGTTTTATGTCGTGCCAGTTTTTCTGCCAACAGATATTTTGTACTTGTTCCATGAACGGGAGATATGTCCATGTTACTATTTGCACATGCACACATGATTTGCATGTTTGAAACTGTTTTCACATGACATGTATTTTTGTGTTTGCCTGCTTGACGTGTTACTTACTGAGCGGGGACGCCTGCCAGTGAGTCGTGAAGTCTGCTCTGTATTCTGACAAGTTTTGGTGCATGTGAACAGGTGGTAAGTATATGGCACATGTTATTTTAATGTTTCATATTTCTAACCCTTTTTGATTTATAAGGTCTTTTGTTCACACACACTTAAATGTGGGCACCACTTTGGGCACCCACTTAGGGGCCAAGGTGGGGAGCCCCACTTAAGTGAGTGTGGGGGTGGGCATGGTCACCTACCCACACTGGTCACCCACATGCAAGCGTGGAAATCACTAGTGTAACTCCACCTTAATTTTTATAAAAAAAAGGCTTCCTCCTTCAAGCGTAGAGAGATCACCCGATTCCACCATCCTCGTGAAGATCCAGAAACGGCGACCATCTCCTATGCTTTTGCTCCTACAGCAACCGGGCGGCTACCTCTGCTTCTTCTCTCTCAGGCGACTGCTTCTCCACATGCTGCTGAGTCTCCAGTACAGGTGGCTATTCTTGTTGCAGGTGGCTGCATTGCCTTACATAAAAGGTGGAATCACCCAAAATCATTCTAATGCTGGACCCACTCCAAAAGGGAGTGAATGAGTCCACTAATGAGCACATGCGCCTATTTATAGGCCTTTGGACAAAGGAAGTGCTGGCCAACTGGGCAATAAATGCAACTTCGCCTCTCGACTTGTGCCCCTCCTGTAGCTGACAGGACTTCTGGTACAGCCGACAGCATCCATCTTACTCTTTTACGCATGACTGGCCCCGTGGGTCCTTCTCCTAGTCCAACGCTGGCCACTACTGCACCTCATGCTTCTAAATTTTGGTTCTAGTCATCTTTTCTGGCTGCCCCTACTGGATTAGCTTCTGGATATGTCCATGGGCAAACTTGCACATGACATCCCCCTCTGCTAAACTTGATGACGGGATTCCAACCTGTTCTTGGATGACTGTCATCATCCCATTCTATTCCCAAAGTCCCTTTGTCATCCATCCATCTCTGGCAACCCTTTTCATTGAAAACCTGGCCTGGTCTCCAAAACCACATTGACTCTGAATAATATCTATGCATCTGTTCCATCCAGTCCCCAATCCGTTCCTGCCCTAACTCTGAACACTGTCTTGCTCTTCATTCCTGAGAAATGAGTCTGGCACTCTCACATCACCCCTTGGAGGGGATAATCCTCCCTTGAGACCATTGCCCGAGAACCTATCTGGCTCACAGGACTGCTATCCCCTCTGGCTTTGTAGAACACCACCAACATACCTCCTGGGAGCTCTTCCCGATCTTGTGTTCCTTGCCTTGGGCTTCGTATCCATGCACTTTCGTGTACCTTAGACTTGTACACCATCATATGGGACTGAATCAGTGTTTAGCTTTGCTGAGCCTGATGCTCTGATACCAATGTAACACGCGAAAGCTCTGGGAGTCTTCTTTTAGCCCTAACACCACTGAGAATATGCTGATGCAAAAACGCAGACAGAAGAGAGAGAGAGAGAGAGAGAGAGAGAGAGAGAGAGTTGGAAATTCAGTATATTCATATGGTACAAAAAGGTACCCTACATCTACAGCCATAGGGTGCCTTACATAAAAGGTGGAATCACCCAAAATCATCCTAATGCTGGACCCACTCCAAAAGGGAGTGAATGAGTCCAACAATGAGCACATGCGCCTATTTATAGGCCTTTGGACAAAGGAAGTGCTGGCCGACTGCTGGTCGGCCAGCCGACTGGGCAATAAATGCAACTTCGCCTCTCGACTTGTGCCCCTCCTGTAGCCGACAGCATTTCTTGCAGCCGACAGGACTTCTGGTACAACCGACAGCATCCATCTTGCTCTTCTATGCATGACTGGTCCCGTGGGTCCTTCTCCTAGTCCAACACTAGCCACTACTGCACCTCATGCTCCTAAATTCTGGTTCTAGTCATCTTTTCTGGCTGACCCTTCTGGATTAGCTTCTGGATATGTCCATGGGCAAACTTGCACATGACATCATTTTTGTATGCGATCTTGTTAAGAGCATGATAGTCAACACACATTCAAAGGTCTCGTTTTTCTTCTTGACAAGGAGTACTGGAGCTCCAACTGTTGGTGAGCTACTAGGTTTAATCAAACCTCTTTCGAACAACTCAATGTGTTTTTGGATTTCCTTTTACCTATCTATGTTAACTCTATATTGATCTTTACACAGTGGAGAATTTGAATTTCTAGGCATTATATCAATTTTATGATCCTTTGGTTTGGCTTTAGGAAGTCCTAGAGGCAGTTCTTCCATGAAACAATTGGAAAATTTTGAGAGAAATGGATGTAGAGATGGACTTGGTGGTGTATTTGGAATAGTCGTCAATTGATTGACTAATTGTTAGGATTCGGAGTATAGTGTGTGTGTGTGATCTACATGGGTCAAAAAATAAGGCGACCAACCTACAAAAGCATGTACTTGTGATGGGCTTTAATCAATCAAAAACCATCATTGAGTCATGCAAATCTCTCTCTCTTGAGCTTTGACATCTCTCTCTTTCTCTACAGTCGCCATCTTTCTCTCTCCCTCTCTCTTGCGTATCTGCTTGTTTCACTTCCTGCACAATTTGTGACCACCATGTAATGCGAACATGGTATCAGAGCACAGGTTCTCTTGTTGCACTGCCTTCGTTCACTTCAACTTCGAGCTCCTCCTTTGACCGCGTAGCCACCAATCTTGGCCACCTGCAACACCACTGGGCGTCTCTAGTGCAGCACAACCAACCTACGACGATAGCGCTCCGCCACTCTTGGCCTACCCCCGATGATCTAGTTGTTTTGCCCATCTACCCCCGATGATTATTCCATTTGTTCTCTACCATGCTTGACGGCTACATAGTAGGTGGTGCCCTTTGTTGCTGCCTCGAGTGTTGGCAAGCAATAGCTTTCTCTACATCTGACATCTATACCTGCAAGTTCCACAGTCATCATAGTAGTTAGGAAACACGTTTTCTATAGGGAAGGAAACTTGGAAACATTTCCTTGTAGGAAACACGTTTTTTTAAAGCAAATTTTTTGACATTTTTTTCCCCCAAATCTAACTTCGAAATCTATGCGACACTTTTGATAAAGTTTTTTATGTAGTATCATGTATGGTTTTTTTTTTTTGTGGCATGGAATGATGGATGATTGGATCATGGATCATGGACAGTGGACCATGGTCTATGAATCATGATCATTTGACATTGATGATGGATGATTATATGGTTTTTGTTATTTGTGATTCAAAGACTGTAGACTTCAAATTGATGTTTCCATGTATTCTATGCATTTAGTGTTATTTCTACATAATTTATATAGTATATATTTGAAATTTTGTACATGCAAAAACCTGTAGGTAGGAAACTTGTAGGAAACTGTGGACTGATTTTACGAAACGCGTTTGAAACTTTTAGGAAACCCACTTCAAACAACCCCCTAACTTCTATGACAGTCATGGAGTTCAAAAATGATGCCTTTCCATGAATCAGGTGACATTTGTCTAATTGACCACTTTAGCATCATAAAATTTGGGGCTTTCTCAAGGAGAACATCATGGAGATGAAAAGAGGGAGCTTGGCTATTGAAAAGTGAAATGAAAGCAACTTTCCAACGTGGCAAATAAGGATGTCTTTTGATGATGTGAGATGACGTCTAGAATGTGGTCAACGGCACAGACTTCAAACCACACGACAGAGTGGAGAAGATTCGCACACGGAATGACCGTAATGACAGGGCCATGGTGCTCATGGGGCTCGGGTTGTCCGACAACCTGATTCATCATGTGGATTTCACCAAGACCTCAATGGAGGTATTGGACAAGTTGGAAAACTTGTTTGGTAATAAAATCATTAATTCCAAACTCCTCCCTTCCACTTGAAAATGAATGAAAGAGGAACTTTGGGTGAACATTTGAGTAATCTAGGCTCTATAATACAACTAAGTTACAAATGAAGAGGCACATGCTTGATGAAAGAGTGTGACTCTTGAAGGAATAGTTATGTCTTTTGAATGAGACATGTCTCTTCATAGGTTACCCATGTGATAGGGTATCACCATTCACAGGTGTCCTTACAGTTAATGAGAGATTAAGAGAGTTGGTCACAATCGTGATATTCCCTTCCACTTAAAATAAGAATTCGACTAAATAAGAGACTTCTGATGCTGAAAGAGTTCTGGAAATAGTGGTAGATGTTGTTGAAGATCTTCGTCATTTAGCCATGTTGGAGCTAAGTTCTTTGTCATTAGCCCATTTAAGCTTGTGGTGAAGCTTGCATTGAGAAATATTGAAAAAGTTTTATCTGTTGTTGTCTTGTCGTCATGCTTTAAATGCTAAATCCCAAGTTGTGGCATCATGCTTTAATGTCTTCATCTTTGTAGCTTCCAAATGTCTGGCATGAAGTTGACTTAGTTATGTTGCGGCGTAGAAGAATCTGGAGGTTCAAGCATGAATTCTCTTGATGATACCTAAATAGTACTTGCTAAAGTGTTTGGCTTGAAAATAGAGATGTACTCATCCAAGTTGTTAGAAGAATGCTTGAAATTCTCTATAGTGTTAAAAACATTATGCTCTTGCTTGGTGTCAACTGTGTCATCCCATGTGGATAAAATTAAAATAAGTGTTATCTTTGCTTTGGTAGTCTTGGCATTTTCAAAGGAGTCCACCGTTGGTGGCTCATCGTTTCGAGATAAAGAATCCAAGGACTTTTTAATATCATCCTGCCGTTCTTCTGAAGTCATGTTGGAAGAATTCTCGGTGTTGTCATCAAGTAACTCAATAAAGTTTGCCATAGATGTGTCAAGGTTAGGAGAGTGAGCTTTAATTCCACAAATTTGTTCCTTGTCAGTATGTGAAGTCTCTGAAGGAATGATTAAAGCCAGGCTAGTACTAACATGAAGTGCATAAGCTACTGCATGTTTTCCTTTCGAATTATCTTTCAAATTATCTGAGTAGTCTTTTGAAGTTGAAGATTTCACATTATGGTTTTGAGTAGCATTGGGTTGTTTAGGGCATCCAAACCATCTATGATTGCTATGACAAATAGTGCACAATCCCATGTTTTGTTGTTTACGAGAAGACGAGGTAATTTTGGGTCGAGGATTGCGAGGTTGGTCACGTCTAGAGTCTCGTCCACAGCATAGTTGCATCCAAACTATGTTTGGATTACAAGCATAGTTGCATCCAAACTACGTTTGGATGTCATCCAAACATTCCAAACGTTTGGAACGTTCACTAACGTTTGGAAACGTAGTGAACGTACACTTTTGATTTTATAGGTTAAAAAAATGGACGTAAGTCAATGTCATTTTTTTTTCACTTTTCCTTACGTACGTGTAGCAACCTCTATGCGGCACTCAAGTGTCTCTCTCTCTCTCTCTCTCTCTCTCTCCCTCTCCCGCACACGCTCAAGTCTCTATCTCTCTCCCTTCCTTAAAATTGAGACTAAAGGTTGTATAGTATTAGTAAGTGCTTTAATGTTCATTGATGAATCTTCAAACTTCATATTTCAAAATTTTATAAGTAAACTATAAATTTTGTATATATACATATATATCGGGGGCAGCGTTCACTACGTTTGGAATCTTTCCAGCACGTTTTCCAAACGTACTAAACGTATCGTTCACTATGTTTGGAACCACCTTGGTCCACAGTCAGATGCATGTGGTTGAAAGGACTGTTGATGCTTAGAATGATAAGAAGATGACTCTTCCTGTCTCAACGGCGTTGCTGCGAATAGGGGAGTTGGGTCAGAATTGAAAGTTGCGTAATGAGGATTGTTCTGAATCATCACTATTCATACGTGAACCGCCACCATTTTTAGAATAAAAGAATTGACTTTGAGAGGCCGATGTTTGAAAGTTCGGATTCAGAAGCAACACACTCCGCGTAGTGAATGGCGGCAACAAGGTTGACAAGGCTGTACTTTTGCACATCAGTACAAAGTGTGGGGTGTAAACCTTCAATGAAGGCATGAAGGTCATCTGTTGGGAACAGAGAATCAATCTCTAGTATTAGATTAGTGAATTGCGAGATATAAGAAGCTAGAGACCAGTTTGGTCCAAGTGGCGTAAATGAGTTTGGGCTTGAAAATCCGCACATTGGCAGGAATGAATTGCTTACGGATGACCCGATCCAATTTCTCCTCTATCATAACAGTTTTTCCAGCGTGTTGTCGTCATTGCTACCAAAGCAAAGCGGTATCTTTAAGCAAGGATGTGGAAAATGTGTTCTTCTTGGCATCGGTAAGGATCATCGAGTCAAAATATAGGTGTAGTTTGTAAAGCCATTTTTCAAGTGTACGCTTATTGCATTGTCCTCCACAGGATTTGGGGGTTTAATTTCCAATTTCTTTGTTTTACTAGCTTGCAAAAGACAATAAAGAGTCTTAAGATCGTCACCTTCTACCTCAGGAGGAATGTTGTCCTCATTGTCTGGTACTCTTGCTGTAGTGTTGACTATTGGTACAAAACTCATATGGGAATGGCGATCTGTCTATAATTGCTCGATCTGAGAAGCTAGTGTGGCCATGGACTCTTGAAGCTATTACTGCATATGTTGCAAAGCTTGTTGCTAGTCGGTGGAGCTGGACTGCCAGGTTGGTTGTTAGATCCTCCATAGTAGTAGGCTGTGATGAATACTCTGAAAGTTGAGGCTCCGGGGGTTGTGGTTGTTGATGTGTTTGGCCCCTAGTGAGAAACATTGGTAGGTGGGTTAGGTAGAGACATAGTCCAAACTAGAGAGAGTAGGTTGCAAGTGGGGGGGCCTGTCACCATTTGGTCCATCTCCATGTCTAGAGCCACTCTTCTGGGATTGTCACCCCATAGGAAGACCAGGACATACATTCATATTTCTGTCGCGCCAGTTCTGTGCCCGACAGGAACTTTTTGTACAAGTTTCATGAAAGGGAGATTTCGTCCATTACATGTGCACATGCATTTATGACTGCATGCATAAACTTGTTTTCGCATGATTTGTTTGCGTGTGTTTGCTTGTTTTGCCGTGTCAGTACATTGGACGGGGACGCCCCCAGTGTACCGTGGAAGTGTTGCTTGCTGACACATCGGTGTGGCGTGTGACCAGGTGGTAAGTATTACCATTTTGGTCCTTCTAAAGTGTAAAATTCATAAACATTAGTTAACTTTAATGTTTATAAGTAAATGTGTTCACACACATTTAAAATTTGGTCCGGACACTTTCTAGTGTGGATGCCCATGACCTAACCTTTGATTAAAGTGTGATAATAATTAAAGTATCTATTGCATGAGCAACTTCTCTTTCCCCACACGTGGAAGATATGGAGAGGGGGTGGTTGATGAATGGTAGGCGACTACAGAAGCTGAGGAAGAGTTGAGTTTTGGGCCTCTTGTACTCGCTTGTTGTACCCGCTTGCTGTACCTCTGTTGTACCCACCTGCTGCTGCCCTATACCCGGCTGGCTATGCCACCCCTGGTACCCGCCTGTGTACCAGCCCTGTACACGCCTGCAGTTGCTGTACGCCTGCTGTACCTGCCTGCAAACAGCACCCGACTACTGTACGTGTTGTACTTGCCCTGTACACACCTGCAGCTGTTGTACGCTTGTTGTACCTGCTGTACGTGTGGTGTACCTGCCCTGTACAGCTCGGAAGACCAGTAAAAGGCAGGTGTGCACCCAGTGTGAAGGTGGAAGTGTGCTTGTGACTTGGGACTTCTTTGACTGTCCAAACTTCATCGACAAGTACCCAATTGTTTAGAGTTGTACTCACTCCATGTGAGGAGAAATCTGGCCTATTGGCCCGTGACACTTGTACATATAAATACTCCAAGAAATACAAATGTATTGAGGGAGGGGCCGGCCATTTCCGGCCCCAGTGTTGGTGTCAAGTGTTATTGGTCATTTTCAGTTTTAATGTTGCTAATAATGTCCATTGTTGATATTAGTTAAGTGATCTAAAAATGTGTATTTTGTCTTCCGATTTGTAGGCCTCCTGTAGGGAGCGGTTACATTGGTATCAGAGCTCGGTCGTCTCTCTTTCTGAAGAGGAGACACGGTGTTTTGAGTTTGGAAGCATACATAGACACTTGACTCAATGGACAGCCAAGGCAATCCTTTGGAGGTTCCAGATTTAAGAGGTCAATCAAGTGCTTCACGTGATTCTGATGCATTGCTTGGAAGGCATAAACCTCTTGAGAGAGGTTATGAGACAGTGCATTCATGGGACAGCTATCCCGTGGAAAAGAGCCTATGCATGAGGAAATTGAGGGATGAATTGGAGCACATGAAGAAGCTTTTGCAAGCAAAGGAGCAAGAGCTGAAATTTTTGCATGAAGATCCTCATGTACAAAGTGTCATTGAAGCAAGGAAAGCTGGTGCTATGGTGGATATGACCTGGCTCGTGAAGTGGGCAAGACGCCAAGGGAGTTGGCACTCTTCTATCTCATCCGCAAGGGTGATCTCAAGGAAGGAGAGGATGGAGAGTTAATATTCAAGTATCCACCTTGTTTGAAGCAGGGAGACTCAACATCTCAACAGTTGAGGTCTTTTATACACAAGGAAGAGGTATCAGTCATTTCTCACCATGCATCTACTCCTCATGGGATAGGAGGCAACAAGTATGTGCATGTTGGAGCTAGTGGGCGACATGATGGCCTTGTGGATTCAAAGAATGTATATCATGGAGAGAGTGGTTGGCATGCAAACCGAAAGATTTTGCCCATTGAGTTGTCTCATGGTGAGACATTACATCATTTGGGGAGGTCACATGCATCGTGGCCATAGATTCATAATGCACATGCCACTGTGCCTCTTGAAACATCTTTGATTGCCCATGAAGCCCATGCAGAGAGGGCTGCCCCGTTGGATAAGGGGAAGAGAAAAAGAGAGGAACATATACCACATCCCAAGAAGCTCAAGGAGTTCAAGGCAGGGGACAAGTCCGTGAAATTTGATGCCTTTCATGGAGAGTATGATGCCTCTAAGGTGCTAGCTTTTGTGGCACAGTTTGACATTGCTTTTAGTGATGAGGACTTCACTGAGAAGTCCAAAATTCGTCATGCAAGCATGTTCTTGAAGGGGACAGCTGCCCATTGGTGGATCACTGAAAAGACCACCAAAGATCCCATTTGCACTTGGAAAGAGTTTAAGGACAGATTTTATGCCCAATTTTTGTCTCCTAATGCAGAGCAAACTCTCACCCAAAAGTGGGATAGACTTGAGCAAAAAGACAATGAAAGTGTACAGTAGTATGTCAATAAGTTTTGGAAAGTGTTGCTTGAGGTAACTCCCTTTATGTAACTCTCCGAGGATGAAAGGAAGAGGAAGTTTCGCTCCGGATTGCAACCAGCTTATCATTTGGGCATTGAATTGTATCTGAAACACTCTTCAGCAGCTCATAGCATTTGCTCTTGCTACGGAGCAATTGGTGCTTAAAATTAAGCAAGATTAGGGAGGTTCTAAGGGCAAAGAGAGGGTTGTCCCAAACCTGCAACAAAAAGGTGGACAGCCACCTAAAAAGAGCTTTCAGGAAGTCCAAAAAGGTGGTAAAGCTAAAAGAACCCCATCCAAAGACATTGCACCAAAGAAGAACAAGTTTGGCTTGACCCCCGAGCAAAGGGAGCAATATGCCAAAGAGGGGAAATGCTTTTCTTGTGGTAGTAAAGAGCACATGTTTAGGCAATGCCCTACCCGCAAGCAAAAGCATGAAGACAAGCCACCAAAGGCAAATGTGCATGCCATACCCGATGTGTAGGGTACCACCGAGCATGATGGCAAAGAGAGTGGTATGCAAATCTTGGGGACAAATCAAGGATCAGCTTGTCTTATTCATGTTTGATGATTGTGCAACATATAATTTCATCTCTACATAGATGGCAGCCGCCTTGGGCATAGAGATTGGGGACATGGGATCCCAAATTGAAGCAGAGGCAGCTTTTGTGGGCAAAGAGGTGTAGGTCATGCCTCTTATTAGAAAGTTGCGCATTCATATACAAGGTTATTTGGATCATGAGCATTTCTTGATTGCCCCACTCAATGGATGTGATGTATTACTTGGCAAGCCTTGGCATCATTGGCTTGAGTCTCGCAAAGAATATAAAACCAACAGGATCACATTTATGCATAGAGGCTGCATGCATGTTATTGATGCGGGCAAGAAAGGGGATTCCATCCCAGTTGTATCTCACATTCAAATTAATAAGGCAATGAGAAAGAGTCTTTCCGCGTACTTGGTTTTTGTTCGTGACAAAATTGAATAAGGTAATGTGAATGTGGATGTATTGACTCAAGATAGGCTGAATTTTCTTAATGCATATAAAGATTGTTTTGCCGATGTATTGCTAGGAGAACTACCACTTGAGAGGCCTGAGGATCATCGCATAGATCTTGTGCCAGGTAGTTCTCCACCTAACAAACCCGCATATCGTGTGAGTGCTGCACAACAAGAGGAGATTATGAAGCAGGTTAATGAGCTCTTAGAAAAAGGATTGGTTCAGCCAAGCTTCTCACCCTTTTGTTCTCCCGTACTTCTTGTGCAAAAGAAGGATGGATCTTTCGGCATGTGCGTGGATTATCGAGCTCTAAACAAGCTCACTATCAAGAACAGGTTCCCAATCCCATGCATAGATGACATCTTGGATAAGCTTGATGGTTCGGCTTGTTTCAGCTGTTAGATTTGAAGAGTGGTTACCACCAGATTCGTGTGGTACCCCAAGATGTCCATAAGACTGCATTCATGACAGCTTTTGGATTGTATGAATTCTTGGTAATGCCTTTTGGCCTTACCAATGCCCCGGCAACATTTAACCGTATGATGGACAAGATATTTCGACCCCATCGTAAATTCACAGGTGTATTCTTTGATGGCATCTTGGTTTTCTCCAAGAATGAGGAGGAGCATAAGACTCATTTGGCTACAGTCTTTGAAGAGTTGCGAAAGCATAAACTCTTCATAAATGCTAAGAAAAGTAAGTTCTTCCTCTCAGAGATACACTATTTGGGGCACATCGTATCCAAAGACGGTGTAAGAATGGATCGTGCTAAAATTGAAACCATCCGAAATTAGCCAGAGTTGCAAAATGTACATCAAGTATATAGCTTTCTTGGATTATGTTCATACTATAGGTGATTCATCAGGCATTTTACCAAGATTGCCTCGCCATTGCATGATCTTACAAAGAAGAAAGCCACCTTCAAATGGACTTCGAATGAGCAAGATGCCTTCTTGCAACTGAAAAATGCTATCATTTGTGGGCCCATGTTGATTGTTCCTGATTTACAAAAGCCATTCACGGTGGAATGTGATGCATGTGGGAATTGTATAGGGGCTGTCCTAAATCAAGAGGGTCATGCAGTTGCTTATGAAAGCCGTCGATTGCATGATGCCGAGATCCATATGGACATTTATGAAAAAGAGCTCTTGGCTATAAATCATGCCTTAAAGATATGGAAGCATTATCTTCTTGGGGCTGAATTTGTAGTCAAGACAGATCATCAAAGCTTGAGATACTTTTTATCTCAAACTAAGCTCTCGGAGAAGCAAATGAGGATGGCAAACTTTCTTTCCATGTTTCATTTTCAGATTGTACATACTCCGGGAAAGAAGAATGTAGTGGCAGATGCATTGTCCTGGAGGCCTTATGTGGCTGTAGTTTCAGTGGCCTCCCATGGGGACTTATCTGCCATGCGTGATCTTTATCATTTGGATGTTGATTTTTCCCATATATGAACTGATTTGATGGCTGGTTACTCGCATGCCTCTTATGTGATCTTATGAAGGATAACTGCTTACGTGTGGTGAAGGATATGCGACCAAAGGTTATGGAGGAATGTCACGCTCCACCTTATGCTGGTCATAGAGGTATTTTACCTACGACACGCATGATCGAAAGATATTTCTTTTGGCCAAGTATGCGTAAAGACATTGAGGCATATGTACGTGCATGTATTACTTGCCAAAAGGTGAAATTTGATAGGCAAAAGCCTCCAGGTTTACTTCAGCCATTGCCTATTCCCTCGTAGCCATGGGAAAGCATTACTATGGACTTCATTATGGATATGCCTAGATCCCAGCATGGGAATGATACCCATAGTTGATAGGTTTAGCAAGCAAGCTCACTTCTTGCCTGTCAAGAAAACCATTAAAGTTGATTATATGGTGAAGCTTTTTCTTGCTCACATATTCAAGCGTCATGGTATGCTGAAGTCCATCATTGGGGATAGAGATCCCAGGACTACGAACCTCTTTTGGAGAGCTTTATTTGATAACATGGACACTAAGCTTGAGTTCTCATTTGCTTATCACCCCCAAACAGATGGTCAAAGTGAGACTGCAAATTCTGTTGTGTTGGATTTGTTGAAGTGTTATGTGGCAGATCAAAAGAGTGCTTGGGAGAAGTATCTTCCACTTGTAGAGTTTGCCTACAACAACACAGTACATGCCTCCACGGAAAGGCCCTGTTTGAGATTATTTATGGCAGAGTGGTCTTGCCACCCATCCTTCGTACAAAGGATGAGATTTTTGTAGCCGGTGAGTATGTGCGTGACTTGGATGTAGCCTTTTCTTAGGTGCGGACAGCCATTGCAAGGTCACAAGACAAGCATAAGAGGGCTGTTGACAAGTATAGAAGGGACATGCAAGTCAAGGAAGGTGATTGGGTATTGCTGAAATTTGAGAAAGCTAGGCTTCGGAAGAGGCTAGGACGAGAGGGATCATATCCAAAGCTTTCTGCTCGATATTATGGACCCTTCAAAGTGGTTGACAAGAGCAATGCAGTGTCCTACAGGCTTGCTTTACCCGGCCATTGGAAGATTCACACTGCTTTTCACGTGAGTCTTTTGCGGAAGTATGTGGGGCCAAATCTAGAAGAGCTTGTCACAGAAGATCCGCCCGAGATTGATGAGCTTGAGGAGATTCTCTGGCCAGAGCAAATTGTATTTCACAAGGAGAGAAAGCTACCACATTGGAAGCTTTCCAGGAGATACCTTGTGAAATTCAAAAACGATTTACCCATTGATGCAAAGTGGGTAGATAAGGACTATTTCGTTGAATACCCACAGCTTTTACAGGCATATCTTGAGGCTTTTCAGTTGAGGACAACTATTTAGAAGCCCGAGGGGATGTCACCATTTGGTCCATCTCCATGTCTAGAGCCACTCTTCTGGGATTGTTACCCCATAGAGTGGCCAGATTTGTGCCATGTTCACATGGGGCCAAGCCGGTGTCCCATGTGAAAGGGCCAGCCTTTTGGTGTCACATGGATGGGAGCCAGATTCGTGCCACACGTGTGTGACCAGTACTGCGTCACATGGACGGGAACCGGTTTTGTGCCACCCGTGTGTGACCTGCTTCGTGCTGTATGGATGGGAGTTTGTTGGTGCCACCCGTGTATGGTCAGGATGGCGTCTTACCTATGGGATTGTCACTCCATAGGAAGACCAGGATATATGTTCATATTTCTGTCGTGCTAGTTCTATGCCCGACATGAACTTTTTGTACAAGTTTCATGAAAGGGAGATTTCGTCCATTACATGTGCACATGCATTTATGACTGCATGCATAAACTTGTTTTCGCATGATTTGTTTGCGTGTGTTTGCCTGTTTTGCCGTGCCAGTACACTGGACGGGGACGCCCCCAGTGTACCGTGGGAGTGCTTCTTGCTGACACATTGGTGTGGCGTGTGAACATGTGGTAAGTATTACCATTTTGGCCCTTCTAAAGTGTAAAATTCATAAACATTAGCTAACTTTAATGTTTATAAGTAAATGTGTTCACACACATTTAAAATTTGGTCCGGACACTTTCTAGTGTGGATGTCCATGAGCTAACCTTTGATTAAAGTGTGAATAATTAAAGTATCTATTGCATGAGCAACTTCTCTTTCCCCACACGTGGAAGATATGGAGAGGGGGTGGTTGATGAATGGTAGGCGACTACAGAAGCTGAGGAAGAGTTGATTTTTGGCCCTCTTGTACTCGCCTGTTGTACCCGCCTGCTGTACCTCTGTTGTACCCACCTGCTGTTGTCCTGTACTCGGCTGGCTGTGCCACCCCTGGTACCCGCCTGTGTACCTGCCCTGTACACGCCTGCAACTGCTGTACGCTTGTTGTACTTGCGTGCAAACAACACCCGACTGCTGTACGTGCTGTACGTGTGCTGTACTTGCCCTGTACACGCCTGCTGTACCTGCCTGCAAACAGCACCCGACTGTTGTAACTGATGTATGTGTGCTGTACCTGCCTTGTACACGCTTGCAGCTGCTGTATCCGTACTGTACCTGCCTGCAAACAGCACCCGACTGTTGTACTTGCCCTGTACCCGATTTTGTTGCTGCTGTAGTAGGCCTGTACTTGCTACAAAAATAAGCCGAAAGGCCGCCTCCTTCCAGACTATGACGGGAAAAAGAATGCCCAAGTTATTATCACTTGGCTTATCCAATTAGATGACTACTTAGAGATTTTTTCCGAAAGGGGCAAAATTAAGTGCACAAGCAACCACTTAGTGCGTTACGGCGGAATGTCGTCAAGCAAGGCAGGCATAACCCTAAGACTTGGAAGGAATTCCAAATATTAGTCAAGAAAAATTTGTTGCCTTCTCATTTCAAGGCCAAATCGAGGTGTGTTCATCCTAATATTCTCTTTAGGTGCCTGTATGATACACAATGTGGCATTTTTACCAAGGAGAAACCCGCAAATTCATCATACGGGCACAACACATTTCAAACCCAGTGCTATCAGTTCTGACTGATCCTCCTACCTGTACAAGGTGGTCTATAGGGGCCCTGTAACCGTTCCCTACAGGAGGCCTACAAATCGGAAGACAAAATACACATTTTAATATCACTTAACTAATATCAGCAATGGACATTATTAGCAACATTAAAACTGAAAATGACCAATAACACTTGACACCAACACTGGGACCGGAATGGGGCGGGGCCCTCAATACATTTACGTACAAGTGTCACAGGCCAATAGGCCAGATTTCTCCTCACATAGAGTGAGTAAAACTCAAACAATTAGGTACTTGTCGATGAAGTCTAGACAGTTGAAGAAGTCCCAAGTCACAAGCACACTCCCACCTTCACTGGGTGCACACCTGCCTTTCACTGGTCTTCCGAGACCGTGCACCAACAGGCCCACCCGTACTAGCACAAGCAAAGAGGTACACCGCAGAGGAAACATTGCTCTAGTTCTCCCAAATAAGCTTTGCTCCCGGACTCCCTAGTGTTTCTAACCTTCACTAGCTCTCAAAATTCAAACACGCCCTCAGAATTCTGAGTATGGTTAGCATAAACATGCTTTGTTCATGCTCTGCACAAAACTTAAAGAAATCTTTGAACTTAATTTAGAAAATATTAGTTTTACACAAAGAAGAAATACAAGGCACCTGGTATAGCTTGTAGCAGGAGTCAATGGAGATGCATTCCTTTCACCATGCCGTCAGGTCTACCTGGAACAGTAAGTACAGATCCTGGTATTCCTTATTAGAACCATAGTTACGGAAAGGCCTGAAACGGCTATTTTGGAGGGCTGAAATGCGTTTCGGGGTAGGTAGGGGACTGAAACACGTTTCAGTAACTCTAAAACGGCTGCCCGAAACGTTTCAGCTTGCCGTTTTCCACAACACCATGAACTAGTAAGAAAATGTCACACTACAACAATTGGTATCCATTTTATTCCCCTTTTATTCTTATAAACCATAAAATTCATGTCATAATGGGATCACATGTGCGTACAAACAATCATGAACTTTCAACCCCTCCCCTCCCTTAGCTCTCCTTGCTGACGTGGCGTTTTCCGTTTCCGTTTCCGTTTCGGTTGTCCTTGAAATTTTCGTTTCTGTTTCTGTTTCCATTTCCGTTTCCCTATTTCCCTCAACTATGATTAGAACTCTAGGCGCGAAGAGCTGCTTCAACGGTATGGTGAATACAAACTTCTTCCTCATCTTTAGATTCGGAAGAATCTTGTCTCCGCTTTGAAAGGGAGCAAGGAAGGTGGCAGGTGATGCACAGGTGCAAGAGCTACAGGCTTGAGGCTTGAAGTGAAGGCAATAGGCAAGGAGAAGCAGAAACGATGAGCCACAGAGAGGGAGAGAGAGAGTGAACTCGTTGAAATTGGGGAATGCCCACGTTTTCTCTTCTTGGGCCTTCCTTTATTAATAAGTGACCTTTTTAAAGTATTTGGCCATGTTCAATGTGAACATGGCCAAGGCTTTTAAACTTTAATAAAAGCCTTGTACAAAGTATATACAAATATACATGGGTCATTTAGGGCTTTAACCCCAACAACCTCCCACTTAAAGGCATAAATGGCGCCTTTAAGCTAAGTCACTCCCACCATCTGTATGCATAGCTGATGTTGTGCTTTGGGTAAGCACTTAGTGAGAGCATCTGCAGGATTTTGTGACGTATGAACCTTAACAACTGTGATAAGGCCATCCTCAAGCACTTCCCTAATGAAGTGATACCGCACGTCAATATGCTTTGTGCGCGCATGGAACATGGCATTCTTTGCCAGACATATGGCACTCTGGCTATCACAACCAAGCATAGGTGCCTTGTCAGGCAAACCAAACTCACTGCATAAACGTGCCAACCATATGGCTTCTTTGGAAGCCTCAGTGGCTGAAATATATTCAGCCTCTGTAGTAGACAGTGCAACTATCTTTTGTAGTCTAGAGCACCATGAGACAGCACCTCCTGCAAGAGTATATACATAACCACTTGTGGATTTGCGTGTATCCACATCACCAGCCATGTCAGAGTCACAAAATCCCTTCAATTCCAAAGGACCCTTACCATAACAAAGGCATTTGTTTTTAGTCCCTTTTAAATACCTCATAATGGACTTTACTGCATCCCAATGCAATTTGCCTGGATTAGCCATAAATCGGCTCACAACTCCCACTGCATGGGCTATGTCAGGCCTAGTAGCAACCATAGCATACATAAGTGAACCACAAGCTGATGCATAAGGAACACCTTGCATATCATTGGTTGCCTGATCAGATTTGGGGCAATCATCCTTGGAGAACTTAACATATGGCTGTAATGGCACACCAAGAGGCTTTGCATTAGCCATGTTAAACCTGTCCAGCACCTTTTCAATGTATTTTTCTTGAGACAAATACAATATGCGCTGGTCCCTTTGCCTTCTAATCCTTACTCCAAGAACATGTTCAGCTGCCCCAAGGTCTTTCATGGAAAACGCAGATTTCAGCTGCTGTTTAAGAGCATCAACAGTGCTTCTTTTCTTCCCAGCAATCAACATATCATCTACATAGAGCACAAGAATGATAGGGCTGCCATCCTCATCAAATTTTGTGTACAAACAGTGATCTGCATGGCTCCTTTTGTACCCATGTTTGAGCATGAAAGCATCAAACTTTTTGTACCATTGTCTAGAGGCTTGTTTCAGCCCATACAAGCTTCTTTTAAGCCTACATACCAAATGTTCCTTTCCAGGAATAACAAAGCCCTCGGGCTGCTTCATGTAAAGTTCCTCATCAACATCGCCATGCAAGAAAGCTGTATGCACATCCATTTGGTCTAATTCCAAATCAAGGGCAGCCGCTATGGCAAACAATACACGCAAAGTGGTCATCTTCACTACAGGAGAGAACACTTCCTGAAAGTCTATGCCCTTCGTTTGGGCATATCCCTTTGCAACCAGCCTTGCTTTATACTTGGGTTTTGCATCAACTGTCTTGATTTTATACACCCATTTGTTAGGAATGGCTTTCCTTCCCTTGGGCAATTCCACCAAGTCCCAAGTATCATTCGAATGCAAAGCTTTGATCTCTTCCTGCATAGCAAGCTCCCACTTCTTACTGTGCTCACATGTCTTTGCCTCTTTATAAGTAAGAGGCTCCCCCTCATCTGTCAGCATAATATAATGCAAAGAGGGATCATATCTACTCACATTCCGCCTTGGACGAGTCGACCGCCTTACCCAATGATCCACATTCTCTGGCAATGGGTCTACATCAGGTGGCACAATCAAATCATCAACAAGGGGCTGCTGTACATCATTTTCAGCCCCGTTTTCAGCATTGTTATGTGGCTGCAAATGCCCTTCAGGAGCCTCATTTTGCTGTCCAACATCATCTGGCTCAAACACCACTGGTTCATCAACATTTTCAGTCATATGTGGTGCATCCTGAGGGTCAAAATCAGGCCTAATAGGTGGCTGTACATGCTGAAATTTGACCTTTTTATGGTCATCCTTAGAGGCACAATTGTTTTTAAGCAGCTTTGCCTCATTAAAAACGACATCCCGGCTGCGCACAACCTTTTTGAGTTGAGGTAACCAAATCCTGTAGCCCATTTCACCTTCTTCACCATATCCCATGAAGAGGCCTTTAATGGACTTTGCATCCAACTTACTCCTCAACTCAGGTCTTATATGCACAAACGCTTCGCAACCAAAGACGCGTAAGTGATCATATGAAGCAGGTTTGCCAGACCAAACCTCCTCAGGGATGTCACCTTTCAAAGACATGTGAGGGGATCGATTACATATATGCACTGCAGTTTTTAGAGCTTCTCCCCAAAATCCATGAGGGAGATTAGCTGTGGACAGCATGCATCTCACCCTCTCACATAGAGTCCTATTATATCTTTCAGCCACACCATTAGAAGAGGGGCTGTATGGAACAGTAAGCTCCCTCTTAATGCCCAAATTTTCACAAAATTTATTAAATTCACCACTTGTGAACTCACCCCCATTATCCGTACGCAAGCATTTCAGCTTTCTACCTGTTTGGGTGGTCACAAATGCATGAAACTTCTTAAACGCAGCAAAGGCTTCATCCTTAGATCTGAGCAAATGAACCCAAATTTTTCTAGAATGATCATCAACAAAGGAAACAAAGTAGTGTGCACCCCCCATAGATTTGGTAGGCATGCTACAAACATCAGAATGTACAAGATCAAGCACATTAGATTTGCGAGAGACACCGGAGTAATAAGAACTTTTCACTTGCTTGCCATATTGACATTCATTACAAAAGTCAAGCTTTGTGCCTTTAGCATCAAGCTTATTCAAATTACAAAGCTTAGTAAGGCCTTTGTGGCTCATATGGCCAAGCCTCTTATGCCACAACTCCATATGTGAGTTAATTTCAGCCAAAGCAATAAATTTGCCCGACAAGGCCTTTCCATGCAAGCAGTAAAGTGTCCCTTTCTTTGTACCTTTCACAATCAGCCTTGAGCCTTTAGTCATTTTCCATGATCCTCTCTCAAACAAAATGCTGTAACCATGCATATCCATCTGTCCAACAGAAAGCAGACTCTTCTTGATTCCTGGCACATATCTAACATCATGTAAGACAAGCTCATTTGTGCCATCTGTGGAAAGATGCACAGTGCCAATACCCTCAATGGAACATGCATGATTGTTTCCCAGGTATACATGGCCATGGCTGCCTGCAACAAAAGTAGAAAAACACTCCTTGATAGGAGTCACATGAAATGAAGCACCGGAATCGACTATCCAAGTCTGGGATAATGCATCATTAACAGTCAATAAAGCATCAATTAGATCACACTTGGTGATCTGCATATCCTGTGTATGAACATTGAGAGAGGCATCAAGCTCATGAGCATCATCGGCTGACAAAGTGGCACATAAGATGTCTTCTACATCTGATAGCTCCTCAATAACAACACTAGAGGCCACATTGGCCTTCTCCTTGTTCTTTGGGCTGTCCTGTGCATCTGTCTTGATCTCCTTCTTCTCTTTCTTTTTGTCTCCACCACTCTTCTTCCTTTCCAACTCTGCCTTATAGTACCTGCAGTCAGGTTTCTTGTGACCTTTCCTGCCACATTGATAGCATGTCACATCACTCTTGCCTTTGCTGGCATTTCCCCTTTCTCTACTCTTACTCTTACTCCTTTGTGCATAATCAGTCTTCTTTTCTGTCCTGCCTCTAACCATGTTGGCTGAACTGCCACCCTCTCCACTTGCTTTCCTCCTGATTTCTTCGTTCAATATAGAACCCCTAACACCATCAAAGGTCAAATTGGGATTGTTTGACAATGAGACCACCAAAGTCTCCCAAGAATCAGGTAGAGTCATCAGCAAGAAGATAGCCTTGAGCTTATCTTCAAAAGGGGGCAAACCTGAGTCCTGTAACTGAGATAAAGTACCTGTAAACAACGACAAGTGCTCTGCAGCGCTCTTGGACTCATCTAACTGCATGCCAACAAGTTTCCGCATCAAATGCACCTGATTAACTGGGGTCGTATTCTCATACGTTGCCTTCAATTTCTCCCACAACTCAAACGCATTGACAAGACCCTTGAGGTCTACCAAGATCTCGTCAGAGACGGCCATTTTAATGTAGGTAATGGCTTTCTTGTTCAATGTAAGCCATGCTGCATCTGACATATCTTCTGGCTTCTCTGCTTCAAGTGCCCTGTCACAATCTTTAAGGAAGAGGATTCCTTGAATCCTATCCTTCCAAAGATCAAAACCTGTTCCCTCAAACCGCTTGATCTCAAAGAGATTCTTGACGTCAGAGGAAGTCGATGCCATAGTTGCACAAACGAGAGGGCTTAAGTGCTGAAATTTTTTGGGCAAACTGCACCAAAACCGAACTGTAGCCTCACCGCAATGTGCATAGCAACTCCAAAGGGTCACAGGAGCAAATCGAGCCAAAATATGCAAGTTTAGGCAAGAATAATCAATTCTGAATTTTCTGCGCAGAAAATTCAGCAAGCTGATTTTTGCCCAAAAACAACAAAAATTGTTGTTTTCTACCTCACAAAGCGTACATAATGCAGAAGCACAGCCTTTGGGAGCATATGTAGGCAAAAGCCCCAATTTTTAGCATAAATGTGCAGCAAATTGACTCGAAATAGGCATTTCGCATCCAAAACTTGCTTAATGCTGGCAAATTACATCAATTAATACATTCCCCAATCGAAATACATCACATGTACATTTGCATAAACCTGCGCAAATCTGTAATTTGCTGTGAAAACCCTGTTTTTGACCTGTTTTTCAGCAAATTTGGCCGATGTAGGGTAGTAGGGACCATGTACAAGTGTTCCCACAACTTAATACATCAAGATAAAACCTGCACTTCGCTGTAATAACCTGTTTTTGACCTAAAAACAGCCTGTTTTGGGCTGTTTTGTCAATGCCGGCACCCGTAGGGACCCGGGAAACAAGGGGCTTCGCGATGGAAAGCAATTTTGTCGCGATAGAAACCCTTTTTACTTGCTGTCCAGCCACCTGCTCAGAAATTTGGGAAACCCTAGAGGCTCTGATACCAGTTGAAAGGGAGCAAGGAAGGTGGCAGGTGATGCACAGGTGCAAGAGCTACAGGCTTGAGGCTTGAAGTGAAGGCAATAGGCAAGGAGAAGCAGAAACGATGAGCCACAGAGAGGGAGAGAGAGAGTGAACTCGTTGAAATTGGGGAATGCCCACGTTTTCTCTTCTTGGGCCTTCCTTTATTAATAAGTGACCTTTTTAAAGTATTTGGCCATGTTCAATGTGAACATGGCCAAGGCTTTTAAACTTTAATAAAAGCCTTGTACAAAGTATATACAAATATACATGGGTCATTTAGGGCTTTAACCCCAACACGCTTTTGCCTTGAGACCATGTGGTTGAGCCGTCGAAGTTGCCTACGATGGTACCACCATGAGAGGCAAGCGGAAGAAATCGAATCAGTTTCGGGTTGCGAAGATTTTGGAGGATGCCCCGTTGGCTTCTGGGGCGTTTTCTAAATGTCGCACATTCAAGGTGGCACCTTTGGATTAGGTAGGTATTATTCTACGCCTGGATTTTGTCATGTTTCTGGATCATCTAGGTATATCTTTATTATAAAGTGAATTTGGGCATGTTCTTGGATTTATCTAGGTATATCTTTATGCTGTATTAGCGGACATGCAAATTTCACATTGTGAAGTTTTCGTCCAAGTTAGGGCCTTGTTCTATGGTTTGGGGACGAAGTTACAGTTAAGTACCACCTTTCATTCCAGTTAGATGGCCAGATCAAGAGTATGAACAAGACTATGATCATGATGCTGTGGTGTTATTATCAGGAGCATCAAGCTCCCATTGGAGGATGCATCCGTTTTTTCATTTGAGCAACCTTGTAGAGTATCATTAGCCGGATGAGGATGAACATGAGTTGGTGGATTACTGGAGGTCTTAGTACCGGAGCAGTTTGATTTGCACTAGTACAAGTGAGGTTCTCGTGAAAGCAGCTCCAGTATCTCCTCTGGTTCAAGGGCTACCCAATCGAGCAGGTAGTCTGGTTTGATGAGGATCTGTTCATGGATGAGTCTCGCCTGTTGTTGAGAGCTTATCAAGAGGCCATGGAGCTGAGGACAACTGCGATGCAAGTAGAGGAGAATGTGACACACCTACAAGTATGCATTTCACAACCGGACATAAGATAGCAGCTGAAAGGCATAGTCGAACAATGCAGGTGACACATGGTGATGTGGCACTGCCATGTGGCAGTTACGTATAGGTGGCCGACAACATTACTACTGTATAGAGTGCTTCTCTATAGGCGAAGTGCTAGTGAGTAGTGTACAATAGGTCATAGGGGTGTGATTTGACGTCTTCATTCTCAGCCACATCCTGTACTTGAATTTCAGTTATATCACTTCTTTCTTGTACATAATACAGAGCAGTAGTTTAGGACTCGTGTGTGCTGTATGTGTGATTCTGCCGCACTCTTCTTTCTATATGTGGAAAACCCTAGCACTTAGGCACAAGTGTTGTGTACTATCTCACACAATGCAAATGATAGTTTGCCAATTATTTTATGAAATCAATCAATCCTAACAATCACATTTTTAGGCACAAACTATACACCAATCAATGATTACTAGCGACGTATGAACGCAAGGTATCACCCTCTCATACAAACCAATCTAGCAATTTATCAAGGCCTCAAACATATATCACTTGTTAACTACCCATGATATTAACCTCACTTAGCATTGTTTAGGCGTCCCCCAAAATATTTAAGAGGGCAATCACTTGACAATACTAGCTCCCAGTCAATCATTGGCACTGCTCCATGTAGTTGCTTACCAAAGTACCTCTCCTCATCTCCATCCATGTACCATGCATAAGGAAAACCACCCACACTGATCTGAAGGGTCTGCCTTGGTTCTTTTTCTTTGACTTTGACTGTGACTTCTGATTTGATGCGTTCTCTCAAGTGTTGCTGCATGATGCTGCCAACAGTCTCGTGCAGATCTTGCTTCATCTCTGCTTTCACCTGAGAGAGAGAGAGAGTTGAGGAGGTGAAGTTGGGGCGGGCGGGGGCGGGGGGAGTTGGAATGCCTAGTGAATTATATATTTGAAAAAAATCTACTGCAGGATGCAACATATTACATGTGTAGTTTCAACATGTTAATCAGTTATACACTCTTATTTTCAGGTGCTATGTTGCCGAGCAGAAGCTTGATGAGTGGGACAGGCATCCCATGAACAGCAAAGAGGCACATCAGTTGGTTCCTGTAAGCGGCTGTGGCTGTAAAATTCTACTGTAATCGATAAAGCATGCTGTGTAATTTTTCTTTACTTTGTAGGCACTGATTGTTTGTCTGGAATAGCAGATAGAATCGATGGAGACTTTGCCTGATACCAAAGACCAGGATGAGATCATGGAAAGCGAGTTCTTTGACACTCGACAAGCCTTTCTAAGCCTTTGTCAAGGCAACCACTATCAATACGATACACTGCGGCGAGCCAAGAATTCCTCTATGATGGTTCTCTACCATCTGCATAACCCGACGGCTCCCGCTTATGTAACGACCTGCAATATATGTCACCGTGACATTGAGACAGGCCAAGGGTGGCGTTGTGAGACATGTCCTGATTTCGACCTTTGCAGTTCTTGCTATTCTAAGGATGATTCAATCAAGCATCCACATAAGCTAGTACCTCATCCATCTGCAACAGAACGCGAGGCCCAAAGCAAGGAGGCAAGACAACAACGAGTTTTACAGGTGAACTGGTTTTGTGGAGTAAACACTTGTGAGGGTATGCTGCAGTTTTCCTTAAGGTGGGGTTTGATCAACCCGCCATGCGTCCTCTATGACCAGCCCTGGCAAATTTGTCCCATAGCATAGCTTGTATATTCTGTCTGCTTAGCTCATCGTCCTGTTCTGGCATCCCACCTAGTATGAGATTGGGAGCTCTCCTTTGCCTCTCTTGTTTCTCTGAGCTAAGGATATGCATCTCTCTGACGTTGTGACCGTCTCTTGCAAGATGACAGGAGATTTTTTTGCACTTGCTCCAAAATGTGACACGTTTTAATACTTTCAGGGAGCTCTTGCAATTCTTGCTGCATGTGTGCGCGCATGAGAGAGAGTGTGTGAGAGAGAGAGAGAGAGAGAGAGAGAGAGAGAGAGAGAGAGAGAGAGAGACAAATTTGTCTCTTGGACTGCAAACAGCTTCGCAAAATGTTGGACCTTCTGGTACATGCGTCGCAGTGTTGTTCTGCGCAATGTCAGTATCCAAACTGTCGCAGAGTTAAAGGACTTTTCCGGCATGGCATGACTTGTAGGACTCGTGCATCAGGGGGGTGCCACCTATGCAAGAAGATGTGGTATCTCTTGCAGTTACATGCACGTGCCTGCAAAGAGGCTGAATGCCGAGTGCCCCGTTGCAAGTAAGTCCTTGCCAAATCATCATTTTTCTTTTAACTATTTTACAGTTTTTAAGTATTAGAAGGGGGGAAGCCCTTGGTCAAGCCATGAATAAAAATTGAAGCATGTTAAAAAAGCACTCTTTCCAAAAACCAAGTTTTTTTTCTTCTTTTGGTGGATACATTGAATTCATGTTACACATCACCACTTAAATTTACTAGGTTTTTCTTCTTTCAAATTTTTTGTCCATGGTTCCACTTTTTGACCTCTATCATATATAGCAAGATGAAGTTTAGTGGTTAATGTTTTGTAACTTGTACATGGCAGAGATTTGAAAGAGCATCTCAGACGACTCCAGCAGCAGATGGAGTCGCGCCGCCGAGCTGCTGTCATGGAAATGATGAGGCAGCGCACAGCAGAGGCCACTGCAGGCATGTCATGATCTGATATATACATGCAAGGAGTCCATGAGGTGAAGGCCATGGCAATTAGTTGAAACCTCATTGAAGTTTGTGTAATTATGCCCATGGCAACATACACATAGATTGCCCGTATGTAGCCGTTAATGGGATTCACCTTTGACAATCTGTGGACATTTTGCCTAGTTACATATGGTCTGCCTTGCAGGCACCTTGTAAAGTATAAAATAGAAAGAAAGGCAAGACAAGCGAGGCCTTTCTTTCCGTTCACACGTTGGGATTGGGGAAATTTCTTGTACTGATTAGCTTTGCAGCGTTGTGATTTTAAGCTTGGCTTGGGCCGCATAGAAGCTGATCAGGCAATGAGTGCACAAACGTGCGCATTCCGCTTCCCTTGGCTTAAGGATGATTCAGAAGTTGTAGAGAATTTTGACCCATTGTTTCTATTTTGTACACACGATTCAGGGCTTGGCTGCATGGATGCCACTGCAACAGTCTCACATGGTAAGCCACGTCTGTTGGTGGAGTTTTTTGAGAAAAAAGAAAATGTCTTTTTGGCCTGCTCTTGTAAAAGGAAGGCATAAGTAATGCATTGAAATTTTGGCTTGCAAAGCAAAAAGTATTACTCAAATTTAAAAAATACTTTTCAGGATCTCCCTTCTTTATGTCCTCTTTTTTCTCTTCTTCACGTCATCTCTCTCTCTCTCTCTTTCTCTCTCTCTCTCTCTCTCTCCTCTTTCTCTTTCTCTTTCTCATCCTCTTCTTTTTCTTCATCTTCTCCCTCTTCCTCTCCCTCCTCTTATTCGTCTTCCTCCTGGTCTACTTCCTCTTCTTCTCCTCCCTTCTTCTTCCTGATCCTTCTCCTCTTCCTGTTCATTTTCCTCTTCTCCCCCCGCTCTCTGTCTCTGTCTCTCTCTCTCTCTCTCTCTCTCTCTCTCTCTCACAACGATGGTCCCTGTAGAGAATTTCTCTCTTGAACTATATGTATAGAATGAGTTAACTGATGTAAGTTGAAATAACAATTATGCTTCTTTTGATAGTTTTTCCTTGTGTAATGGATAGGAAGTGGGAGTTTTATGCACTAGCTCATGGAAGCAGGTGTTTCGTGAAGCCACAACAAGAACTCTGTAAAGAAGCAAGGTACACCGCATGAAAGATTTTGCTTCTAGCAGCTGTGTTTGAGGCTGTTCCAAAAAGTGTACAGTAATTTTTAGGGTCTGTAGTTTGCTGTTTTTTCTTATCATTTTCTAGGAGTCTTTGATAGGCTGTTGCTTCTTGTAAAATGGACAGTCCCTTTTTAAAAGCTGGATGGATACCATTTGGCATTGAAAATTGCGCCCCCCCCCAAACAACCCTCCCCCCAAAAAAAATCTGTCTTTTTGAAAAAGCTAATATGCAAGGGTCCCCCATCTGTCTCTTTGAAAAAACTACCACTTGAAAAGTGAAATGAAGCTCATAGCTTGGTTTAAATGTGCAATTAAGTTGTCAGCAGGCCTTTGCCTGAGCGGCTATCATACCATGCCGCCTAGAAAGGTGGTGTGAATTCAAGTGCTGAAATCAATTATGTAGTATATAAAAACCTAAAAAATAAGTTGCAACTTTTAGCGCGTTCTACCCTTCAAAGTGTTGTGGATGGGTATAATTTGAAAAGCAGCATCCAGGTTTACATGACAGTGCAAGAAAAGAGGAGGGCACCGATTCGAGTAGAACTGTTTTTCTCAAAGCACAAGTGGATGGGTATAATTTGAAAAGCACCATCCAGGTTTACATGACAGTGCAAGAAAAGAGGGCACCGATTCGAGTAGAACTGTTTTTCTCAAAGCACAAGAGTTTCAAGCTCAAGCAGTAATCTAGATGAGGCCCTTGAGGTCAGCAGACTTTGTGTTTGTCTTTAATGAGCTGTATGTGCACAAAAGCATGGATTCAAGTTTACAAAGCTAAGCAGGATGAGGGATCAAGGGTAGAGAGGGGCACCAATTCAAGGGAAACATAGCTTGTTTCCCTCAAAAGGGCCAAGAGCCAAGGGCCAAACTCAAAAAATAAGCATTCAAATTCAATATCTGCATTCACACAAGAGTCATGCCTCAAGCCTTCTATGCAAATCTGGTCAAAAGCTTAAGCTGTGTTACCACCACCAAAAGAGAGACAATCAGTACCATCAACAAGAACTGCACACCCGTGAGCTTTTTTGCATTAAAAAACTGTCTTTAGGAAGTGAACAAATGAAATTACACCCACTGATTTTTGGAGGACAAGCTGGGGGTTTGCTCTTTGAAACCCTACACATTATGCACATGCAAATGGTATTTATAATACCCCTAATGGCCTATCTATGATTCTTGACTTCGGGAAATGACCATCACCATCTTTGTATAAATTTAGTGATTATTTTTGAATCCCAAAATAATTTACTGGAGTGTATCTTCAAAAGTCTTGTTATTATTATTATTTATTGAGTCCTCATTTTCAATCCACATTGTAGGCCTACATATCCTTTGGTGAATTTCCAAAAGGCTGGGAGGATCTTTTGTGGAATAAGGGTTATGTGATATCTTCTCTATCAAGATTATGTAAAGTTGTGGAGTACTTGTGCCTACATGCTAGGGTTAAAAAGAGATAGGGAGAGGAGTGCGGTGGAGCTCAAACACAAGGACAACACAAGTAGCCCATGCTAACAATTGATTTGTGAGTGTAGACCAAGTGTGGTGACCCCAGATCTCAACCTAGGTATTGGAGCTAGATGCCAGTGCTCAGCCCAATACCCTGTCACAATTTCTTTCTATTCTTCTTGCTCTTGAGAGTTGCCTTAGTTGCAGAAGACGACCTCAAATATATGAGAAATGTCTTCTATGGAAGGGAGAGGGTTGGCATTTTCTTATAGCAAGCCGTCTTTAGGGCTTAAGAAAAATATCATTTTTTAAATCCAACTAACCTTAGGAGTTTTACTGATGTGAGTTTTTGGGTGTCCGCCCATCAACTTGTTTTGACATGCGTTGTGCCCAACTATAGCGAGTATTGTGTGCCAACTTGCTTGGATGGGTCTCGTCTAGCCTTATGGACAACACATCATGCCCTCGCAGTGACCTATTGCCACTATGTCTTCTAGGACCTTGTCTTGTCCATATGAGACATGTTTGTCCATGTCCACACCTAGTTGTCATATATGTAGATGAGTGTCAAAAATCGATTCAATTCTTTGCCAAAGAATTTGCTGCATGTGTAGAAGCGTTAGTTACTCGATCCTCAATCCTAATCATGGTAAAGAACAATGATGCGAACTTTAATGATGATTAAACAAAGAGAGAGGAGAGCGAGAGAGATATGAGCTATGTGTTCAATGTATTATATGGTACAAAAAGATGATGATGTTTGTACAACTAAGGCCTTTGGCATGAACAAAAGGTTGGCTTTAGACCTACTAACTGCTAATGACCTGACCCTAAAGGAGGATTAGATGATATGTATAAATGAGAGCTTGGCTACTTACAGTGACCAGGGAAATTTGCAATCCAGTCGTCTAATCCCATAGGGGGATTAGACGATATGTACAAATGAGAGCTTGGCTATTTTTAGTGGCGAGGGAAATTTGCAATCCAGTCGGTTTTGCCTTTTCAACCCACGAAACTTAGTCCAAAAAGTCATCTTTTGTGTCCAAAGTGTGTCCAAAAGGTGTTCCATATATGGGTTTGTGTTTAAGCACTTCGGGAACCTATTTGGGCTGCAAAATTGGCTCTAAAATTTTCCCTAGATCTCTTAAAACATTGCCAAATTTGGGACTAATGATGAGGTTATCCTTGTCCACGGTCGTGCACCTAAATCTCTCCTAAAATGTAGCCAAATTCGCGACTAACGATGATGTTATCCATGTCCACGACTATGCACGTGACATCCCTTCTTGCTAAACTTGATGATGGGTTGGAAACCTATCATCCCTCCTCCTTTCAGAACACACTCCCAAAGAATGCTTTCCTCTAGCTTTGCTTGATGATGGGGTAGAAACTTGTCATCCTTCCTTCTTTGAGCACACACTCCCAGAGAATGCTTTTCTCTAGCTTTGCTTGATGCATACCACCTCATAATGCTACTTTTGTTGCATTTTGCTATGGATTTTGTGCACCTTCTTGGGACAGCTTAGAGTGCTAAGCTTGAATACTCTGATACTAATGTTGCATGTACGGAAGCCTTGCTTACTTAATCTTGAATGCTAATTTTGATAAAGGACAATGATGCAAAAACTTTAATGATGAGTTGTGTGTTCAATGTATTATATAGTAGAAGAAGATGATGTCTGTACAACTTCTGAGGCCTTTGGTTTAACCAAAAGGTTGACTTTAGACCTTCTAATTGCAAAATCTAGTTAGCTTTGCCTTTCCAGACCACAAAACTTCATCAAAAAAGTTATTCTTTGGGTCCAAATGTGCCCAAAAGGTGTTCCATATATGAGTCTATATCTTGGGCACTTCAGAAGCCTATTTGGGCTATAAAATTGGCTCTAAATCTGCCCCTAAATCTCTTCTAAAACATTGCTAAATTTGGGACTAATGATGAGGTTATCCATGTTCAGGGCTGTGCACCTAGATCTCCCATAAAATGTTGCTGAATTCGGGACCAATGATGATGTTAGGCTATGCACGTGACATCCCCTCCTACTAGACTTGATGATAGATTAGACACCTATCATCCTTCCTCCTTTGAGAATACACTCCCAGAGAATGCTTTCCTCTAGCTTTGCTTGATGATGGGTTGGAAACGTATCATCCTTCCTCCTTTGAGCACACACTCCCAGAGAATGCTTTCCTCTAGAGCTTTGCTTTTGATGCAGACCACCTCATAATGCTACCTTTGTTGCATTTTGCTATGGATTTTGTGCACCTTCTTAGGACAACTAGTGTTGAGCTTGAATACTCTGATACCAATGTTGCATATATGGAAGCCTATCTTACTTAATCCTCAACCCTAATTTAGATAAAGAACAATGATGCAACCTTTAATGATGATTAGACAAAGGGAGAAGAAATATAGGTGAGTTGTGTGTTCAATGTATTATGTAGTAGAAAAAGATGATTTTTGTACAACTCTTGAGGCCTTTGGCTTGATCAAAATATTGACTTTAGACCTTGTACTAGCTATTGTCTATGACATGATCCCAAAGGGGGATTAGACCATATGCACAAATGAGAGCTTGGCTATTTATAGTGAGAAGAGGGAAATTTGGTTTTGCCTTTTCAGACCACAAGACCATCCAAAAAGTCATCTTTTGTGTCCAAATTGTGCCCTAAAAGGGTTCCATATACGGGTGTATATCTTGGGGGCACTTCATGCGCCTATTTGGGTTGAAAAATCAGCTCTAAATTTGGCCCTAAATCTCTCCTAAAACATTTCCAAATCCGGGACTAATGATGAGGTTATCCATGTCCATGGCTGTGCACCTAAATCTGCCCTAAAATGTTACCAAATTTGGGACTAATGTGATGAGCTTATCCGTATTCAGGCTGTGCACGTGACATCCCCTCCTGCTGCTAAACTTGATGACGGGTTGGAAACTTGTCATTCTTCCTCCTTTGAGCACATTCTCCCCAAGAATGCTTTCCTCTAGCCTTGCTTGATGACGGGTTGGAAACCTATCATCCTTCTTCCTTTGAGCACACACTCCCAAAGAATGCTTTCCTCTAGCTTTGCTTGATACAAACCACTTCATAATGCTACCTTTGTTGCATTCTTCTATGGATTTTGTGCACCTTCTTGGGACAGCTTAGAGTGTTGAGCCTGAATGCTCTGATACTAATGTTTCATGTGTGGAAGCCTTGCTAACTTAATCCTCAATACTTATTTTGATAAAGAACAATGATGGAAACTTTAATGATGATTAGATAGATGGAGAAGAGATATAGATGAGGTGTGTGTTCAATGTATTATATAGTAGAAAAAGATGATGTCTGGACAACTTCTTAAGGCCTTTGGTTTGACCAAAAGGTTGACTTTAGACCTTCTACTAACTGCCTATGACTTGATTCCAAATGATATGAACAAATGAGAACCTGGCTATTTATAGTGAGAAGAGGGAAATTCATAATCCAATTGGTTTTGCCTTTTTAGACCGCAAACGTCGTCCAAAAAGTCATGTTTTGTGTCTAAATTGTACCCAAAAGGTGTCCATGTATGGGTGTATATCTTGGGCACTTCGGTAGCCTATTTGGGTTGCAAAATTGGGTGTAAATCTGCCCCTTAATCTCTAATGCCAAATTCGAGATTAATGATGAAGTTATCCATGTCCACGACTGTGCACATGACATAATTGCTTGACATGAGATATGGAAAAATAATTTCTGGCCACATGTGAGGCTCACATTTTTGCTGAACCTCTTCAGAACTATGCATAATGTGCATAGCCACTTCCTATCCAATCTTATAATGGGAGGCACGTCTAGGAGCCAAGGAAACTCCTCCCACTTATGCATCGACCTAAGTGGGTCACCAAACCCTTTTGGATTAAACCTCTTGTGGATAACGGGCTCCCTTTCAAGTGGCAAGCATGAAGGACTTGGTCAAGGCACTCTATTTGTTCTAAGTTAATCCCCACTATCCTCTAATGCAACCTATCACCATACATGGAGTGACTTGGTCATGTCACTCTGTTTGTTCTAAGTTAATCCCCACTTTCCTCTAATGCAATCTATCACCATACATGGATAAGTAAATAGTATAAATGATGATGTTGTACATGTGAAATATAAAGAAACACTCAATAAGTAATTCACGAAGAACACTAGAGGAGCTAGGGTGGATCATAAATATGCCCCATCTTCATGGTTGGTTTAACATGGATACTTATGAGCTCTAGTTATGATTAAGATAATGCTATAAACTCAAAATATACACTCACATTTACATTAGATTGGGCCTCTAAAATAGGCAAACATATACGAGAGAATGCCAAAAGTTTCCCCACCCATTCACTACGAGGAAATCATTCCACAACTGCTAACAATTTGGTATTATCAACCTATTGTGATTTTCAATACTCTCTCTCAATGCAAATTGTGGGAGCTATATAAACATTAACTATACTACATACCTTAAGGCTATTAATCTTCTTTTGCGATGGCATACCACGTTCTCTTGTGGAAATGTGAATTTATTGTGCTATTATCTCAAGAGACAAAGGATCCTTTGATATCCTCATGAACGTTTGTGGCATGCATATTGGTTTTGTCAGGACCATTTCTCCTCCTTGTCCACCTTTAAGGACATTACAAGTTTTGCCCTAGTGAGATAGTTTGGTTGGCTTGTTTTGATTACATGAGATTACTGGTTTTGCCATGCAATCGATATTAGACTGGATAGCAATATTTACGAGGTTATAAGTTGGTGTTGGAGATGTTTATATGTGAATTGGGTTTATAGAAGAAGATTGGAGTGCCTTTTATAGTTTTATGGATTTTACAAAATACATATTTTTCCAAAGGTCATAAAACATTATTTACTGACCTTACCCTTTTTGAGGCTTCAATTACCCATAATAGTTGGCACAAATAGTTGTGGTCCTCATGGAAAGGTGGACGTATCCATTTTTGGCACAAATAGTTGTGGTCCTCAAAAAGGTGGACGTATCCATTTTTGGCACAAATAGTTGTGGTCCTCATGGAAAGGTGGACGTATCCATTTCTGGGTATGATGCACCATGCTTTGCTCCTAGTGGAAAATGCAAGTTCTTTATTTTTCAGGCACTTTTTTTTGCACCACCAAAGTAAATAGTGTGAATTGCAAGCCATTTTGCATTTGCCTCATCTGCCGCATAAACCCCTATAATTCTGGTTTTTCATATCCATTCTCCTGTACCATACTATTAAGCATATTCCAGAATTCGATTTGTGCTTACTTATCAACTCTGAACTCACATGTAGCTATAGTCAAAAGCTCTCAAACATAAGGGTCATACACATGGACATACATTGTTGGCCAACTAGGGACCCTATGGAAATGGTCAAAATGAACCCACATGTCTTGTAGATTGCTTCCTTGTCTCATCCTATTGACCAAGTTAAGGCCACTTCCAGGGCCTTTAGTGGTGGACATACGAAATACATGTGGTTTGGTGCTTCACACCCAGCTGGCTTGGAAAAAGCACGCTATGATTAAATGGATATCTAAATTTGTTTTTGAGATCAAGAATTGCTTCAAGACTCTTTGTTGTAATGCTCTTTGTCCTTTTCGCATATTCCAAACAACTTTTTATTCTCCTCTTGTTTGACAGAGGGGTGACATATTCAAGCAGTTATGCAAATTCCTCCTCACCCATATCCAAACTTGCATGTTTCTTATCCCCCCACTATAAGCATATCCAAAATGACATCTTGAGCCCCATAGAAGTCTCTAATTGGTGAAGGGGTTCATAGCAGCATGCAATAAAACTTTGTTCTCAAATTTTTTCTCAATTCTCCTATATAGTCCTTCCTTGTATGGGTGATTATGTGATTACCAAGATGAATAACACATCTTGTACTATGCACACGGTCTCTAGGAAGACAATAATAAATAATTGTAGGACATGTGGATGCACTCTGGCATTTGTGAGAGTGCTTGCAAGCAATGTTATCAAACTTCGAACCTACCAATCTAATAGGATAACTCTTCTTTAATCTTTCTTTCCGTTGAGTTTCATTTTGTATTGTCACATGTGAATAATAAGGAGCAATCAATATTGACACCCCGTAGATGTCCAGAATGCCTACTAAAATAAATAGCATCATTAAAAAGTCATAACTACATGTGACATACTCTGTCCACAAGTGGCCATCATTCTCTTGCTCCATCCGAGACACAACAAAACATGGAGATAGGTTGTATGCGATGTACCCATCATAAGATATTGGCAGCTCCTCCACTTTGCAAGGGGAGGGCGCGCCCTCTTGCGAGCTCTTTTTTTCCATTTTGTGATGATGATCAGTAGTAACAAGATCATATAATGGCAGTAAAGATTTGAAGTCATAATTTTTTGGTCACAGTCAAGGTCTAGATATATGGTCAATGTCATTGGCAATGTCTTTGTGAAGCTATCATGGTCATGGCCTTGATGACAAGAGTGTGTATGTGTGGGCAAAGTGCGTGTGCACAAGATGAAGAGAGTGTATGTGCAGGCTTATAGTTTCCAGCCATGGTGCATGTGTTTATTGAGAAGAGAGCTTATGGGTGTGTGTGGGTATGTATGCAAAGTAGAATGGAGTATACATCGGTTTTGGCTATAATAGAGAGGGTGTGAATGGTGTGAATGTGCTTGCCTTGTGTGAGTGGGTGTGTTGTGTAGCCAAAGCATAAGGGAAAAGGGGAGAAGACTAGTCGCGGTTACCCGTGGTGCTGAAGGAAGAGGCACGGGGAGAGAATTAGTGCAAGACCATAATATGTTTAAAAAAATTAGCACAAGGGTGGGCTGTAAGGGCGCTCCCTCCTCTGGGCTTATTTTTTAAGAAAAATTTTATGTTCATGGTTGTTCCAATGTCTTTGTGCAAGGCATTCATAACTGTCATTCATCACTATCACCAATATAATGTATTTCTTTTGTCTTCATCAGCCAAGAGGTAGCCAAGATATTTTCATCATGATAAGGTATCATTCATCGCTCGCATCAACGACCATATCTTGGCCTTTTTTGATGATGATGATGACCACATCATGGTGGAGACCATCTTGGTCGCATATGATGATGATGAAGACCATGTCTTCAGATGATGATGATTACCATATCTTGGTTGCATTTTGTAAAAAAATAGCTAAAGGACAATGTCATAGCTCTAAGCAAACTATTGGTGGGGACATGTTGATTTGAATCAAACTGCGAGGAGAAACAATGAAATTTATGGGGTTGTTTTTATTCCATTTGTATGCCTATGATGATGAAAGCAAGGCTAATTCTAAAAGAAAAATTTCCCCAGAGGAGGGTGCCTCAATGCACCCTCTTGTGGGGCAATTTGTTTTCTGAATTTTGTGGTTCACGCCATGACTTCTTTCTTAAAACAAATTTCCCCAGAGGAGGGCCTCATGCTCTCCTTTGGGGAATTTTTTTTTGAAGTTTGTGGTTCAAGCAATGGCTTCTTTCTTTAAAAAAATTACCCTAGAGGAGGGCCCATTGATGTGCCCTCCTTTGGGGAAAATGTTTTTTAAGTTTGTGGTTGCCCCCAGAGGAGGGCTCGTCGATGCGTCCTCCTTTGGGGCATTTGTTTTTTTGAAGTTTGTGGTTCAAGCCATGGCTTCTTTCTTAAAAACATTTCCCCAGAGGAGGGCGCATTGACACTCTCTCTTTTGGGTTTTTTTTTTCTAAATTTTGTGGTTCAACTTCCACTCATCTTCCCAATTACATGAGTATTTGTGGGGTTATCAGGATCTTCACAAAAAAGTGATGATTCTCTTTTTTTTTTTGGAGTGAAAATTGCTACTCCAGCTTACTAAAACCATTAGCATTCTTGCCCAATTTTGTAATCTTTCACCTTCACCGCTAAAACCATTAGCATTCTTGCCCAATTTTGTAACCTTTGTGCTCATTACGTCTTCACGAGTCTTTGTGGACGTATTCCTAAGTGTCTTTTGTCTCTTCATTGTCCGATACGCATGCAAAGCCGCTCTATTGTGTCCAACCAACCACTCACACCCCTTGGCACATATGCATGTATCAACGACCCCTACAACCTATACAATGGCCAATACTAGCCTTTATAAAATTGTTTTGAGCCTACGAAATTGTTTCATCTCACTTGGGTGATACAAAACTATTTTGAATGAGAGAGAGAGAGAGAGAGAGAGAGAGAGAGAGAGAGAGAGAGAGATGACCTTTCAGTTAAGTGGCACCCCTTGTAGAATTTATCATGGCTC
Organism: Cibotium barometz; assembly: GCF_041138505.1. Lineage (NCBI taxonomy): Eukaryota > Viridiplantae > Streptophyta > Polypodiopsida > Cyatheales > Cibotiaceae > Cibotium > Cibotium barometz. The sequence continues at coordinate 19,385,151 of NC_141065.1, read as the reverse complement.
ATGAGGCATGTCCAGAGACCATCCCCGAGATGGTCGCACTCTTAGAGGTTTCATGCAGTTAGCTTTGCGGCGGACATAGAGATCCACATCCCTCCACCATGCATCTTGTTGCATCATTGGAGAGCATGCTGGAGACCCTACGTTCCCTTGATGACGTAGAGTCTTTGGAGACACAGCAGGGTGGACGAGTACATTGCGGCTTGTCTCATCAAGGTATCCCGACTGCCCTCTATCAGAGAGAGGACATTACAATTGGTCATTTTTTAGGATGGGTGAGTTGCGCTTGTAGGGCCACTTAAGGCAGTTTGGTGCACCCATGCAGCTATGTCAGCCCACATTGTACTGCGATATGTGGTGTATTATGGTGCCTTGTCCCGTTCATCATTAGATTCTGATCTATTTCGCACAGTAGTTATATGTAGAGTTTATGTTGGGGATCGAGGTAGATTATCATGATCGTTGACCCAAGTGCTGGCCATGGTATGGGCCGACTTCAGAACCATGACAGGAGGCCTAGTGACTAGGCTAGGCATCTCCCACCTGCACTTTGCACACCTCGTGGATTGGAGATACTACCATTCACCACCATAGTAGTGCATGAGCTAGGTGTGTAGATCAGTCATCAGTTCCATCATGCTACATAGTCTATTCGACATGCCATGGCTCTCTTATTGGAGCCGACTACTAGCCCTGCATAGTTTCACACCTAGGCTTCTACTTTAATCTAGGCCGAGTCTTGAGAGAGTTGAGGCAGCATCACCTTTACCAGCACCCCCTGAGAACATTGTTTAAATTATTTTCCCATTTCTCAAGTATGCTTTCTTGTCTTTGTCTTAATATTGACCACTTTCAATCACTTTTCAGGATATGGAGCTAGATGAGCTTCATTGATAGGTGTCACAGCTCACTCTGGAGTTGCAGGAGAGGGACTAGGAGATTGAGTGCCAGAGACAGTTAGTCCGTGAGGTGGACGTGGAGAGATGGATCGCATACTACCGCGTGGAGCACTAGATGAGGAAGTGGACCAGACTTGGCAAAGATGTAGCTCACCATCGTGTGATGCCGAGCATTGCTATCTATCCCCTTTTTCTAGACTCTTTGGTTGTGAGACCATGGTGCGGACACCGGTACCGTAGTTTGTGGAGTTTTCCTCGGTGAGTTTGATACATAGGGGTGGTACACATTACGGTGCCACTACCAGTTTCATATTTACTACCTTGTTCGCTCTCACTGGCGATGACTGCTAGGTGTCCGACTTATTGGTGCAGTGTAGAGTTTGGCCGATATCACCTTTGGGGAATAAAGGACTTGTACCTAGGGTCAGCAAGACTATGGATCTTGTCTCACGGAGGCCCATTAGTAGCACTGATCAGTAGGCTATCCTAGATATCATGGCAGATGATGGATATGTTACTGAGGATATGCCTGAGGATTTTGAGATTCCCATAGAGATGGATTTATCACCAGAGGAGGAGGAGGCATAGAGAGTACGATGGGCCTGCATCGATGAGTTTATCTTATAGGCTTGGCAGGTTACTTTATGCACCCCGGTTAGAGTAGGGAGTTTGGTGGTGTTATATGCACACATACAAATTCTATCATGGGTTTGTTGATCTATTTGTTTTGGTGGATTTTATTGGATGTTTTCCAAGTTTTATTTGGACTCATCAGTTTCTGCCTAGATCACTTGTGTCTAGGGGTTTTTTTATTGATTGTTACACACAATTGTTTCACTTGCTTACTTTGGAGTTTTGCTTGAATAACAACACGTTCATATACTTCGGATTGATGAGTTGGCCACCAATTTTAATGCTTCTTTTGGCATGATTAATGTCCATTAGATGGTATGCATTGATTTTTATGATCAACTATGGTTTTCATGGATTTGAGGAGCTTCTATGCTTTTATCCATGGTTTTATAAGGATCTTTTAATCTTTTGGATAATTTTATGTGCTTTGAAGATAGCATTTGCCTTCATTTTTTACACGTAATTTTGGAGTATATTTCTTGTACTCTTGTACATATTCAAACTTGGATACCTAGTTGCTTATGTATCTAGGTGAGTTATTTTTCTACCCCAACTTTAGTGTGTTTATTGTGTAGTTATCTTAGAAAGGCACCAATAATTCAAATTCTTTTTTAATGATGTACTCGGAAAGAGTTATTCCTTGATGTAGTCTCAGGTATATAGAGACATATTTTAGTATGTGAAAGTTTGGAATAAGGCCATCTTATTCCTTTTATACAGGATTTTATTCATATTTCCTAGATGGCATACTAGGGAGTTTCAAATTGATAAGGTATGTATGAGTGGTATCATGGTGGTATGCGACACTAGCGATCCCTCACATAGATTATCTTATGGGATAATTTGGGCTCAGGATTGTTGCTTTGTTAATATCACTTAGCATGTTGACCTCAACATTCAAAAACAATCTCATTTTAAGAATTCATTTAAAGTTGTTGTGTGTAGGCATTCTCTAGATAAACTTCTTTTATCTATAGCCTATATGTTTTGATGAGTGCAATCTCGTTGGCATATTCATTTGCTAAAATCTCTTTCTTTAGAGTTCAGTGAGATTATATTGTTGTGTTCAGATTAAGGAAATTTGGATTCTTCCTTTGTTGGCATTTCTTTTTTTAGTTCCGTACTTTAGGTGATTTATACAATCCACTTGATGGTTTACGGATGTACATATGTGTTTCATCGAGACGTTGATGACTCCTTATGTTGATATGAGTAACTCGGGATGCCGATGATTCCCTGTGCAGATGTGGGTACGTCGGGTCGCCGATGGATCCCTAGTTCCTGCAGTTATAATGCCATGTCAGTATGTTATATGCACATTATGTATGCATATACTAGGAGGCCAACCCACATTAGCTTTGTGAGCATGGGAACAAGCTCTAGTGGAGCATGGGTTAGGACTAACCTTAAGGGTTAAAGTTAGGGTCAGGTATCCAAGGGTCACACATGGGAAATGGAGAGTCAAGATTCACTTGAGGGCCCTCCTATATAATAGGGGTATGGAGCACACTCAAGGGAGGCCATGTTATGGAGGCTAAGGCTATGTTATCTTGAGGCTAGGTTATGATATGATGTTCTCTTGTATAGAGGATTATATCTACTCAGCTACCATTTCACACTATAGCTACATGTTGATGGATTAGAGTTATACCTCTTGATGGTATGGGACATCAAGATAAAGGTATGATTGATGTACTTCATTATAATTCATGTGTGCATCCCTTGGGCTTGGGGGTGGTCAGGTGGATGAGTTTATGCCTGATTTATGCATGTTTATGCATAACCATTATCTAGAGAGATCTTAGGGTTTTAACAGGTGGACTGAGGTCTTGGGGCACGTATCAGGTCGGTGGAGCAGTCTATATGTGGTTGTTTTGTTACTTGTGTGTATGGTGAATTCCTCTTATGGAAAATGAGGCACGATCATAGAGACATGGAGATTGACCAAGAGCTTAGTGATGCAGCTGTGCTGCTACATGTGGTGAGTCCTCAGCCATGGCAGAGGAGCGTCTTACTCAGAGGACCATTGCGGAGCGGGTTGTACTGGAGAGCCGATGAGGAGGCCGTGCAAGCATGTGATCCTGGAGCTTACTAGGTCCTCTCAGATAAGGATTAGCCATCATGTAGATGTATATGGCATCATGCTTTTATATCGACCAGTCTACATGCCATTTGTATCTATGACCTCATGTTTCTATGTATGACATCCACCAGTTGTATCACATTTTATTTTATATATTGAACTATGTATTTTGTGATTGTGGATTTTTATAAAGTTTTATATATTGGACTATGTATTTTGTGATTTTATATTTCTATAAAGTTTGTACATGTAAGGTGCGATGCTATTCTTTGCATAGGGGACCCCCCTTGGGCACTATGCAAAAAATAGCGGGTGGCAGCACACCGTCCCGCCCATTCAGCGTCTGATGGTGGTGAAACTTTGCGAGTGGAGGGGTAGCAGCACCATGGACCCACTTGAAAAGTTTCACCCACATCAGACACCATATGATAATGATGCCCCACCCAAACCCGCTATTTTCTGCATAGGGGACCCCTTGGACACTGCGCAAAAAATAGCGGCAGGTGGTAGCACACCGTCCCGCCCATCCAACGTCCAATGATGGTGGTGAAAATTTGTGAGTGTAGGGGTAGCAAAGCCCCATGGACTTGCTTGCAAACTTTCATCTGCACATCGGACGCTGTATGATAATGATGCCCCACCCAAACCTACTATTTTTTTGCATAGGGGACCCCTTGGGCACTATGCAAAAAATAGCGGGTGGCAACACATCGTCCCGTCCATCCGGCATCCGATGGTGGTGAAACTTTGCAAGTGTAGAGGTAGAATCTCAATGGACCCACTCACAAAATTTCACCTGCATATCGGATGCCGTACGATAATGATGCCCCACCCAAACTCGCTATTTTTTGCATAGGGGACCAAGTGGGCACTATGCAACACACCGTACTGCCCATCTGGTGTCTGATGGTGGTAAAACTTTGTGAGTGGAAAGGTAGCAATCCCATGGAACCTCTCGCTAAGTTTCACCCACATCGGATGCCGTACACTAATGATGCCCTACCCAAACCCGCTATTTTTTGCATAGGGGACCCCTTGGGCACTATGTAAAAAATAGCGGGTGGCAACACACTGTCCCGCCCATATGGCGTCCAATGGTGGTGAAACTTTGCGAGTACAGCGGTAGCAGCCCCATGGACCGCTCACAAATTTTCACCCGCATATCGGGCACTGTATGATAATGATGCCTCACCCAAACCCACTATTTTTTGCATAGGGGACCCCTTGGGCACTATGTAAAAAATAGCGGGTGCCAGCACACCATCCCGCCCATCCGGTGTTCGATGGTGGGTGAAACTTTGCGACGAGTAGAAGGGTAGTAGACCCATGGAACCACTCTCAAAGTTTCACTTGCATTAGACGTCATACAATAATGATGCCCCACCCAAACCCGCTATTTTTTGCATATGGGCCCCCTTTTGGGAACTATGCAAACAATAGCGAGTTGCAGCACACCGTCTTGCCCATCCAGCGTCTAATGGTGGTGAAACTTTGCGAGTGGAGGGGTAGCAACCCTATGGACTTTCTTACAAAGTTTCACTTGTATTATCAGATGTAGTATGATAATGATGCCTGACCCAATCCCGGTATTTTTTGCATAGGGGACCCCTTGGGCATTATGTAAAAAATAGCGGGTGGCAGCATACCGTCCTGCCCATCCGACGTCTAATGGTGGTGAAACTTTAAGAGTGGAGGGATAGCAGCCCCATGGAACTGCTCACAAAGTTTCACCTATATCAGACACCATATGATAATGATGCCCCACCCAAACTCGCTATTTCTTGCATAGGGACCCCTTGGACACTGCAAAAAATAGTGGGTGGCAACACACCATCCCGCCCATCCGGCGTCCGATGGTGGTGAAACTTTTTGAGTGGAGGGGTAGCAGCCCCATGGAGCCACTTGCAAAGTTTCTCCCATATCGGACACCATAAAATAATGATGCCCCACCCAAACCCACTATTTTTTGCATAGGGGACCCCTTGGGCACTATGTGAAAAATAGCGGGTGGTAGCACACCGTCCTGCCAACAATCCAATGTCCGATAGTAGTGAAACTTTGTGAGTGGAGGGGAAGAAGCCCCATGGACCCGCTTGCAAAGTTTCACCAACATCGGGCACCATATGATAATGATGCCCCATCCAAACCCGCTATTTTTTGCATAGGGACCTTGGACACTTGCAAAAAATAGTGGGTGGGCACACCGTCCCACCCATCTGGCTTCAAATCATGGTGAAACTTTGTGAGTGGAGGGGTATCATCCCCATGGACCTGCTTTCAAAGTTTAAACTACATCGGACGTCATACAATAATGATGCCCCACCCAAACCCACTATTTTTTGCATAAGGGGACCCCTTGGGCACTATGCAAATAATAACCAATGGCAACACACCGTCCTGCCCATCCGGTGTCCGATGGTAGTGAAACTTTGTGAGTGCAGGTGTAGCAACCCCATGGAACTGCTCGTAAAGTATCACCTACATCGGACATTGTACGATAAGTTTCACCCATATCGGTCGGATGCCATACGATAATGATATTCCTTCCAAACCCGCTATTTTTTGCATAGGGGATCCCTTGGGCAGTATGCAAAAAATAGCACGGTTGGCAACACACCATCCTGCCCATTCGGCATCCGCCGATGGCGGTGAAACTTTGCAAGTGGAGAGGTAGCAAACCCATGGAACCGCTCGCAAAGTTTCACCCACATGGGATGCTGTGTTATAATGATGCCCCACCCAAAGTCACTATTTTTTGCATAGGGGACCCCTTGGGCACTATGCAAAAAATAGCGGGTGGCAGCACACCGTCCTATCCATCAAACGTCGATGGTGGTAAAAATTTGTGAGTGTAGGGGTAGAAACCCTACAAACCCGCTCACAAAGTTTCACCTTCATTGGATGCCAAACAATAATGATGCCCCACCCAAACCCACTATTTTTTGCATAGGGGACCCCTTGGGCACTATGCAAAAAATAGCAAGTGGTAGCACGCTGTCCCGCCTATCCGGAGTCCGATGGTGGTTAAACTTTGAGAGTGGAGGGGTAGCAATCTCATGTATCCACTCACAAATGTTCCTCCACATCAGATACCGTATGATAATGATGTCCAACCCAAACCACTATTTTTTGCATAGGGGACCCCTTGGGTACTATGCAAAATATAGCGAGTGGCAGTACACTATCCCGCCTATTCGGCGTCCTATGGTGGTAAAACTTTGCAAGTGGAGGGGTAATAGTCCCATGGACTTGCTTCCAAAGTTTCACTTGCATTGGATGTCGTACGATAATGATGCCCCACCCAAACCCGCTATTTTTTGCATAGGGGACCCCTTGGGCAGCACTATGCAAAAAATAGCGGGTGGCAGCACACCGTCCTGCCCACCATTCGGCGTCTGATGGTGATGAAACTTTGTGAGTGGAGGGGTAGTAGCTCCATCGACCTTCTCACAAAGTTCCACCCACATATCGGACGCCATATGATAATGATGCCCCACCCAACCCCACTATTTTTTGCATAGGGGACCCCTTGGGCACTATGCAAAAAATAGCGGGTGGAAGCACACCGTCTTGCCCATCCGGCGTTTAATGATGGTGAAAATTTGCGAGTGGAGGGGTAGCAGCCCCATGGATGTGCTTGCAAAGTCTCACCTGCCGGACGTCGTATAATAATGATGTCTCACCTAAACTTGCTATTTTTTACATAGGGGACCCCTTGGGCACTATGCAAAAAATAGCGGGTGGCAGCATACCGTCCCGCCCATCTAGCGTTCGATGGTGGTGAAACTTTGTGAGTGGAGGGGTAGCAGCCCCATGGTCTTTCTCACAATTTTTTACCTACATTGGAGGCCGTATAATAATGATTGCCTACCCAAACCTACTATTTTTGCATAGGGGACCCCTCGGGCATTTAATATGCAAAAATAGTGGGTGGCAGCACATCGTCCCGCCCATCCAATGGTGGTGAAACTTTGCGAGTTGAGGGGTAGTAGTCCCATGGACCTTCTCACAAAGTTTCACCCACATCAGATGTATGATAATGATACCCCACCTAAACCCACTATTTTGTTTCATAGGGGACCCCTTGGGCACCATGCAAAAAATAGTGGGTGGTAGCACACTGTCCCGCCCATTTGGCATCTGATGGTGGTGAAACTTTGGGAGTGGAGGGGTAGCAGTCCCTGGACCCGCTCACAAAGTTTCAGCTGCCATCAGATGCTGATGTCCCACTTCACAAAGTTTCATCCCCAAACCATTAACACAAAGATACAAAATATATGGGCACAACTAAACAGCCAACTTATAATATATATGGGTAGAAGATACAAACTGAGAGAAAGATACAAAATGAAGGGTAGTAGATACAACAAATAAGAGGGAGAAGGCTACAATATCAATGTGCAGACTCTCTAGCTCTGAGGGTCTCCAAGATGCTCACATGCTCGTGCTGGGCTAAGGTCCACCGTGGGGGGCCTTTCTTCTTGTTGTTAGCTCACCAAAGCATGAGTTTCACAACAAGAACTAGATGAGAGTATATAATCACCTCCTTGCTCCACTCATACAGCACAAACTCAATGCATCCCTTGTGCATCTAACCTTGTGCATAGTAGTAACCTGCAACTATCATGTTGTGGGCACCAAATGAGAATCCATAATCATCAGTCACATCACACTCAAGGGTGCACTTGGGCCTATTGCACCTCAAAATGTAGTAGTCCACCTCCTCCTCATTGCCCTCTTGGGAAATGACTACTACAAAAACATCACCCATTGTCAAAATATCTATATCAAAGAATCATGATATGTCCCCTCAAGTAGTGTGAGAGGATCAAAAGTGGTGGGGGGTAATGCTCCTCGCTCTGGCCTCAACACCTACAACCAAGGATCAGCTCACTCTCTCATCTCGCACAGTGAGTAGTCACCACCATCAATGCATAGCTTGCAAAATCATGAACGGTGCCATGTGAAGATGGTGGGGTCATCATAGGATGTGCTTCTAATTGGAGTGTAGCCTAAGTGTGCCATCCACTGTCGCACAATCTTGAGAAGCACCATCAAGGACACTGTTATCAACACACCAAAAGACCTCCTTACAATGCTAGCATGTCGTTGAGGAAAAGAAGAGGCAGCACTAGTGGTCAAATGCGCATTGCACCAATCGACTACATGCTATGCATCTCGAAAGCACTCACTGTCACGATGAAGCTAGTGACGTCTGAGGGTGCGTTTGATACACGCACCCACACCATCGTGCTCCCCCTCTCCATGCCCTATCTCGAAGAAGCTCCAAATCACCTGGTAGCTTATCATGCTATGCCAAGAATATAGCCAGTAAAACTAACAAGCACTCTTGAACTATGCCCCACATCCATCAGACCATATCCACCACCCTGTCTATGTGACTCCATGCTCTCTCAAAAAGTCATCACATGACAATGGAAGCAATGCTACACAAACTGGGCGCTGTGAGATAAATCATCACTAATGTAAAAGTGATACTCTCTAATGATCACTTTCTCCTTTGGGGTGCTCCTTATGTCATCTACTACCGCCTCCGCATGCTGATAACTAATATGCACCATGATGGCCACCTTGTCCATGTGGCCAGCTTGTCCATGTGGCTCCATTCTCTCTCAAAAATTCATCATGATGATGGAAGCAATGCTGCACAAACTAGGCGTTGTGAGAGCAATTATCACTAATGTAAAAGTGATACTCTCTAAAGATGACTTGCTCCTCTGGGGTGCTTGTTGCTATGCCATCTACTACTGCTGCCTGTACATGCCGATAACTAATATGCACCATGATGGCCACCTAGTCAAGCACACAAGAATGGGAATTGTTAGATTCATAGACAACATCAATATAAAATATCTTGAAGACCTTAAATTGAAAATGAGGCAATGTCTCATGCAATACTTGCTCAAAAAAGTAGTACTCTGCCTGGATCTCTTGATGTGGTGCGAGAATGTATAATTCTATGTGAAGTCAACCACAAAGACAACTACAACAACATGAAACTATTGCAGGCTAGCACAAAATTGACAATCTTGCCACTTGGCACTGTGAGCATGATGTATGTAGGTATAGACAAAATCTGTAAAGATGCTCATGAACTCACCACATGCCGAATGGTGCTCCACTAGGTGTAATCTCCTTGACTACCCACGTGTCACATACTCATATTGTCACCATGTCACCACCTCAGCCATCGAGGGATCCTCCTCGCACAAGTGAAGCATGGCCAAGCTGCCACACGAGGTACAAGTCCCCATGACACAAGCCATCCGATGGTAGATGGAATCCTCCGGGGCATAATAGCAAGTGAATAAAATCCCTTGGGCTACTATAAGGCACCACCCCCTGCTGATGGCCATACAAGCCACAAAAGACATCATACAAAAGTTGAAATCCCACATGGTACCTACAAAGACATATGTCACGATGCCTCAAGTAGCGCACAAACCAAGGCTTGGAAGCCTCAAATGAACGCTTTTACTGATGGTGATCTCAGGGTGTGCAGACCTGAACTCAAAGTACAACTCTATCTGTGTCATCTCAAGAAAGCAAGCCCCATGCACTATGTACTTCCCACGATGAACCCTATGTCACAATGCCTTCTTGTACTCTGGTGATGTACGACAATGCTCCTCCCCTCATCTCAGGGTCCAATAAATGAATGCATCTAGGTGCACGGTCATTACTAGCCCCCATAGAGCACCCTCAATCCCACTATCCAAGCTTTGTCTCCTAACAAACCCTGCATGAAGTGCTCGATGACAAATTTAAAGTATGCAAGAAGTGGCGCGATGTGTGCCTGGCAGCAGGACACTATGGGAAACAAATGCTATAAGGGCACGTCTTGCAGTCGATCCATCTGGATGCATCTTACACTTGAGTGTGCTATAGGACTGCCTCAAGCTCAATAGCACACCAACATTGGCCCTCTTTGAATGTGGGCTACAAATTGTGGAAGAGCAGTGGTATATTGTGCCATACGTGAGCAATAGCAGCGCATCTAGCACACTAGAATGTGATGCCACATCAAGGTCAACAAAGTACTTGTCAAAAATAGCATTGGCATGGTTTTGTGCACCAAACCTAGAAAGGGATTTCCCATGAGAAGATGCCTCATGAGCAACATCGAAGGGTGGAGTGGCAAGCACATGGTGAACAGTGTCATCGGCATCGTCGAAGTGAGGAGTGTAGGCAAGAAGGGCATGTGCACCACATCGAGGAGTGGCATCAAGGTCATGAGCTGCACTAGATGGAGGAGTGCTAATCTCATAGGTGTCACCCCAAGAGAGGTGAGGAAAACTCATGGGACGTGCCTGAGGCTGGAGAGGCACCAGCCAGGTAGAGGAGTGGCAAGCTCATGGGAGGCGCCTGACAAAAGAGTGGCAAGCTCGGATGGTGCACCCAAAGATGGAGAGGCACCCAATGGAGGAGTGGCTAGCTCATGGTGGGCAACACCCAAGAGAGAAGTTCCAAACTCAAGGGCGTGCCAAAAGGTGGAGAGGCACCGAAGATAGGAGTGTCCACCTCATGGTGGGGAGCGCCTAAGGGTGGAGTGACAACTGCATGGGAAAAGTGTAAGGGAGGAGTGGTAAAGGGCTCAAAAGAGTGTGGAGAAAGAATTGTGGGAGAATGAGGAGGAGAAGGAGATGGGGTGGGGTCACCGGGAAGAGATGGAGAATGGGTGGGGGGAGGAGATGATGCCTCATCAAAATCGAACCCGCCGTGCATTACACTGCTCGAGCCCTTACTTTGCGCTCAACAATCTCTTCTTCTCCTATCTTCTATGTGCGAACCCTTGCTTGCTCGAGCCCTTACTTTGCGCTCAACAATCTCTTCTTCTCCTATCTTCTATGTGCGAACCCTTGCTTGCTCGAGCCCTTACTTTGCGCTCAACAATCTCTTCTTCTCCTATCTTCTATGTGCAAACCCTTGCTTGCTCCTCATGAATAAGGTGGATCGGGGGATCCCATTGCCTATTGCTTCTTCTACTCCTACAACTTTGTGAACCCATGCTAAGAAGTAGGAAAAAAGAGATTAAGCATAAAATTAAAAATAATTAAGATTAAAGTAATACTAGAACAAGATTAACATATGCTTGGAATGGAGCTATCTCCAAAGTTGGTGAAGCTCTAAGAATGAGGGAGACTCCAAAATTTGGGCTATACATACCAAGCTAGTTAGCATTTCATTTATTAATTAGATTATGGATAAAATCTAGATTTTAACAGATAATGATACTTTTTTGTAAAATAATAAAAAATAATTATAATTTTTAGGAATAATGAATGAATCAATTATTTTAAGTCACAAATATTATTTTCTATTTATTTAATATATAAAATTTATTTGATTAATAAATAATATTAAATTTTCTTTAGACATATTTCAAGTTTTCTCCCAAAAAACATTTTTTAAAAATATGAATTTTTTGAATATTAAGAATTTATTTAATTATATTATAGCATTCACTTGATTGAAAAATTAAAAAAATTAATTGTATTTTTTGTTCAATAAATAATATTTATTTAATTAAGAAATTATATTTATTTTTTACTTTTTTGAAGGAGAGCTTTAAAATTATATTACATAATTTTATTTCAAAATTTTAGCCAAAATTTTTATTTTAAAAATGATTTTTTATTTTTTATATTAATTAAATCATGAAATATAATGGTGATGTGGCAAGTGTTTTGCCACGTGGCAAAACACTTGCCACGTGGCAAAATTCTGCTGACATGGAGCCTCCATGTGGGCATTCCTCATGCTCAAGTATGAGATGGCGATGCCATGCATGTATATGATGTGTCATGCGCTACGTAAGCACAGAAAGTCAACCAAGTTGACTATGCTGAGGTAGCAAGATGACATGGACATTCTTGATTATGTGGAAATGCCATGTATGCATTTGATGTGGCATGCCATGTAGACTTTTGGGAGTCAACCTTGTTGACTAAGTTGAGGTGGCATGATGACAAGGCATGATGAGATGGCAAGATGCTTATATGGAGTCTCCTCCATATAATGTGGCATGTAGGACTAAGCCTATGTTACCATAGCTCTATTGCTTGACAAATGGCATACTCTCTAGGGTTGGTGAGACATCAAGCCTAATAGGCATCCTTTGTTTTAGACTTTGGGTGAAAAAATAGTGAAATTTTGATTAAGATGGCTGGAAAATGGGCTTTCCTTACTCAAATTCACTCCAATTTTTTTGGTTAAATTCATCATGATGACAAGTACTTTGATCCACAAGAAATTGAAGTGCAATGAGGGTCGTATAAAATTTATATAATTAAATTATTAAACTTTTACAGGCCCTCTAAGAGACTGAGTGAATTTTCTACAGAAGATCGGAAGAAATTCAACCGTTAAAATTGCAATTCGACAATATGGCCACATTCTATACATATTTCTCTAACTTCTCACTGTTGGATCTTCAATGCGGCAGGAGGAAAGCCCCAAAGAGAAGTCAAAGGGCCCATACCACCTCCATCTAAGGTGAGTGTAAATAAGTAATATTGCCAAGATGCTAAGACAATCTTTCTTAAGTGAGTGCAAATCAACCATAGTTTAAATCATTAGGTTTTTTAAGCTAAAGGATATTAATGTTTGATTTAAACTGGTTATTGAGTCCTAATGAGTCTAATATTACTATACATTGAGTATACTAGCTTGAAACCTAATAGAGTTGGATAACTCTACATGAATTAAACATCTCTCAAGATTTTGTGTGCTTAAGTCTTTTAAATACAATGATCATACTAGTGACTTCAATGGTGGCTCTCTACTGATGTAATATTTCTTTTCATGTTACCAATTCCTTTTATATAAGCCGTAAGAAAATCCAATCCTACATCTTTCTTTGAATTTTTTTTTTTCAAAGCACCTCAAATTTGACCCTAAGGAATGAAACCATTTAGCTTAGAAATTTCTAAACCACCATGAGTACTACATACATAATTTCTTGGATGCAAGTAGAAGCTAACAAGTTTTAAGAAAAAAAAGGTTTTTATTTTACCCCTTTTCAACCCCAAAATATAGGAATAGAGAAGTTTCCTCACATGGTATCTATGTATGTTGATGCAATTTGTCATTTCACGCTACCAATTCTTTTCATGCAAGCCATAAGAAAATACAATCCTACACCTTGCTTTCATGTATGCCGAAAGAGAATATAATCCTACACCTTTTGTTTCACTCACCCCAAATTAAAACCTAAGGAATGAGACCATCTATCTTAGAAATCTAGGACTAAGTACTACATGCATTATTAAAGTAGGAATAGAGAAATTGCCTCACATGATACAAGTATTTTATGGACCTATGCTTCTTTAAATTGCCTCATATGATACAAATATTTTATGAACCTATTCTTCTCTTCAAATTGAAATGAAAAGTCCTCCACACCTTTCGATATCACTCTATAAAGCTTATCTACACCAAAGATACTACCATATAATACAGGGACATAACTTAACTAAGCATCATAGTTATATATTCAATCTTGATTCATTACAACTTAACTCCAACACAAGTTCTTTGTGATTCGTCACTTACTCTCAGGCACAATTGAAAATTTAAGATAAAAAAAACCAAAGTAACATATCATCATTAGACATCTTGTAAATCATTCGCAATTAATTTTCCTTGAAAGCATCCCTTGCAACCCATACACACATATCTAGAGAACACAAGCAATAAATGATCTCACTAATCCTCCTTAGGTAATGGAGACCTCATTGATCTACTTAATTTTGTTTCTGGTCTTGGTTGTTGAAACTTCCTCCTTAGCTAGGTTAGACAAATCTTGTAGATATGCACCAAATGGTGTAACACATATATAATTACACAATGTATGTCATTAAACTTATATGTAGAAAGTTTGAAGAAAGCTGGTATGAGAAACCAAAATTGCTAATTCTATGTAGAAAATATTTATAATATCCTATTAGAAGGTGATTTTTTAATAAAGAACATTAATATATAGCCAAAATCAATACTTTTTTACTTAAACATTTTATGTTACTACATAGAAGTCCAATGGTGTGTAGAAAAATGAAATAGCTAGTTGGAGAACCTGAGTTTGTTAGTTCTAACTAGGAAACAACTACAATGTAGCTTTCTATATAGGGGATAATTTCTATATAGAGAAAAACATAATTTTACTACATACATTGTCACTTTTTCAAAGGGTATGTAGAAAAATAAATTAGCTAGTTAGAGAACCTAGATTTTCTAGTTATAACTAGAAAACCATCACAATTTACTACTTTAGAATATAGCTTTCTATATAAGAGAGTGTTGATATATAGGAAAATTCATTGTTTTACTACTTAAACATTGCATTTTACCACATAGAAGTCAAAGGGTATGTAGGAAAATGAATTAGCTAGATATAGTATCTAAATTTACTAGTTCTAAATAAGAAACTCCCGTATTTTACTACTTAGAATGCATATGTCTATATAGGAAAAGGTTTAGAGTTCCTTGTGTACTCAATTTTCTTATCTCTATACTTTTTTTATAAAATATAATTATATGTTTTCTAATTATAATTATCTTTCAACAAAAGCAAAAGTTATATCACACATAAATGTCCATGACCTTTAAGTCTTGACATCTATTTTTTTGTCATTTCTTGTCTCCGTGTAAACTTTTAAAATTTTCTTTATTTTATGCTAAAATTTTTACCCTTGCTTATTTTTTAATAACTCGCTATTTTGCTCATGCTATATATGATTTGTCATTGCTTCTCTCCAAAAGCACACAACAAACACCATGTGCATAGGAGAGCCTTTTTTTCACGATTATGCTTTTTCTCCCTTGTCTCTCTCATCCCTCTTCTCAAATCCTCTATTTTCTCCTATCCAAGCCCATGTTTTCTTTCTAAATCTCTTTTCTTTAATTTCTTTAAAATCACTCTGTTTTAATTATGTGTGTGTGTGTGTGTGTGTGTGTGTGTGTGTGTGTGTGTGTGTTTAGTCTTTTATATATGTAGTCAGAGAGACTCCAAGAACCTTCTCCAACTTGACTAGTGAAAACATTAAACATGATTATATAACAAATTGTTTACAATAACCATGTTACAAATACTTGGAGCCAGTGACTCCATTAGGTGAAAGAGAACTTTGAGCCTCTAAGCATAAACCATGAAAATACTTTGAGAGAGTAGATCATGTTACCTGCATCCATCCAAATAGATATCCAAAAAGTTAGTCTGTGTGTGTCTTGCAGGTGTCGTAGGATCTACCATGTGTTATAGATGTCACCCAAAATATCTTATTATTTATGCGGTAGAGGGATAGTGGACTCTTGGTATAACTTAAGTTTATTATCCTAGTATCCTTCAAGAGTCAAGGAATCAGACATTATCCTAGTATCCTTCAAGAGTCAAGGAATCAGACATTATCTTGGTTTATATGTATAGAAGAGAGTTAAGTTTATTATCCTAGTATCCTTCAAGAGTCAAGGAATCAGACATTATCTTGGTTTATATGTATAGAAGAGAGTTGTCTATAAAATACTCTCATGACAATTAGAATACCCTAATATATTCAATTTGTCTTCTATCACATAGATAGAAAATAGTCATACTTTCGTATAAAAAGCTACCCTAATCATAAACCAATGAATTTATATTGTCTTATTATAGTATCTTACTATAAGAAAGGAAATATAATGAGTCACGTGCATCTTTCAAAGGCAGTATACAGGTTCAGAACATCTCATAAGAGCATTTATGCAATTACTCACAAAAAACCGAATGAGAATGGAACATCAGTTACCCTCAAGCAATAATTCTAGACCTCGTGTATCGGTTTCTGAGGTAATGTGTATGTAACCCTCCTTTATCTAAGTAATCAAACAACAGGTATATATTACAATTCGATTCCTATTTCTTCCCATCAGGGGTCTCATGAAACCATCAATAATTCGGCCACAGGGATTATCTCGGCAAAGATAGCAAGATAGCTCATCATACCAAGTCAACCCAACACATTCCATTCCTTGCTAGGCACAGTCACGTATCCTAACTAATCAACCATATATATGAGAGATTTTAGGGTAGCCCCATCACAAAGTCAAAAATGCTAACCAGAGGATTGCTACATGCAAATAAAAAGAGACCATACAGCATATAGTCATTACTCAAAGGCGAATCACATATACAATACCCTGAGAGGTATGAGTCAAGCTAGTATGCGAAGCTTGATATAACAAAAATAGCATACATATCATGCATGCGTTTTCCTCAAGTACAAAGCATAAACTTGTGTGTAGAATGCAACATGCAATAATGAATAAAGAACATATTGAAACATCTGCCCACCATTAATCCCAGATGAGAACCATATTATCTTGGCAGAAATAGCAAGCTATCTTATCATAGCAAGTCAACACGCCAGAGTATCTCATGCCATTCTTAGTTACACTCAATCACATTACCTAGTTAATCGATCACATTTATGAGAGATTTCAGGGCATTGACAGTAGAATTACCACATACGACTTTGAAGTAAAAGCGACCATACAACATATATTCATTACCTAGAGGCGAATCACCAATACATTACCCTGAGAGGTATGAGCCATGCAAAGCCGAAATTATGAGACAATGCATGTGTTTTCCAAAGCAAAAACTCATGTGAAGAATACAACATGCAATACTGAATAGAGAACATATGGAACCATCTATCAGTAATCCCAGATAAACTAAGTACATGCAAGAGGGGTGTAAACAATTATCTTTAAAAATGTAAAAATTAAAAAATAGAGGTACTTTAAATAGATGTCTGCCTCCTGGGTTAATAAGTGTGCATACTTCACTCCCTATCTCAAACAACCATGCTAAATCTTTTC
The DNA here is from genome assembly GCF_041138505.1 of Cibotium barometz. Taxonomy (NCBI): domain Eukaryota; kingdom Viridiplantae; phylum Streptophyta; class Polypodiopsida; order Cyatheales; family Cibotiaceae; genus Cibotium; species Cibotium barometz. Next base: position 19,367,661 of record NC_141065.1, on the reverse strand, counting down.
ACTATCACCACATAAGCACCAATGAAAAGCATATTGTCATCTTGAAGAAGGCTAAAGCAACATAACCATGATCTCGCCACAAAGGGAATCAAAGTCATAGGAATCCACATTCGGATTCATAACATTAAAAATGGCAATATCCCCAATGCAAAACATCACCAAATCCATCATCATAGACCAAAATAATAAAACTCACACATAATCGCAAAAATAAACTAAAATAACTAGTTAACATTGTAGCTATGAAGAAGGTCAAGATGCTTACCACTCATATGGATTCTCTCCCGCATGTACATCAACCTCATAGTCGATAGCCTGTGAATTGCTAGCATCCCCATGGCTTCCCCGCTTCCTATAGCAAGAAGCAAGGGCTACACGTATGAAGATAATAGTCTCTTGTCACTGTCAATTGATGTGCACACATGTCTTGTCCCCTCAAACATGAGTTGAAAATAGGGGTTGTACCACATCCCAACTCAAGGCAAACACCATCGACGATAGAATAACTCCACATAGAAAGCAATAAAAGTAAAACTCCACTCCAAACCACCACAAATCTCCTCCCTTTGTGAGGCCCCTAGAACATGACACCTCTAGTAAATGGTGGTACGCTCTTGAATCCAAAGGCCGCATATGGAGAGCCTCAAATAGAGGTGTACTCTCCAAGCAATAAATTGTAAGCACCATCCCTCGTCTATGAATACCAAAGAGCATAGGGGAGGAGTACCGTGAAACAAGGCCAATAAATGATGTCATAAAAGATAGAGCCTCATTATAGCATCAAATACCAAAATGAATGTTTACAACAGTACCTCTGTCTGAAATCCTATACTCTTGTAGAGTACCATAAGGAGAGTGATGCATGATAACAAGCAAAAATGCTATCCAGATGATGAATTCAAATGCTGGTTGATATGATTTTAGAATTCTAGTTGAGAATTGATGAGTTGATTTGGATTCTGATTGAAAGATGATGTTTCCTGAATTCTGGTTGAAAGAAGATAAGTTGAACAAAACCACAATGAGGATGAATGGGAAGAATCCTAGTAATGATGTTAATAACTGGAATGGTGATAATGACTTTAGTAAATCACTACAAGATTTTTGGATTGTGCTGACAAATTGCTGTTGTTAACCCTTGACCCAGTGGATCTAATTAAGGGATGACAAATTGAAAACTTGCATAACTGAAATTCCTGTGGAGGAATGTTCAGATGAAATTTTTGGTCTAATGGACCATTTTCGTGTTAAGAATATGAGTGAATTATTCTCTAATAATGAGTTATGTATGTTCTTCTGTTAGAAGGGAACTTTATTCCAGGATTCTGTGGGGGACTGACCAATCTAAAGAACCCCAGAATCAATTGAATCTAAAGTCGAATTTAAATTATAAATAAAGGGACTTAACAAGAATTTTCGTATTGATAGGATCATGGATCGAGGTCGTCGTGGTAGGAATGAAAACCCCCAACTCGATGAGGAAGAGCTCGAGTTGGATGTTCGTAAAGCTCTTCATAGATCCCAGCCTGGACCTTTCAAGGGTGAAGGGGAAAACTTGGGAGAGGCTGTGGAGAAGTGGATTGAAGTAATGGAAGAGTACTTCGATGTCACCGGGTACAATGAGAAGAGTACAATGGCTCTTGCAAGGCTGAAGATAGTAGAAATAGCTAGAGTGGCATGGAGAAACCACTGTGAGACAAACTCGTCTGCATCAGAACACCTAGACATGGAATGATCTCAAAATTTACCTAAGGAAGAGATTCTGTCCTCCCGGCTTTTTGGAAACAAAGATGAATGAACTCTTAGAGTTAACCCAGGGGAGCAGAACTATTGAAGTATATCACCGAGCATTTGCTCTCCTCCTCGAGTAATCGCCACCGCTGGATGAAGAACAGCTGATGGCCAAGTCTATTCGAGGAGTGAATGAATCTTTGAATATCCTAGTGAAGAATGCCAAGCCAGTTTCCATGGCCGAAGTAGTGCAGATGGCGAGGGTTTTCGCCAAGGCCTTTGATGTCAAGGTCCCGCCGAAGCCAGCACCATCAACTTTCAAAAGATTTCTAACTCCAGAAGGTTCCAACCTTCCACCGCCTAAGAGACAACAAGGTCAAGCTCAGGATATGGAAAGTTCCAGAATGGAAGAAAGGTCCTTTTCTTGAGACTCAATTCCCTGGAATTTAACTTCAAAAGTTCCACCCTTGAACAAGGAAGTGAAATGCTATAACTATCAAGGAATTGGACATTGCAGTAAGGATTATCCAACTCCTTTTGGATCAAGGTTTTTGGGGCAAGAAAATCAGGGACCAAGATTCCAGACTCCAACTCCTTCCTTCCAGAGTAATCAAGTTCCTTTTCGTCAAAATCAGGGAAATCCCAGAGGTAGACCCTCTAACCAACCCGCAGTTTCAATCTAAAGTAATGTAAGACCTCTGCCGCCTTAGAATAGGGGAAGTCAAAGAGAGATATTCCTGAATCGGCCGTCCACTTCCAAGGCAGTAACGCTAGAAGCAATTGAAGAAGAAGAAGAAGATGAAAGAGATCATACTCCACCTCCTGGGAGATGAGGACATCTCGTGTTTTTTTTAAAGTGGGGTAGGATGTAAGATTCCTCCCTCCAGCTTTTGAGGTGTAAAGGTGTAAGAACCTCCCCTTCTGATCTTGTAATTATTTCCCTCTCTGAAATAGAAGAAAGATCCTGTTTTACCCTGTTGTGGCATTCATGGAGAGAGAAAATGTCTAGAGAGAGGTAATCCAAAATTAAGATATTTTTGGATATAAAAATCCTCCTAGTGTCTAAAATGGTTTCCCCTAAAACATAAATTCAAAAACAACTTTCCAATGTGCATTTGGAATGAATTGAAAATGTGTATAAAAGACCTTAGTCTAAGGGTCTAGATTTTCAAAATTTTCTAAATTATGGTCCAATTCGAAGTGTAGGGATGAGATAAACCCAAAGAATAAAAGAAAATATCCAAAAATGAGTAAATGTTCACATAAGATGAAGAGTTGACTGAGTACAAGGTTTATTAGTTAAAAACTATGAGATATTACTAAAAAAAGAGATATTTTAGAATAATGATACATTTTTGACACCTTGGTAAGGAGGGGGGAGACTTTGAGGTAGGCGCCTATTTCACACATGTGGTTGAGTTTTTAATTCAATAAAATTGTGATATTTTTATCTCTCCTCTCTCCTGGATCAAACCAAATCAAAAGGGAGCCAGTGAAACTGAACCTGGAAAATTCTAGAACCCAATTGGACTTGGTTAGAGGCCTCCCTCACCTATAAATAAATCCTTAGTCTTTTGTAAAAACATCTCTGAACTATACCATGCTAGTATTACATTAAAATAATGATATTTGCTATTATCCCTTAAAAATCCTCTACATTTTGGAGAGATTGAAGCTTCTCTCTCTCTTCAACCTTCCTTGGAGCTTTCTTCTCAACATACTAAAACCAATTGATTGGTTGGGGGCTTCTTCTAAGATAGAGAAGCAAGCAAAATCAAGTGGTAAGGTGTAATTTCATGGTTTTCTTTACTATTCTCAATGATTTCACTTCTCAACCCCTCTCAAGCTTGAGAAGTTTCTAAATTAAGTGTTTATAATGCAAATCAAGCTTTTCTTAAGAGTTGTAATGAATAATTAAGAAAAGTTTATCTTTATGCTTAATTTAGGATGTTTTTTTATGTATATCTCTCTCTTCCCAAAAGAATGGTCATTCCTATGACCAATTCTCTATTCAAATGATGCTTCTCATTGATAAATTCTCAATTAACAAATCAAACTCTAGGCTTGTGAAGCAAGAGGTTAAGAAAGTGGCTTTTTATACTTTTATGCTTCTAAAATTATGACAATCTTATAATTTTAATCCATAGATTGGATTTAAGTTTAGAAGATAGTTATACTATCATAATTGTATTACTAAGTTTATTCTTCTCAAAAATATTAAAAATTATCAGTAATAGCAGCAGCGGAGCTATGGCAAAATTTTTAAGAAATTGATACATAATTCATTCTTATGCATAACGTGAAAAGAGGACTTCCTACCATATTCTAGGATTGGTCATCCTATGCTAAAAGAATGATTTTCATCACATTCAATGGAAAACTAATTTTTAAGGTTTATACATAATTAAATAATTAGAAAAAGAGAAAATCATGGTAATTTTATTTAAATGCTAAAAGAGAAATTCCCATGACATTTGGAATTCAATCATTTAAATGGAAAAAGTGGAATTCTTAGCATATTGAAATTAATGGATATTTTATTTAAATTTAAAGAGAAATTATTAGATAAATTTATTTTATGCATGAGAAAATTTAAATGATAAAAGAGGAATTCCCATGACATTTGGAATTCAATCATTTAAATGGGAAAAGTGGAATTCTTAGCATATTGGAATTAATGGATATTTTATTTAAATTTAAAGAGAAATTTTAGATAAATTTATTTTATGCATGAGAAAATTTAAATGATAAAAGAGGAATTCCCATGACACTTGGAATTCAATCATTTAAATGGTAAAAATGGAATTCTTGGCATATTTGGATAATGGATATTTTTATTAAAGAAAAGAGAAATTTTATATAAATCTATTTTATGATAAAAGAGGAATTCCCATGACATTTGAAATGCAATTAATTAAATGCAAAAAGAGGAATTCCCATGATATTTCAGATCCAAGAAATTAAATGGAAAAAGAGAAATTTTTAATGCACTTTATGAATATTTATCAAAAGTGAAATTTTGAGCATTATTGGGAAATATGGGTAAAATTGATTTTTGTTAGTATAATTCAATTTATGAATATTTATCAAAAGTGAAATTTTGAGAATTATTGGAAAATATGGGTAAAATTGATTTTTGTAAATCCCATGAATTCTTTTATTCAAAAGAAGAATATTGAACATATTTCACTTGAGAAATTTGAGAAAGAATATGAAAATAGCCGTCTCGAGAAAAATAACCTTTACTTAGGCCAAGCAATTTGCAAAAATTTAGAAAAAGTCCCATCATCGGTATCGAAGTAGAAAAAACTACTAAATGGAAATGCGATGTGATAGGATGTGAATCGATGTGAATGGGATGTGATAGGATGTGGTGTGATGTAAATGAATGTGGATAGGATGTGAGGTGATGTAAATGGATGTGGATGTGGATGAAGAGGTGAGAATGAGATGTGAGGATATGTGAAAGGATGTGGTGTGATGTAAATGAATGTGGATGGGATGTGAGGTGATGTAAATGAATGTGGATGGGATGTGAGGTGATGTAAATGGATGTGGATGTGGATGAAGAGATGTGAGGATATGTGAAAGGATGTGAAGTGTTGTAAATGAATGTGGATGTGGATGTGATAAGATGTGATGTGATGAAAATGGATGTGGACGTGGATGTAGATGAGATGTGATGTGCTGTAAAGGGATGCGGATGTGAATGTGATGGGATGTGGATGAAATGTGATGTGCTGTGAATATATGTGGATGTGAATGTGAATGAATGGATGGATGTGAATTGACGTGCATGTGAATGACTGGATGGATGTGGATGAAAGAGATGGAATGTGTATGAATGTGATGAGATATGGATGGATGTGGATGTGATGTAATGTGGATAGAATGTATGTGATGGGATGGGAATGCAATGAATGTGATGGATGTGAATAGAGGCAATGAGATGTGAATGTGACGTGATGTAAATAGATGTGATGTGATGTGAAATGGATGTGATGTCATGTGATGCGAATGGATGAGATGTGATGTGAGTTGATGAGACGTGATGAGAATCGGGAATAGATGTGAATGGATGAGATGTGATGAGTGGATGTGATGTGATGTGAATCGAGAATAGATGTGAATGGATGAGATGTGATGTGATGTGAATCGGGAATAGATGTGAATGGATGAGATGTGATGAGTGGATGTGATGTGATGTGAATCGAGAATAGATGTGAATGGATGAGATGTGATGTGATGTGAATCGGGATAGATGTGAATGGATGAGATGTGATGTGAGTGGATGAGATGTGATGTGAATCAGGATAGATATGAATGGATGAGATGTGATGTGAGTAGATGTGATGATGTGACGTGAATCGGGATAGATGTGAATGGATGAGATGTGATGTGAGTAGATGTGATGTGATGTGAATCAGGATAGATGTGAATGGATGAGATGTGATGTAAGTGGATGTGATGTGAATTTGGGATAGATGTGAATGGAGGAGATGTGATGTGAATGGATGTGATGTGATGTGATGTGGATTGGGGTAGATGTGAATGGATGAGATGAGATGTGAATGGATGTGATGTGATGTGATGTGGATCGGGGTAGATGTGAATGGTTGAGATGAGATGTGAATGGATGTGATGTGATGTGGATATGGGTAGATGAGAATGGATGAGATGCGATGAGGATAGATGTGATGAGATGTAATACATATGATTGGATGTGGATTAAACAATGTGAATTGATGTAGAAGAATGTGGAATAACGAGAAATGATGTGGAACAATGTGGAAAGATGAGAGTTCATTTTAGAAACTGTATTTATGACTTGTTTTTAAGTGACTGTTTTATGTCACGAATGCTGGGGAAGCATTTTAACAATCTTGTGAATGGGGTCGTGGAGACCTAAGTGATAAAGTTGCAATAGCTGACGGAGAGTTGACGGAGGACGGACTCAACAAGAATTTTCATATTGACAGGACCATGGATCGAGGTCGTCGTGGTAGGAATGAAAACCCCCAACTCGATGAGAAAGAGCTCGACTTGGATGTTCGTAAAACTCTTCATAGATCGTAGCCTGGACCTTTCAAGGGTGAAGGGAAAAACTTGGGAGAGGCTGTGGAGAAGTGGATCAAAGCAATGGAAGAGTACTTTGATATCACCGAGTGCAATGAGAAGAGTAAAATGGCTCTTGCAAGGCTGAAGAGTAGAAACAACTAGAGTGGCATGGAGAAACCACTGCGAGACAAATTGTTTGGATCGGAACACCCAGACATGGAATGATCTCAAAATTTACCTAAGAAAGAGATTCTGTCCTCCCGGCTTTTTGGAAACAAAGATGAACGAATTCTTAGAGTTAACCTAGGGAAGCATAACTATTGAAGTATATCACCAAGCGTTCGCTCTCCTCCTCGAGTACTCGCCACCGCTGGATGAAGAATAGCTGATGGCTAGGTTCATTCGGGGACTGAACGAACCTTTGAATATCCTAGTGAAGAATGCCAAGCCAGTTTCCATGGCCGAAGCAGTGTGGATGGCAAGGGATTTTGCCAAGGCCTTTGATGTCAAGGTCCCACCAAAGCCAGTACCATCACCTTTCAAAAGGTTTTTAGTTCCAGAAGGTGATTCCAACCTTCCACCGCCTAAGAGATATCACGGTCAAGCCTAGGATATGGGAAGTTCTAGAATGGAAGAAATGTCCCTTTTCCAAAACTCAATCCCCTGGAATTCAACTATAAAAGTTACACCCTTGAACAAGGGAGTGAAATGCTATAACTATCAAGGAATCGGACATCACAGTATGGATCGCCCAACTCCTTTTGGATCAAGGTTTTTGGGGTGGGGAAATCAAGGACCAAGATTCCAGACTCCAACTCCTTCCTTCCAGAGTAATCACGTTCCTTTCCGTCGAAATCAGGGAAATCCCAGAGGTAGACCCTCTAACCAACCCGCAGTTTCAATCCAAAGTAATGCAATACCTCTGCCTAGGGGAAGTCAAAGAGAGATATTCCTGAATCGGCCGTCCACTTCCAAGGCAGTAGCGCTGGAAGCAATTGAAGAAGAAGAAGAAAATGAAAGAGATCATACTCCACCTGCGAGATGAGGACATCTCTTGTTTTTTCTAAGTGGGGTAGCCCCTTCTGATCTTGTAATTATTCCCCTCTCTGAAATAGAAGAAAGATCCTGTTTTACCCTGTTTTGGCTTGGAGAGAGAAAATATCTAGAGGTAATCCACCTAGAGGTAATCCAAAATTGAGATATTTTTGGATATAAAAATCCTCCTAGTGTCTAAAATATTTTCCCCTGAAATATAAATTCAAAAATAATTTTCCAATGTGCATTTGGAATTAATTGAAACTGTGTATAAAGGACCTAGCCTAAGGGTCTAGATTTTCAAATTTTTTTGAATTATGGTCCAATTAAGGTTCCTATCGACCAATAAGATTAATCCAAGTGTGGGGATGAGATAAATCCAAAGAATGAAAGAAAATACCCAAAAATGAGTAAATGTTCACATAAGATGAAGAGTTGACTAAGTACAAGGTTTATTAGTTAAAAATTATGAGATATTACTAAAAAAAAGAGATATTTTGAAATAATGATACATTTTTGACACCTTGGTAAGGAGGGGGGAGACTTTGAGGTAGGTGCCTATTTCACACCTGTGGTTGAGTGATTAATTCAATAAAATTATGATATTTTTATCTCTCCTCTCTCCTGGATCAAACCAAATCAAAAAGGAGCCAAACTAGATCCAAATTCAGCCAAACTGAACCTAGAAAATTCTAGAACCCAGTTGGACCTTGTTAGAGGCCTCCCTCACCTATAAATAGATCCTTAGTCTTTTGTAAAAATATCTGTGAGCTATACCATGCTAGTATTACATTAAAATAATGATATTTCCTATTATCCCTTAAAAACCCTCTACATTTTGGAGAGATTGAAGCTTCTCTCTCTCTTCAACCTTCCTTGGAGCTTTCTTCTAAACATACTAACCAATTGATTGGTTGGGGGCTTCTTCTTAGATAGAGAAGCAAGCAAAATCAAGTGGTAAGGTGTAATCTCATGGTTTTCTTTACTATTCTCAATGATTTCACTTCTCAACCCCTCTCAAGCTTGAGAAGTTTCTAAATTAAGTGTTTATAATGCAAATCAAGCTTTTCTTAAGAGTTGTAATGAATAATTAAGAAAAGTTTATCTTTATGCGCTTAATTTAGGACGTTTTTTATGTATATCTCTCTCTCCCCAAAAGAATGGTCATTCCTATGACCAATTCTCTATTCAAATGATGCTTCTCATTAATAAATTCTCAATTAACAAATCAAACTCTAGGCTTTTGAAGCTAGAGGTTAAGAAAGTGGCTTTTTATACTTTTATGCTTCTAAAATTATGATAATCTTATAATTTAAATCCATAAATTGGATTTAAGTTTTGCAATGGGAGTGGATGATCAGTTACCTGATGGAGAATTGTTCTAGGTTAGGCATGTTTCTATGGATTCTTGGTATGATCAAATGCTTACTTTCTTGGTTGATGGTTCAATGCCAAATACTTTAGAGTAACCCATTTTTAGTGATTACTGGAGCATTGTACAAGAAAGGAAATGATCAAATCATTAGGAGATGTGTCCCAAAGTACGAGAAATTTATTGTTCTTCAAATGGGGGAGTGGCAGGTGGTCATTTTTCAGGGGGACATTACAGGTAAAAAGATATTGTAAGCATGCTTGTGGTGGCCTGCAGTGCTAAAGGATTCACATCAACATGCTAGAAGTTGTTGTTAGTATATACACTCAATGACTGCCGCCTCTCAGCACTTTAATGTATAATTCATATTTGTTAGGCCCCCATTATGATGAGGAGTAGCCATGGTGCATATGTCTTTAGTGGGAACCCCGGCTTAGATGCAGATGGGGTCATTATTATGACCATTGATGATGGTTAGGAGATGGTAAGGGGTACGAGCGTTAGCGAGCAATGGTATGAGGAATATTCCCTAGATTATTCCTTCCAATACCAGGTCCATCATTAGTGGGAAGTGGTCGATGGGCCGCGTTCTTGATACGCTGGCGCGCGATGACAGTGTCTATACAGACTGCCCTCATTGTATACCCGTCTACCACACCGCCTATAATACTATATATGCACATGGTTGCCATGATCTAAGGCGTCCAATTCTTGTGAGTATCCACCCCCTTATACATTTAATACATCCTCCATCCAGAGTCTGTGTAGATCACCATCTAATCTCTACTTGAGAGCGCGCGGATTGACAACACCATCACTTGTACCTCGTTGGTATAATCAGAGTTTTTATACACTTAATGCTCGCCTCTCAGCAGTTATCATACTTTGATATATAATGCACATTTGTTAGTCCTCCTTTATGAGGAGTAGCTATGGTGCATGTCTTTAGTGGGAACCCTAGCTTAGATGCGCTGATGGGGTTATTATTGTGACCATTGATGATGGTTAGGATATGGTCAGGAGTACAAGCATTAGCGGGTGATAGTATGAGGAATATTCCCAAAAATATTCCCTCGGGATACCAGGTCCATCATTAGTGGGGTGGTGTTCGGTGGGCCACATTATTGATATGCAGGTAGTGACCATGTCTATGTAGTGTAACCGCCCACGTTGTATACGCATCTACCACACAGCCTACAGTACTATATATATGGACATGGTTGCCATGAGCTAAGGAATCCAATGCTTGTTAGTATCCACCCTCTTCTATACTTTGTACATCCTCTATCGAGCGTCTGTCTAGATCGACGTCTAAGCTCTACTCTAGAGTGCATGGATGGATAGCACCATCACTTGCACCTCTTTGGTATAATTAGAATTTTTGTACAATTAATGCCTGCCTCTCAGCACGTATCTCACTTTGATGTATCATGCATATTTGTTAGGCCCCCATTATGAGGAGTAGTGATGGTGCATATGTCTTTAGTGGGAACCCTGGCGGCTTAGATGCTGATGGGGTCATTATTGTGACCATTGACAATGGTTAGGAGATGATCAAGGGTACGTGTGTTAGTATGAGGAATATTCCCTCAGATACTAGGTCCATCATTAGTGGTGGTGGGCGGTGATCAGTGCTCAGTGGGTTGCATTCTTTATACGTGGGTGGTGACCATGTCTATGCAGTGTAACCGCCCTCGTTGTATACGTGTCTACCACACCACCTACAGTACTATATATGGACATGGTTGCCATGAGCTAAGTCATCCAATGGTTGTGAGTATCCACCCCCTTTCTACACTTCGTACATCCTCCATCTAGAGTCTCTCTAGATCACCATCTAAGCTCTACTTTGAGAGTGCATGGGTGGACAACACCATCACTTGTACCTCTTTGGTATAATCAAATTTTTTTAATTCTCTCCATTGTGTATTTATTGCATTGTTTATTGTGCTTTATCTTGCTATCTCTCTCCAATGTGCCATATTCTTATAGTTGTGTGGTGTGTTAACAGTTGGGTCAACCTAATTCTACTAATAGGATGTATGATCATCGGATTCTACCTTTGGATCCATTTCAAAAGTGGGGACTTGATTTTGTAGGACCTATTAAACCAAGGGCAAGGCTGACATGGAACAAGTATATTCTTGTAGCAATAGATTATTTTACTAAGTGGGTTGAAGCTATGGTGTTGATGGATAACAAGGCTAGGAGTGTAGCAAAATTCTTGTATAACAGTATTATGACTAGGTTTGGGTGTCTTATGGAGTTGGTAAGTGATTAGGTTACTCATTTTTGAATGACGTGATTTCTGAGTTGACCAGGACACATCTCATTTTGCACAAGAAGTCTACACCTTATCATCCTTAGGCTAATGGCTAGGCATAAAGCTCTAATAAGATTCTGGTGGATTTTGAAGAAAACAGTTTCAAAGAATAGGAGTGACTGGGATAGAAAGTTGGATTTTGCTTTGTGGTCATTCAGGAAAGCATTTAAAGTGTCCACCACCACTGGCATGACACCATTCAAGTTAATGTATGGACTGGCAGCAGTAGTCCCTAAATATGTGGTACCAAGCCTCAGAATTGACCTGAAGAGTTAATTAAGAGTAGGCAACAACAACAATTATTATAATTGGAGGAGGATAGGATTGTGAGTGCCTACGTTTCATAAATAGTCCAAAAGAGGAGGTAGGCTTGGATTAGCAGAAATATCAAGTTTAAAATTTTTCAGGTTGGGGATTGGATGATCATTTATAACTCTAAGTTGGGACCTCATCTTGGAAAATTGAAGCTTAGGTATGTTGGTCCTTATAAGATTGTGGAAGATTTGGATCAAGGGACATTTAGATTAGAGGACATGTTTGGAACACATTTGGATAAACCAGTTAATGGGTTTAGGTTTACAAAAATTATTGATAATCCAGACTTTCAGGAAATGTGGATGTTAGATTATTTAAGTGGTAGTAGGTGGTACATGTGTTCATGAAAAACGCATGCCAAGTGTGAGAGATTTTATTCCTGAAAAACGCAATTCAAGTGTGGGAGATCCTATCAAACTTTTGGGAGATTTGCATGTGAAGAGACAACCAGTCAATTTCTAGGGAGAGTCGACTGTGGTGGTAAGCATGAAGCAATCTAGTGATTTGGAAAAGCTTAATGATCCTATGACATCTGGCAAGCATGGAGCAGGTAAGGGGAAGATCATTTGCTATGCCAAAGGAGTAGGTTGATACAATGCTACCAAGACGATCTCCTCGACATGTAACTCCATTATTATACAAGAAGCCAAATGATAGCCTACTCATGCAAGAGGCTCTAGGAGAGAAAGGTGAGCTAGGTACGAGTAGTCAGACTGATATGTCAGATTCTTTAGCTACATTAATGGATCCTTTTGTTGACTTTAAAGTGCACTTAGATTTAAATGTTCAGGAAAATGAAGCATGGTTGCGAAAAATAGGTTTATGGGATTTTGCTAACTTGCCATGGGATAGCTGGAGATGTAATTTCTATGCCAAGATGCAATTGGAGGTCTTGAGGAAAACAAAGGGAAATTTGTCAGCTAGCATAAGGTTTACTCCACATTTTATAGTGGAGGTGTTTAAACTTTATGTTTCAGAGAACGAAGCAGTAAAACCAAATGCTCATATGCTATTATGAAGAAAGAATTTGGTGCTCCAGGGGGTACCAAAGGTTATTATATGTTGAGGAATATTGAGGATCCATTTAAGACACATATGAAGTGGTATTTAGAGAGGTTGTTTCAGCTTATGAAGTTTGATTATATGAGCAAAGAGAACTATGCTGCTTTGCACTATGTAGAGAATGGTGGATTAGTTAGTTGGGCAACTCTCATTTTTTATCGTATTATGCAAGAAGTTGAGGTAAATGACAAGAGAAAAACCTAGACTAAGTCTAAATTGGGAGCATTTTTGGCTGCATTATTTGCAAAGGGCTGCACATGCTGAATGCTAGGCAAGTTGGAGTGCATTCTCACCATTTAGGAGGTTAGGAAGAAGCAATTGATTCTATTTGGTGGAAAAAGTAAGAAGAGAAATTTGGGTATGGAATCATAAGATTTAAAGTTGGGGTTTGAGAAAGATGATGAAAAGATGGCAACGTTTCAAGATCTATTGTTTGGCAATAGGGCATACTAGACATAGGACGCTAGAGAGGTGTTGCTGACACCTGAAAACGTTGTGGTGGTAGAAGATGATTTGTTGGAAGTAGGACCTAAAGAAGGGGTTGAGCTTATATTTCCAGGGAAGTTGGGTACACAACTAAATATTAGTGGGAAGAAGGGTGTTTTGCATGAGAGTTCTATTGTTGTGGGTAAACAACCAAATTTTGCAACACCAAAGATAATTAGTTGGAAATCAGTATTAGATATAGCCAAGGAAGTAAGTGTCAAGTATAATGTAGATATGAATACGGTAGATGCATATTCATGAGAGTTCAATTGTTGTGGGTGAATAGATGCATATTCATGAGAGTTCTATTGTTGTGGGTGAATAGATGCATATTCATGAGAGTTCTATTTTTCTAATGTAGATGCATATTCATGAGAGTTCTATTGTTCTAATGTAGATGAATAGGGTGTTTTGCATGAGAGTTCTATTGTTGTGGGTAAACAACCAAATTTTGCAACACCAAAGATAATTAGTTGGAAATCAGTATTAGATATAGCCAAGGAAGCTAGTGTTAAGTATAATGTAGATATGAATATGGTAGATGGCAAGGGATGGAGCAAGTAGCAGTTTTTCTAGTACCTAAGCACCAAGTAGCATGAAGGAATTTGAAGTGGATGATTTGTAAAATTCTTTGAAATCTTTGAAAGGACTTCATGATTTCTTGGTGGATTAGGACAAGGAGATAGCTAGATTGACTGTGGAAAAACAGAGTTTTCAGTCTCACAAGAGCAGGTATGTGTTCAGTATAGAACTTTGCTAAAGCAGAAGGAAGAGCAATTGGTCCACCTTTGTGACTAGATGGCTAAGGAACAAGCAAGTATGAAGCTGCAAGTGGAGGATTTTCAAAAGAGGGTATTAAAGGATAAAATGTCTTTGAAGTTGTTTAAGGAGTGGACTATAGAATTGCAAGATAGGATGCATGCAGAGCTTAGTGTTCTGTGTGAGAAGAATGTGGTCTATGCGTTGAGAATAAAATACTTAACCAAAGCAGAAGGAAGAGCAATTGGTCCACCTTTGTGACCAGATGGCTAAGGAACAAGCAAGTATGAAGCTGCAAGTAGGATTTTCAAAAGAGGGTATTAAAGGATAAAATATCTTTGAAGTTGTTTAAGGAGTGGACTATAGAATTGCAAGATAGGATGCATGCAGAGCTTAGTGTTCTGTGTGAGAAGAATGTGGTCTATGCATTGAGAATAAAATACTTAACCAAAGGATAGAGCCTTTTCTGGTAGTGGAGAGAAGATTAATTTTAGAGCAAGAGGAAGTGGATATTCAAGGGGTTCTTATCACTCAAGCAGATCTAGATGTTTTGAATCAGAATTTAACTCAGGTTGGAAAGGAGATTAGACAAAGAGTTGAACAATGGGTTGTTAAGCCATATCATTCTCAGTGTTTGTATCTAAGTATATGAAGCACAATTGGTTGATTAGGTTTCAAAGTTGCAAAATCAAAATGAGGACCTTATATCTTGGATATGTGGACTTACAGTATAGCTAAGGAAACAAAGTTTTGAAGACTAACATTCACAAAGGGGGAGCAGCATCTGCAAATTGATCAGCAATTGGAAAATCCATAGGAGGAACTGAAGGATGCTAGAGAGTCTAGTAAATGAAGTGGGTATGCTGCAATTCAAATGTGTGAAGCTAAAAGTTGATATCCAGCAATATCAAGAGGAGAAAGCAGGTTATAATGATATGCACATGAACATTATAGAGTTGGTGGTCCATGATGACTAGATTGTGGACCAAAAGATGGATGAAGTACCAGTACCACAACTCATGCATATTAAAGGTGTGACTAAGAAGTTGCAGGGGGAAGACAATTTTCAAGAACCTATAGTTGTTCTAATTTTGGAAGCTTAAAACCTTTTTATGGATTTGGTGGACAAAATGTGTTTGGGGGTTAGGTGGATCTTGGTACAGCACCAAACTCTCTACTCAATTATTCAGCAAGTCTTGACTTGGTGTGGTGCATCAAGTTGAGGGTCTATCAATTTCCATAAGAATGATCAAGGAAAATAAGTGGGTTCAGGTTAGGATTCTCTGAATCCAACCACCGGGCTATGCCAAGTGTTGAACCTTAATCTAGAATAAGCTATATCAATATCCAATTCGATGTGTAAGTTCATGGGAAAGTCTAAACATCTGTGAAAACCGGATCATATTTGATGAATGTCATAGAAAAGGGTAGTTTTAGAAGTTAGATTAGGACATATATCTAGGTGGTGCCTGATGTTTAGAGCACTCACATTTTCACTTATGTTCTACTCATTTTCACTTATGTTCTGCTCTAGTTTGTCTTTCTTATTAATGCAGAAGATGCAGTATGTCAATTTCAAGCTCAAGAGTTTCTATTCTATCAATTTGTGTTATATTGTGTTCATGATGCATTTGTGATTTGCATGTCAGATTATTCTTGATTTACTTAATTCTTTGTGATGCAAGAATGATGTGTTGTGTGAAGTTATCTAGTATTGGTGTGTTCTTGCTGAATGATTGGTGTATGTTGCAAGTCTATACATTGTTGTGATAAGTTTGCCTTATAATCAAATTAGCATGGTTGTTATAGTTTTGTTATGCAAGTACAAGTATGCAAGTACAAGGCACTATTCACCCATGTACATACACCACAACAGAATGGTGTAGTTGAGGTTGGAATCGGACACTCATGGAAATGGCTAGATGTATGCTCAAAAGCAAGGATCTGCCTTCTAGATTTTGGCTTAAGCGGTCATGTGTGCCAATTATGTACTAAACCATTATCCAATTAAGGCTTTAAAAATCTATGACGTCTTATGAAGCTTGGAATGACAGAATTCAAGTCATTACTCATGTGTGTATATTTGATTATCTGGCTTATGTGCATTTACCCAGCACAACATAGACATAATCTTGAAGAAACATTAGGACATTTTGGAGGTCATTCATAGGGCCTTTTGGTACAGAGAGAAAAAGGAGCGTATCTAATATCAGGAAGAAGGCAACGTTACGTCAAAAAATATGTTATTTCTTTTTTTTAAATCCAAAAACTCTTCTTTTTCACCTCAAAATGTACTCTACTTACACTTGATAGTCTTTTTTCACACCCGAATGCATTAAACACACCTACACTTTTGTAGGGAGGGAAACTTCTATTCATATCCATATATTAAATACACGTATCTTTGCAGAGGAGGGAAAATTCCCTCCTTCTCAAACTTCCTCTTGGGCTTAAACAATTTCTCGTGCTCTTTTCATTTCCTCTATCTTCTGTTGCACTCCATTTTCTAAAGCTTTAGCCTTATGTACTCCATTTCTTCTTGAAACGAAGGGTAGCAAATCTCGTTTTATATCATCCTGATTTTGCCCCACTAATGCCATCATAGATGATTCAATTCATAGGGCAAGGAGACCAAGATCATCAGTGTTTGCTATACTTGTATCCAACTCTCTCAATACGCAAAATCAGTGGACTGAAGTGTTAAATCACCAAGGGCACCTGGGTCCTTATACAGTCAAGGAAGAGAAGAAAGACAAGCAACAAGAATACCTTTAGGGTGTCATGGAAAGGAAGAGTGGAAGACTTCAAGATAGAGGCTGGAAGGACAACCATCAAGGATGTCCTAGTGTAGCATATATATATATGCATAATGAGCTTGTGCTTGAGATTCCAGATGACATAAATTTGCCCTCGCATAGACCAAACTGTAAGTTAATCTATCCCTTGTCAATCTTTCATTCTCTCATAATGGTCTCATAAACTGTGTAAACTGTCCACGTCTATAGTTGCAGATGTGTACCCCTCATCATATGAGGAGTGGAAGCCAGTTCAGTGCATCATTGGAATTATGAATGTGGTTCATGCACACATTTGTCGGCTTCAGTATGAGGGAAGGAGCAACAAAAGCCTTGTAGATGTAGGAATCTTTTTCTATGATCATTTCTACCGTGTGCTAAACAAGAAACACAATCGTGGCCTCTTGGAAGAGCTACCTTTGCAAGCTAAGTGGAACTACATGGATTGTCCTATCCCAGACCCCTCAGTAATGGAGTCAGCAAAAAGAGCAAGCTCTTCAAGGATGTGCAACGCTCTCTCTACGAGAGGGAGCATTCCAACTCGTGTAGTAAAAATTATGGTTTACCTACCAATTACTATGTTCGTGGAGTTTTTTAGCTTATTTCACGTGAAGATAGCGAGAACCATGCTCGTCTGCAAAGATTTGGATACATTCCTCTTAGCAAGACTTCTTGATGAGGGATGGCCAAGTAAACTTTTTGACGATATCCATTGTAACATTGCACTAGAGACACAGTAGTTGCAAAGTACATGATTACAACTCATATTTTTATCTTGTCCTTTTGGTATAGTAAGTCCCGTTACATCAATGGAGAGTTGGTACCAATGGATCAAGAAGCCGCAAGTGCAATGGACGACAAAGTCATAGACATTGAAGTGATTGATGAAGCTTCAACACCAGTGACAATTGTTTCTATACAAGAGAAATGCAATCTACAACACGGGTGACAATTGTTTCTATACAAGAGAAATGCAATCTACAACAGCTAAGGAGGATATTGTCAAAGAATCCTTGTAAGACATGCCGGAACACTTTACTTTCATTCATAATGGAAGAAAGGTCCTCCTTAGAAGGGAGCAACTAATACAATGTAAAGAATTGGGTCACACAGTCAAGATCATTCCTATTTGACAATACCCACTTCAATGTACTCTTTTGACATAATTAATCAAGTCTATCTTGTTAATGAAATAAAAGTCACAATGTCAAACCGTAAATTTAGCTAAATCAATGTCCACCCGCGATGATTCTTCCACTTACCTTGGACATGAAGGGATTCATGGAGAAGAGACTCTAGAGAATATATTCTGCCATGTATCATTGATCTCCATCTTCAGAAGTGTGAGTCTCCTTGCTTGGGCACTTGAACAGGCTTGATCTCTAATTTGTACAATTCATAGTCTCCATATAGGGAACCAAGAACATGAAGAAGCTTTTTTATACACTTGCATAATAAATAAGCTTTCACAATAAGATAAATTGCCAACTTCAAGGAGCCATAGATACTAGAGAAAGGTGCTTTAAATGTTTACTTATAGGCCTAACTTAGGATGTGATCTTGGTACTGAATTAAGGGTCCACACGATTCTCTTTTCCAATTCTATAACGGCAAGGCTCCAATGGTTCTTGGAAAAGTAGAAATATCTAAAACTAAGGCATCCCCTACCTCCAGCATGTTCAAAAGGGTAAACCACTTTTGAATCTCTTTTGCTGGGAAGTACTCCTTCTTCTTAGCAATGGTGTGCCAGCTGAGAGTTCAGAATAAACACCTCAGAATGGCTCTCACGCGGAAGCTAGCACTTTATTAAACTGCAACAACAAGGGTAACTCGTTGAGGAAAAAGGAAAGAACTAAAGACGAAAGAACCATATCATCAGAAAATGCAATTCACACTTACTTTAAACACACATACAAGATAATATCTGAGATCTGTGATGTCCTATCCATCAAAGTTCTGACATCCACGAGGTCAAGAGAGAGCTGTCTCTCTCACCATCTTCCATGTCCACAAAGACAAGAATGCCCCTCTGCAAGCTCCTTAGCATCTCCAGGTTGGCTGAGTCCAACTGTTCTGTTTCTTTGATGTATTGTTTATGGAGATTCGCTGGGGTCTTTCTTACTTATTGATCCTTGTCTTTTATGGACTTGTGCTCTTCCTCCCATCATCTAACCTCTTGTTTTGCCCTCACTCTTGTGTTCATATCATGTGTAATCTCTACAATTTTTTA
The DNA here is from genome assembly GCF_041138505.1 of Cibotium barometz. Lineage (NCBI taxonomy): Eukaryota > Viridiplantae > Streptophyta > Polypodiopsida > Cyatheales > Cibotiaceae > Cibotium > Cibotium barometz. Next base: position 19,348,495 of record NC_141065.1, on the reverse strand, counting down.
TTTTATCCTGAGGAGCTCTTGCTAGTGGAATCATGAGGATGTCTCTCATCTTTGGATCTATAAGCTTTGTAGGGTGTAGAAGCTTCTCATACCTCCACCTAAGCCTCTTTAGTGTCTCACTATCCTTGGGCATTATAGTCATCCTATGTACGTGGGCACACACAACACATAGGTCATTGAAGTACTCTATGAGAAAGTCTTCAGCAGCCTCCTGTAGACAGAGCAAGGCTGTCCTCTTCCACCTTACAGATAGCCTCCAATTCTCACATATAGACCTGCACACCCTTTGGAAAGGGAGCTTGGGAACACATAACTCTACACAATTCTGAGCTTTCCTGATCTCCCTCAAAATGTAGAAGTTCTGTGAAAATCTCCTTGTTCTGGCCTGCTTCACAATATGGATAGGTTTTCCTTTTCTTGGCTTCTTCTGAGAGGCAGCCTTGTGGCCAATCCAGGCCCCTTACCCTGTCTCCTTGCAGTAGCCTTTGTCCTCACACCACATGAGCTACCAATTAGCCTGGAAGAAAGAGAGATAACCTCTCTCTCTCTCTCTCTCTCTCTCTCTCTATGTGTGTGTGTGTGTGTCTCTATATATGTGTGTGTGTGTGTGTGCGTGTGTGTGTGTATGTGTGTGTGTGTGTGTGTGTGCATGTGTGTGTGTATGTGTGTGTGTGTGTGTGTGCGTGTGTGTGTGTGTATGTGTGTGTGTGTGTGTGTGTGTGTGTGTGTGTGTGTGTGTGTGTGTGTCCTTTGTGCTTGTATATGTTAGACCGCACAAGCAAGGCATCTATCATAGTTAGTGCGGTTTGGCGCGATAGCGAACTTGCGTTAGACATGCAAGTGCCATATCATGCCAAACTACTAAAATACCTCTCTCTCTCTCTCTCTCTCTCTCTCTCTCTCTCTCTCTCTCTGTAGCAGTACTGGATGTGTATGTCTGTGTTGTATGTGTTTCTCCTTGTGTGTGTGTGTGTGTGTAGACATTTGAGTGTGTGTGTGTGTCAGTGTGTGTGCGCATGAGTGTGTGTGTCTCTGTGTGTGCACGTGCATGAGTGTGTGCAAGAGAAAGACATACCAAAGTCGTCGGTGGCTTGTCGTGCTAGATGGATCGTTGTCGTGTTCGATGGATCTGTCTCTCTCTCTCTCTCTCTCTCTCTCTCTCTCTCTCTCTCTCAGGTGCACCATTACAAATAGAATAAAAAAAGTGTCGTTTTTAATATTCACAAACCCCACGTGTTAATGGTCAACATCACACGTGTCCGTTATTACTACACACGTGGGCTCGTATAAAGTTATTTAATCCTCATGCTACTATTAATGGTTCTCATTTTTTAGAGAGAGAGAGAGAGAGAGAGAGAGAGAGAGAGAGAGAGAGAGAGAGAGAGAGAGAGAGCCCGAGGGAGAAAGCGAGAGAGAGAGAGAGAGAGAGAGAGAGAGAGAGAGAGAGAGAGAGCGAGCGAGCGAGAGCGACAGACAGAGAGAGAATCTAGAATCCACGCCCACGTAAGCAAGCAGCAATGGCAATAGGTAAGTTTGCTTGCTCCTCTCTCTCTCTCTCTCACACACACACACACACACACTCAGATACATAGACACACACACTCAGATACATAGACACATAGACATGCATGCACAGACATACACAATCTTTCACACACACACACACACACACACACACACACACACACACACACACACACACACACACACACACACACACACACACACACACACCCACACACTCAGATACACAGACACACAGAAATGCATGCATAGACAGACACAATCTTTCACACACACACACACACACACAGATACAAGGAGAAACACATATACACACAGACACACACATGCAAGGAGAAACATGTTAAAACCCTAAGATCTCTCTAGATAATTGTTATGCATAAACATGCATTAATCAGGCATAAACTCATCCACCCGACCACTCTCGACGAGCCCAAGGGATGCACACATGAATTATAATGAAATACATCATACCTTTACCTTGATGTCCCATACCATCAAGAGGTATAACTCCAATCCAATAGCATGTAGCTATAGTGTGAAATGGTAGGTGAGTATTTATGATCCTCTACACAAGAGAGCATAACATAACAAGATAACATCAAGAGACCATAGCCTAAGCCTCCAGCCTCATCAAGAGACCATAGCCTCCAGCCCCCCTCGCGTGTGCCCCATGCCCCTATTATATAGGAGGGCCCTCAAGTGACTCTTGACTCTCCATTTCCCATGTGTGACCCTTGGATGCCTGACCCTAACCTTAACCCTTAAGGTTAGTCCTAACCCATGCTCCACTAGAGCTTGTTCCCATGCTCCCAAGCCTAATGTGGGTTAGCCTCCTAGTATATGCACATATAATGTGAATATAACATACTTTCCCTCTCTCAAAACACTCCACTCTTGCAATGAAAAGAAGGAGAACTGCGCTGAACAATCTCAACCGGCTCCCAAGTCGAATCCTCTATTTCCCTATCTTTCCACCTAATTTTAACCTCAGGGATTAGTCAACTAGAAAGTTTACTTTCCCTGAATTCAAGTACCTTATCAGGTTCATGTGGAACATAGGATAATTCTTCGACTTCAACGAGTTCTTGAGAAGTAACTGTGTTATCCTCACCTCCCAGTTTCCCTTTCAATCTAATGATATGAAAGACTGGATGAACTCTAACATGTGGAGGTAGTTCAAGTTCATACGCAACCCTGCCAATCCGATGTATAAATCGAAATGGACCACAATATCTAGGAGATAAATTCAAGCATTTTCCTTTTGACAAAGTCTGAGAATCTTTAGGAGCTTTAAAATAAACCAATGCTCCTGGTTCAAAAGACAAAGTTGAGCGTCCTCTATCAGCATAGAACCGTGCCCTATCCTGAGCACTCCCGATAGAATCTCGAGCTTCGGTCAGCATTTCCTACATATCATGCAAGAAATCCCTCGATGCATCAAGCTCGATGTCCTTAAGACTGACATCAATAGGTGCCCTAGGCTGATACCCATACATAAGTATGCAAAACTAAAACCAATAGCCGTATGTTTAAAACTATTATAGGCAAATTCCATCATTGGAAGATATTTTTTCCAATATGATGATTTTCGAGAGACATATACACGAAGAATCAGGTTGACTGTATAAATCACCTAAAGTACGAAACTAGAGAAAGAAATGCCAACAAAGGAAGAATCCAAATTTCCTTAATCCAAACACAATAAGATAAACTCGTTGAACTTTAAAGAAAGAGATTTCAACAAGTGAAAATGCCGACGAGATTACACTCATCAATACATGCAGGCTATAGATAAAAGAAGTTTATCTAGAGAGAATGCCTACACTATAACTTCTAGTGAATTCAAAAAATAAGGTTTTCTTGTTGAATGTTGAGGTCAACATGCCAAGTGACGTAAGCAAAGCAACAATCTTGAGCCCAAATTATCCCATAAGATAATATATGTGAGGAATCACTAGCGTCCCATACCACCATGATACCACCCATACATACCTTATTAATTTGAAACTCCCTAGTATGACGTCTAGGAGATATGAATAAAATTCTTTATAAAAGAAATAAGATGGCCTTATCCCAGACTTTCACATACTAAAACCTGTCTCTATATACTTGAGACTACATCAAGGAATAACTCTTTTCGAGTACATCATTAGAAAAGAATTTGAATTATTGGCGCCTTTCTAATGATAACTACCCAATAAACACAATAAAGCTGGGGTAGAAAAATAACTCACCTAGATATATAAGCAACTAGGTATCCGAGTTGGAATATGTACAAGAGTACAAGGAACTGTTGCATGACAAATGAAGATTAATACAAGGATGCAACAAAAAAGATACTTAGGGCTCTTGTAAAGAGTTCCACTTTGTAGATGAATGTGGGAGAGGGCTTGACAATAATCCCACATGGGAACTTTTGGGAGTTCTAGAATTTTTGTATAAAAGGTGGCTCATTTGAGAGCATGGACACATTGGGCAAACTCATGTTTGAGCTCTCTTGAGACTAGCTCTCCCTCTTCTTCCATAGAGGTGCAAGCTCTTCTCACTCCCCATCAACATTGTTGTAAGTTCTATTCTTTTGTTAATTCAATGCAATGAGTGATGTTTGTCTCTCTTCTCTTGTCTATTCTCTAGTATGCATGTTTCTTTGTTGATAGCTTCAAGGTTTGTGTGCATGCTAGGGAGTAAGATCTTGAGAATGAAGGATTCTTTGAGCTTGTGTATGCAATAGCTTAGCTTTCTTCTTGTTTGGATGTATGGATGAATGGAATGTGGAGTTGAGTGAGCAATAGCAAGATTGAGCTTGAGTATGTGTTGAGTCTATGTCAATAGTAGTAGTTTTCTTAGCATTCTCTCCATCAAATGGATAAGCTTTTGTGCACCGGTACGGGTTGAATCCCTAGCTCCGAAAGGGATGCAAATCCCATTGGATTGAGCTAAGTGTGGATCATACTACTCTTGCTACAAGTGAGAGAGTTTTTCCGTCTCTCCATTGGCGCCGCTGCCGAGGAGAAGACTCAAAACCGGTTGAGAAGCTTGCATTACTACCACTATTTCTTTTTGTTTTGAGGTTTAGGGCATTGAGTGTGTGATCTCAAGGGCGCCTTGTGTGTTTTCGGTTTTTTGATGAGAAGCAAGAAAAAAAATTAAACCCCATTGCGGTTGAGTAATCCCGTTTAAGTACTTTCTGTTTTTGTATTTTTGTTGCAAGTTGGCGAGAGGTAGATAGGAAGTAGTGAAGCGGCTTTCTTTCCTTTATTCTTTTATTGTTTTGATTTGTTGCTTGTATTGTTTTGATTTGTTGCTTGTATTGTTTTGATTTGTTGCGTGGTGGAGAGGCGTCCGCAGCAAAGGAATATATATATATATATATATATATATTTATTTATTTATTTATTGATTTATATACGCTGAAAGCCAAAGCTTTGAAGCCGGCGTGAAGGCTGTGTAAAGAAGCCTGCGAGGAGAAGGCGAATTTAAAAAAATTATATATATATCTAAATTTTTAGATATTGGCTGGTGGCAGCAGCCTGTAGAAGCGCAGCAGTGGGGGGGCGTTGGCTTATGTGGCCGCAGCTGCAGAAGGGCCACAGCCGCGTTGTACCGGTGAATGTGGAAAGAGCAGCTGCTGCGAAGGCGAAGGAATCGAAGGAGTGGAGAGAGCCTGGTGCAGCGTGGAGGTAAAGCGAGCGCAAAAAATAATAATAATAAAAAAACAGAAAAGGAAGAGCTGTCGGCGAGAGTGCGTCGAACGTTGCATCGTGGAGGAGAAGCGTCGGCGTAGGCAGCTGCAGCAGAGGCGTCGGCGTAAGCGGCTGCTGGCTGACGTTGGTGTGGAGACCGGCAGCAGCAGCAGCGACAGCAAAGCAGTGTCGGCCGGCGGCGTTGGCATAAGCCAGCGCAGAAGGAAAAAAAAAAAGGGCCGGCAACTGCTAAGCCGGCGAGAGGCGACGATGCAAGGCGGCTGTTAGCCGGCTGTAGCAAGAAAGAAGACATAGCGCTTGCAGCCGACAGCAGAGGCGAGAGGCTACGTTGGTGTAGGCGGTCTGCATTGTGCGCCTGCAGACGACAGCAAAAGAGCAGAGAAGTAGGCGGACGGCAGCACGGTGAGCTCTGCAGTAGATGAGCTGGTGCATTGAAGACGGCAAGTGGGTGCGCCAGCGGCAAATCCGGCGAGCGGCGGGCGAGGAGGATAAGGTAGGTGGTATTTTTCTCTTTTTTTTTTTATTTTTTTAATTAATTTTTCAATGTTTTTTTTGTATTTTTAAATAAAACAAAAACAAAAAAGTAATAATATTTTTTTTATTAAAAAAAAGAGAAAAAATATTAAAAAACAATTAAATTTTTAAAAAAAATAGAGAGAAGAAAGAAAAAAAAAATAAAAAAATAAAAAAAATTGAATTATTTGTTTTTTTAAGGAGTCCATATTGTTTGCATATTTTTTATTTTTCATTTCTGTAATTTTTAGCATAATTAGAGTGATTTGCATTGTTTTAACTTTTTGTTATTAAAAAAAAAAGACAAAAACAAAAACAAAACAAAACAAAACCAAAAAAAAAAGAAGACGAAAAAACAATTTTTATTTTTGTATTTTGAAACCATTGTTCATCATTTAAATTTTTGCATAATTAAGGTAGCTTGCATTTTTTATTTTTTATTTTTTTAGAATTTTTGTAAATGATGCATAATTAGTAAATTCATATTTTTTATATTTGGCACGAAATTTATTAGTTCAAAAAAAAAAAACAAAAACAAAACAAAACAAAAGGAGAAAAAACAAAAGAAAACTAAAGAAAATTTAAAAAAAACAAAAAAACAAAAAAACAAAAACAAAACAAAACAAAAGGAGAAAAAACAAAAGAAAACTAAAGAAAATTAAAAAAAAACAAAACAAAACAAAACAAAAAATAAAAAGAGAAAAAAAAATTGAGTATTTTTTAGGAGTCTACTTTTTTGCATAATTTGTAATTCTTCATTCTTTAATTTTTTGCATAATTAGTTTAACCTGCATTTTTTTATTTTTGTAACTTTGTGCATAATTAGTATCTTTTTTAGTGTGATTCATAATTTTTGTGTTAAAAAAAAGTAAAAATCATAAAATCATAAAATCATTAAAAAAACATTTAAAAAATAAATAATAAAAAAAATAGGGTAGATAGTACACTACACATATTCTTTTTAGTTGCCTTTAGTGGTTAGGTAGGGTAAAATATATATATATATATATATATATATATATATATATATATATATATATATATATCAAAAAAAACAAAACACAAAAACCAAAACCAAAACAAACAAAAACAAAACAAAACAAAAACACATAAAAAAACCAAAACAGAATTTTGACCTTATGCACTTGCGGTCGGGACGTCTTGTAGATTCTGCCATAGGGTCTAGAGCACCTTCTAGAGTACCTACGCAGGAAAGTGGGACCCAATCGGTAGGAAATTTGGCAGATATTGCTGAAACCCTTTCAGAATCCCAATCCGATATCCTTTCCTCTAGAACAACTAGTTCATTGTCCATGGACAATCTAGGGCCGACAAATAGTCATCCCGTAGCCCCAAATAGAACACCCACAAGATCCTTTAATCCATTTGAAGCCGACACCATGGGGTTAACACTCAATGTGAGACTCCAATATGTCTACACAAATGCTCAAGGAGCTGAGATCTTTAGGGACCCACAACAACGGTATCTTGTTAAGATCGCAGACATTTTCTCAGAACTTGATAGAGCACCTTTAGTCAATGACCAGGGTAACATGTATATGGGTGGAGATGGTGTTCGCTACGAAGTCACCTACCATCTAGAAAAGGTAGACAAATTAGGGGAGCTCTCTAAAACCGAGTTCTTAGACTTATCAGAACTTTCCAGAGCAAGGGTGTCTAGAGATGACTGGCTCATCGAGCCGGACATGCCTGGACCTTCCAATGCCCAGTCCTCAAAGCCATCCACCATAGATGATTTACTTCTTGTAGATCTAAATTTGGAAAGGGATAGGAAAGGCAAATGTAAAATGGATCAGGGGGCTGAGAATCAATGGGAGTTTGTACGACAAATTCCTGTGACTAAGGTCTTACAGGATGACCCACTTCAAGAGGTCTATAAGGACTCGTTAGAGGGATATTATGCCACAACTAAATTGCCACAGCTAGATCTTCCTCTAGCTTATGTAGTGGTAGTTGAGAAGTGTGCAGGACACATGAACAGAATAGTTGATAAATGGGCCAATGAATACCGAACCTTAGATTGGAAAGAGATTCAGGAACTCACGTGGAAAGGACAACCATTATTCATGGAAGTGTTCTCAACAAATACAGCCAAACGAGGAGAGACAGCCTTTCTTGGAGAAACTGTTGCTCCTCCCCTACGAGAGTTCACTAGAGAGGGACCTTCAACATCCAAGTGGACCACAGCTAGTAGCCCAACTCTAGCACCAAGATATCGTCCTACACCAAATGTGCGACCACAGGTCACACCACACCAACATCTTTCTCACTATAACAATCGGAGGATAGGGGAGCTAACTCGGCCTCCTATCAATGCACCTCCTGAAATGAGGGTGACAAGATCTTTGGAGGGGTTTGGTGAGGCTGGTAATAGGGTACCCACACCAATTTTGGAAACATGTGGACCATCTTTCCAAAGAGAGGAACAATTCCCACTAAGAGCGAGAGGCCGTAGGCCCTATGATGAGTATTCACGACAAGTAAGGCCATCAACTCTTCAGAAATTGGTAAAGAAATATGAAGGGTCGGGAGATCCATACGACCATGTAGCAGCTTTTAGGCAAGCAGTTCGAGCTGAGCAAGTTGCTGATAAGCATACTCAAATAGAAGGGTTTGGACTCACTCTTGAAGGAAAAGCCCTCGCTTGGTTTCAGGCATTAGAGGCTTCAGACAAAACTTCTTTACGAGTTTTGGAAGAGAGATTCATTGCTGCTTTTTCCTTGATGGGAATACAACATGACACGGTAGCACACATCTACTCTTTCAAACAAGGCGAGAATGAGAGTGTTAGAGACTGTGTAAATAGAATGAAGCAGTACATTAATCATTGCCCAGAAGATGAGAAGCCCGCCCAAAGTCGATTAATTTCTCTCTTCTTAAAAGGCCTCAAAAATTCAACACTGCATACACATCTCTATGCAAAGAAGCATACAAGTTTCAATGAGTGTTGCCATGATGCTATGGATTTCACCGATAACTTCAAGTTCCAAGATGGTTCTGGCCCTGAGGTGAAACCTAGAAATCAGTGGGGTGATGACCAAAGTTCAGGGTCTAGCGCGCTAGTAAATCCAGACCAGATAGCTAACCTAGTACTAAGGAGATTGGGACAGACCTATCGTCCACCCATGCAGCCACAACAACAGCAGCAGAGAATGAGGAGTATACTTCCTACAGGTCCTCATCTTTGTGGAGCATGTGGCGGTGACCATAAAACAGAGGACTGTAATACCTTTTCTCCTCTAGTCACAAACCAACCCACAAAGAAGTGGTGCCAAGCCTGTGCTTGGAACTTTACTCACACCACACAGGATTGTACTCGCATTGCGAGAATGAGACAGGAACGTGAGCAGCCAAGGGGTGGAGTGGCTCCACAAATGTATCAACAGTATACTAATTTTGAACGTAAGCCACCGATGGCACAAGAGCAAGCACGACCTGTTCTTGGTGCTCAACCTCCTGCTCCTGGGACGACTCCTGTAAGGGTTGTGGACTATGACAATTCAAATGTGTGTAGAGACTTGGTAAACCCAAGCTATGTGGAGGAAGAATATGTATCATATTCATCCAAAGAAAATATCTTTGAAAGTCTCGCATACCCAAGCCAAACACTGGAGATTCAACCAGGGGAACAAAACTCTTTAATGTTGCTAGGCGGCTACCAACCTAGGACTCCAGGCCCCTCAGGTCAATGGCAGCCAAGGAAAGTAGAGGCCAAACCAATGGGCCCCTGTTATGAGTGTGGAGAACCCCATTGGGCTCGTGATTGTCCACATCGCTCTAGGCAAGCATCTCGATCCAATACAACAATACAACAGTTTCCACCGATTGAAAGATATTGTCTAGGGTGTTGTGTAGAACACTTCCCAAAAGACTGTCTGCTGAAACCACATGAGGAAGGCACCTCTCAACCAAAGGTCTCACTCAACCTTGTAGGTACAGTTCCATCGCCACCTTCATCTGAGAATGAGGATGTCGTGCCACTTAGAGTCATGACTAGATCACAGACACGAAATGCAGAAATGCAAACTGATGAGACACCTCGAACTAGGGATGCAAAAACAAATCTAGTGGACAAGACCCTACGTCTAGTAGAAAAAAGACCACTCGGAGGAAGAAGAACCGAAACAAGCAAACTAAAAGTGCATCCACTAGTTCTCAAGAAGCCTCTAAACAAAACATAAAGGATAAAACTTTTACATCCCAGGAAGTGCGTGAGGAACATCAACCTCAATCTGAGCCTAGTGTTAAACAAGATGAGGCTAGTATGACTGAGGTTAGTTCTGGGGGTTCTGTTTTTGTGGATAAAGTGAATGAGACTCTAGAGGCCATCATTGATGCTCATAGAAGTCGCATTACAGCCTTATCTGAACTACCCAAGAAGCTTCAAGAATACCCAAACCCTCGTGAGGAGAAGATCAATTTAGCTGTACACCAGCAACTCATTAGGGAAGCTCAGTCAATACTTGAGGGACCACCACCACCTATTCCTCGGGGCCCAACCTCTCTTAAGCCAACATTAGAAACCATACCGGAAGTGTCATCAAGTCGGGAAATCAAAAGTGAGCTCATTTCTCAAGCTCATAGCGTAAGGTCTGCACCAATTGACACCCAATTGAAAGATGAAATTCTGCCACCACCTAGCCTTGTCTTCCCATACAATGATGAAGTTATTGATGCTAATGAGGACATGGCAAATGAGATGTGGGCCGCAGTTCATGAGAAAGTTCATGAGAACATGTCTTCTATTAGTTCGCCTCCATTCTCTGAGGTGGATTTTACCAGAGGCACGGAAAACAAATTTAGACACCCAAGCATTCAGGAGGAAGTTCAAACAATTGTTTCTCCTAGAAGTAAGTATACAATGAAAACCTTACCATCATATCTGGGAGAATATGAGAATTGTTCTCAAACCTTGAGGATACCCTCCATGCATAAAAGGTTGACAAAGGAGAAAGATATGAGTATGGTGCAGGCTATTTTGTCAGCACCAGTGGCTTGTACCTTACCTTTGCTTGAGTTGATAAAGCTTAAACCTGAGTTGTGGAATGATATTGCCACATGTTTGTCAGAGCAGGTATGGCTACAAAAGGGTCACCATGAGTGTACTATACACCCTGAGACAAAGCATGTAATGCCAGTTCCTATCAACAAAGTAGGAAAATTTTGTGAAGACGATCAGGGAAATGCTACCCTCCCATTAGAAGTGCAAAAAGTATCTTCAACTGCAATACTTGATAGTGGTGCAGGAGTGGGCATTGTGACAAGGTCCATTTGGGAGAAATAGGGCAAACCAGCTATGAGGAGTACCAGGATGCGCTTGCAGCTAGCAGATGGAAGCTTAGAACATCCCCTTGGGCTGCTTGAGAACATATTGGTCACCACATGTGGGATTGAATATGAGCACACCTTTGCAGTAGTGGATTTTGGAAAACATCCAAACTACGAAGTGATATTAGGTAGACCATTCATGCGACAATTTAAAATGATACAAGATTGGGGATACAATTACTTGTACCTCCGCGACATGATTCTGTCATCACAAGGGTCAACCTAAGGAATCACTCATATCGTGATGTAACAAGGTCTCCAATAGATGAGTTTGATTCTGCTTCATCTGAGGGCTCAAGAGTTACATTGTCAGATGGGCGAGAAGATCTATGGATGTGTGGAGCCTCATGCAGGGATTTCAACACTGAGAGACTTAAGGGTAATCGAAGTGTATCAGACGAGGCATACATTCCACAACCCTTCCCTGAGCATTTAATTGATCCATTAGAATGGAGTCATGTCCTTGCAACATTATCAACATGTGCTTTACCGAAGCCAATTCAATTTTGTGACTCAGATGGATATGATATTATTCCTATACGAATGGTACAACCACGTGCCCTTCTAGATGATTTGTACTATAGGAATGCATCCACAACAGCATTGCATGTTAAGGAAGTCTCGGCTACTCCACAAGCTTTATCGTGTCAAAGGGGTAATTTTTCTACCTTACCCAACCCACATTTAAAATCTGCTCTTGAAGCTCCAAAACAAATGATGTGGATAATTGATGAGTACTCAAGTGAGGGCCATGGCTGGCATGTTCCAACTACTCTAGTTGCTGCTCAAAGAAGGCCGGGCAAGAAGGAATTATCAATGTGGCTACCCAAATATGCGTACAAACTTGTACCATCTAGTCCAGTTGCTAAGCCTCTTAAGAAGCACATCATTTCCAAGCCTAAACCTTGGATTGTCAATCGATGGGTCCCAAAACATGTGCTCAAAGCACAAGGCTATTATGAGGGTGCAACAGCAATTTGGCTTCCAAAATGCCATGCTTTGCTAGGGGTAACAGAGTCTTTCAGAAAGATTCCAAATACCACCCTTGATTTTCCATATCAGTGGGTGCAAAAGAAATCAACACAAACTCTTCAAGAAAGGAAAGGTGGCTGTGATAGCACCTACAAAACTACTTGTGTTGATCTTCCTAAAACATGTAATGAGTCACCAGTTGTCCCAAATTCTCCTTGTTACACAATTCCACCATCAACTGGTGTACCTAAGACACATCCAACTCCAAAGGAGTCTCATTTGAGCATAGATTCTAGCATTTCAAAGCCTAAAACCTCTTATCTTGCTCAAATTCCAAGACAATTGATAAAATTTCCACTCAAGAAGGACATACCTAACACCAAAGATAAGGCATTAACACTACAATTAAAGCTCTTTGGTAAATCAATGTTTGAATAATGTAGTTCCTTATGCCTTTAAAGGATTATGTTCTTTTTGAGATGATCTCCACTACCAGCGCAAGGGTAAGTTCAACGACTCCATAATAAGATCGACAAGCCAGGGCACTTTTTTCCCATTGGGTTTTTCCCCTCAGCTATATTCGGTGTTTGGCACCAATGGCAAATTTTATTTTTTTTCTTTTCTTTTCGTGTTTGTTAATAAAAATTTTGCAGAGATCTCCGAAAAAAACAAGAGCATCAAACACGCCCCACTAGTCCACCTATTGTGCAAACAAATTAGGAAGGGGGGAGACATGCTACGCCTACAAAGATCAAGGAGAAACAATCTGCACAAAATCAGCAATTCATCAATGCAAACGAACAACATCAACAGGGCACTACAACAGGTGTATTCAACTCTTAATCTTTATTTCTTTATGTGCTCTTATCTTTCGAATATATGGTTTGCATGTTCACACAATGTTGGCTGGTTTAAGTTTTTGATTAATTGTTAAAATATGGTGAGTGAATTCTAGAGTCTTAGAAGACTTAGGAAAAGATATTTCTATCTAAAGACAGTGTAGGATATATACCAATGGAGTATGCCAAGTACTTATGCTTTCAAGGTATATTAGTTATCCTTAGTGGTAGCTACCTCTTAGATATGAGCTAGGTGCTAGGAGTAATAAAAATTTACGAAAATGTACCCTAAAAAAATATATATATATATCCAAAGTAAATTGAGACATGAAGTGTCTACCGCCATGTGAAATGCTTGGTAGGACCTGGGGTTGTCTTAGCACCTTGGGGCCGATGCCTTGGTTTCCATGGGGTGAACAGTGATGTCTAAAAGCTTCAGAAAAAGACCTTTGAGGAATCTATCGCCTTGCTGGATGTTGGTAGGACTCTGGGGTACACTATGGGCCCTCGAGACCGATGCCCTCATCTTCATGGGGTACTCCTTAGGTCATAAAAGAAAGAAAAAGGGTCTATCGCCCTTGAGATACTTAGCGGTCTTTAGATTCTCTTGGCGGAGGTCTCTTGGCCATTGCTTGGGTCTCTTTGGGATGGAACCTTAATCTTTATCACCTTCTACACACACATCAAAAAAAAAAAAAAAGAGTTCCAATCACCTTTGCTCATATTTAGGAGTAGGTTTGCCACTTAGGAATAACTTACATACTTGTAGGACATTGAGACTGTGGTCATAACCGGCGGTGTACAAAGCACACTTGCCTATGCATAGAATTATCTACCACTTAAGTCTCATTTGGACTAGTCTTTACTCACCTATTTTAGGACTCATTAAAACTTTAATCAGCCTTGCACTTGTATACTCACGTGTGAAATCATTATTGCTGATTTTTCTTTTCTTTTCCTTTTTTTCAATAAAAGACTTTAATGTATCAATTGTTTTTTGTTGCAGCTCTTGCTACTACCGCGCTCGAGGACGTGCGCAAAATAGGAAGGGGGGAGTGTTGCATGACAAATGAAGATTAATACAAGGATGCAACAAAAAAGATACTTAGGGCTCTTGTAAAGAGTTCCACTTTGTAGATGAATGTGGGAGAGGGCTTGACAATAATCCCACATGGGAACTTTTGGGAGTTCTAGAATTTTTGTATAAAAGGTGGCTCATTTGAGAGCATGGACACATTGGGCAAACTCATGTTTGAGCTCTCTTGAGACTAGCTCTCCCTCTTCTTCCATAGAGGTGCAAGCTCTTCTCACTCCCCATCAACATTGTTGTAAGTTCTATTCTTTTGTTAATTCAATGCAATGAGTGATGTTTGTCTCTCTTCTCTTGTCTATTCTCTAGTATGCATGTTTCTTTGTTGATAGCTTCAAGGTTTGTGTGCATGCTAGGGAGTAAGATCTTGAGAATGAAGGATTCTTTGAGCTTGTGTATGCAATAGCTTAGCTTTCTTCTTGTTTGGATGTATGGATGAATGGAATGTGGAGTTGAGTGAGCAATAGCAAGATTGAGCTTGAGTATGTGTTGAGTCTATGTCAATAGTAGTAGTTTTCTTAGCATTCTCTCCATCAAATGGATAAGCTTTTGTGCACCGGTACGGGTTGAATCCCTAGCTCCGAAAGGGATGCAAATCCCATTGGATTGAGCTAAGTGTGGATCATACTACTCTTGCTACAAGTGAGAGAGTTTTTCCGTCTCTCCAGGAACATAGTCCAAAATTATGTGCAAAAAACGAAGGCAAATGCTACCTTCAAAGCACATGAAATTATCCCAAGAGATCAAAAGATCCTTATAAAACCATGGATAAAAGCATAGAAGCTCCTCGAATCCATGAAAACCATAGTTGATCATAACAATCAATGCATGCCATCTAATGGTCATTAATCATGCTAAAAGAAGCATTAAAATTGGTGGCCAACTCATCAATATGGAGTATATGAACGTGGTGTCGTTCAAGAAAAACTCCAAAGTAAGCAAGTGAAAACACGTGTGTAGCACTCATTAAAAAACCCCTAGACATAAGTGATCTAGGCAGAACTTGATGAGTCTAAATAAAACTTGAAAAACATCCAACAAAATCCACCAAAACAAACAGATCAACTAACCCATGATAGAATTTGTCTTAGGCTTAAGAAATTAAGCACAAACCACACTTAAAAAAGTACAAAATAAATTATCATGGAAAAGTGTCAAAGGTGAAACACCCTTTGAACTTAGATTATAGCCATTAAAAGAAATTAAGGAACATGTCCAAAAAGAATGGCTAAACAATGGTAAAAAAATCATGAAAACATCGTTTAGAATTAATCCAAACATATATAACTACTAATACGAGGTATAATCATATTAATAATATGCGAATAATCTGCATCTATCTAATGTTAGCACACGAGAAGATGTACTTCAATATTAAATAATCCTCGAAATTTTTAAATTCTCGAGAAAAAAAATTATCATGATTTTTTTTTCTATTTTTTTCTAATTTTATAGGGCCTCAAAATACGATAATTTTGAATTCCACCAAACCTATCTTATAACATTCCAAACCTATATTTTTTCAAAAAAAAATTAGCAATTTAATTTGCCAAAATACCATTGATATTTTAAAAATATCAAATTTTAGGATTAAATAATTTTTAGAATATTCCTAATTTTTCCTGAGGATCTTATCGTTTCACGAAATTTCCAATTCCGCCTGACAATTCTCAAATCCAATGAAATTTTTTAATTTTAATGGATTTTTAAAATTTTTGGGTCAAAAAATATATTTGAATGGTCATGGGCGCCCGAATGGACACACCACGTGCCAAACACCAACCCCACATTTTCTCAAACACATATAACATAGACATACACATCGAGTAGTGCTACACATAGAGAGAGAGAGAGAGAGGAGAGAGAGAGAGAGAGAGAGAGAGAGAGAGAGAGAGAGAGAGAGAGAGAGAGGTATTTTTGTAGTTTGGCATGATATGGCACTTGCATGTCTAACGCAAGTTCGCTATCACGCCAAACCGCACTAACTATGATAGATGCCTTGCTTGTGTGGTGTCTAACACAGACATGCACAAAGGACACACACACACACGCACGCGCAGGCGCACGCGCACGCGCGCGCACACACACACAGGCGTAGAGAGAGAGAGAGAGAGAGAGAGAGAGAGAGAGAGAGAGAGAGAGAGAGAGAGAGAGAGAGAGAGAGTACACCCACAAAGAGAGAGAGAGAGAGAGAGAAAGAAAGAAGAGAGAGAGAGAGAGAGAGAGAGAGAGAGAGAGAGAGAGAGGTTTGTGCAGTTTGGCACATGATATGGCTCTTGCAAGGGTGATGGAGGTGCTTTATAGCGCCAAATTGCATAAATATAAATAGAGGATTCTCTCCTTTTCTAATTTCTGCCAGTGTCTTACTGATCAGAACAAAGAAAGCTTAAGCAGGGAGCCACGATGTTGGATCCTGAATTTAGTGCTGCGGGGAGGAGCAACGCGTGGATGAAGTCTGCAAAAAATGAAGTCTGCAAAGCTATTGATGACCACAAAGAAAAGATCTATTGACTTCACTACTACTGATGACCCTACGGAGGTTATGGCACGGATAGAGGAGCCACAGCTTGTGAGAGAACAAACAGAGGATCAAGGATTTCCAACTGTGGAGCCAAGAGAATCAAGTTCCCTCCTTTACTTTGTAAAAGATCATAGTGATGAGGAACCCCATTTAGAAGACCAGGATATGGAGGTAGATGAACAGGAGAAAGTAGGTGTTCTCAGTCTGGTGTCCCTTTCTAAACGACCTGCTTGCCAGAGGCTCTCTGTTAAGAGGGATTTCGATTTCTCAATGGAGGCTAAGGAGGAGAAAAGGCCAACTGCTGACACATAGATGCCAAAGAAGAAGAAGGAAAAAGTTCTTAGCACTGACATGAAGGACAAGAAAGAGGAAACTTTTGAGAGCAATGATCTTGCCTTAATTGATGAGAAACTTTTTGAGTTTGTTTGTAATAAGGGAGCTGCTGATGACTTTCACATTATTGCTGAGATGTTTAACAAGCCTTTACCACCATTAGAGTCAATTTTGGACCAGCATGCAGAGTTCCTGTCGAAACACAAGGACGGTTTCAAAAAATTAGTATCCAAAGGAAGGCTATTGCTAAGTAATCAGGCTTATGTGCACTTGCTGGATTGTGCACGAAGCAAGAAGGCAAACAGTCTTCTATACAAGAAGTACTAGGAACTCCCATCTTCCTACAAGCCTACTTGGTGTACCTTGCACTTAAGTTGTAGGCTGTTATATGAGCCATTTGGATTCCTCTGCTACTTGCACTACCTCTATAAAGAGCTTCCTGAAAGGGGTGAAGAACTGCTCTATGAAGGTACTACTCAAGATGAGATTCCCCAAGAAGATAAGTTACCTTCTGAAGAGGCACAAGTTGAGGAAGAGGTACAGTTAGTACAAGAGGAAGAGGAGGCGAAGTCTATGGATATTGTTGCTCTTAAGACGTGCACAATACAGAGACCTCTGGATGTAGATCTCTTTAAAGTGGACCAGCTTTAAAATAAACCAATGCTCCAGGTTCAAAAGACAAAGTTGAGCGTCATCTATCAGCATAGAACCGTGCCCTATCCTGAGCACTCCTGATAGAATCCCGAGCTTCGGTCAGCATTTCCTACATATCATGCAAGAAATCCCTCGATGCATCAAGCTCGATGTCCTTAAGACCGACATCAATAGGTGCCCTAGGTTGATACCCATACATAAGTATGCACGACTAAAACCAATAGCCGTATGTTTAAAACTATTATAGGCAAATTCCATCATTGGAAGATATTTTTTCCAATATGATGATTTTCGAGAGACATATGCACGAAGCATATCCTCTATAATCTGATTCATATGCTCTGTTTGCCCATCAAACTGTGGATGATCATAGGAAATCATACTCAACCTAATTTCTTCGTTGTAAACCATTCGGAATAAAGTAGGAAAACATGGCATTCTAACAACAAGAACCAGGTATCCATCGGCGGCCCGATGTACCCCACATCTGCTCATGGAATTGTCGGCGTCCCGAGTTACCCATATCAACATAGAGAGTCATCAACTTCTCGATGAGTCACATATGTCCATCCCTAAACCATCAGGTTGATTGTATAAATCACCTAAAGTACGAAACTAGAGAAAGAAATGCCAACAAAGGAAGAATCCAAATTTCCTTAATCCGAACACAATAAGATAAACTCGTTGAACTTTAAAGAAAGAGATTTCAACAAGTGAAAATGTCGACGAGATTACACTCATCAATACATGCAGGCTATAGATAAAAGAAGTTTATCTAGAGAGAATGCCTACACTATAACTTCTAGTGAATTCAAAAAATAAGGTTGTCTTGTTGAATGTTGAGGTCAACATGCCAAGTGACGTAAGCAAAGCAACAATCTTGAGCCCAAATTATCCCATAAGATAATATATGTGAGGAATCGCTAGCGTCCCATACCACCATGATACCACCCATACATACCTTATTAATTTGAAACTCCCTAGTATGACGTCTAGGAGATATGAATAAAATTCTTTATAAAAGAAATAAGATGGCCTTATCCCAGACTTTCACATACTAAAACCTGTCTCTATATACCTAAGACTACATCAAGGAATAACTCTTTCCGAGTACATCATTAGAAAAGAATTTGAATTATTGGCGCCTTTCTAATGATAACTACCCAATAAACACAATAAAGCTGGGGTAGAAAAATAACTCACCTAGATATATAAGCAACTAGGTATCCGAGTTGGAATATGTACAAGAGTACAAGGAACATAGTCCAAAATTATGTGTAAAAAACGAAGGCAAATGCTACCTTCAAAGCACATGAAATTATCCCAAGAGATCAAAAGATCCTTATAAAACCATGGATAAAAGCATAGAAGCTCCTCGAATCCATGAAAACCATAGTTGATCATAACAATCAATGCATGCCATCTAATGGTCATTAATCATGCTAAAAGAAGCATTAAAATTGGTGGCCAACTCATCAATATGGAGTATATGAACGTGGTGTCATTCAAGCAAAACTCCAAAGTAAGCAAGTGAAAATACATGTGTAGCACTCATTAAAAAACCCCTAGACATAAGTGATCTAGGTAGAACTTGATGAGTCCAAATAAAACTTGGAAAACATCCAACGAAATCCACCAAAACAAACAGATCAACTAACCCAAAGGTGAAACACCCTTTGAACTTAGATTATAGCCATTAAAAGAAATTAAGGAACATGTCCAAAAAGAATGGCTAAACAATGGTAAAAAATCATGAAAACATCGTTTAGAATTAATCCAAACAAATATAACTACTAATACGAGGTATAATCATATTAATAATATGCGAATAATCCGCATCTATCTAATGTTAGCACGAGAAAACGTACTTTAACATTAAATAATCCTCGATAATTTTAAATTCTCGAGAAAAAAAATATCATGATCTTTTCCTATTTTTTTCTAATTTTATAGGGCCTCAAAATACGATTATTTTGAGTTCCACCAAATCTATCTTATAACATTCCAAACCTATATTTTTTCAAAAAAAATTAGCAATTTAATTTACCAAAATACCATTGATATTTTAAAAATATCAAATTTTAGGATTAAATAATTTCTAGAATATTCCTAATTTTTCCTAAGGATTCCATCGTTTCACGAAATTTCCAATTCCGCCTGACAATTCTCAAATCCAATGAAAATTTTCAATTTTAATGGATTTTTAAAAATTTTGGGTCAAAAAATATATTTTTAAAGGAATTTGAATGGTCATGGGCACCCGAATGGACACACCACGTGCCAAACACCAACCCCACATTTTCTCAAAATTTAACATAACCTTTGTCTAATTTTTCACTAATTTTTGGAAATTTTTTAAAATTTTTAATTAACCCTAAATGCATTTAGAATACGAACGGTCAGAAAAATTTCGGAATCCCACTGGGTTTTCCGGAATATGGAAAGCCAAAAGTTTCGGGAAAATGAAAAGACAAAAAAAATCGGAATGTGAAAGGTCAAAAGTTTCCGGAATACGGAAGGTCAAAAGTTTTCTGGAATTTGGAAAGCCAAAAGGTTTCCCACTGGGAATGCGGTGCCGGGAATGCGGAAAGCCAAGAGCTTTCAAGAAAATAAATTCCAAAAATTTTCAGAGATTTTTTTTTCTCAAAATTTGGACTTTCCTTTCTTTTTTGTGGGTTTTTCCAAGCTTTTTTGAAGCTTTCAAAAGTTTTTTAATTAAAATCTCATTTTTAAAAAAATAAAAAAATATTAATAAGCTTTATTGTAAAGCTCATGGTTTTTGATCTTTTTAGGGGGGGGCATTTTTTTCCGCCGGCTGCTGCTGCGTAGCCCCCCCCCCCCCCCCCCCCCCGTGTGCAAAAGAGGGGGAGAGGGAGAGAGTGAAAAAAAACTCCCTCTCTTCTCCCCTCTTTCCTCTCCTTCTTCTCCCTTTCATTCTCTCTCCTCCCATCTCTTCTCTCTGTTAACAGAGAGGTTAACATTAATCTTTTGATTAAGGTTTTTAATTAAACCCTTAATCATAATTAACATTAATTATTATTAATGTTTAATTTTAAAAAATCCTTTTTAAGAGAAATTCACATGGGAAAATCAGAATTGAGAGGTGGAGAGGATCCAACGCACACGGGAGAGCATTTCATGCATCAACATGTTGTCCCCTACTGCATTTCAGCAGAAAATTGACAGAAATTTGAACGCATACCCGCAGAAAAACCTGTAAAAATGTATAAAAAATACATTTTTAACCATAAAAATGCTCAAAAAATTTCTTTAAAAAATAGAAAAAAAGTCCTAAAAATTCTAGAAATGTAGGGAATCCATTCTACCAAAAATATCCACAGTAAAATATGTGGTACTTTTGTAAAAATTTTCGTTAATGCTTATTTTAAGCCACAAAAAACTAGGAAAAAATAGCATTAAACTCACGGAATTCCCCCGCAACGTCGATTCGTCCATTTAATAGTAGTAACATGCATTCCAATCGCCATATCAACAATGATCCACGTGCAAATCATCAACACAAATAAAAAAACATTTTTATTAGTAAATATTAAAATTTACTTCAAAAAAAATCAACAACAATTAACTAGAGATTGCTTTGATACCACTATTAAAACCCTAAGATCTCTCTAGATAATTGTTATGCATAAACATGCATTAATCCGGCATAAACTCATCCACCCGACCACCCCCAAGCCCAAGGGATGCACACATGAATTATAATGAGATACATCATACCTTTACCTTGATGTCCCATACCATCAACAGGTATAACTCCAATCCAATAGCATGTAGCTATAGTGTGAAATGGTAGGTGAGTAGTTATGATCCTCTACACAAGAGAGCATAACATAACCTAGTCTCAAGATAACATAACCTAGTCTCAAGATAACATCAAGAGACCATAGCCTAAGCCTCCAGCCTCATAAGAGACCATAGCCTCCATACCCCCTCGAGTGTGCCCCATGCCTCTATTATATAGGAGGGCCCTCAAGTGACTCTTAACTCTCCATTTCCCATGTGTGACCCTCGCGGATGCCTAATCCTAACCTTAACCCTTAAGGTTAGTCCTAACCCATGCTCCACTAGAGCTTGTTCCCATGCTCCCATGCTCACAAGCCTAATGTGGGTTAGTATATGCACATATAATGTGAATAGAGAGAGAGAGAGAGAGAGAGAGAGAGAGAGAGAGATAGAGAGAGAGAGAGAGAGAGGTTTGTGCAGTTCCCATGCTCCCATGCTCACAAGCCTAATGTGGGTTAGTATATGCACATATAATGTGAATAGAGAGAGAGAGAGAGAGAGAGAGAGAGAGAGAGAGAGAGAGAGAGAGAGAGAGGTTTGTGCAGTTTGGCACACGATATGGCTCTTGTAAGGGTAATGGAGGTGCTTTATAGCGCCAAATTGCATAAATATAAATAGAGGATTCTCTCCTTTTCTAACCTCCCAGTGTCTTCAGAACAAATAAAGCTTAAGTAGGGAGCCATGATGTTGGATCCTGAATTTAGTGCTGCGGGGGAAGGAGCAATGCGCGGATGAAGTCTGCAAAGCTATTGATGACCACAAAGAAAAGATCTATTGACTTCACTACTACTGATGACCCTGCGGAGGTTATGGCACGGATAGAGGAGCCACAGCTTGTGAGAGGACAAACAGAGGATCAAGGATTTCCAACTGTGGAGCCGAGAGAATCAAGTTCCCTCCTTTACTTTGTAAAAGATCATAGTGACGAGGAACCCCATTTAGAAGACCAGGATATGGAGGTAGATGAACAGGAGAAAGTAGGTGTTCTCAGTCTGGTGTCCCTTTCTAAATGACCTGCTTGCCAGAGGCTCTCTGTTAAGAGGGATTTCGATTTCTCAATGGAGGCTAAGGAGGAGAAAAGGCCAACTGCTGACACATAGATGCCAAAGAAGAAGAAGCAGAAGAAGAAGGAGCAAGTTCTTAGCACTGACATGAAGGACAAGAAGGAGGAAACTTTTGAGAGCAATGATCTTGCCTTAATTGATGAGAAACTTTTTGAGTTTGTTTGTAATAAGGGAGCTGCTGATGACTTTCACATTATTGCTGAGATGTTTAACAAGCCATTAGAGTCAATTTTGGACCAGCATGCAGAGTTCCTGTCGAAACACAAGGACGGTTTCAAAAAATTAGTATCCAAAGGAAGGCTATTGCTATAAGTAATCAGGCTTATGTGCACTTGCTGGATTGTGCACGAAGCAAGAAGGCAAACAGTCTTCTATACAAGAAGTACTAGGAACTCCCATCTTCCTACAAGCCTACTTGTTGGTGTACCTTGCACTTAAGTTGTAGGCTGTTATATGAGCCATTTGGATTCCTCTGCTACTTGCACTACCTCTATAAAGAGATTCCTGAAAGGGGTGAAGAACTGCTCTATGAAGGTACTACTCAAGATGAGATTCCCCAAGAAGATAAGTTACCTTCTGAAGAGGCACAAGTTGAGGAAGAGGTACAGTTAGTACAAGAGGAAGAGGAGGCGAAGTCTATGGATATTGTTGCTCTTAAGACGTGCACAATACAGAGACCTCTGGATGTAGATCTCTTTAAAGTGGACCAGTGTGGTCTAATATTGCCAGTGCTGTCAGAATTCGTTGTGGTGGATAACAAACGTTATGTACTCTTATCTAACATTCAGAATATTTTCAATCTTAGGGAAGATTTTGCTCTATGTGCTATTGCCAATTTTTAGGAAGAGGGCAGTGGTTTTGTCTTAGAAGATGAGAGTGATGACTTAGCATTGGAGGAAAACTACAATAGTAAAGAGTGTCTCAGCATATGTTTGGGCAAAGCATAGAAGTTTAAAGATGATGGCTTTGCCATGAGATAAAACCTTCATGGAGCTTTAGGCCAAATATGGCTATGATAAGTTGAATGACTTCACAAAGGAATGGATGAACAGAGTAGGAGAGGATAGAAAAAGTTCTATTAACCTTTGGCAAGACTAACTGTTCGTGATAGATGAGACTCAGGTTCTCTCTCTCTCTCTCTCTCTCTCTCTCTCTCTCTCTTTGTGTATGTGTGTGTTGTGTGTGTGTGTGTGTGTGTGTGTGTGTGAATGTGATATATAGATTTATGTTTCCTTAATTATTTTGTTTTGCAGAGTACATTTGAAGTCAATGATGAATTCTTACAACGGGGGCATGTGGTTGTAGAGAATATGCTGCATAAGAAAACATACAATGTAAGTTACTATTGAGAGGGCTAGGAAACAACAGTAAGCTAGAAACATACCATGTAGTATGTAATGTTGGTGTCAGTCCAAGCAGCTCTGAATGCTTTTTTGAACGCTTGTAAGTTGTCTTGAAAGCTCTTTTTTTCTTGCTGGGAGTAGTTGACTTTCTCACACATTTGGAACATAGTATCAATTGAATGCCAAACATCTGCTTTGACATTCCTTGAAGCACCTTCATGGTCTTTCACTACATTATGAAGCTTTTTCCACTGTTGGTATTCGATTCTGCTTGTATATGTTGTTGTATATTGCTTTCCTAACTTTGTAGGTTTGTCTTGCTGATTATTCATTGGCTTGAAAAGAAATATTCTTGCCTTAACACCTCCAATAGAGGGCTTCATTGGAACTTACTTTTCATTTGATGACTTTTTAGTGTCCTTCCGAGTCTTGACATTACCTCCATGTAGTCCAGCTTCTGATAGCACCTTCTCCAATGCACGGATGACTTCTTTCCTCTCTGCTACATTCTTGATCTTCCAAGCAAAGCCAATGTGGAGATATACCAGTTTCTCTATGATACAACACAAAGCATGAAGCGTGCATATATGCACATTGGAAAGAGGAATCTCAAACACTGGTTTAAAGTTCCCATCCAAAATTTGTCTGTTCGGTGGTCATCTCCACCACTTAGAGTCCATCACCCTTGCGGAGCATGCAGTAAAGGCATGGAGACTTTGCATTGGCCCCTTTGCTGCAATTAAATAAGCACTTGAGAGTCTTCAAGTCACCCACCAAGATGCCATTTGAAAGTCCCCCCTTTTCTCTACCCTGGTTGCATTCATCTATTCTTTGATGAGATTGGGGATATGTGTCTGATGAAATACCCAAAATAAGGATTCATGGTCCTCTTTCTTGATCTCAAATGAACCTAGCCACCAAATGTTCGTCTCGGACTACACACTAAAATACTTTGGATCATCTCTACTGCAATTACAAAGAGCCCTATTCATAAGTGTTATTGTGACCCTTTCCATCTTTTTCTCCTTGATAATCTCGCACTCATCAAGCTTGATGACAAACTAAAGTACACCTCCTATCTCCTCAAATTAATCATAGAACTCCACCATTCTCTTTTGCAACAAGAGCTCCAAGTCCATGAATATATTGTTGTGTTCATTGT
Source organism: Cibotium barometz (assembly GCF_041138505.1). NCBI lineage: Eukaryota > Viridiplantae > Streptophyta > Polypodiopsida > Cyatheales > Cibotiaceae > Cibotium > Cibotium barometz. The sequence goes on along the minus strand of NC_141065.1, from coordinate 19,323,620 downwards.
AGAATATGCTACCACCTTCTCCCTTTAACTCTCCTACAATGTGGTATGAGTGACCAACATAGTGAAGTTGTTCTGTGTTTAATTCCTCCCTATGTCTTCAAATTTTTGTAGGTGTTAGAAGTAGCTTTGCTTTAATGCCTTTGGCCTCAAGGAGTGATGACATTGACTTCTGGATGGCACTATAACCCTTACGACTGACTCCACTTGAATCCATGGCAGATTGAATATCCGTATAGCAGCTGAAACTATATTGTTGGTTACAAATTCATCCACTATATCTCGTTGAACCACCTTGAACTTCTTCTCTTTTATCATTTCTCTTGCCATTCTTGATGTCACGAATGGTTTTAGTTGCTTTGTTGGATTAAGATTGGGATTGATATTCTCTTTGTTAGGATGTATGACAACCCTACAAATACAACACTACTCATTACTAACATAGAGAACATGTAAATCACAAAGAAGCCTAGCAAATAAAATAATATTAATTGCTAACATAAAAGACATGTGAATGGGAATGCATTGAGTGCAATCTTACCTTATGGATTGGATTCTCTTCTTCAGGCCTCCAGAACCGAGACTCAAGTTCTCGACATTTTTGAGCTTTCTTTTTTGTATGCGCGGTCCAATGATTGTGTCTTTTCTCTATATTTACGGAGGTCACTTCTTAGTCTGTTGATTTGACATTCTTATTCTTCCAATCTAACTTTCTATGTCTTGCATTCACCAGACAGCCAAAAAGCTCATTTGCTAAGTGTTGTGAATAATGCTTTCACCAGAAGCTCATTTGCTAAGTAAGAAGCTCATGTGATAGTGCCTCCTTAAGGGGGAGAAAAACAAATCATGCCAAGAAGTAATGTGCTTGCTAGCTTATATTAAAATACCAGACACTTTAATAGTGGTGCTTGCTAGCTTATATTAAAATACCAGACACTTTAATAGTGGTGCTTGCTAGCACCACTATTAAAATATGAGACATGATGATCTTTCAATGATATGCATACATCATGGGAAAAAGAAGGGGCACAATAAATGCCCAATCATCCTATTCATAGTTCACTGACTCCTTCTTTTCAACACTTGGTGTTCTGATGCATTAGCCACATTTATCATATGCTTGACTCTTTCTTCTTCTTCTTCTTTAGACTTTTTCTCCATTCATTGATATAATGGTTTGGCTTCTAAATAATAATAGTTGCATTTTCCTTTCTTCTTAGGCTCATCATCCCCCTTCTTGGCATCCTTACTAGAAGAGTGGGCTGAATTTGCCTTTAGCTTATAGCCACTTTGAGAGAAGGCTTTGCCTTTAGCTATAAGACTAGAAAAAATGCATGATCTCCCACACTCATAATATTAGTTTGGTTTTGCTAGGATTACTCTTCTTGTAAGAGTATTGCAGCCAAATCTTGTAAGAGTACTGCAGCCAAATCATTGAAACAAATGCATGATCTCCCACACTCATAATACTAGTTCAGTTTTTCTAGGATTACTCTTCTTATAAGAGAAATGCAATCAACTCATTGAACATAAGGGAATTAGGGTTACTCTTCATCATCTCATGAGCCAAAGTTTGGATGTAAAATCTTGGTATGAATATGGTAAAGCTATAAGAATAGTAGACACCAATGAACTGTCTGGATAGGCGTCATCAATACATGTAAGATGCTCTTTAAAATGTTTGATCCTTGTGAGAAATTCATCCATTAACTCTCCCTCATTCATATGCTTAGACTAAATGCTGTTAAAATTATAGCGATGTGATGAGCTATGGTGGATCAAATGCTAGAATCAACATCATTAACAAAGAGATTAGATGATAATTAACATGTGATTAGTGAGTAATTAACATGTGATTAACATGTAATTAGTGATAATTAACATGTGATTAGTGAGTAATTAACTGATAACTTAATGTAGGCATGGATAATAAAAAACCAACAAGTTCTCATTAGGCCAATGCCTCAATTTATAGAGTTTACATCCAAGCATCTAATCCCACTGATTTCTCCTTGATTCACTCCACCTCTTTTGCTTGATTCTCTCCACTGATTTCTCCTTGATTCTCTCCACCTCTCCCAGAATATCTCCACACCTCCTAAATCTCCTCATGCTACCCTTTATTCTCTCCCAGTAGATTCTTCTCACCTTTTCACAGGTTCTCTTACATTTACAGATTCTCTTTTATAGCCTCTAGCCAAGGGCTTGTTCCCGCACACACCCTATTCACTTGTATATTTCAACACCTCCTCTCAAGTGAATACTCCTAGCACACCTGGACCCTATACCAAGTTTCCTTCTTACTTGATAGTCCGCGACCAGTGCCTCAAGTCCCTAAACTCATAGTCCTTGACACTCTCTCTCTCTATGTGTCCAAGGCTACTACAAGTGCCCATGACCTTGACTAAAGTGCTCACACATACATCTACCACATGGCCTACATCATCGGTGGCTCAGAGGTGGTTTTACTCTGTTGGGGTAGGTTACATTGGGTTGTGGGGTCTCTCTCTCTCTCTCTCTCTCTCAGAAAAGATGATCCGACTCCACTTCCTTATTAGGAGCCTCCATGAAGTTTTGCCTCTGCTCTCTTGCTCTAGTAGAGCTCCTTCTATCTTGTGTAGCTTTAATTCAGGTACATTCTTTAGTGTTGCTACAATGTTTTCATATTCACCTTTGTCCACACTCTTCAGAAGCACTACTAGTGCCTCATCATCTTCTACCTTTTTGTGCCAGTTGTTGCTTAATGCTTTTATATCTGTTCAAGTGTGTGATTAAAGGTTCACTTTCCTTCATATCCAGTTTGTAGAATTGCATTAATAGATTTATCTTTGAATTTTTAGCTTGTGTGCCAAATAATTTATTGAGTTCATCCCATGCATCTTTTGCCCATTATATCCCTGTGATGTGATGATGATTTCATCATTTAAACTGAGTGCAATAAGTCCCAATGCTTTTTCATTCCTGCTCTTCCACTCATTTTTCCCTCTCACCTCTGGGCATTCATCTCTTCCCTCAACTAGCCCCCACAGATTTTTCCTCATGAGTAGATACATGGTTTTTGTCTGCCATGTGTAAAACTGCTCCCCATTAAATTTGGCTATCTCTTGTGCCGTACTCATGATGATGTGAAGGGGGTCTTATCTCTTGATCCAATTTCAAGATTCAAGGGTAGTGTCTACCCTTTTACAACTCAATCTGGTGTTTAAGAGATGATTACCAACAGATTTATCAGCATAAAATCACCAGAAATTACATTAAATCAAGGGTACCCAATTTGTACGGAATGGTTGGAGTATCAAACCATCTCCGAATTGTAATCTGAAGTTATAGGGATCTGTATCAGATACCTAATGGTTAATTTGAACCCTCAATTATACCAAAATATAGTGATTAGCATTGATTAATCACTGATTAGCAAATTAATCCTCTATTTTGTGTGTAGAAAACAGAGTATGTGGGGAGCCCAGATCTGAGGCCTTAGAGTTCAAATGAGCTCAAATGCTTTTAAGGCCATCAATAGCAATTAGTCTAGTAGAGGATTAAGCCAAGAAACACAAGATTTGACCAAATATTGAATGCTTAATCTCTGTTTTATCAAAGTCACCTACAGATTTGATGAAGAGCTTGGATCTCACTGTAGACTTGATCAAATCAAATTCTAACTTCACCAGCTTGTAGAGCATGCTTGAAAACCCTTGGGGCTAAGAGGAATTAGACCCATTTTATTTGGAGCAGCAGAGATCTTCATTTTCTTCAGACAAACAAGCGCTGGAAAAAAACGCGATTTCTCCTGGCAGTTTGCTGCGCTGATTCAATGGGCTGGAGGACCAATGAAGTAGCTATGTTGGGCTAGAAGGGTTTGGGCTAATGTTGAGCCTACAAAGAGAGGGAGATCCTCCACTGGCTGGGGGTACAGAGGGTTAGTTGAAAAAGAGGGAAAAATATTAATATTTTACTAATCCTAATTAGCCAGGTGATTAGCAAGATAATGGGCTCACAAATTCAACACCTCCTCTCAAGTTAATACTCCTAGCACACCTGGACCCTATACCAAGTTTCCCTCTTACTTGATAGTCCACAACCAGTGCCTCAAGTCCCTAAACTCATAGTCCTTGACATTCTCTCTCTCTTTATGTGTCCAAGGCTACTACAAGTGCCCGTGACCTTGACTAAAGTGCTCACACATACATCTACCACATGGCCTACATCATCGGTTGCTCAGAGGTGGTTTTGTTCTGTTGGGGCAGGTTACATTGGGTTATGGGGTCTCTCTCTCTCTCTCTCTCTCTCTCTCTCTCTCTCTCTCTCTCTCTCTCTTAGAAAAGATGATCCGACTCCACTTCCTTAGGAGCCTCCATGAAGTTTGCCGATGTCGTTCCTTCTCCACTGGGTTTGCTGTAGCAGTCTCTTGCCATATGTCCTGGCTTTCCACAGTTGTGGTGGCAAGTGAAGGTCCTTCCTCCTACTCTACCTCTTCCTCGTCCTCGTCCTCGAGAGAATCCTCCTCGGGTGAAGAATGCTTTTTCTTCTCTTGCTGTTGAGTTGAGCCATTTCTTCTCTTTGCCTCTGCTCTCTTGCTCTAGTAGAGCTCCTTCTATCTTGTGTAGCTTCAATTCAGGTACATTCTTTAGTGTTGCTACAATGTTTTTATATTCACCTTTGTCCACACTCTTCAGAAGCACTGCTAGTGCCTCATCATCTTCTACCTTTTTGCCAATAGCTACCAGTTGTTGCTTAATGCTTTTATATATGTTCTAGTGTGTGATTAAAGGTTCACTTTCCTTCATATCCAGTTTGTAGAATTGCATTAATAGATTTATCTTTGAATTTTAGCTTGTGTGCCAAATAATTTATTGAGCATCCCATGTATCTTTTGCCCATTGTATCCCTGTGATGTTTTCCCCAGAATACTTTCTCAAGAGCCCCACCTCTTTCAAGAAATCAGAGGGATGAGCTCAAAACTGAAAACCAATGTTTTGGGGATGCCAAGGTTTTGGTCACCAACTGAAAGACTGCCCGACTCCTGCCATGTCAAGGGGATAGGGAAGTCAAGGACCCCAAGTTTAGAGACCAACCCCTTCATACAAGTCTAATCAGGGTCCGTCTCGCCCAAGCCAGGGTAACCCCAGAAGAACTCCAGCTCAGCCATCTGCCTCTGTTCAGAGTAACCTCAGAACTCCTTCCCAGAACTGGGGCAACCAAAGAGAAAGAGTTCCGCCTCAGACTACAGCAGCCAGAGCACTCACAATTTCAGATGTAGTAGAAGAAGAAAGAGGGAAGATCTATGCTGCAATTGAAAACTAAGGGCGTAACCATCAGTTCTCAGTCATCCATACTCCAGCAGAGTATCAGGGTAAGCCTTTTAAGCTTTTGATTGATTCAGGCAGTTCTCATTCATTCATTTCCCCTGGATGCTTGCGTAAGCTAGTCTTAGAACAGAAATCAGGGAAACCTATGCAAGTTGAATTGGCCAATGGGAAGATTCTTTTCACTCACCATGAGACAAATCTTATCTAGTTCAATCTAGATGGTAATGTAACCGACTGTCAGTTCAAAGTCTTACCTCTGGGAGTTTTTTATGGGATCCTTGGAATGGATTGGCTCCACAAAAATCAAGCTGATATACACTGTCACAATGGAACCATTTCCTTCCATGACCTTCACGGGAACAAAGTTCAAGGAACTGGAGTTTCCGGATCCCCAGACCTTCAGTTTAGTAAAAGCTTCTAAGTTGCTGAAAGGACTTAGAAAGAAGCAGCAAATTTGTGTTGTCAAAATGAACCCAGTAGACTCAAAGCTTAAGGCTAAAGAACCAGAATGGTTAAGTGAATTTGATGATCTATTCCCAGCAGAACTAACTGAAATGCCTCCAATTCAGGAAGTAGATCATGTGATTGAATTGACCCCTAGATCTCAGCCAGTAGCCCTGCGCACGTACAAGCGCACGTACAAAATGCAAGTCCTGAAGCCATTGAACTCAAGGAACAGCTTAGACAGCTGTTAGAACAAGGGTTTATAAGACCCAGTGTTTCACCTTGGGGTGCGCCAGTTCTCTTTCAGAAAAAGAAAGATGGAACGCTTAGACTCTGTGTGGACTACAGAGGTCTAAATCAACTGACAGTTAAGAATAAATATCCTATTCCAAGAATTGATGAGCTTTTGGACAGGCTAAATGGAGCCCAGATCTTCATAAAGATAGATCTCAAATCCGGGTATTACCAAATCAGGATCAATGATCAAGATATACCGAAAACAACCATCAATACTCACTATGGGCATTATGAATTTACTGTCATGCCGTTCGGATTAACTAATGCCCCAGTTATATTCAATCGCCTAATGCCCCAGCTACATTCAATCGCCTAATGCAGGACATCCTCAGAGAATACTTGGATGATTTTGTTCTAGTTTTCTTTGATGACATTCTGATTTACTCAAAGAATGCAGCTGATCATGAGACTCATGTCCGAAAGGTTCTTGAGATTCTAAGGAGGCATCAACTCTTTGCAAAAAAGAGCAAATGCACTTTCTCTGCCGACCATGTTGAATAGTTGGGCTTTCTGGTATCCAAAGATAGAATTTCTCTAGATTCCGTAAAAGTCCAAGCAATCATAGATTGGCCTGAACCAAAGACAGTGAAAGAAGTCAGAGGATTCTTGGGATTGACTGGTTGGTATAGAATTTTTATACCAAAGTATATGCTCTCATAGCTTCCCCCTGACTAACCTTCTCAAAAAGAATACCCCATTTCAGTGGTCTGCCACCAGGTGCCAGAGTGCTTTTGATAAGCTGAAGACCGCCTTGGTAACCAGTCCCGTTCTGAAGCTGCCAGATTTCTCTCTACCCTTTAAGGTAGTAACTGATGCAAGTGGTTTTGCCCTGGGAGGTGCACTCATGCAGGAAGGTCATGCAGTGGCCTATGAATCCCGAAAGCTCAGAACGCATGAGAGGAATTATGCTGTCCACGACCTAGAATTGCTTTCAGTAGTCTATGCCTTAAAATTGTGGAGACATTACCTACTGGGAAAAAGACTGTAACGTACCCATCTTCACTAATAAAGAAATGTCCATGTAATTATGAGTTTTTATGGTATAAATATAAATGATTTTATTATTTGAGTCATTTCTACTTAGAATCTTCAAATTTTGAGCCCAAATTTGGAATTTGCGCGCGATTTTACCCTAATATAGGATTTTACAGCATCCAAAACGGACACCGGATCAAGCCTATACGCTAATTTCAATCATTTTAGTTAAAAAACGACGACCTTTAAACCTTAATAAATGCACGACCGCACGTCCGATTGACGAACGGTCTGAACCCCTGCAACCAGGAGAACCTCCCGGACAAAAAAAAAATTCGCCCCCCGGGGCGATCCGACACGCAAATCGAGGCGGGCGTCCCAAATTTAGGTATCCCGCCCCAAAATTTGGTCCGTACACACTTACTAGGGCGCCCGTACAATGGCCGCCCAAGAACCAAAGGATGGCCGCCCACTGTATGGTCCACGCGTACCCTTAGGTGGACACCCAGACCGGATAAGGTACATGCGTACCACTCCTTTCTTCCCAGACAACCGACACCGTACCTTTCCCGTAGACCCATGCAGGCCACCGATCCATAGCCTTTGAAGGTACACCGTCCTTTCGTCCTTGCTTTGCGCAGCGCCCGCACCCTCACCCCTCAGCTATATAAACCCTCGGGGTGCTCCTCAGTCGGCACGCATTTTCTGTGTAGCGTATGCCCTGTTGTGCCGCCGTCCGTACCGCCGTAGCGTACTTGCTGCAAGTACAGCCGCCCTTGCAGCCACCCCTCTCACACCCCCTCATTTGGCTCTTTTCAGATAAGCCAATTTTCCTCCACCCTCCTCTTGCTACGTGGGCCAGTGTCCTTAACTCTTCTCCCCCCCCCCGTGTGAATAGACTTGCAGAGATGCTTGCAGCAACCCCTCCTAGCCCTCTCCACGTTTTTGCCTTTGCCCTTAAGGACATCTCACAATTCCCCCCCCCAATTTGTGTAGACTTTAGTAAGGGATTTTTGACTCAAGCGAGGGTTCGTGCGCCATATTCTTTTGCTCATACGGTGAGCAAACGAGCTCGGAATTCAGATCCGACTGAAGCGTTTCGATCGCAGCAGCGAGCTCTGCAAGGCGACGCCTAAGATGGCCTCATCTCGGAGACGGCAAAATATTGCCTCAAGAGGGGCACGTAACAACGGATGGAGGGAGATGCGCCCCAGTCCTCCCTTTTCAAGCCCTTCAAGGAAACGGTGGCTAGGTTAGCTTGGTTAATTTTCAAAAGAAGAGATTTTTCCTTAAATTAGTATTAATGAATGGTGTCTTTTTCTTGTAAAATGAGGACATAAAAATTATATGAAGTAACGACTTATGTGATGTTGTATTCGATAAATTGCGTTGAAATTGTTTTCTTCATGAATTGTGAATGCTATATTTAGAAAATTGCATTGAAGTTGTTATCTTTAGAATTCAAGATTTTTTTTTTTTGGCTTCAACGCTAACTCCGTTCCGTGCTTGTGTAGCCGAGCGGCATCGTTAGCAAAGCCCGGGAATGGCCCAAGGTATCCCTCATACCTTTGGGAGAATAAGGATCGCCGGTTGAGGCGAGAGATTATGAGGCTGCCTAGTTTTGAGGGCCCAGGCTAGTGCGGTAAATAAGCCCACCCTAGTGTGCAGACATCCCTCTGAGGGGCGGGAGGATCGAGCGATGGAGCCTGAGAGGGTGACAGGCCGGCTTGAGTCCTCGCCAGCGGCGGCCGACGATGAGGTGTATGGTCCCGTAGGGTTTTGCCCAACATGTAGAGGCTGGAAGGCCGAATTCTAGATCATCGGCAGAATAAGAATAAGAGAGCCAGTTTGGCTTGTATGGAATTGGTTCATGTATAAACTTTTTATATAATTACATCTTGTCTTTGGTATGATTGTATTGTGTAAGAAGGCTGTTTTAACGAACCTTGTGAAGAAGGGCCCTAATTAAGGAATATGTTTATTTATGTCAAACAGTGTGGTAGTATTAATTAGAAAACAAATTGATGCGTGAGTAGGGTGGAAAGTGGGAGGATGGAATGCCCTGACGGCACCATCCTACGGACGGGTGGACCCGATTAGTCGGGTAGCTTTCCAACAGATTAAGTGAAAGCCCTACGTTAGATAGTTAGGTTCTTGGGCAACTCTATTCTAGAAAACTAGGTCAGCGGCGGCTGTGCCTTGCATAAGATGAGGAAAAAAGCGTTGTCTCTAGATATCAAGTCTAGTAGTTGCCCAATTTATGATCGATTGCCCTATGGGTGATTTGATGTTTAGGAGATCACGCTCCCCCTGCGGGATAGAGCTAGGTCATACCTATGAATCGTATCCTTGAATCTCTACAGGGTCAAGGTGTCGATGAATAGGAAATTTTTCCCAAGATAAGACTTAGCGGACTATCTTAAGTGTTTCTCCCAATTTTAAAAGGGAGGAACCTGACAATTGGTATCAGAGCCTGTTTGGCTCCTAGGAATTGCAGTTTAAGGACTGTTTTGTAATAAATGTTTTACCTAACATAATGCTAATTAGTAAAGACATCCTACTAAAACAAATAAATTAAATTGATGTTTGAATGATTGTAGGAAGAGGAAGATGCCTACTCCAAATTTCTAGTTTTCCAATGCATCTTCGAGACTGCTAGTCACTCCTCGAATTTCGAGTTCCGCGACACCATGGTGTAGATATTAGAGAAGATATCCCTCCCTCATTTCTCTCGTATTCAGAGAGGATGGGGTAGAGATTTCTGGAGTCGTGGGCCGAGATACTTCATCATCCGAGCAGATCAGATTGGGAACCTCACCACCGACCTTAAGCGGATTCGTTGGATTGAGAAGCTGAAGATGATCCGCTTATTTTGGTTCGTCGGTACCCCCAGGACCGACACCTCGGTGACTATAGATGGGGTTCGCATACCTCAAGATCGTTGGGTGTATGACAAAGTGATGCAGGTCTTACCTGCTGATAGAGTAGCAGTGTTGGGACCTACCCCAATCCAGAGTTTACCACCCTTACCATCAGTTTTTAGAGTCTTAGAAACTACAGCGGAACCCCCATATTTCACCTATGTGGACCGCTCTACCCTTATGTCATAGTCAAGCCTAGGAATTTCCCTTCATAGCTAATAAGACTGATTATAGTCTCAGAACTTTGTAATAAAACTTGTCCTTGTAAATATTTGGAAATAAAATAATTTCAATGTTTTACTCTCCAAAAATTAGCGTTGTGCAAATATGAATCTTGTAATCTTAAAAATTGTTTTTACGATGATGGCCAGGACGACCACCCTCCACCTCCCAATGCGCTTTACACTGATACCCAGGAGAAGAAGCTCCTGCTCAAGCAAATGCAACCTCCCTCCTTTAAAGGAGAAGGTTCAAAGGTTGAGAAGGATGCTGAAGTCTGGATTGAGGCGATGGACGATTATTTCTCTGCTGCCGGTACTGGAGTAGTAAATCAGTCTATGCTCGCACGGTTTTGCCTCATTGGAGATGGTAAACTCTGGTGGAAACAGTGGTGCCGTGACAAGGAAGTCACCGAGCATTCTCAAACATGGGAAGACATCAAGCAGGCAGTGAAGGAAAGATATCTTCCTCCATTCCATGAGTCCATAAAGATGAATGAGTTTTTTAGTCTTAGACAGTGCAGCTTAACTCTTGAGGACTACTATTCCAAATTTATTACCCTTCGGAAGTATGCCCCAACTATGACTACTTCCCAGCAAGTGGCTCGTTTCTGCCAAGGGCTAAATGAACCCCTAGATTCTCGTCTTGAAGCAATGAGGCCAAGCACATTACAGGATGCTCTCATACGAGCTAAGCCCCTTGTGAAAGAAATGAAGGCTAACAAACCGAAGAATCAAAAGAGATCTTACCCTGAGGCAAACCTTAGAGATCAACCCTACAAGAAGCCTCAACAGAATTTTCCCTACTACAACAGAGGGCGACAAGGCAACTCTTTTGCCCCCCGCTCGTATGCTGCTTCTTCCAGAGAAGGCCCTCTGTGTTTTGAGTGCAATGAGCCGGGACACTTTAGAGCCAACTGTCCCAAGATGGCAACATCATTTCCCCAAGGTAACAGAGGAAATCAAGGCCGTGGAACCCCTACCCACCAAGGTGCAAGAGGCAGTGGCCGTGGCAGAGGCCGCGGAGGAACAGTTGCTAGAACTGCCTGTGTTATAAGTGAAGAACCGACCTTGGAAATGGCTGAAGAAGAGCGCGCCACGGTCCATGCGGCGATAGAACACCAAGGTCCGAATAAACAATTTGGTGTAATCCAAGCCCCCGCCACTCATCACGGTAAGCCATTTCAGCTTTTGATTGATTGTGGCAGTACCCATTCATTCCTTTCTCCTAGGTGCTTGCAAAAATTAAACTTGAGTCAAAAAACAGCTAGAAAAATGATTGTAGAGTTAGCCAGTGGGAAAGAAGTAGTATCTCGCCACTCTATAGGAAACCTTGATTTTGAGCTGGGTAATGAGCAAACTCATGGTCACTTTAGAGTCTTGCCACTAGGAATTTATGATGGAATCCTTGGGATGGATTGGTTAATTGCAAACAAAGCCAGCATTCATTGTAACCAGGGGAGTATCACTTTTGAAAATGAGCATGGCCAAGTAATATCTGTTCAGGGGATCACAGGAAAACCTAAGTCTAGGGTAGTCAAGGCAAAACATCTTCTCAAGGGAACACGTAAGGGTCAGCAAGTTTTCTTAGTCAAACTCAACAAAGTTATTGAACCTAGTATGGAGACAGAACCCTCTTGGCTCCTAGAATTCTCTGACATCTTCCTTGACGAGCTTACAGGGTTACCGCCTCCTCGAGAAGTCGACCATGAAATCGAGGTGATCCCTGGAGCTCAACCCGTCTCAAAAACTCCCTATAAAATGTCCCTTCCTGAAGCCATTGAACTTAAGGAGCAACTTTCCCAACTCATTGAACAAGGATTTGTATGCCCCAGTAGCTCTCCTTGGGAAGCACATGTTCTTTTCCAAAAAAAGAAGGACGAGACTCTCCGCCTCTGTATAGATTATCGAGGGCTCAATCAAGTCACTGTCAAGAATAAAGATTTGAGGTCTGGTTACTATCAGATCAAAGTCAAGGAAGCAGATATACCCAAAACAGCCTTCAATACCCGTTATGGCACTATGAGTTTACTGTAATGTCATTCGGGTTAACCAATGCTCATGCAACCTTCAACCGCCTAATGCAAGATATATTCCGTCCTTACCTGGATGAATTTGTGCTTGTTTTCTTTGATGACATCTTAATCTACTCCAAATCAATGGAAGAGCATGAGGAGCATGTACGTAGAGTTCTGCAATTGCTGCGCAGACACAAACTCTATGCCAAGAAGAGCAAATGTACCTTCTTTACTCATCAAATTGAGTATCTTGGATTCATCATCTCCAAAGATGGCATCTCAGTAGACCCCGCCAAGGTCAAGGATATTCTAGAATGGCCACCCCCTAAATCAGTTCGTGAAATTCGTGGGTTCTTGGGAATCACGGGTTGGTATAGGATTTTTATCAAAGATTATGCCTTGGTAGCTGCACCCTTGACAGATCTTCTTAAGAAGGATTGCAAAATAGTGTGGCTGCCAATCCATCAAAACAGCTTTGATCAGCTGAAAGTCATTATTACTTCTGCCCCAGTCTTAAAGCTTCCTGATTTCTCCAAGGAATTTGAAGTGGTTACCGATGCTAGTAGTCTAGCACTTGGTGGTGTCTTAGGCCAAGAAGGAAGACCAGTCGCTTATACTTCCCGCAAGAAGCTGAAGCAATATGAAGCAAACTATGCCACCCATGATTTGGAGCTCTTAGCAGTTGTTCATTGCCTCAAATTATGGAGACATTATCTCTTGGGAGGCAAATTCCAGCTTGTAACTGACCACAAAAGTCTAAAGTGGATCTTCAACATGCGGCAAAGGAGATGGATTGAAATTCTACAAGAATATGATTTCGACATCAAATTCCGCCTTGGGAAAGATAAAGTGGTAGCTGATGCACTTAGCCGCAAATCTTTCTTGAATGCAATTTCAATGCCAAATAATCCCATACTGGTCAAGGTGGAAGAAGTCTCATCTCATGACCCAGATTATCAGAGGATGATAAAGTTAGTAGAAGAAGGGGGACATTCAGAGAAAGAAAAGAATCTAATCAAGGGATACTCCACTCATGAAGGAAGCCTCTACTTCAATCACAGGCTATGTATCCCTAAGGATCCTGCTTTAAAGAAACTAATCCTCCATGAAGCTCATGATAGCCCTGCTGGCAGGACACCCAGGTTATGCAAAAACATTAAATGCGGTAAGAAGGAGTTTTCATTGGGCAAGCTTGAAAAATGATGTGCTTCGGTACTTGAAACAATGTCTCTCATGCCAAAGGATCAAAGCTGAAAGGGTCAAGATGCCTGGAAAGCTTCAACCTTAGATATTCCCCAAATGAAGTGGGAATGCATTAGGATGGATTTTGTCACAAGTCTCCCCACTGTTCAAGGAGGATATGACTCCATTCTAGTAGTAGTGGACTTACTTACCAAAGTAGCTCACCTTATACCAGCAAAGAAGACCTTCAAAGCTTCTGATGTTGCTCGAATATTCATCAAGGAAGTCCTCGAACTTCATGGTCTCCCAAAAAGGATAGTAAGTGATCGGGATTCTGACTTCACCTCAAAATTCTGGCAGTCTTTATTTCAAGCTCTGGGGACTCAACTTTGCTTTAGCACAGCTTATCATCCAGAGACCGATGGCCAGACTGAGAGAGTCAATCAAGTAATTGAAGACATTCTCAGAGCATACTGTGGACGGGAACCCAGAAGGTGGATTCAATACCTTCCTCTGGTAGAATTTGCCTACAATGCGTCTTATCATCAAAGCATAGGAATGTCACCATTCAAAGCACTCTATGGGCAAGAATGCTTGTCTCCTCTAAATTTCTCTGATCCGACCATAAGAGTTGAGGCATCCAGGAAAATGCTCGAAGAGATGGAGGAACAAACCAAGGCTATCCAAAAGGATATTAAAGCTGCCCAAGATCGACAAAAGCATTATGCTGACAACAAGAGGTCTGAAAGGATCTTCAAGGAAGGAGACAAAGTTCTTCTACGAGTGCGACCCAAACAAAGTTCTCTATCACTTGGGAAATATAAGAAGCTCAGCCCTAGGTATTGTGGTCCTTATACAGTTATCAAGTGTCTAGGTAAAAGTGCCTATAAACTCCAACTCCCATCCCATATCAAAGTCCATAATGTATTTCATGTAAGTTTGTTAAAGCCATATGTCCCTAGTCTCAATCATATTCTTGATGATGAACAAGTTGTAATCCCTACTCAAGGAGTCCTTGAATTACAGCCCAGTAGCATCATAGATTCTAGGGAAAGGCAACTCCGAAATAGAACTCTTGTAGAACATCTAGTTCAGTGGAAAGATTACCCTGAAGAGGATGCAACTTGGGAAGATGAAGCTACACTCTTAAAGGATTATCCCCAATTCATGACGAGATGAGGACATCTCGATTTCTTTAAGGGGGGAAGGATGTAACGTACCCATCTTCACTAATAAAGAAATGTCCATGTAATTATGAGTTTTTATGGTATAAATATCAATGATTTTATTATTTGAGTCATTTCTACTTAGAATCTTCAAATTCTAAGCCCAAATTTGGAATCTGTGCGCGATTTTACCCTAATATAGGATTTTACAGCATCCAAAACGGACACCGGATTAAGCCTATACGCTAATTTGCACGACCACATGTCCGATTGACGAACGGTCTGAACCCCTACAACCAGGAGAACCTCCCGGACAAAAAAAAATTTCGCCCCCCGAGACGGTCTAGCACGCAAATCGAGGCGAGCGTCCCAAATTTAGGTGCCCCGCCCCAAAATTTGGTCCATACCCCCCATTTGCGTAGACTTTAGTAAGGGATTTTTGACTCAAGCGAGGGTTCGTGCGCCATATTCTTTTGCTCATACGGTGAGCAAACGAGCTCGGAATTCAGATCCGACTGAAGCGTTTCGATCGCAGCAGCGAGCTCTGCAAGGCGACGCCTAAGATGGCCTCATCTCGGAGATGGCAAAATATTGCCTCAAGAGGGGCACGTAACAACGAGATGAAGGGAGATGCGCCCAATGCGGCTCCAATCCTCCCTTTTCAAGCCCCTCAAGAAAATGGTGGCCAGGTTAGCTTGGTTAATTTTCAAAAGAAGAGATTTTTCCTTAAATTAGTATTAATGAATGGTGTCTTTTTCTTTTAAAATGAGGACATAAAAATTATATGAAGTAACGACTTATGTGATGTTGTATTTGATAAATTGCGTTGAAATTATTTTCTTCATGAATTGTGAATGCTATATTTAGAAAATTGCATTGAAGTTGTTATCTTTAGAATTCAAGGATTTTTTTTTGGCTTCAACGCTAACTCCGTTCCGTGCTTGTGTAGCCGGGCGGCATCGTTAGCAAAGCCCGGGAATGGCCCAAGGTATCCCTCATACCTTTGGGAGAATAAGGATCGCCGATTGAGGCGAGAGATTATGAGGCTGCCTAGTTCTGAGGGCCCAGGCTAGTGCGGTAAATAAGCCCACCCTAGTGTGCAGACATCCCTCTGAGGGGCGGGAGGATCGAGCGATGGAGCCTGAGAGGGCGACAGGCCGGCTTGAGTCCTCGCCAGCGGCCGACGATGAGGTGTATGGTCCCGTAGGGTTTTGCCCAGCATGTAGAGGCTGGAAGGTCGAATTCTAGATCATCGGCAGAATAAGAATAAGAGAGCCAGTTTGGCTTGTATGGAATTGGTTCATGTATAAACTTTTTATATAATTACATCTTGTCTTTGGTATGATTGTATTGTGTAAGAAGGCTGTTTTAACGAACCTTGTGAAGAAGGGCCCTAATTAAGGAATATGTTTATTTATGTCAAACAGTGTGGTAGTATTAATTAGAAAACAAATTGATGCGTGAGGAGGGTGGAAAGTGGGAGGATGGAATGCCCTGACGGCACCATCCTACGGACGGGTGGACCCGATTAGTCGGGTAGCTTTCCAACAGATTAAGTGAAAGCCCTACGTTAGATAGTTAGGTTCTTGGGCAACTCTATTCTAGAAAACTAGGTCAGCGGGCGGCTCTGCCTTGCATAAGATGAGGAAAAAAGTGTTGTCTCTAGATATCAAGTCTAGTAGTTGCCCAATTTATGATCAATTATGGGTGATTTGATGTTTAGGAAATCACGCTCTCCCTGCGGGATAGAGCTAGGTCATACCTATGAATCGTATCCTTGAATCTCTATAGGGTCAAGGTGTCGATGAATAGGAAATTTTTCCCAAGATAAGACTTAGCGGACTATCTTAAGTGTTTCTCCCAATTTTAAAAGGGAGGAACCTGACAATGACTCACTTTGATGACAGACCATCAGAGCTTAAAGTGGATCTTCACTCAGAAGGACCTCAACATGCGCCAAAGAAGGTGGATGCAGACCCTACAGGAATTTGATTTTGAAATCAAGCACCGCCCAAGCAAAGAAAATGTGGTAGCAGATGCCCTCAGCAGAAAAGCCTCCTTGCTTGCAATTACTATAATATCAAATCATTTGATTATTGAAGCAAGAGAGAAGATCATGTAGGATAGATTCTTTGGCCCTATTGCTACCCTACTTATGCAGGAAAGCAAAACTCCATAGGAGTTGAACAGAGTTCAAGGGTACAGCCTAGATAATGGCATTATGTATTATAATCGCAAGCTATGCATCCCCAATGATGAGGGAACCAAAGATCAAACTCTGAATGAAGCCCATGACAGCCTTATAGCAGGACATCCAGGTTTCATCAAAAAAGAAAAGCTTCTTTTGGCCTGGTGTGAAAAAGGATGTACTTAATCATGTACGTCAATGTCTGACATGCCAGAAAGTCAAAGCTGAAAGAGTAAAAATGCCTGGGAAGTTACATCCATTGGACATCCCCCAGATGAAGTGGGAATGTATCAGTATGGACTTTATTTACTGGATTACCTTCAGCGCAATCAGGTTACAACTCCATTTTCGTGGTAGTTGAGAGACTAACCAAAGTTGCCCATCTGCTCCCAGTAAAAGAAACCTACACTACAGTGGATGTGGCCAGAGTGTTCCTCAAAGAAACCTTCAGATTGCATGGCCTACCCAGGAGAATAGTAAGTGATCGAGATCCCAAGTTTACTTCAAGGTTCTGGACTGCATTTTTCGAAGCAATGGGAACTTTCTTGGATCTCAGCACAGCTTATCACCCTGAGACCAATGGTCAAACTGAAAGGGTAAACCAAGTAATCGAAGATATACTTCGGTCATGCTGTGGCAGGGAGCCCAAGAAATGGCTAAGCTATCTGCACCTAGTCGAGTTCGCCTACAATGCTTCTTATCACCGAAGTATTGGGATGAGCCCTTTTAAAGCTTTGTATGGACAAGATTGCTTAACTCCATTAACTTGGTCCAGTCCATTGATTAGGGTCGAGATGTCCAGACAGATGCTTGACGACATGGAGCAGCAGATGCAGTCAATTCGTAAAGATATAAAAGCTGCCCAGAATAGACAGAAGCAATATGCAGATAAGAAGAGGACAGACAGAGAATTCAAAGAAGCACATATGGTCTTCATTCGAGTACGGCCCAAAAGAAGTTCTTTATCTCTTGGGAAGTACAAGAAGTTATCCCCCAGATATTGTGGGCCATATCTGATTACAAAGAAAGTAGGTGACTTAGCCTACGAGCTTCTTCTACCTCCTCATCTCAAAGTTCATAATGTATTTCATGTAGGCCTTCTAAAGAAATATGTGCCAAGCCCAAATCATGTGCTTGATGATGAAATCCTAACCTCTTCAACCCAAGGGCAGATGGAACTCCAACCTGAAGAAATTCTTGATATTTGAGAAAAGATTCTCAGGAACAGAATTCTCAGAGAATTATTGGTAAAATGGAAGTTCTATCCTTTTGAAGATGCCACCTGGGAGAATGAAGCCGATCTGTTGTTGCGGGATTACCCCCAGTTTGCGAGATGAGGGCATCTCACATTTTTCAAGTGGGAGAGAATGTACTTCAGAAATATAAAAGATCTTGTTTCTACTAGAGAGAAAATATTCTAGAGAGAGAATATTCTAGAGAGAGAATATTCAGATTTTAAATATTTTTGGATGGAAAAAATTCTCATCTTATTAAAATAAGTTCCCCTGAAACAGAAGTTCAAAAATATTTCCAGAAGGTGCATTAGAAATTAAGTATAATCTGTTCAAGAAGCATTATCCTGGGGGTGAAGATTTTTTTCGAAATTTTAAATTAAGGTTCCTATGGACCAATAAGATTCATCCAAATGTAGGAAGGAGATAAATAGAAGAATAAAAGGAAAATCTCCCAAAAATGAGTAAATACTCACATAAGATGAAGAGTTGACTAAGGACAAGGTTAATAGTTAAAAAAGAGAGATATTTAGAAGTAATGATGCATTTTTGACACCTCTGCATGGGGGAATTCCCCTCATGAAGGAGGTGCCTATTTCGCATGCTTGAATAAGTTTTTAAACTCCCAAATAATGAGATATTTTTATCTCTACTCTCTCCTGTTTCAACTAGATCCAAAAAGTAGACTAAACTGACCCAAAAATGGTCAAAAATTGACCAAACTGATCTGAAAAATTCTAGAATCAGTTGGCTTGGTTAGAAGCTCACTTTTTCCTATAAATAGAAGCCTTCCCCTTTGTTGAAATTCAATAGTGTTTTGCACTGTTACCCTGCCTCTTCTACGTGCCAAAACACTGAATTTTACTCATAATTCATTAGTTTTTTACCTTCCCTCTTCCAAAAGATTGGTGGCCACACTTGTTTCAAACAAGAGTAGAACCCTCAAACCATCAAGCCAAAGAAAAGCTCTCAAATTCATTAGTAAGTTGGAGATTCTTCTCTTTTCCATTCATTTTATGGTTTTTATGGCTTTTTTTATAATTTTTGTCTTCTCTAAATTGTAAATGATATTATGCCTCATTAAAAAAGGCATTCCCCTCTCTTCTCTAGTAAATCCAACCATTCTTTATCCTAGATGAATGATTAATGAATAAAATCAAGTTTTTCATAATGTTTCTCTCTTGATTGTTTACATTAGAATGATTTAAATACTCTTGGTAAACTTCTAATTAATTTTAATAAGTTAAAATTGAAAAATGGTCAGCCATACAAAGGAGGTTATGGCAAATTTTTTTGAAAAATTATGAAATAAATTTCATATTTTATCAATCAAAAAGAGTAATCCCCATCGTTAGAGTATTCTAAAAGTGTCAATTTCATTCATGCATAAAAAGATGCATATTGATTAATTTTTATAAAATAATAATTTTCAATAGAATTAAATTCTTTGAAAGATACTTATTGATAAATTTTTTTTAATGAAAGTGTTACTTTCTTCATTATGGATTTGTATGCTTAAAATAATGCATAAAAGTATATTTTTTAAATTACAAAAGAGTTACGTTCATCATATTGATTTCTATGCATAAAAGTATGCATAAAAGATTATTTTTTTATTATAAAAGTGTTACTTTTATCATGATTGATTTCTATGCATAAAAGTATACATAAAAGATTATTTCTTATTATAAAAGTGTTACTTTTATCATATTTGATTTTTATGCATAAAAGTATGCATAAAAAATTATTATTTTTATTATAAAAGTGTTACTTTTATCATATTTGATTTTTATGCATAAAAGTATGTATAAAAGATTATTTTTTATTATAAAAGTGTTACTTTTATCATTATTGATTTCTATGCATAAAAGATTAATTTTTTATTATAAAAGTGTTACTTTTATCATATTTGATTTTTATGCATAAAAGTATGCATAAAAGATTATTTTTATTTTTATTATAAAAGTGTTACTTTTATTGATTTTTATGCATAAAAGGATGCATAAAAGAAATTTATTTTTATTATAAAAGTGTTACTTTTATCATATTTGATTTTTATGCATAAAAGTATGCATAAAAGATTATTTTTTTTATTATAAAAGTGTTACTTTTATCATATTTGATTTTCATGCATAAAAGATTATTTTTATTATAAAAGTGTTACTTTTATCATTATTGAATTCTATGCATAAATGGGTGCATAAAACACTTTTTTATTAAAAGTGTGATTTTCATCATAAATGATTTTTATGCATAAACATATGGATAAAAGATATTTCTTTATATTTTAAAAGTGTGATTTTCATCATAAATGATTTTTATGCATAAACATATGCATAAAAGATATATTTTTTATATTAAAAGTGTGATTTTTATCATAAATGATTTTTATACATAAAAGATATTTTTTATATATTAAAAGTGTGATTTTTATCATGGTTTTTATGCATAAATGAGATATTTTTTTATTATTAAAAGTGTGATTTTCATCATAAATGGTTTTTATGCATAAATGGGTGCATAAAAGATATTTTTTATATTAAAAGTATGATTTTCATCATAAACGGTTTTTATGCATAAATGGATGCATAAAATATTTTTTTTAATTAAAAGAGTGATTTTTATCATAAATGATTTGTATGCATAAACATATGCATAAAAGAAATTCTTTCATGTTAAAAGAGTGATTTTCATCATTAATGATTTTTATGATGATAAAAGTGTGACTTTCATCAGAATCGGATTTTATGCATAATTAGATGCATATAGAATCTTTATAATTAAATAAGGGTTCTCCTTAATCCTCTGTTTAATTTTCGTAAAAATTGGAAAAATGAATAAGTAGATAATCTGTGAGAAGAAATGCTACCATTTCATATTCACTAAGATGGTAATGAGAAAATTCAATTAAACTATCGAAGTCGGAGATCGAGATAAATGATTATTTTATTCCTCATAAGAAATTCATGTTTTAGAAATCTAGAAGCAAACATTCGTCTAACGAAATTTTAGAAAAAGAGAAATTGGAATAGTACCTTTCGAGAAAGATAGTTTAGGAAGAACCTTCCCAGACCCAAACTCTATTCAGACTATTGACCAAGACTTAATTCCTTCGTCAATGACGATGTGCTCAGTTTAGGATAAATGCACTCAAAACACCCATCGAATCTGAAACTAAGTTAAGACTTTTGATTTTGACCTGAGGATCAAGTTAACAGAGTTCGAGGAATTTTGTTTGGAATTCAGACATGGATCTAGAAGTATTGGGATATGGATTTAAGATTATTCATGGTTTTTAAACAAAATCTAAACTGAAAACTTACATAAAAACCTTGTTTTCTTAAAGGACTATCTTACGCTAGAATGTTGGAGGGAGCATTTGGCATATATGTTTATCTAAGGGAAGTTCGGTTGCAACAGCTGGCCGGGAGTGTTCGAGGGATAGCTCACATGACAAAGCCTGCCGAGGTCTTGACCAGCCTCGGTATGGTTAAAATGGTGCGCTTCCGGTACGATGGGCGAGGGCCGACGAAGCGGTCCCTAAGTGAAGTGCCAAGACACCTAAGGAGGATCCTGGTGCACGGGCTCGCGGTGCCGAGGAAACCCATGTGTATGTCGAGGAAGATATTGTATGACAGACCAATGTTATTGTAATCTATCACTGGATCTCGTTGTTGACTTGTTGGTCTCAACGGAGAGTCCAGAGTGATACTATTTTGTGAGAAACAAAGACTCAATGGAAATTTTGAAGTATGACATGTGTAACCAGTAAATTGTTTGTCAATGGATTTTTTTATATATATTAAAGTTTAAAAGAGGAGTGTGTGTGTATCTGTTTTCTAAAGCTAAAGTTAAGAAAGGCATTCAATTATGGGTGGGTGAGTAATTGTTTGATTCTACAGATTCCAGTGGGGCAGGGTGGTGGCTAACCCATGGGCCGGATGGGGTTAGGCTGGAATCAGTGGAGTTTTAATAATCAAACTGAAAAATCTTAGGATTACGCTAGGATTCGAGTAGATAGTTAATTCCCTGATAAATTTCTCGATTGAGTGGATCAACGGCTGTGCCTAATCTTGATTAGGAAAAAAGCGTTGAATTGCTCAGATAATCAAATTATATCAGTGATAGTTTCCCTTCTATCTGGTTTATTCAGGTGGAGGATAGTTTAGATTTTAATCTCGTTAGAAAACTCGTTAAGAAAAATTAAAAAAGGTGGAATCGCTGCCGCTTTCCGGGCATGGGAAATTTTCTCGGTTTTGGTTTTCGGAGTGACCACCAGTCTAGTCTCGTGCCCGGACATTCGTGGGCGAGGCCCCGAGTGAGAAACCCTGCCCCGCGCATGAGGGGGCTGCTTCCGCTGTCAGCTACCAGGAATCCGGTGCGCGGAGGGGGCAGAGGGATCTCACACAAGTGGAAGAGGCTAGTCTAGAGAAAGGGGGAGCCAAAGAGGCCAAGGTGGTTGGCAAATAAATCAGAGTGCAAATAGCATAGAGTGCTATTATTATCGTAAACTAGGGCACATAGCAAAGGACTGATATAAAAAACATAATCACATTAAAAGTGAAAAGTTGCAGCAAGGCAACTATGCATCATCTAGTAAACAGGGTGGTGATGACATAAGTGAGCAGTTGTTTGTGATGTAGCACATGCTCAGTTCCACAACAAGAGATGTGTTAGGATCTCAAGATATATGGTATGTGTATTATGGTGCCTCTAACCACATGACCAGCCATAGTAAGTAGTTTAAAGATATGTAGAAAATGGAAAAACCAGGTTATGTAGATACACGTGATGAAACTGCGCATCCCATTGCGCATGTTTGTAAAGTACCATTGTCTATGTAGGATGGCAAAATAAAGTACTTGGAAGATGTACTTCATGTTCCAAATATTATAAAGAACCTAGATTCTATTGGACAAATGGTTGAGCACGGTCTGCGAGTAAGGTTTAATCCTCAAGGATGTTTTGTGGAAGACTTTCAAAAATCAGTGTCACTTGGTTTCAAAGGGTAACAGAAATGGCAAGATGTTTACTTTAGATGTGAAAATTCCTAAAGTAAAGGCAGCCATGTTTGCGCATGGAATAGGTGTAATTGTAGATATTGACATATGGCACAAGCACATTGGTCATGTGAATATACCAAGGGCTGAAGTTTATGCAGGCCCAAAATATTATTACACGTTTACCAAAGTTCAAGGTTGATGGTATACATAAAGTATGTGAAGCATGCCAGCTTGGTAAGCAGGCCAAACATGCTTTCCCACATGAAAATCATGTCAATGTAAGGCCATTATATGTTATAGGGACTGGCCAAGCCTACAACAATTACACCTTGTAGGTATTATGTGACATTCATTTTGATGACCACACTAGGAAAGTGTGGGTTTACTTCATGAAGGAGAAAAGTGAGGTGTTTGTTCACTTTCAGAGATTTAAAGCCTTGGTTGAGAAGGAAAAAGTCATGCAAATAAAATGCCTAAGATCAGATGGTGGGGAAGAATATTTCTCTAATGAGTTCAATGATTTCCTACGAAAATAGGGAATCAAGAGACAGTTTACATGCAGGTATACTTCACAATAGAATGGTGTTGCAAAGAAAAAACAAGCACATTACAGTGGCACATGCCTTGATGTGGTTAAAAGGAATATGCCACATTATTTTTGGGTAGAAGCAGTAGCAACTGTTGTGCATTATGAACAGGACACCCACTCCAGTTGTTCATGGTATAACGCGTGAATAGAAGTTTACAAGCATAAGATTGGATGTGTCTTTATTAAAAGTGTTTGGGTGTATTGCATATGTGCATGTTCTTGAGATGAAATAAGAACAAAGTTAGATCCAAAGGCAAAGAATGCATCTTTATTGGTTATGCTATGGAGAAAAAAGGTTATAGACGTTATAACCCTACCACTCATGAGATGCGAGTAAGCAAAGATGTTGTCTTTGACAAGATGAGTAGCTCGTATATGCAATAGCCGGTGAAGGCAATAGAAGATGCAAATGTAAGAAGTGTTGATGTTGCACCACAGCAATCACACGTGCTTAATGGACCTAGAGAGTCCTTTAATAGTGGATCCAATGTTAGTCCATGGTCAAGCAGGTTAAGGAGGACAGATGTGGGTACACATGTATCACACAAAGGGAAGGAAAAGGTAGATCAACCTTTTGTGCCTGATCAACCTTTTGTGCCTGATCTATCAGTAGGTTACTCATATGTGGATGGTGATTCTAGCAGCTCTGAGCAGAGCCTTGATGAGGAGCTTGGCATTCTGTTTGTGGTTACTCCTAGTGTAAGGAGGACCAAGGTTATTTTGATAAGGACACCTGGCAGCAGTGATCCACATGTACACAGGTCTACAAGGGTTCGGGTTGAGATATGATGGATATACAACCCATTATTATGCTTACATGGTTAAAGAAATATAGGAGTTTGAGCCCACTTGTTTTGAGAAGGCACTTGGAAATAAGAAATGGGAAGATGCCATGAATGAGGAGATGGCAACATTGGATGCAAATGCAACATTGGAGTTAGTGCCTTTGCCTCTAAGGAAAAGAAGGCAATTGGATGTAAGTGGGTGTATAAAGTCAAACATAACGCTGATGGTTCAGTGAGCAGGTATAAGGCGAGATTGGTTTCCAAGTTGCTATGGTTGTAACAAAGAGTTGGTATTTACATCAAATGGATGTAAATAATGCCTTCTTGCATAGTAATTTACAAGAAGAAGTATACATGATGTAGCCTCCAAGTTATGAGAGTGATACACACCTAGATTTTGTGTGCAAGTTACACAAAGCCTTGTATGCCTTAAACCAGGCACCCAGAGCATGGTCAAACAAGATCGAGAGCATCTTGTTACCATTGGATTTCTGATATCCAATGAAATTTTTTCACTTTATATGAAAAAGACAGATAGAGGGCTCATGCTATTAGTCATCTACATAGATGACTTGATTATCTCACTGGTGATAGTAATGCTGACATACATGATGTCAGGAGGCTTTTGAAGTAGAAGTTTGAGATGAAGGATTTGGGTGAGCTGCAGTATTTCTTGGGCATAGAGGTGACGAGATCACCTCATGGCATTTTGTTATTACAGAGGCAGTATGTCTTGGACATGTTTTCCAAGTATGGTATGATAGGCTGTAAGCCTATTTCAGTGCCATTGGAGTAGACCACAAAGCTTTCCGCGAATACAAGTGAGCTTTTGGAGGACCCCACTACGTACAGGGCCATAGTGGGTAGCTTGATCTATATGACCATTACTAAGCCTTGAGCTATGCTATTGGACTTGTGAGTTAGTTTATGTAGGCCAATAGGAAGCCACACTTGGACATGGCTAAACGGATTCTCAGGTACATAAAGTCCACAGTTGGTTATGGGATGGTATAGAGATACAACTACATGGTTACACATATGTTGATTGGGCTGGTAGTGTTGTAGATAGGAGATCTACCAGTGGTTTTATGTTCTCATTTGGGAGTACTGCTCTGTGAAGCAGCCAACAATTTCCTTGTGAAGTATAGAGGCAAAGTACAGGGGTGCTACTGTGGCAGTTTGTGAGGTAGCTTGGTTTTAGAAGCTACTTTGGTGATATGGGTGAGCCCGTGGTGAATAGTGCAATTGTCATGTCATTTATTGTGACAACATGAGTAGCATACAATTATCCAGTAACCCAATATACCATGCTAGAATGAAGCACATTGAGGTGCACTACCACTTTGTGAGGAAGAAGGTTGTAGCAGGTGATGTAGATCTGGTATATATTAGCATAGAGGATCAGGTGGCTGACATCTTCACGAAGGCATTGGGCACAGAGAAGCTCCACAAGTTTACCAACTTACTTGGAGTGCAGTGTGTGGAGTTGAGCTCGAGGGGGAGTGTTGAGATATCAAGCTCAACTAGTGCTACGATGAACATTGATGGCCCCCGTTTCTGAGTGATAGCCTTTGCACTTATGCCACTGGCATGGTTGGTGAGATTATGGTTGATATGCCGCTAGTGGATGGCAGGCTGTGTGACAGCCACTTTGGAGTACTAGAGTTATGGCATAGTTATAGTGCAAGCTCATATAGTCGGGTTTACACTATGGATTGGCCATGTGTATGTTATTGTAGGAGAGTACTTTCCCTTTATGTGTATGTTATTGTAGGAGAGTACTTTCCCTTTATGTATGTACTCTTACCTTTTAGTTATATGGTTATAAAGAAGAAAAGAAGATAGAAGAAAATTCAGCCATCCATATCTCTCTTGTATGTTGCTCTCTCTTGTATGTGTGTATTTGCTTGCAAGGAACTCAAGCTCTCTCTCTCCCCGCATTCTCTTTAAGTCGCATATAATGCGCACATGTTAACCCATGGCGGACATTGAGACGTATTATGTTTTACGTCATTAATTTAAATATTCTGAGTCATGGGCCGAGCTTGTCGGCACCATATGTTAAGGATAAAGGGATTGGGTGATCGCCGATGAGAGGCGCACCTTGAATATCAATAGGATAAGGGTTAGGATTG
The DNA here is from genome assembly GCF_041138505.1 of Cibotium barometz. Classification (NCBI taxonomy): domain Eukaryota; kingdom Viridiplantae; phylum Streptophyta; class Polypodiopsida; order Cyatheales; family Cibotiaceae; genus Cibotium; species Cibotium barometz. The sequence continues at coordinate 19,297,161 of NC_141065.1, read as the reverse complement.
GCCGGCCATGTATGGGCGCCCAAGTGTGAATGGCCAAGTCACCTATAAGAGTCAAATGTAACCCTAAAATCCTCATTCTCATGTGTTGTGAATACAAGAGTGCTCTTGCCTTATCTCTTTGGTTTCCTTCTCCTGCGTGTGTGTGAGAGAGAGAGAGAGTGAGAGAGCGATCGAGCACTGTGTAGCGGCACGGCGGCGGAGAGGCGGTAGAGCGGCGGCGGCTCCTCCTTCACGGCTGCGACGCGGGAATCCTTCAAGGCGGCAGTTAAGCGGTGAGTGACACACCTTTTGCATTCTGTTTTGAGCTTCCTTCCCTGGTTGTATGCTTGCAGCCATTCGTGGCTCGCATACGGTGCCCGGCAAGTCCCCAGCTACGACCTGTGCGACAAAAGCGCACATTTTTGGCGCCGCGCTGCCGGGGAGTTGCCCTGCTCGGCTGCTGCGTGAAGTTTAATCTGCACTGTAGGAAAGCGACTGTGTGTTTGTTGTTGAGATGTTTCTGTGGTTTTCCATCTCTGTTTCTGCAATTTGTCTTCTGCATTTCTGTTTCTTTTGTTATTTTTCTGCTCCGCGTGTGGGCGTGCATTCTGTTATCTGGTTTTCTGTGCGTGTGAGGGGGGATTTCTGAATCCCCAGCAGATCTGGGCTGTGTGCGAACTGCGCCGCGGCCAAGGCTGAACCCTAAAGAAACCCTAGAAAACTTATCTTAAAAAAACAAAAAATAAAAATTTAAAAAAATATAAAAAGTAAAAAATAAAAAATTAAATTTTATTTTTAAAGAAAGAACCAAACGTGTGGAGAGGAAAGATTTTCTAATTGGAGAAAAAAATTTTGAAAAGAAAGAACCCAAATTGACCCACGACCCCGGCCTCGGTCTCGGTCTTTTGATATATATATATAGGAGAGTGAGCCTCCATAGCTTTCTTTCAAGTGAGAGCTTATGGGAAGTCGTGCCCTATATGTAGCCCACTCCCCAAGGAGTAAAGTGAGCATGTGGGATAAAGCCCTCACCCTTTCCTCCACAAGCAAATAGGCTTTTGCCCCTTCCCCCAAAAGGAAACGGACTGTTTTGAGAACTACAGGAGCTCTAGATAGGCGAACACGGTGCTGTAAAGCACACTAGGACCCTTTAAACGATACGCTCGTTTCGAGCTGTCACACGCCCTAGTCCAGGTTCGACCATAAGTAAGGGGATCAAAAAAGGGTTTAAAACAATCTAAAAATAAGTAAAAACGGGGTGCGAAACACCTAAGAAACCACTTGTGTGAGTTTCAAGGGTAGTTACCAAAGCACGTAGGGTACCCACGTCACATGCATCTACGTTCTGGTCGGGTGCTAGAGCCTGAACCACTAGAAAGCGTTTCAATCTACGCAGGCTCACACCATCCCTCCACGTTAGCATCTTGGCTTTCGGCTGGAACCCAAGGGAGTGCAACCCAAGATCCACGAATAGGGGATAGTGACTCATCCTCTGACTCAGAAGCCATGGAAGGGCACCCTACCAAGAACCCTGAGGAGACAAGCCAAAACATGCCAGTGTGGGCCCCACAACCCGGATCTAGCATGTTTAGTCGTCTAATAGAGACCTTTAGTAGAGCTACACGCTCTGAGCATGCGACAAGCGAAGTAAATGAGGAAGGAGGGGTAGTAGATTCGCCATTCATATCTTATGTGGACCCTACCTTCCCAAAGAGTGTCCATGTGGATATTCTACCCACTTCGTTTAATGAGGGCCCTACTGAGCTACCACATTCCGATGCTCTTCCTAAAGTAGAGGTCCCTAGAAGCCAACCCTTAAGAAGTGACATTGCGTCCACTTCAAGAGAACCGTTTGGCACACCAAGTCTGGATGGGATATTTCTCAATGAAAATTGGGAATATGATCTACACACAGAGACTCTAACGGACCTATACACGGGTTACACATACCATGTGGGTTGGTTAGAAGTCCTACGATCTACATCTAGCGCCACTAATCTAGAAGAGCAACAACAAATGATATGTGAGGTTATTCATAGAATTATCCAAATTGAGAGGCAAAATAGGGGAGTGAACTTAGTTTCCACTGGCCCTATGAGATTTTTGGATACAGGCAAGGCCAAACAACCAACCCTATCACAATTGGAGACCGGTGAGTCCCATAGACCCCTCGTATGTTGTTTCGCCTGGAGTCTCAATGCAGGTTGAGCCCACGAGCAGTAACTTTAGCTTTCCAACCTTGGCTCAACTTTCCATTAGGGAATCCGCAATGCCTACCCCAATGATGAGCATAGCTGAAAGTGCACCTGTTACCGCTGTAGTTAGTACGACACCGCTACCTACTAGTGGAACAGTACCTACAACAGTGCGTGCCAGTGCCTATCAACCATATGTACCTATCGCTACTCATGATCATGTAGCTCCTACGCCTCTTAGTATGCCAATGGCGTATGCTCCACGACCACCTTATCATAACCATTATCCAAGGGGAGCTAGGCCTAGCCACATATCATATCCTACGTCATTTGCCAACATACTCAGACCAACGCCAACTCCTATCAGCCAGGCTATCCCAGAAGTGCCTCCACCAACTATGCCTGCTCACTTAGGTGATCTCGCAGCGTTTGCTCAGACGATCGGACGATCCATTGCGGAAAACATGCGGGGCATGCCTGAGAGAGAACCTAGAAGCAAGGCAGTACAAGTGGCTAAGCTCACTCAAAACTTCAGTGGTAACGAGGACGTTAGGAAGCACATTGAAGTCTTTGAACACGTGTGTGATTTCTTGGAAGAGCACAATGAGCTGCATAAGTGTAAAGCCCTAGGCTTAACCTTGAGTGGGAAGGCCGGAGATTGGTATCGAACCTTAAGGGTTGAAGAGCGCACTCACTACCCCACTCTCAAGAGATTGTTCTTGAAAGAATACATACGCGAGGGTGTGCTTTGGGGGGTAGCATCTCAACTTCAAAAAGATGAACGCGAGGAAGGGGAGTCAGTGAGAGACTTTATAAGTCGATTGAAGCATCTAAATTCTCGCTGCACTCCCGATGAACGCTTCAATAACAACCAACTCCTCGATAGATTCATCCAAGGATTACGCCACGAGGACATTTACAATGGCCTAGTCATTAGAGGTCTTACAACATGGGAAGCAGTCACTGCCAATGCAATCCAGTTAGAAGACAACTTGATGATTGCAGGTAAAAAGGTGTCTTCAGAAACAAAATCCGTTAGTTCGCAAGTATCTGGGCACGAGCCAATGACAGCGAAACCTATTGCCAAGGAGCCCAAGATATCTGAAATGTCTGTGAGACCGACCTTACTAAGGCTCTCCAAGAATACTTTAGGGGTAATCGAGCTCCTCAGAATAGCCATATGTACCCAAGAAGAGAGCAACAATGGTGTTCGGTGTGCTTAGGACCACATAGCACGAGTGAATGTCCCACATTCAGAGTCAAATTCAATGGGAATTGCAATGCATGTGGTAAGTATGGCCATCAATCTAAAGATTGCCTAACACTTAAGCAAATGTTGGCAAACCAGGCACCACTAGCTTGGTCAAACACACCTCAAGTACCCGCGCTAATGCCTGCACAACCTATCGAGCAACCGTCACAGCACATACTTCCAAGGAATCCGAATGTAGTCCAGTCTGTGTCGTTACCACCACCAGTGCTAGGACCACAACCTCCACATCCACCAAGGATTACCCCAATGAACCAGATGGGTTGTGAGTCACATAGTGCATGTGGGAATTATGAAGAGGAGATAGACCCCACTGCTCCATACGGGATTGATACGTTTGAAATGATTCCCCAGTACTACATGGAGGATCATTTCGGGCAAGTCAAGCCTGTATATCAAGCAGCTGCTCTCGCCACAAGAGGGAAAAACCTTAACACCTTGGCGAGGAGACCACCTCTTCAATGCTATGAGTGTGGTGGACCGCATCGTGTAGCAGAGTGCCCTAATAGGCTACAGAAGAATGCTACTCATATGCAACCAAATCAAGGGAGCACATCGAGAATGCCGGTACTTACATGTAATCGTTGTGGCATAGATCATTTGATCGCTCAATGTCCACATAATCCTAATGCACCCAAGATTACGCCATTGAATTTGGTTGAGGTCACCAACCAAGCACGAGGAACCACACCTGTTGTACCTGCGAATGTAGTTACACGGTCAATGCTTCAAAATCAAAACTACATTCTTGAAGAGAGGGATACTGCATCAATCGCTCAAGCAAAGAAAAAGAAAACACGACGAAAGAGATCGCTTAATGCCACGAGCTCCAAGCCCAGTTCAAAGACTAACATAGGGATAGGAGACAACCTCGTGTATATGAATGATCCTGAAGATGATTCCGATTCAATAGAAACCGTGGGGACCAAAGCCACTACCTTAAGGGAGGAACCCACTCGGGAGCTCAATGAAGGAGAATCAAGTGAGCACATAAATAAGGGAAAACAGAAGGAAACTTCCTCGGCCCCACAACCAAGTCAGTTAATGTAAGGTTCCCCCCCTTCTACAAATAGGGGAAAACGCTTAAGATAGTCCACTAAGTCTTATCTTAGAGAAAATTTCCTACTCATCGACACCTTGACCATACAGAGATTCAAGGATACGATTCACAGGTAAGACCTAGTTCTATCCCGCAGGGGGAGCGTGGTCTTCTAAAATCAAATCACCCATAAGGTAATTGATCACATAAATTGGGCAACTACAAGACTTGATTTCTAGAGGCAACGCTTTTTTCCTCATCCATGCAAGGCACAGCCGCTAGCCTAGTCTTCTAGAATAGAGTTGCCCGAGAACCTAATTATCTAGCGTAGGGCTTTCACTTAATCTGTTGGAAAGCTACCCGACTAATCGGGTCCACCCGTCCGTAGGATGGTGCCGTCGGGGCATTTCATCCTCCCACTTTCCACCCTACTCACGCGTCAATTTGTTTTCTAATTAATCCTACCACACTGTTTAACATAAACAAACATGTTCCTTAATTAAGGCCCTTTCACAAGGTTTATTAAAACAGCCTTTGCCTTTTTCCACAATACAATAATGCCAAAGATAAGATTTATAAAAACAAAGTTTAAACATGAATCAATTTCATACAAGCCAAACTGGCTCTCTTATTCTTTTCCTTTATACCGCCGATGATCTAGAATTCGGCCTTCCAGCCTCCACATGCTGGGCAAAACCCTATGGGACCATACACCTCATCGTCGGCCGCTGGCGAGGACTCAAGCCGGCTTGTCGCCCTCTCAGGCTCCATCGCTCGATCCTCCCGCCCCTCAGAGGGATGTCTGCGCACTAGGGTGGGCTAATTCACCGCACTAGCCTGGGCCCTCAGAACTAGGCAGCATCATCACAATCACTTGCCTCAATCGGCAAACCTCATTCTCCCAATGGTATGAGGGATACCATGGGCCAACTCCGGGCCTTACTAACGTCTCCGCCGTCCGGCTACACAAGCACAAGAACGGGGCAGCGTCAAGACAGGGAGAAGTTGTACCTGTACCTTAATTTAACCAAGATAACAATCCATTTACTCACTAAACCATAGGACTAGGATCCATATCACCTTCTTTAAGAAAACAATCCTTTTCACAAAGATTTTAGCATTTCAACTTGAGATTGCGATAAGACATTCTTTATTAAGGCATATGCTATTGTTTAAAAGAATACAAACTTTAAATAGTAAATCAATAAAATAAATCACTATTAACAATTAATAGAGAAGTCGGGGCCATACCTCAACCCCTAAGAATGATATGTAAATGAAAAACAAAATATGTATATACCTTATAGAAATTTGTCGTCTATCGTTGTCTTTGCTCGTATTAACAAGAGCTTTAGAAAATAGAGTCTTCTAATACCTTCTCTTATGATTGAAATCATCCAATCATCTCCAAGCTTTATCTCCTCTTACTTATACTGTGACTCTTCTCTCTTTCTAAGATCTATGGCAAAATAGCCTTCTCTTACAGGGCTACGGCATACTAAGATCTATGGCAAAATAGCCTTCTCTTACAGGGCTACGGCATACTATTCTTTCTCTAAAATAAATGCTATGGAGTTTTGGTCTCTTCCTCCGAAAGACTATAGCAATCTAAGCTTCTTTTCTGAGATATTAGATAAGAATGAAGGGATATATGCATCTCAAACTCTAGGATTACCTTGAGGCTACTTGCTGTCTTCTCACAGTTTTCTCTATGTAAAGACCCTGACAGAAACAGCAAATTGTTTCAACCATAACTCTCTGATAAAAACTCAGAATATGGTCATATAACCAGTCAAAAGAACAGGAAGACATCTGGTCTACAAGCCAACGCGGGCAGAATAGGCAAAAACGTCTGTATATAGCCACAAACGCACTATCTTTGGAAACGCATTGTTTTTCCACATTTTTAGTATGCATGGACTCTAAATGTGTAAAAGTACTCTAAATATGACCTCTTATCACCTAAAATCGAAATTCTATTTTTGGGGATACTTATCTCTTAATAGAACTATTCTTATGTTCTTATTTCTTTTAGGATTTTTGAAGCTAATATTTTTATTCTAACACTTTTCTAATGTTTCTAGCCTTATTGTCTCACTCTTTCTAATTACACTCTCTTTTCTTATTGAAATCTATATTAAAAGAGACACATACATACATGGCTTGGGAGGGACGTTACAATCTCCCCCACTTAAAAGATTCGAGATGTCCTCATCTCGCGAGCTGGGGTAGTATCTAAGTAAATCCTCTTGTCTCTTTCAAAGTGGTGTCCCCACACTAGGTAAAAATCTTCTTTTATCTTAATATTGTTCCTAAAGAGTCATTTATTTCATGTGCTTGGCTCATTTTGTTATGCCTCCAAAAATGTCTATTATTCTAAAGTTAATTGGCCTTATTATCCTAATTTCATGCATCCATATACCTCTCATATGATATGAACCTTCGAATTCCTTATTCTATATCCCCATGTAGTATGGTACTTAACAATTTGTCATGGAAAAATGTGAGGGAATCAATCCTTTATGATAGATGCAATCTAACCTATGATAGCAATTTCATAATTTTAGTATCATCTTGTAGAATACCTCTATTCATCATGCACATTACTTCACATGAATCTTGCACCAATCCTCTTCTATTTACTCATAGAAATACTTGTTGAATTCGGTTATCTTTAACCCAGCTATCTCTCTTTCTTGACCTAATTTTTACTCTAGCTCATGATTCCTTGTAGCTAGGGGTGGGCTAGACGTTCCTCTTGCATTACGAGACCTCTTCTTGATTAACATGGAAGGACTCATGTCCTTCTCGACACTTTGTATAAAAAAACTTTATCACAGTCTCTGGCTATAATTATGGCTTCTGAAATAGAGGATGGTTTTATATTCTTGATGAGGTTATTCAAAGGTAGATTAAGCTTCCAAATGAATTGATGGAGAAGAGTTACCTCATCCATCTCTGGAGCAAATCGGAGAAGTTTAATAAATTTTTGGTGGTATTCTTTTAGGGTCTTCCTTTCTTGGGTTAGCTTCAAAAATTCATTTATTTTATCCTCTTGAAATCCTAGAGGACAAAACCTTTAACGAAGGTGTACTTTCATGGCATCTCATAACTGATTCTAGCTCCAGTGGTTAGATTGACAACAATGCTTTTAACTTTTTAGCTCCAATGGTTAGATTGACAACAATGCTTCCAACTAATTTGGCATTTCTTACGATTTTTAGATGCGAGCAAGGGTGAGCTTGCTTCTTTAATTGTATCCATTAAAAGTTCAAAACTATCAAATACTTATCACAGCGCCACATCTAAAGGCACTCTGGATTAATATATGTGAGATCTTCATTTTTTGAGAATTACACACGTGTCTTGGGATTGACACATCCAAAGATTATCTCATGATTGACACATCTGAGATGATTAGTTTTTGAAAATTACACATCTAGTATCTTCGAATTAACACATCTAATAGCATGATCCTCTGGGAATTACACATCCGAAGTAAGACCCATGTTTGTCTGAGATGGGTTCAAGAACTTGGATGATCATCCTAGTGTAAAGCATCTAATGGATGGCATTCACACATTAACTATTCAAATCTTAATGGAGTTATAATCTTAATAATTTATAATATACAAATTAATGCGATATCCTAAAATTTTCTCTAAACAAAGTTTTCGGTCTATCCTTCTAGTCATTCAGTCTCTCACTAGTTTCTTAATTTGATCACCCTATGTTTTTTTCTCATAAAAGGTTTTCTCCCCAATCTTATTTCTCAAATTTATTGTACAAATATCTTGCGTGTGCACCCCCAAGATACAAGCATAAATTAATAGGATGATTGTCTCAACATGTGAGGATATTCAAATCACTTCTATGGCCAGTAGAGATGATTGATTCGTCCTCATATGATAAACAATCACTTATTTTAATCCCTTGATAGTTAACCTTTGAAAAACAAATCCTAGGAACTAAGATCAGCTCTGATACCACTTGTAAGGTTCCCCCCCTTCTACAAATAGGGGAAAACGCTTAAGATAGTCCACTAAGTCTTATCTTAGAGAAAATTTCCTACTCATCGACACCTTGACCATACAGAGATTCAAGGATACGATTCATAGGTAAGACCTAGTTCTATCCCGCAGGGGGAGCGTGGTCTTCTAAAATCAAATCACCCATAAGGTAATTGATCACATAAATTGGGCAACTACAAGACTTGATTTCTAGAGGCAACGCTTTTTTCCTCATCCATGCAAGGCACAGCCGCTAGCCTAGTCTTCTAGAATAGAGTTGCCCGAGAACCTAATTATCTAGCGTAGGGCTTTCACTTAATCTGTTGGAAAGCTACCCGACTAATCGGGTCCACCCGTCCGTAGGATGGTGCCGTCGGGGCATTTCATCCTCCCACTTTCCACCCTACTCACGCGTCAATTTGTTTTCTAATTAATCCTACCACACTGTTTAACATAAACAAACATGTTCCTTAATTAAGGCCCTTTCACAAGGTTTATTAAAACAGCCTTTGCCTTTTTCCACAATACAATAATGCCAAAGATAAGATTTATAAAAACAAAGTTTAAACATGAATCAATTTCATACAAGCCAAACTGGCTCTCTTATTCTTTTCCTTTATACCGCCGATGATCTAGAATTCGGCCTTCCAGCCTCCACATGCTGGGCAAAACCCTACGGGACCATACACCTCATCGTCGGCCGCTGGCGAGGACTCAAACCGGCCTGTCGCCCTCTCAGGCTCCATCGCTCGATCCTCCCGCCCCTCAGAGGGATGTCTGCGCACTAGGGTGGGCTAATTCACCGCACTAGCCTGGGCCCTCAGAACTAGGCAGCATCATCACAATCACTTGCCTCAATCGGCAAACCTCATTCTCCCAATGGTATGAGGGATACCATGGGCCAACTCCGGGCCTTACTAACGTCTCCGCCGTCCGGCTACACAAGCACAAGAACGGGGCAGCGTCAAGACAGGGAGAAGTTGTACCTGTACCTTAATTTAACCAAGATAACAATCCATTTACTCACTAAACCATAGGACTAGGATCCATATCACCTTCTTTAAGAAAACAATCCTTTTCACAAAGATTTTAGCATTTCAACTTGAGATTGCGATAAGACATTCTTTATTAAGGCATATGCTATTGTTTAAAAGAATACAAACTTTAAATAGTAAATCAATAAAATAAATCACTATTAACAATTAATAGAGAAGTCGGGGCCATACCTCAACCCCTAAGAATGATATGTAAATGAAAAACAAAATATGTATATACCTTATAGAAATTTGTCGTCTATCGTTGTCTTTGCTCGTATTAACAAGAGCTTTAGAAAATAGAGTCTTCTAATACCTTCTCTTATGATTGAAATCATCCAATCATCTCCAAGCTTTATCTCCTCTTACTTATACTGTGACTCTTCTCTCTTTCTAAGATCTATGGCAAAATAGCCTTCTCTTACAGGGCTACGGCATACTAAGATCTATGGCAAAATAGCCTTCTCTTACAGGGCTACGGCATACTATTCTTTCTCTAAAATAAATGCTATGGAGTTTTGGTCTCTTCCTCCGAAAGACTATAGCAATCTAAGCTTCTTTTCTGAGATATTAGATAAGAATGAAGGGATATATGCATCTCAAACTCTAGGATTACCTTGAGGCTACTTGCTGTCTTCTCACAGTTTTCTCTATGTAAAGACCCTGACAGAAACAGCAAATTGTTTCAACCATAACTCTCTGATAAAAACTCAGAATATGGTCATATAACCAGTCAAAAGAACAGGAAGACATCTGGTCTACAAGCCAACGCGGGCAGAATAGGCAAAAACGTCTGTATATAGCCACAAACGCACTATCTTTGGAAACGCATTGTTTTTTCACATTTTTAGTATGCATGGACTCTAAATGTGTAAAAGTACTCTAAATATGACCTCTTATCACCTAAAATCGAAATTCTATTTTTGGGGATACTTATCTCTTAATAGAACTATTCTTATGTTCTTATTTCTTTTAGGATTTTTGAAGCTAATATTTTTATTCTAACACTTTTCTAATGTTTCTAGCCTTATTGTCTCACTCTTTCTAATTACACTCTCTTTTCTTATTGAAATCTATATTAAAAGAGACACATACATACATGGCTTGGGAGGGACGTTACAGTTAATGCCCTCTCGACCACCCAAACTGACTGAGACTCCCCAAGACAAGCCACGTGGGCCAAAAACCCTCAAGAAAAAGATTGGAACTTACCCAAACCCAGTTGAGGAGATTGAACAAGTGCAACACTTAAGGGGTTTGGTGGAAGAAACACAAAGAGAACTGGAGAACTGGAACCAAACTCGAGAAAAATCAAAATTCCAGATACAGTGTTTCCTACGCAAGTTCAGCCTCACCGGAACCATAAACCGTTAGCTATACCGAGTATCATTCGGGAAGAAAGTGAGGATAGGACATCCGGAAGTGGGCAAACACCCTTCTTGCTGGAAAGAATGTTTAGTGAGGGAATGCCTGACCCCATCGAAGAGGAAATGATTCCATCTTCACCAGTCTCTAGTCAAGGGGCGATGTCTCGAAAAGTACCGTTGAATGTGTCCAAGCTAATGGATTTCATGTCCTCTGAAATCAGAACCACGATCATATCCAAATTATACGGAGATCCTGAGCTATTCTTAGCTCTTCGGGCATTTCTCAATGGAGAACTAAAGGCGGGGCTGCCACAATTTGCAAATATGGATAGACCTGACACGCTTCAAGATGAAGGGGAGCATTGGGATCTACAACCCAACTTTGATGAAGATTCGGTCGTGGAAATACCTGTGAACAAGTTGGGACAGTACTTTGAAGGTGACGAATCTAATGCCACCCTCCCCATTACTACCAAGGGATTAACTTTAAAGGGAATCCTTGATGGTGGTGCTGGAGTGAGCATTGTGACTAAAAACTATTGGGAATCTATGGGGAGACCTCACCTCGAAGTCACAAACATAGTGGTTAAGATGGCAAATGGAACTATTGCTAAACCTATTGGAATGTTAAGGGACCTTAAGATCAAGGTTTTGGGATACAAGGTAAGACATACCTTCATTGTGATGGATTTCTCCAAGCATCCTATGTCATATCAAATGATCTTAGGACGTCCTTTCATGAGGGAAGCACAAATGGTGCATGACTGGTCGAAAAACCATGTCTATCTACAATTCCAGGACTCTGTCATTCGAGTTGATCTTGAGAATGGTCATGCGCATCCTTTAGGAAGCAAGGTTATCATCGATAATCGATCGGATACCACTGTTCACTCCGCCCCATTAAGGTATTGCTATACATGCAAAAAAGAGACTGATGATGGGAAGGATTCTCCTTACATGGATGTCCTACCGGGTATGACTGAGTCGGATAACGTGGATTGGGTACACCTAGCGGCAACCATAGACACATGGGGAAATAGAGGCACAAGTTGGGTAACATCCTGAGGGGCAAGATATGCCACCGTTAGTGCCAATAAACATGATAGGTGTTATGCACTTGACTCCTGATGGCGAGAAAGTGGCAAACTCCACTGACACTGAAGGTAGTGAAGACTCTGACCAATGCAACTCGGAGTATGAATCTCAAGAAGAAACTGACCCTAAGCCTGATGGGGAAAATGAATCAAATATTCACCCAAATGTGGAAGCAAGGTGCTCAAGGCCTAGGACAGTGGCCTCCTGCAGCTCATCCGAAAGTGAAGATCGACCAAGTGAGTCCGAATCTGATAGAAACAAAAATCAAAAACTTGGTAAGAAGAAAACGAGACATAAGCGCCAACGCTATCGAGCTAATGTACGCACTGCAATAAACAAGGAAAGATCCATTGCAGAATGGCTCAGTTATGTAGGAGCCATTGCTCATCGGAAGTTAGCGGATAATTGGGGACAATACCTCCAAAGTGTCATGTGGTGTATTCCGCAACCTCATGATGTCGCCCAATTAGAAATCGAAGAGAAGCCGAAACTAAGTCGTACTGCAAGAAGGCGGCAAAACCAAGAGTTGGCTCAACAACAAAAGGAAATGGAATTGAAAGAAAAAAGCCTGGCACAACAAGAACCAGTAGACTTACACCCCGCACCCGAGCATTTCAAATCATTCACCACAGGGGAATGTAAAGTAGTCTACACAAAAGCCCAACGAACGCCTACCAACGAACGCCTACCAATGGGAGTAGCGGTGTCTACGATGGCCCTGCGGTAGTTAAGGAGATAGACTTAGCAGATCCAGGTGAGGAGTCTAAACCAGTTTTTATTGCTCAAGACCTCACCAAGGCGGAAGAAGCTGCACTTACGAAGCTTCTTAAAGAATTCAAGGACATATTTTCTTGGACATATCATGATATGAAGGGTGTTCCACCCTCGGTGGTGTAACACACGATTCCAATGATTAGCACTGCTAAACCAGTCCAGCAACGTCCCTACCCAATGAATCCTAAGTATGCAAAGATTGTACAAGAGGAAATTGAAAAGCTGGTAAAATGTGGATTCATATACCTAATTGAGCACTCAGAATGGGTTTCTCCGATAGTCATCGTACCAAAAAAGAATGGGAAACTCAGAGTGTGTGTTGATCTCAAAAAGGTTAATGCAGCCACCAGAAGCGATCATTACCCCTTGCCATATTCTGAACATGTGCTTGAAAGAGTGGCAGGCAAGGAGGCATGAACGGATGTGGTGTAGTTTACCTCCTCCCACCATGTCCATCCCGTTGTCCTTCTACGAGAAGCCCCGGCATGTGAGGAGGAGTTAGAATTGAAGAGAAAAATGAGTGTTATCTAGTGATATGCTTTTCATTATATACATGTATTCTGCCTTTCGTGGTCTGCAGCGAAGCGATTGTATGGAAAATAGCAAAAAATCAAGAAATACTCGTGTTTTTTCTCACTCTCAGATAAGCGATGTTTTTTTATTATTATTTTGGTTCACTAAAACCCACGATTTAGAAAATCGTGTTGTTTATAAACCTTTAAAGGTTTAGAGAATGAGAATTTTTTTGGGACTTGTGGAATTGTGGAATAAAAGTATGAAAAACACAATAAGGCTCCTGAAAGTTGGTTTTACTTTCTACTCGATCGGATTTTGGAAATGAAGTCATGGAGTTTTCTAAATCTCATGAGCATGTTATAGTTATGCCGTATGCCATCTTTTGTTTGTGAGATGTTAGAATTTAAAAGCAGGTTTTCATGTGATAAAGAACATCTTGAAATGATGGAATTGATGACACTGGATGTATGGAATGTAAATGGTCTTGAGTTTGATTTCACTGTTGTTGTGAGACCTGGCAAAAAACATGTTATGGCTGATCATTTGTCTCGCATACCTAATGGTGAGGCTCCTACAAGGGTTGATGATGACTTACCGGACACTTCCCTGTTCATGGTGGAGACAATGCCTGAATGGAGTGAGAAGATTGTTAACTTTTTGGTTAATGGCTTTCCACCCAAGGAGCTTCGTAAAGATCTAGCTCGAAAGCTAATCAAAGAATGCGAACCCTATTGCCTGATAGCCGGGACTCTTTATAAAAGAGGAAAGGATGACGTTCTTAGGCGTTGTGCCCGAGAGGATGAGTATCTATACATTTTACAAGAGGCACATATGGGCGTAGCCGGTGGTCACTTCTCAGGAGACTTAACTGCGCGAAAGATCTTACAATCAGGGTATTGGTGGCCCACTATGTTCCAAGACGCATCACTCTTTGTGAAGGGTTGCGATGAATGCCAACGATATAAGAAACCCCAGAGGAAAGATCAGATGCCCCTACATCCGATCAAAGTAAACCAACCATTTGAAAAGTGGGGTTTAGACTTTGTAGGTCCAATTAGTCCAGCGGCCCGAAACACACAATCTCGCTATATTATTGTGGCCACTGACTATATGACCAAATGGGCTGAAGCGAAAGCGACACGTAAGGCAGATGCGAGGACAACAGCCAAGTTCCTCTTTGAAAATATAATCACACGATTCGGTTGTCCTTTTGAACTTGTGAGCGACAATGGTACGCATTTTATAAATGAAGTGATTAAGGAGCTCACAACAAATTTCATGATATCCCATCATAAATCTACTCCTTACTATCCGCAAGAAGCGAATGGCAAGGCCGAGAGTACCAACAAGACTTTAATCTCTATTTTGACAAAGACAGTTGAAGCTCGTCACACGGATTGGGATTTAAAGCTTACGACAGCTTTATGGGCCTATCGTACTGCGTACAAAGTGGCTATTAATTGCACACCATTCAAAATGGTATATGGCCAAGAAGCAGTCATGCCGTGGGAATTTGTCATTCCTAGTCTTCGTGTTGCTACTCAAGAGGGTTGGGATGGTAATCCCTTAGCAGAGCGTCTGTATATCCTTGAGCGGCTAAACAAAGAAAGACAATTGGCTGTATACAATGCCCTTGTGGAGAAGGATAGAAGGAAAAAATGGTTTGATCGCCATCTAAAGGACAAGGACATCAAGGTTGGGGATAAAGTCCTGATGTATGGAGTGCGAAACGAAAAGAAGAAGCTCAAATATGCTGGTAAGGGACCATATGGAGTATGTGAAATTACCCCGCAAGGTACCATCAGAGTGGAGACTCTCAACGGAGTTGAAACCATTGGATTCCTTAATGGGAGTAAATTCAAACGATACTATGACCCCCTGAGCCAGGAGGAGTTACATGCAATCCATCAAAAGAAGGCAGCTAAAGAACAAGCTGAGCTTAAAAAGATACAAGTGAGAGTCGATGCCAAAGAACGTCAACAGCGTGCTAGGAGACAACGAGAAGCCAACTTGGGAATTACGCAAGTATTTTTCAAGGAAGCAGAGGAGGATGCACTGGAATCTGACCCACCTCTAAGATACCCAATTGAGTTACGGAGTCCTTATGGGGAGGTGTTGTATAATGCATTATTGGATACAGGAGCTCAACACAATTTGCTATCATATGGCGTGTGGTGTCAAGTGGGAAAACCACCTTTAACCAAGAGTTCTATCCAAGTTCAAGGAATCAACAAGAAGAAAACCCCTGTCTCAGGAATTCTGCACACTCCGGTTGCTTATGACAAGGGAACCATAATTCAAAGCTTTTTGGTTATGCCTGCTGGTACGATGGAAGGGACTGTAATCTTAGGGCGCAAATGGATGATGGCCACCAAGTGCAATAACGATTGGGCAACCAGACAAGTCACAACGCAAGAACCAACACGAGGTCTGACCGCTCAAAATCCCGCACCTAAGTCATCCACTCAAATATTAGATAATGAAAAATCACAAAGTCCAGTGGCAAAACCATCTTCGATTGTTGACCACCCCTCTAACGCTTCAATGCCAAGAGTGGAAACAGGCAAGGTGGTCCCTAAAGCTTCGCTTACTATGCCAAAGAGTACATACAAATGGGTCCCCAAAGCTTCGTTAATAGCTACTTCCCCTGCTCAATCTCGTTCAGCCACCAAGAAGCCTCGTAAAAGGAAAGCAGCTACCCACCCGAGAAAGGGCAATGTAACATCGCGATGGATCCCTAAAAAATTATTAGTAGCCCAAGGGTACTAGGAGGGGAATGACCAGATTTGGGTCCCTAAACATAAGCTGAATCCCTCTACATCACCTGTAAAACCTTACAAACCAATTATTACCACCCCAATGACAATTCAAGACCGTGGTAAGGAAAAGGTAATAGAGTGCTCCGCACCACTTCCAGAGTTAGTTTGGATTCCCAAATGATATCGATCATTACCACCTAGCTCAGGAAGGGGGGAGTCACATGAAGCTTCTAGCTCCTCATGCCAGGCACACACTCATATAGAAGTTTCTACATGCTCTACACCTACTCTTGTCAACACCCAACAAAAAACCGATGAGTCTACGTCTCCCCTTGTAATAGTATCGTCGGAAACCATTTCCTCCATTCGTCAATGGGAGCGTACACTACCATCTCTGCAATTGGATGTGGCCACAAGGGTCATAAAAAGCTATCTGCCCACATCACAACCTATGACCCGCTGGACAAATTGGTTCCAAGAGGCTGCAACATCATTGCAAATAATATGATCTACCCAAGGAAAGGGGGAGCATGTACTCACGCTCGAAATTCTATTGCTTTCTCTTTAACCTTCTCCCCTGACCATGTAATTGCCAAATTCAAGGGGATGTATATATATTACTTCATACATAGAAAAGAAAAGAGAAAAATAAAAATAGTAAAAAGAGCAAGAGCACAAAAACAAGAGAAATATCCGTATACAATCAAAAACTAGATTGTCCTATCATAAACCTACTGATGCTATATCTGTGTTTGTAGATATGGCAGATGCCCGATCATCATACACTTCATCCACTCCTACCTTTGGTGAGAGGTATCATTTGTACCTTTCTCAGATATTCCACATGTGCTATCCTGTAATTGAAACTGAATGGGATCATATAGATGTACTAGCCAGAGAGGAAAATGTTGAGGAATTAGAATGGCTAATTCGCCTATTGACCATGACTGACCCCTACTCCGTAGAGGACATATCCCCGATAGCCCAATGCTTTCCTTTTCCACAAGATGACTATCCTCGCATGGTTACATTTTTGATGAGTTTATGTGGATGGAAAAATGAAAAGGAAATATCTGACAATGATGAATGGACGGATGAAACTCATGGCACTACTAAGGTTGACTTTATAAGTTTTTTCTAGTTTAGATTCCTTAAACAAGTCTTGAAATTTTCACACTGATGTGCCCCTCGAGGTATAGTGCTTGTTAGTTGATTGTACAGGTTGAAAAGTTTGAGGTGGGTTCGCTTTCAAGTCCTGAGACTGCCGCAACGTTCATCAAAATATATCTACATCAAATTGCAAGCTGTCTCGTCAAATCAAGGAGATCTCCAATTACAGGTGTAATTCTTCCATACCCACTCTCTTTCGTTTTTACTGTTCAATCAACTGCATAAACTATAATGCATGACCACATGGAAATTGTCAATGTACTACTTAGTTTTTGAAGTTGCTTGCATGCTAGTGTAAATCATTAATGAGCTTAACTTTATTGGAAATATTCCTAAGCAGCATGACGTCTTTAGTTAACCTTGGAATATGATTGTCTTAGGTCTAGGGTCAAACCATCTTAATGTTTGACACCTGGCCATGTGTGTGTTGACCTCTAGGACATAGCTATTACCCCTTTGTCGAAAGGATGCAAGACAAATTATAGTTCAGGAGCGAAGATCAAAAGAAATAGATTATTAAAAAAAAAGCCTACAATAAATGGCAATACAAGTCTATGATGTGCTTTAATGTTGGCCTATCGCCTTATTGATACTTGGTAGGCGAGGAGTATTCTACTCCAGACCGATGCCTTGGTTGGTAGGGGGTAGCCTTGCCTAAAGTGAGCTAATAGATTCCTGGATAATGCCTTGTGTAAAACATGGTACCAGGATCGATGTTAGTTTTGCCTTAGGAAGGTCGCCATTGTGTGTAAAAATTGTCACGTGCATTTTAAAAAAAAAAAGACAAAAAGCTCCTGTAACTCTGATGTTTCTTGTGTCCCTAGGCTTGTGGTATTAACTTGTTCTTAGGGTAGACACAATGTGATCATCTGTTTATTTATTAAGCTTGGTTATTTTCCTTGACTTAGGCCAGTTATAAACCTTGATTAACCTTTGACACCTTGCTTACTCTTGATTTACTTTCAATAATTTTAAACTCATGTTAATTTGCTACACTAGCTCATTCATGTGACCCTTAAACTAAGTTCTCATTGCAGCATCCATTGTGGTCTAATATGCTTGAATTTATACACCTTATATCTTTTGAATTCCAGCATACTTTCACTCTACTTCCCTGTTTTGCAGACGGTCCACCACAACAACCCTATCGAGCTTACCATACCATAGCTTCCGAGGACGGAATCTACATCAGGAAGGGGGGCATGTTAACCCATGGTGGCGGACATTGAGACGTATTATGTTTTACGTCATTAATTTAAATATTCTGAGTCATGGGCCGGGCTTGTCGGCACCATATGTTAAGGATAAAGGGATTGGGTGATCGCCGATGAGAGGCGTACCTTGAATATCAGTAGGATAAGGGTTAGGATTGGCCGGCCATGTATGGGCACCCAAGTGTGAACGGCCAAGTCACCTATAAGAGTCAAATGTAACCCTAAAATCCTCATTCTCATGTGTTGTGAATACAAGAGTGCTCTTGCCTTATCTCTTTGGTTTCCTTCTCCTGCGTGTGTGAGAGAGAGAGAGAGTGAGAGAGCGATCGAGCACTGTGTAGCGGCACGGCGGCGGAGAGGCGGTAGAGCGGCGACGGCGGCTCCTCCTTCACGGCTGCGACGTGGGAATCCTTCAAGGCGGCAGTTAAGCGGTGAGTGACACACCTTTTGCATTCTGTTTTGAGCTTCCTTCCCTGGTTGTATGCTTGCAGCCATTCGTGGCTCGCATACGGTGCCCGGCAAGTCTCCAGCTACGACCTGTGCTACAAAAGCGCACAGCACAATACATCAATTCTTAAACATGTCCCACCAATCTTGTTGTTGACACCACTAATAATAAAGATTGAATCTTACGATAACACTGAGAGAGACCCTCAACATCAAGAGTATAGCCTCTCTATAGGACCACGATAAGAAAGACCTATCTCTACATCGGCACTCCCTCATGATAAAGCCTCTACTCTAAGAACCTCTCTTCAACCAACCATAATAGAGGAGTCAAAGGCTTACATCACCAAAATTTTGACATCATCAACCTCTCTTGTAAACAAACCTAAGGTATCGATGAAAACACTAAGGGTCATTAAGTGAAATTGACAAAGTAAATCCACCAATGATGTGACCCCAACATCGATTGCATATCCAAGCCTTATCATCATCAATGTTTCCCAAACCCACAAATAGCAATACTTCCTTGTAAGAGTACCAAACCTTCAGCTCCACCAAATAAGGTAATTCCACTAAGAAAATCATTGGCTATATATCTACAAAATGCATCAAAAAATGTGGGTGGAAGAGCAAATACTAGTATCTCAAGGCTACTATGAGGGTAGCAATCCAATTCAATTACCTCACTAACCTAGCCGCACACTCAGAATGTAAATCTCAAAAAACTAGAAAGAAGGATACCTACCTTGTTGATATACTTTGCCATTTTGTGTCTATGTAGGGTCCTTTTGTATGCCATATCCATATTCTATGACATTAAACACAAGTCCTAGTGGTCAAAAAGCTATATATATGCTCTATGTTATCTTCCTAGTGGTAGCTTTATTTCTTTGCATTATCTATGCATCATTGCCTTAATGCATAAATAGGTGTCTATGCGTAGATACCTCTATACATTCTCTCAATGCATAAAGAGGCCTATATGCATATAGAAAGCATAAGAGGCCTCCATACCTATGCATTGCCTCTATGTATCTATACATAGAGAGTGAATAAGAGTCCTCTATGCATCTATGAATAGGAGGCCTCTATGCCTTTATGCATCTATGAATAAGAGGCCTCTATGCCTTTATGCATCTATGTATAAAGAGGCCTCTTAAAGCCTTATGAGATCTCATAAGAGGCCTCTATGCATCTATACATAGAGAATGCATAAGATGCCTCTATGCCTCATAAAAGGCCTCGTAAAGCCTTATGAGATTTCGTAAGAGGCCTCTATACATCTATGCATAGAATTCATAAAAGGCCTCTATGCATCTATACATAGAGAATGCATAATATGCCTCTATGCCTATGTATTTACCTATGCATTTATGCATTGCCTCTATGCACCTATGCATAAGAGAATTCCTTGTTGACATACTTTGCTTTGTTGGTGTCTATGTAGGGGCCTTTTGTACATGATATCCACATTTGGCAACATCGATTCACAAGTCATAGACATCATTGTAAATTGGTTACAATGGGCCCCTCACACTATGGTTTGGGTGGGAAATCCACCTTTCATGTAAATTTTGTAAATATTATCACCTTCATCTCTTCATCTTATAAATATAATTACTTAAGATAAATAATTTATTTTTTCTAGAAAGCACAAGCTAATCGCTCAACAATAAAAGCTAGAATATGGTTGTCCTCAAAGGCACAACAATGAGAAAGAAACATGGCAATGGCTTCTTGAAAAGGGGGTCATAGTATAAGCTCGTATATTGAGGTGAATTTTATATTCTTTTATATTCACTTTTATCTTTTCTAACAACATTATTATTGTTCTCTATGTATTTTATTATGATGAAGAGGAGATCAAGGATGAAGATAGATAGGAAACTTTATGATAGTTTTTTTTGTTTAGAACTCAGGGGGTCAAGGATATGATTCCTCTTTTTGTATATATCAGATATTTTCTTACCAACATCCCAACCATCTAGTTTGGATCATAAATGTACATTTGGTATTTTGGATATTAAATGTAAAGTCTTTCTATGTTCTTAAATGTTATGAGATCTTTATCTTCTTACTGTGCTCTTAATGATGTGGATCACCATTATTATTCTAAGCCACGGTCTCCCTAAAATATTGTTAAAGGATAGGGGTAGATTAAAGTGAGAAAGAACCACAATGGAAATTGTGAATCTCAATCTTGCTATCCACACGGGAACATCCCTCATTAGTCCTATGGGATTTACCCTTACTTGGCTAGCCAACTTAATGATGCAATTTATTCTTTCTAAGGGTGGCCTACCCCACTTGGTGTAAAATGCTTTAGTGGTCACATTGACTCATGAATCACATCTCAGATTGCTAAAATACATGGAAACTACTTGTTCTCCATTGGAAGCATTGCATTTATGGAATCATGTTCCCAATTATTCTTCTCATTTGTAGCAAATATACTTCTAGATCTCCAAAGGAAGTCATGACACCTCACCTCATCTTCTAATAGAAAATTGTCTGTGTTCATCATTCATTCAATATAGCCTCTACAACTCATGGTTATTTCTCATTAAGACCCCCAAGAGAAGTGAGCTTATGAGTGGAAGTAGGGATGTTTTTCTCTTATAACATAAGCGAATGGGGGGTGGTCTAGCCGCCGTAAAACTTAATCGCGTGATTTAGAGAGAGAGAGTAGAGTGAGAGAAGTGGTTGTCATCTTGTGGTATGAACGACTTATACACACAATTTGCAAAGTAGCTAGTATAAAGCCACTTGTATAATCATGAAAAATGGAATTGGATGTCATCGTATCATGCATTGTGTGTACAACCACTCCCTTAACTCCAGGTATAAGTACTCACTCTTTCTATTGGAATAATCAACCAAATATGAATGTCCCTAGAGCCTTGGGCAAATATACCTACTTGATCCAAAGGTCAAACTCAAATGTAAAAGCCAAGATATTACCAAGAATTTACACCAAATATAGTGTGGGCTTGGCATCTCCTACAGTTACTCAAAAGTAGGAATCATGGAGCAAAAAAGGTCAACCACTAAGCTAGAATCGAGGAGATAATTATGGAGAAGAATTTGGAATTAAATGACCTCCTAGATGATGTACATAGCTTGTATCTCTTACCTATAAAATGGCACACCTAATGCAAAGCAATTAAGTGAGTGTTATCATTATCTTGCCTCCATATTCTCTCTTAATCCCATACTAATCACCCATTAACTATGCTTGATAATCCAAGTATCTTCAATCCTCCATAGCTCAATGTAGATTAGGGTTTCACTTCTCCTCCTCCCATCTTTCATCAATTGGTATTAGAGAATTAGGTTCTCTATTAAGAATTTTCATCAATGTAGGTATTAGTTTTTAATAACACTAACCCCATCTTAATCACATTTACACCCTCTTGAGAAAATTAGCTCAGATCTTCTCCTCCTCCCCTTTTTCATCACTTTCTTGATGGAGTCCTGCCGCCTTATTCCTTTTATGCAAGGACTCACCTCTAATCAATCTAATAAATTGTCTTCCTTCCCTCCTATTTAATCACTCTCATTCCCCTCTTCCCTCTTCCTTCCACCACAAGAAAGCAATAAATATTCCCTCTTCCTTCACCTCTTCAATATTGCTCTCTCCTATCTAGTCTCCCCCCACTCTATCAAGCAAGCAATCAAAGTAGTCTCCCCCCACTCAAGTAAGCAAGCAATGAAGTAAGGAAGCAAGCATAAGAAGAGCAAAGAAAGTGTCTTTTTCAATCTAATCTTCATTTCTTTCATGTAATATTTTATTTTCTATTTGAAGATAAGCTTGAGGGAAAAGTAGAGTAGAGTATTCAGTCACCTCCATAGGCTCCCTTGTCTTCTCCTTTCTCTTCTCCTCAACAAGCAAAAATGTGGAAATAATTCTCTATCTCATGCATGGAATATAGGAATAAGTATGGGAAAAAGTATTTGGGTTTACATTTAATGTAGTCTCTATCCATAGTTATGCAGAAGAGGCCTCTATGCATATATACATAAAGCCTTATAAGAATGCATAGAGATAAGAGGCCTCTATGTAGTTGTGCAAAAGAGGCCTTTGTTCCTGTGCATTGCCTTTATGCGTCTATGCATAGATAATGCATAAGAGAATTCCTTATTATATTTCCTTTTATTGACATACTTTGCCTTGTTGTGTCTATGTATTATGTGGCATTGAGCACAAGTCATATATAGTGGTCAAAAAGATATGCCTATGCTCTATGTTATTTTTGCATCCTTGGGTTCTTTGGGAGTTTTATTTCTTTGCATTATCTATGCATCATTACCTCAATGCATAAATAGGCCTCTATGCCTATGCATTACCGCAATGAGGTCTGTAGAGCGGTTCTCTCTACCGTGTAATATAGTGCTCATAGAGTACTACCGATCAACAAATGTGTTAAGAAACACAATGTCAATCCGAGGACTCGACCCGATTAGTGCATGAAGGCTTATTCCATGAGGGAGAGTTCACATACACAAACCACCACTTGACGATTCAACCATTCAACACCTCAATCAATCTCTCAATCCCTTAAATCCACTACACTAATCAAGACAACAAGCAATGCATAGCAATCTCTTAATCCCATTCAAACATTGATTAAATCTTAGCTTTCCCTAATGCCTGCAAATCCATAAGCGTGCATCTACTAACCCACAAGCTTGAGCAAGCAAAGAATGTAACATTCACAAACCCACAAGCTCATAGAGAGAGTCTATCCATGAATAACTCATTGCCAAAGAAGTGGGCAAGAGCTTGCATCAATGGAGACTACACACACACACTACAAGCATGCAGCATACACAAGAGAAAGAAAGAAGCATTCAACTAATCATAGATTAATCTACTTCAATGATGCTAAAACAGATTAAGAGAAAGAAGTGGAGCTATACTCATTGGAGCTTGATGCTCATTAGAGTACAATAGAGAGAGAGTTAGAGAGCTGCCATAGCTTGAGAGCTCAAGAGCTTCACTCAATAGCTTATGGGAATGGCAAAAACATCCACTTTCTTTAGCTAACATCTCTTTTGTAGAGATGCCACTAACCCTAACCCTAGGCCTCTTTCACACATGGGCGGACAACCCCATAAGTGAGCCTTGATTTATACACTTAGAACTCTCATTTAGAACCCATATTGGCCTAAAACGATTTACATTGCACTTCGGCACAAAAATATGGAAAAATTATGTGCATCTTCATGTTCCCATGGCTGTAATCCCGCTCTCTCGCATTAATTGCTTCCACCCTCCTTCCATAATCCGTGTTCCCGTGAGTGTTCCCGTGGAACATTCCCCCCTTCCTAAATCGTGCACGTCCTCGAGCGCGGTAGAAACAAAAGCTGCAAAAAACAATGGAAGACAAGTAAAGCCTTTTATTGAAAAAAAACCCAGCAATGACAATCTCACACGTGAGCATGCAAGTGAAAGGCCGATTAGAGTTTTAAAGAGTGCTAAAAGAAGTGAGTAAAGACTAGTCAAAGGGATACTAAGTGGTAGATAGTGCTATGCAAAGGCAAGTGTTCTTGTACACCGTAGGTTATGACCGCAGTCTATTCCTAAGTGGCAACCCTACTCCTAAATATGAGCAATGGTGATTGGACCTTTTTTTCTTTCTTTCTTTATTTTTTTCTCTCTTTTTTTTTTTTCATTTGGTGTGTGTGTAAAAGATGATAAAGAGGAAGGTTCCATCCCAATGAGATCCAAGCAATGGCCAAGAGACCTCCGCCAAGAGAATCTAAAGGCCGCTAAGTATCTCAAGGGTGACAGACCCTTTTCTTTCTTTTTGACATAAGGAGTACCCCATGAAGATGAGGGCATCGGTCTCGAGGGCCCATAATGTACCCCAGAGTCCTACCAGCATCTATCAAGGCGATAGAGTCCTTGAAGGTTTTTTCTTAATCTTTTAGACGTCAGTGTTCACCCCATGGAAACCAAGGCATCGGCCCTAAGGTGCTAAGACAACCCAAGGTCCTACCAAGCATTCCACATGGCTGACACATCATGTCTCGATTCACTTATATATATATTTTTAGGGCATGATTTTTGTAAATTTTTTATTAATCGTAGCACCTAGTCCATACCTAAGAGGTAGCTACCACTAGGGATAACTAATATACTTCGAGAGCATAAGAACTTGGCATACTCCGTTGGCATATATCTTACACCGTCTTCAAATAGAAATACCTTCTACTAAGTCCTCTAAGAATCTAGAAATCACTCACCACATGGTAACAACTCATTTGAAACTTAAACCAGCCAACTGTGTGTGATCATGCAAACAATATATGCAAAAGTGAAAAGCACATAAAGAACAAAAGATTAAGATTTGAATACACCTATTGTAGTGCTCGTTGATGTTGTGCTGAGTGCTTCTCTTTGCTCTTTGTAGGCATTGCATGTCTCCCCCCTTCCTAATTTGTGTGCATGGTAGGTGGACTATTGGGGCGTGTTTGTATGCTTTTGTGTAGTTGAGATCTCTGCAAAATGTCTTATTAACACACAAAAAAAGAAAAGAAAAGAATAAAATTTGTTATTGGTGCCAATCACCGAATATAGCCGAGGGAAAAAACCCAGTGGGAGAAAAGTGCCCTGGCTTGTTGATCTTATTGTGGAGTCGATGAGCTTACCCTTGCACTGGTGGTGGATCCGTGTCCACTTCTGCTGGGAAGATGGTATCAATCACTTCAGGATGCAAGGACAACCCTGTACAAAAGCCGGGCTCTGGAGAAGGTGGTAGAGGAAGGAGTGCTTCCTCGCTAAAATATGGCATTGGTTCTATGGGAAGGAGTGCTTCCTCGCTAAAATATGGCATTGGTTCTATGGGAAGGTTAAGCAGACAATTCTGATTTTGGAATTGCTCAATATAGGTACTCATAGTGATCCAAAATTGACATGTGGAGGCTCGGGGAAGGAGGGCTTACAAGATAGGTGGTTGCACGTCATTTATGCATGTATCCCTCCATTGTTGTGCTTGAACCTCCTCAGGTAATCTACGTTGATTGTGTCCTCGGTCTGGTACTCTCACATCAAGAAGGTTATGGCGTTGGGGTGTAATTCCCATAATTTGTTTCATTAAGCCCGTGCCATATCATCGAAAGTAAGAGCAGCATAGCCAACAAATGTGTGAAGCTTCTCCTAATACGAGTCGTGCACACTCTTGACAATGTCGAAATGGATGATGCTGTTGAGGATAGAATAAAGTGACAAAGTCATGCCCACAGTAATTTTCACCTAAGGGAGCATAAAAGTACCTAGAATGAGTTTGAAAAGGAGGAGCACTATAACCCCCGCGATGTTCAGGTTGAGCACTATCAGGGTCAATGCATGGTGGACATGTATCTCGCTAAGATCATCTCAAAAAGAACACAATCTTGTAAAGGTATAAGGAACCACATTAGTAAAAGTGAGGCTATTCAAACACTGATCTACCAAAGAGCTTCAATTGTAGTGTCAATGCCTTACCTTTGGTTTTGTGTATGTCCTTTTTAAGAGGTGGGAAGGATAGCAATTGTCGAGGAATTTGAGCAAGATAAGAGAATTTAAGCAATGAAGTGCTAGAATCTATGCTCAAAGGAGACTCATGTAAAGTTGGATTTGTCTTAGGTACACAAATTGATAGTGGAAGTGTGTAACAAGGAGAAGTTGGGACAACTGGTGATTCAATACATGTTTGGGGAAGGTCAACACAAGTAGATTTGTAGGTGCTATTACAACCACCTATCCTATCTTGAAGAGGTTGTGTTGATTTCCTTTGCACCCATTGATATGGAAAACCAAGGGTGGCTTTTGGAATCTTATTGATACACTCTTTTACCTCTAGCAAACCATGACATTTGGGAAGCCAAAGTGATGTTGCACCCTCATAATAGCCTTGTGCTTTAAGAACATGCTTTGGGACCCAATGAGTAACAATCTGAGGTTTAGGCTTGGAAAAGATGTGCTTTTTAGGAGGTTTAGCATCTAAGCTAGATGGTACAAGTTTGTACGCATCTTTGGGTAGCCAAATTGATAATTCCTTCTTGCCTGGCCTTCTTTGAGCAGTGACTAGAGTTGTTGGAACATGCCAGCCATGGCCCTCACTTGAGGACTCATCGATTATCCACATCATTTGTGTTGGAGCTTCAAGAGCAGATTTTGAAAGTGGGTTGTGTAAGGTAGAAATACCACCCTTTTGACATGATAAAGCTTGTGGAGTAGCAGATCCCAAGATGCAATCAGAATCAATTTGCAATTTGTATTGTCTATTCTTCCAATCTAATGAACAAGTGGTAGCACTTAACCATGATCGACCGAGAACAGCCTCTACCACTGCCTTGGACTTACTAGCCACATAAAAGGGAACTGACATTTGGTGATCCTGAATGGACATCATAATGACACATTTTCCCTCTATAGGGTTATCTTCACCTGAGAAGCTTCGTAAGTCAATAGGAATGTGCACAAGTGTTGGTTGTCCCAAGGCTATCCATGTGTCAAACGAGAGAAAATTATAATCTGCACCAGAGTCAATTAAGGCAGAGACAAAGTAGGTAGTCTCATGAAGATGAAGACACACTTGAATATTGAAAGGATCGACATCAGTAGCCAACTGTAAGGCCAACATAGAAGCCTTGCGACGCTCCTTGGCTTTTGCAACTCTATCTTTAGCCTCTTCTTGAGCCTGACGTTTAAGTAGGTCATGTGCTTCTTTCCGTGTGTGGGCAGCATGCATTTGTTGAAGCATGGCTTCAGTTAATGGTTCATTGTATTTCTTGAGACGACTTCCATTAATGAAGTTAGGCATTTGCTCACCTTCTAGTGTCTCTAAACGCACTGCACCACTTGGAGTAAGCTCATTAATCACAAACGGTCCTAGGCCACGTTTCTTGAGCTTTCGCTTATGCTTCTTAAGTGTGTACAAGAGCACAAGGTCCCCTTTTTTGAATTGGCCAGTTGTTGCATTTCGATCATACCATTGCTTTTGTCTCCTCTTCTCGGCATACATCCCCATTACCGCCAATAAGCGGGTCTCATCAAGCTTTTCCAATTCATCAATGCGTTGAGAAAGCTCATGACTAGTCCAGTCCAATTGTTTAGCAACTCGTAGAGTAGGTATAAGAAATTCAATGGGAAGAATTGCATCTAGTCCAAATGCAAGCTCAAATGGGGTTGTGTCCACAGATGTTTTATAGGCTGTTCTATATGCCCAAAGAATTGAGTGCAACTTTTGCTCCCAATCAATCCTATGTCCCTCAACAATCTTTGTGAGTGCTGTGCAGATAATCTTGTTAGTACTCTCAACTTGACCATTGGTCTGGGGATGATAGGGTGCAGAACGCTTGTGAATTACCATAAATTCTTGAAGTAAAAACTCTATGACCTCATTCACAAAGTACACACCCTGATCACTAACGATTTCAATAGGTAAGCCACAGCGTGTAAACACGTACTCATACAAGAACTTGGCTGTGGTTCTGGCATCATTTTTGACTGTAGCTTTTGCCTCTACCCATTTGGTCAAATAGTCAGTTGCGACTATAATATATTCGGCATGCGTGTGACGAGCTGGAGGTTTAATGGGACCGACAAAATCAATACCCCATTTGGCAAAAGCACGTGTACTTAACATAGGCCGCAATGGCATATTGTCCTTTGTGATGGGAGGTTTGGTCCTTTGACAATCCTCACAACGTTTCACATATTCTTCGGCATCCATTTGTAAGGTTGGCCACCAAATCCCAGACCACCTAATCAACTTAGCTGTGGTATTGGCCGAAAAGTGTCCACCCCCAACACCTGCATGTGGATGAGTCAAGATTTTCAAGTAGTCAGCTTCACATACACACATGCGCAAGTTGCCATCCTTGCCCCTCTTGTAGAGTTGGCCCTCTATCAGCATATAGTTGGTCGCTTCAACTTCAATAGCACGCTTTCGATGTTTAGGAATTGTTCGATCAGTATGACCATGCTTAAGATAGTCCACAATATACTTACTCCAACTTGGTGTAGTTGAAATTTGGAATAATGTGACATTATGAATTGGTTGTTGAATATGACAAGAAGCACAGTTACGAACAAATTTTTTAGCATCCGCATGCATGGTAGGCCACCATTGCCCATCCTGAGTTATACGTCACACACAAGTAGTAGCTGATGCATGGATTCCACCAATACCCTCATCGCAATACTCCATCATTACCCTGACGATATAATCTTCCTGAGATTAACTTGAATGGTCGCCATAGGTCCACATTAGGACCCGCTAGTTGTATCTGCCCACTTGTCAAAATTTCTAAGATGGGTTCAGACCATTTAGGAGCTGTCTCTACAAGGAAAAGTGTTGAATCTAACATATCATCATCCACACCCACAGGAGCTTCTCCAGAGGTGATTCGAGACAAATGATCTGCCCTTAGATAAGTTGTTCCTTTTCGGACTGCCACTTCAAAATCAAACTCAAGAAGGATGACAAACCACCTCACAATCCTTCCAGTTGCACAAGGCTTATTCACCAAATATAGCAGTGTTTGATGGCTCACAAAAATATAAATTTGTTTGCCAAAAGCTAATGGCAAAACTTTTTCACTGCATATATCATGGACAAACCTTCTCTTTCTGTTGTGGTATAATTCTTCTCAACATTGTTCAACGACTAGCATATGAGATTGGGAAATCCTTGTTATGTTCTCCCGATTGAGCCAAAATACATCCAATTGCAAAGTTTGAAGCATCAATATGGACATGAAAGATTTGGTTCCAATCTGGTGCCCGTAAGATGGGTGCAGTCACTAATGCTTGCTTCAACTTTTCAAAGGATTCCTCACACTCATCAGTCCAATTAAACTTTACAAGAAGAGCATATAATGGTCTGGCTAGGACAGCGTACATGTAGATGAATCGACGATAATAGCCAAAATGTCCCATGAATATTTGTACCCCTTTAGGGTTGATAGGCCGAGGTAATGAGACAATGACATCAATTTTATCCATATCTGTTGAAATCCCATTGCGAGAAACAATATGGCCCAAAATTTTCCCTTGTCTTACCATGAATTTGCACTTGTCAGGATTCAAGCATATACGATAAACTTGACACTTTTGAAACACAAGTCTGAGGTGTTCTATATGATCATCACGCTCTTGTGAGTGAACACATAAATCATCCATGAAGATCTCAAGAAATTGCCTAAGGTACTCCTTGAATACATGACTCATTAACTGCTGAAAGGTTGTTGGTGCATTTGTTAGACCAAATGGCACAACACGATAGGCAAAGATGCCATCTTCAATAGCAAAGGCTGTCTTGTGTTGATCCTTTGGATCAATTAACACTTGATTGTAACCGGAGAATCCATCCAAGAAACTATATGCCTTTTTCCTTGCAACTCGTTCCAAAACATGATCTGTGATTGGAAGTGGGTAATGATCACATACAGTAGCTGCATTCACCTTCTTGAGGTTTACACATACTCGAAGTTTTCCATTTTTCTTGGGTACCACTACAATAGGGGAGACCCATTCAGTGTGTTCAATCTCCTAGATAAATTTTACCTCTAAGAGCTTGTCTATTTCTTCTTTTATCTTTCGTGTAAAATTCTCATTGTAAGTATAAGGACATTGCTTGGAAGGCTTTGCATCCTCTCGCAACGGAATTGTATGCTGACATATGCTTGGATCAACTCCTTTGAGGTCTTTATAACTCTAAGCAAAAACATCGCGATACTCCTTTATTGTTTGAATTAATAACTTCTCCTCATCTAAGGACAAGTCTGTGGCAATCCACACATAGCGAGGCTCTTCTCCTGGCTTAGCGATATCAAATTTTTTTGCATCTTCTGAACCATCATATGAAACCCTTGGCACGCTTGGTTTTTGTCGCATGGGCTGTTGAAGAACAATCTTCCGATCTTGAAGAGTGTACTGTGTGAAGTTGGGGGGAACATTGAGACCTTGTTCTTGTCCACTTGAGTCATCACTAATTGAAGACCATGTGGTTTTGAGCTCTCTTTTGCAATCTTGCATCAGATTTTTTTGTTCAACCGTTATCTTTGCACTTCCGACACTCTCTTTTGAATCGGTTTGAGACTTGAGTTTTGGTTTTGGTTTCTTCGTTTTTTTACGATTTTTGCTAACAGTTTTTAGCTTTTCTCCTGGTTGGAATCCATCTGATCGTTTTACTTGGTCTTTGATACTATCTTGTGCTTGGACATAGTATAGATATCCATTCTTTCCTGAGAAGTGAGGTGGTGGTCGAGAGTGTTCATTCTTAAACTCCTCCTTTTCTTTTTGTATTCTCTCACGTCGTTCCCTCTCATCTCGTTTATGGATTCTCTTATGGCTCTTACAGCATTTACGTTTAGGTCGGCTTCGAGGGATCTCTACTTGAACCTCCTTTCCTCTCAAAAGTAGGCGTGCCTTTCCTAACTCCTCCTCAGGGATTATCACATCATTATCAAAATCAGAGTCCCATCCATCTTCCTTATCAGCATCATTAGCAGATTCGAGTGTTAAATCCTCCACTGAGACTTCCTCTACATGCAGTGCTGTTGTGGATGCATCCCCATAGTACAAATCATCTAAAAGGTCACGTGGTTGTACCATTCGTATAGGAATGATGTCATATCCATCTGAGTCACAAAATTGAATTGGTTTAGGTAAAGCACATGTCAATAATGTTGCAAGGACATGACTCCATTCTAGGGGATCAATTAAGTGCTCAGGGAAGGGTTGTGGAATGTATGCCTCATCTGATACACTTCGATTACCCTTAAGTCTCTCAGTGTTGAAATCCCTACATGAGGCTCCACAAATCCACAGATCTTCTCACCCATCTGACAATGTAACTCTTGAGCCCTCAGATGAAGCAAAATCAAACTTATCTATTGGAGACCTTGTTACATCACGATATGAGTGATTCTTTAGGTTGACCCTTGTGATGACAGAATCATGCCGGAGGTACAAATAATTGTATCCCCAATCTTGAATCATTTGAAATTGTCGCATGAATGGTCTACCCAATATCACTTCATAGTTTGGATGCTTTCCAAAATCCACTACTGCAAATGTGTGCTCATATTCAATCCCACATGTATTGACCAATATGTTCTCTAGCAGCCCAATGGGATGTTCTAAGCTTCCATCTGCTAGCTGCAAGCGCATCCTGGTACTCCTAATAGCTGGTTTGCCCCACTTTTCCCAAATGGACCTTGTCACAATGTCCACTCCTGCACCACTATCAAGTATTGCAGTTGAAGCTACTTTTCGCACTTCTAATGGGAGGGTAGCATTTCCTAATCATCCTCACAAAATTTTCCTACTTTGTTGATAGGAACTGGCATAACATGCTTTGTCTCAGTGTGTATAGTACAATGATGGTGACCCTTTTGTAGCAATACCTGCTTTGACAAACATGTGGCAATATCATTCCACAACTCTGGACGAAGCTTTATCAAATCAAGCAAAGGTATGGTACAAGCCACTGGTGCTGACAAAATAGCTTGCACGATACCCATATCCATCTCCTTTGTCAACCTTCTATGCATGGAGGGTATCCTCAAGGTTTGAGAACAGTTCTCATATTCTCCCAAATAAGATGGTAAGGTTTTCATTGTATGCTTACTTCTAGGAGAAACAATCGTTTGAACTTCCTCCTGGATGCTTGGGCGTCTAAAGTTGTTTTCTGTGCCCCTGGTAAAATCCACCTCTCAGAGAATGGAGGTGAGATAATAGAGGACATATTCTCATTAACTTTCTCATGAACTGCTGCCCACATCTCATTTGCCATGTCCTCGTTAGCATCAATAACTTCATCATTGCATGGGAAGGCAAGACTAGGTGGTGGCAGAATGCCTTCTTTCAATGGGGTGTCAATTGGTGTGCAGACTTTTCGCTACTATGAGCTTGTGAGATCAGCTCACTTTTCATTTCCCAACTTGATGACACTTCTGGTATGGTTTCTAATGTTGGCTTAAGAGAGGTTGGGCCCCGAGGGATAGGTGGAGGTGGGCCCTCAAGTATTGATTGAGCTTCCCTAATGAGTTGCTGATGTACAGTTAGATTGATCTTCTCCTCACGAGGGTTTGGGTATTCTTGAAGCTTCTTGGGTAGCTCACATAAAGCTGCAATGCGACTTCTATGAGCATCAATGATGGCATCTAGAGTCTCGTTCACCTTATCCACAAAAACAGTATACTTGGCCTATTGTATTGGTGAATTACAACCTCCCTCCATGGGTGGCAATCAAGAAATTTCATATCATGCTTGCTCTCCTTGTACCAGGCAAGTATAAGGTGGCAAACATGGATGTGTACCTCGAGCCTTTGATTGAGGAGCTTGAGACACTATGGCAAGGTATCAAAGTACATGACGCTTCAAGGCCAATAAATAGGTGTGAGGCGGAGGTGAAAGGAGTTTTGCTTTGGACGATGCATGACTATCCCGGGTTCTCAGAGTGCTCAGGTACCTACTTGAACCAAGTTATATGCATAAGAGTTTACCCTTTAAACTTTAAGTTTATAACTCTATCTCAATCATCTCAATTTTAAAATAGGTTTGGCAACCTCCGGACATCATGCATGTCTGATTTGCGGACTATCACTTGTTTCGGAAAGACCCTCTACAATTAAGAAGGTGGTGTATGACAAACATCATTGATTTCTCTCTCCTTCACATCCCAAGTATGTGCCACATGATGTCTCACCACTTGTGTGATGAGAGGTAGAGATTGGTTTGAGACATGGAGAAGCACTCCCATCCACCACCAAATGGGATGTCTAGACACTCAATCTTCTTTGACTTCCATATTGGTGTGACATGAAGATCAATCATTAGGCATCATTCATGAAATCTATAAGAAAGTCTTCAGCTGCTTCTGCAGAAGCTTGCCACTTTTTGTATGGGGTATTACTTTTGGTCAAGAGACCAATCCTATCACATATTTTCTTTACTACACGAATGAAGGTAGCCCTTGGGATAAGATGATGAGTGTCATCTTGGGCCTTCCTGATCTCTGAAAAATACCTCTTCATATAATACCATCTTGACTTTCTTTTCTTCTTAGGACTGGGTGCAGTAGCAACCTGTGCTATCTTTGGATCTTCAATATATACTTTCCTTGCAGTTTTCTTTATCCTTGCCATAGATTATAAACTGAGAAATATTTTAGAAACCCTGCAACAGTAGTCAAAATCCTTTCTAGATTAATAGAAGACCCTCAAACAAGAAGAAATAAAGAAAGGATGTATATGGACAATGGTTTCAAAAAGGCACACAAAAGGATGCCCCAAACAGAAGCAAGAAAAAATTGTTCATACACTTATATGCTAAGCACACACACCAAAGACAAACAAGGAGGTTGGATAAGGTATTTCCACATATTTTCAATGGATGATCAATGAATAAAGTACTTCCAGTAAAAGACATGCAGAACATTCCATTACGGCACGAGTAGGTGGTAATTCCCTTGAAGAAGCAGAGGATTCGTGCCATTAAACGGATGGCTATTATCATATGAAACAAGCTATTGTCAAATAGACATAATGAAACTAGCTACTGTAAAATGGTGACAAATATAAGTGAATGAAAAAAACTATTACTATAACAAAACAAGCTATTAATCAAAGCAATCTTAAGGAGTAGACATTATCAAGAAGGGAAAAGTAGCCTTCTTGTTAAGCTCTCTACTCCATTAAGAAAGATGAATTAGCCTATTGGTTGAGCGAACATTCACATGCAAGCATCAAACATCACTACAATATATTCAAATATACAAACTTGAAGTAGATCTAAGCATTCCATAGCCATTCCATAACCATTCCTAAGGGTAATTTATAGTTTTTAAGAGAGGTTTGCATAGTGTTAGGGGTTCATATACTGCTTCAAGAACCGGACTTGTCGTCTCACAACTACTTGTATGCAAAATGGCGCGATACGGGAAAAAACTGCATGCTGCTTTTGATACCTCCGCGCCATTATTACGGATGGCTAAAAACACAGCTCTGTCTCTAGTAGCACTAGCAGTGGACTTGGATCGGAGAGGGGGGCCACTTACAACATCAGGTTTTATGTCTAATTTCTATGACAAACTCAAGGGGCCCCTATAACCTTGTCGTCTCACCCCTACAACGTTGTCTGCAAATGGCACGATAGGGGAAAAACTGCATGCTGCTTTCGATCCCTTCGCGCCATTACGAAAGAAAGAATCTTACACTGGATTCCTTGAAGGCACGTGGAAACTTCCCTTGGGAATGACGTGGTCGCACACAAGGACGGAGCTCTATGGAAGTTGAAAATGAATAATGTGGTCCCACATCTCTTAATATAGCTCATGGACCATTGGACATGTGGCACAATTCCATTTTTTGTCTCCAAGGTCTAGTGACACGTGGCCCGTTCTTACTGGATCTTTCATCAATGGTACCTTCCATGTGGCCTTCCGTGATTCATTGTTGTACAAGGTATGTAAATGTTGTATATAAACGTTGTCGTTCATTTCATTGTTCCAATGTATTTGCACAATGCGAAGGATTGGTTTATAGAAATTGAAGGTCTCTGTTATCGCACCGTTCGGGAATGGCTTCTTCCCCATCACTAACTCATGCCTCACCAAGGTCACCATCCCCAGTGGGTGGTTCAAAGTCTTCATCTCAAAGGTCTACCTCACCAAAAACACCTATTGGTTTGTAGTCTTCACAAGTATCTCCATCCATGTCCAAAGTTTCCAAAAAGAGAGGGCTTTCCAAATCTCCTACAGCAGTTACAAAATCATCTAAGAAAGTGAAGGAAACAAGCCAACCCTCTCTAACATAGCCTACTGGGTCCTCACATCTTTCTATTAGTGCACTAGATACCCAATCAAAGTCTAGTGTATCTAAAGCACGTGGAAGGCTTACAAAGTCACCAAAGGCAGGTCCTATAGGATCAAAAAAGTTTAAGTCATCACCCAAGGATCCTGGTCTTTCTGAGATAGTAGAGGTGTCTCCTACAGAGAGAATGTTGGATTTTCTTATTGAAAGTGGAATTGAGGCCTCTTTCTTTCCAATTGCTAAGGATATTTTCAATCCAGAAATTGATGTTTCAATGATTATTAATCATGCCATGCAATTTATCAAGGAGGACTTTGATGAAGTTGAGGAAACGGCAGGGCCTTCTATCTTGATTGAAACAAGGAGTATGTCCATGTCCCTGTGGGAACCTCCTCTGTCCAGAGACAAACATTTACAAAGAGGTGTAGTATGTACAAACTTCAAAGGTTTTTAATAGAAAATGCAAAATGCTCCTCTCATCCAAAAGGTTGAAGGAGAATGATCCAAAAGGTTGTAGGAGAATGGTCAAAGCTGCTGCATTCATAGTTTTCTCCATTGTCAAAAATCCTCTTAGAGGTGAAGAGGAGGAACTTGAGGAGATTGAAAGATCTTCAAACTTTTGCTTTCTCAGAGATTTAGAGGCACATGATATAGAGGAGGAACTTGGACTTGAGGAGGAGAAGAGGTTTGCCAAGGATAATGAAATGACAGAATTAAAGGCATATACAATTGTTCAGTCACCTAAGGAAGGTGGAGATCCATTGCATAAATATATTGTTCCTTCACTGCCAAGTTTTCCTATCAAGGATAAGGAGTATTTACTCCTTACTGATATTCAAAAGATCTTTAACTTGAGAGAGGACTATTGTCTTGCCATCATTGCAGAGGGTTGTGAAGCTGCTGAAGGGCTCATTGATATTGAGAATGAGTGTAATGATGAATTTGCTGCTTTAGATGTGTCTACTTCAGATGACAAGTTCATTGACTCAACTCATGCTTTATCATTATGTATTAAGAAAGCACAGGAGTCACAACCATTGATCTTTGAGGATGAATTTAATCAGCTTCAAGCTTCACTTGGTATTGCCGATGTTGGTAGGGAACAGAGTGATTATGTCCAACTTAAAGACATCAAAGAAACCTCAATCTCACTCTGGACATCGTATATACTTGAACAAGATGAAAATCAAAAGGTAAATGAATATGAATTTGAATCCATACATTATATTGTTTTAACTTACAATAATTTCACAGTATTCCTCTTGTTTACAGTTGGAGCTAGCATATGAAGACAACTTCTTAGGGAGAGGTAAAGGCTCAAGGCAACAAGCAGGCTCTAGTAAGAAAGATACCGCACTTGGACACTATTTGTCCAAAATGGATGAGAATATTTTCCATGTGTTGCATAGCCAGTTCTCCGAGGATGCAGACTGGCTTATACTTTGTATTAAAGCTCTTTGTAGATTGTATGGCTTCTCAACTATACAAGCCAATGCCAACAAAATCATGTTTCGTGAGAAGACAGCCGCTACTAGAATTTTTGGTTATGGCCCTGGGTTTCCTTCCTCTAGAGTAGGATATTTTTTGACATACTCTGCATATGCTCTAGCTGCAAATAAAACCAATGTTAACACACTAGGTGGCTACAAGAGAAGGAAAATTCTACACTCCAGGGGAGCACTGACAAAGGATGATGATGTGAAAACTTTGGAATAGACTTTTTGTACATACTCTGGATTACAATAGATAAAATTTTGTACAAAGTTATGAATACAACAGTTCTCTTTTTTGACAGTGTTATGTGTCCGAAATGTCATTTTTCTGCATTCTTTGTAGTTGTCTTCGGAAAAACCAGTTGAATAACTCTGCAAGAGCATTGCTTCTTGTAGCCCCTCCACCATGTCTTGTGCTCTGAAAGAATGATGTGCGTGCCTGGTAATGTGACTTTTCCATCCCTTGGTTACTATATGTTGCTCGGGGTCCATGCTCCTCAACAAAATATGGCCCATGTATATGGAGAATGTGCTGCATAACAATTTTTTTTTTTAGCATATGTCAACTGCACTGAGTGTATCATGAATACAAAGGAGTCTTACCAAATAGTATGTGATTTCTTTTTCTCCCCATGCTTCTTTGATTATTTGAATGAGATTTGTAATAGAACTTTTGTACTCTTGCGCATATGTAGCTGATGTCTTCTATTGTCTAAGAACATTTAAAAAGATGTCAAGATGCTTCCAAACCTCTATTCTAAGATTTTCTAGCCGCGGTGTACTGGCAACATTTGTCGTGATCTCACACAATTCTTCCCAACAATCCCACGTAACATTCACTTGTTTTTTACTATGGTTTCCTAAAAATCTTCTGGCTTTTGCACCTCCCATGGAGACATCTGCCAAGACATCTTGTGTTTTCCTTGAAACTGTTGGATCTTTCCTTAAATGAACCTGACCCCCATGAAAGCCCATTTTTTATAACAATGCTTCACATTTATCAATACATTGATCTGCCAAGGATGTTGGTTTAATAGAATATGCATAATAAAGATGCAATCTCAGAAGCTTGTCAATTATTCTTATCTCTGCATGCAAAGTGCATATGTGAACATTCTTAAGAGAGATAGGAAGAATGGGATCCCAAATGTCTTCTTTATTCTTAAATTTACTCAGATCTATAGAGTCTCTCATTGGGACTCTCCTTGCTGGTCGTCGCAAACTAATCCACTCTTTTGATCCCATACCTTCCATACAATAAATGCAAGGATACTTTGCATTAGCCCCATTGCATATTCCAAGCATACATTTGATAGCCTTTAAGTCAGCACCCAAATGCCATTCCACTTTGAAATTGCCAACTCCATCAACTATCAACATATCTCCAGTACTTTGGGATTGAATGATATTAGGGATATTAGGGATACCTGTGTGGGAGAACAACCATTTGAGGGTTTGATGATTTTCAGTTGGTATCTGAGCTGCACCAACCCACCAAAGCTCTATCTCCAACTCGATTTTATGTTCTGGTTCCTCTCCTCTACCATTGTTGTACTCAATTGCCCTGTTCATGATAGATATGCTCACTCTTTCCATCTTTTGTTCTTTTTGGATCTCTGCCTCATCCAGCTTCAACACGAGCTTTAGCACACCACCACATTCTTCTACAATAATTTTATACATATGCACAATTGCAATTTGTACTTTTCTAAGATCCACCCATAAGGCATTATAGACAAATGTACTCTTTTTCTTCTGCTTCTCATAAGGCATTATCCCTTCAATATGTATGGACTCTCCAAAAATACTCGGAATTTTTTGATTCATAGCAGTCCTAGCAGTAGAAACTAAAAGGGATCTTGGCAAACCAAAAGCCCTTATTCTCTTGCATCTAAAATTTTGGAACCATAATCCAGAAAGAGCTTGGTAACCTTTGCGAGACTAATACCCACAGTGTCATAAGTCTCTACTATTTCATCTGGTTTCATAATGGTCCTTAAGTCTCTTACCAACTCTTTGAGAGTAAGATCTCTCAAATTTGTATTCTCTGGAGATTGAAGAATTCTGACTAGGTCTACCTTATTCATGGCTTCAATGAGAAGCTTGATTCTCTCCTCATTTCGACGGATATTAATAACTGAAATGTGAGAGACACATTTCTTTGCAAGGTTGAGCCTCATCTTTTTAGCCCCACTACTTTCAGATAACTCACTTATATTCTTTAAAGTTCTCTTCCTCTCTCTGAATCCTCCTGGGGTTTCTTTCAAGTTTACTAGTTTCTCTTTCAAGGAGTGGTTTACAGCTTCTAGCTCTCTAATCTTATCATAAAGCTCTGAAATAGTTTTGTGAGATGTTAATAAAGTTTCTTTCAATTGATGCATTTGGACTAAGCACACAGAAGATGCGAAATATAGCTTCATATAGTAACCAAGCAGACCAAAACCATCTCCAACAAATGTAATCAAGTCATGAACATTTACTAACGGAGGAGGTCTACTAGTTGAAGGATCATTGGGATAAATACTTCCATCCACCCACAAATCAATGTGCTTTCTTCCCTCTAGTCGTAGTCTGTTTGCCTCATCTTTGTCCAACAATGCTCAGTGATGAATACTTCTCCAAGATGACAAACTATGATTCAGGTGGAAAAGCACCTTTTTTGTAAAATTTGTAAGTATTATCACATGTTTTTCAATTAATATCTTCATCTTTTATGCATAGAATTGCTTAAGGTGATGAGATTCCATGACATAGAGCACGAGTCGTTTAGTAGTAAAAAAAGGTATACTAATGCTCATTACATAAAATGAGCCCCTCTCTCTATCTTCTTTACCCATTGCATGGATATATAGGTCTCTATGCATGCATAGGGCTCTCTATGCATAAAGGTAGAGCATGCTATGCAATTTATAAGATCTATACGCAAGCATAGAGTGCTCTATACTTGGATATAGCTCTCTATGAGCTACATGCATATAGCCCTCTATGAGCTACATGCATATAGCCCTCTATAGCTCTATGCATGGATATATCTCTCTATGCATGAGGGTTCTCTATGAGCTCTTTACATGCATCCAGAGGGATTTACCAAATGCATGAAATGTATGAGAGCTCTATGCATAAGGTAGATCACTCTATGCACTCTATGAGCTCTATGTATGCATAGGGCTCTCTATAAGCTCTATGCATACATAGAGCACTCTCATGCATCTTCGTATAGGGGCTTGAATAGAAGCCTCTTATGCATAGAGGCCTCTATGCATATACATTGCCTCTATGACTATGCCTTACCCCTTCCCTTCCCTTCTCTAGTTCATGCAAATGTGGAGAAACTACCGACACAAAATAGCACTACCTACCGTACTTGTACTTGTACTTAATTTATGCATCTTTGTATAGGGGCTTACATAGAAGCCTCTTACGCATAGAGGCCTCCATGCACATACATTGTCTCTATGCATATGCCTTACCCCTTCCCTTCCCTTCCCTTCTCTATGCATATGCATTGCCTCTATGCCTATGCCTTACCCCTTCCCCTTCCCTTCCCTTCCCTTCCCTTCCCTTCTCTAGTTTATGTAAACATGCAAAAACCAGCACTATCTACCATGCACTTCAACTCCGGCATGATCCACTCACTCACATAGGAAAAAGGATTTGTCTGTGGTTGTTAGGGTTTCTTTCTTCTGATAGATTGCTCTGTTGTTGTAGATGTGGCACAACTCTTCTTCTAGAAATCCACAAGGAGCTCATGATGATTTAGAACTTTTTATGTGGACTTTGTCGTACCTGTGAGGCATATGAATGATGCTTCCAAATGATTTTTCACTCTTTAGATCCTTTATCTTCATAGATAGAAACACAACTATAACCCCCTATTTAGATCCTTTATCTTCACAAATAGGAACATGACTATACCCCCTATTTCTTATAGTGTATTCTGTGTCTTTCATTTTTTTCTTGCA
Organism: Cibotium barometz; assembly: GCF_041138505.1. Taxonomy (NCBI): domain Eukaryota; kingdom Viridiplantae; phylum Streptophyta; class Polypodiopsida; order Cyatheales; family Cibotiaceae; genus Cibotium; species Cibotium barometz. Next base: position 19,256,028 of record NC_141065.1, on the reverse strand, counting down.
TTAATTTTGCTTTCCAGCTCATAAATTTACATTAACTTTGCCTTTCAACTCATTTTTTACAACATTACTCTGCCTTCCAACTCATTTTTTGCATTAATTTTGCCTTTCAACTCATTTTTTGAGTCCCTTTCCCACCGAAGTTCATATGGCCTAATGGATTCATCTTCCTCATTGGAAAAGAGGTCGCTAATCATGTTGTTATGCATGCTAAACATGATGCTTCTTCCACAACACTTTCGAAGCATCCACATCAAAATTTGGCGATGTCAAAATCTTTGAGTTTTCCATATTAAATCCTTATTTGTTTTGGCCTTTTTAACACTATTTTCAATCTTGGAAATGGCCAATACTTGTGCCACTTCCCTGCTACCTTATGTATGGTATTTTTTAATTCACTCACACTTGTGGCACCTCCCTTATGTACGGTATTTTTTAATTCACTCACACACATACACAAAAGAAGAAATGTTTTTATCATAGTGAAAATAATTATCTTCATCAAATATTGATGTTGGTTAATGATGTTGATGCACAATGGATTTTTGAGAGGTGTCTTCTATATTCAACAATTGGAGCAAAAAATGGAAGCACAAATGTATAAAGGCTAAATATCTTCTTCTCAACAGAAAAGCATGAAGAGCCGATAAAATAAGTGATCTACTCGTTTATACGTGGCACGCTCCGTACAGCTTTTTAATTGGCACTTGTGGGCAACCCGTGCTTCGCATGTCTTTTGAGAAATTCCAAACAAAAAAATAAATGAAATAAAATAAAAATCTGTCTGCATTGCCATCATCATGTTTTGAGAACTTCCAAACAAAAAAATAAATGAAATAAAATAAAAATCTGTCTTGGAAACAACCAATGGCTCTTTCCGGCTTTTGATGTTTTGGGGATTTCTCTTTGTCCTATCCGAGGCTATGGCTTTTGATGTTTTGGGGGTTTCTCTTTGTCCTATCCGAGGCTATGGCTCCATAAATCCAAAGCTGAGGCTTCTGTAGTGGGAAGCTAGGTTTCTTTTTTGCACTACTTATGGCTTGCAGCAGACGGAGTTTTGCTTTTGCGTAGTATCGGTTCCAACGTACGGCAAGCTCTCAAGCCTGTGCAGGGGGAGGGTTTCGCAGAGTGAAAATTAGGGCTTTCCAGAGGGGACATTAGGGTTCGCAGACATGTGCTATCCGGTGAACTGCAGCAAGTGCGGCAAGACATCATGGGGAGGTTGCGGCCGCCATGTCCGAAGCGTGTACGAGAAGGTGCCACAGGGTCAGCATTGCTTGTGCAAAGGATGGCCGGAAGTTCCAAGCGAGGCCGGTGCTAACGAGCCAACAGACCAAGCCATAGCCGAAGACTCTTCTTCTTCTTCATGGTTCAGCAAGTGCATAATCATGTGATCAGGTGCTCTTCTCTCTGCACGACTCATTATATGTTTTTATAGGGTTTCTATGTGTCTCTGCTAGGGTTTTCATGAAGGATGTTGCCATCAGGGTTGTCATGGATGCATTTACTGAATGTGTCTAGGGTCTCTATGGATGCGTGTGCGTGCGGGGAATGCAATTGATACATCCTTGTGTGCAGGTTCGCTGTGAGGGTTTCCATGGATGCATCTGTGTGGCAAGGTTCAATATAACGAGAACGTTTTTGTTAAGGGTTTCCAGGGATGCATCCTTGTGCTAGGGCTTCGTTGCATGAATAGGTTTCTGTTAGGATGCTGGATGCATCTGTTTGCTAGGGTTTTATTGTATGCATACATGTGAACAGCTTGTTGGGCTTAAAACGAATATCAGCAGGGAGAGAGGCAGGCTGATAAAGGGAGATGTATGTATGTTAGAGTTGCCATAGCTACTGCTGCCCTAAGGTTAGACCCATGGATTAATTTATATGCACTGCTCCAACCCTAGGAAAAGTGCGTATTAATTAATTGGCATGGATTAATCTGTATGCACTACGGCATTATCATTGACCAATATCAGAATGTGGATTGATCAATATGTATTACAACTTTTCATATATGTTCAAAAGAAATCATGTGTCAACAAATGTTTTACTTTCTAATCGTTTGAGCTTGTTTGTTTCCACCTAGTGGGTCTTCCTCAACAAATTAGCCAGACTCCTTTCTCGATGTGGATTGCTTTGGTTTCTGCCCAATGCAGAACAAACTTTATCTACATGCCTGCAGGCGTATTAATATGATCGAAGTCTTAAATTTTGCCCAACTTATATGAAAAAAAGATCTCATTAACTTATTTTGGTGGATAATTCCTTGAGAAAGTTATTATGCAAGGCATTTTTGATGCCTTTGGATGTTTTAGTATGCTTATCTCATGGAAAGGTTATGCAGTTGTGATACTTGAATCCCCTACTATTGATGTGGAGCACTATGTGTCTTGTAGATGGTTAATTTACTATATATAGTATTTTGTTCAAGTTTAACTATAAATTCAATCTTAGACTGAAAATTAAATCTGGTAGTCTATCTTGAAAGAATAAATAAAGCCTTGCTTTTTTAAGGGGCACTTTTTGAATTAGTTTTTTTCGTATAAAAATGCAAACCTTAAATCAGAAATTAAACCTAGTAGAAAAATTAAATCCTAGTGTTTTGTATTACAAACTAATTATTTTTTTCATGTGCCCACTGGCACTTGTGGCTATAAATGTAACGAAGGGTTTTCGTTATGGAGAGTATGATAGTAATGGTTATAATGTGCATGCTATAAAGTTAACACATCGCATATCATAAGTTGAGCAAAGTTCCTATTGTCCACGCAAATCCATGATGCTTACTTTCAACTTATTTCCCATCTTGAGCAAACACTTGCCAAAGTTCTGTAGAACATAATACATTTACTAAGTTTTGCTTGTTATGACCCTCTTGTCTCAAATGTTACATGTCTAAAATACTCATTTTGGAGCTTTATTGTAGGGCAAGGCACTTAATCATATGAGGACCATTGCATTTTCATCATGTCATACCTTTTTTTTTTTGCCTTGTGATTTGAAATTCTCATCCTATAGCTTAAAGAACTCATACATCTTTTTGTTGGTTAACCAAAATATAGTTTTTTCTAAACCCATTAACCTGATGCCTTGCTAAAATGTGTAACTTCAGCTCCAAAAATTTCCAAAACTTATATGCAAGCAAGAGTAGTGGCAAATTACTTGAAGAAATGTGTAGTTGAAAATGAGAGTTACACTCTTGAGCAAGAGATCCTTTTCACAATTAACTATAACACATACACACGCGCACACACTAAGTTTCAACCAATCCCCAAAGGTTGCAGAGGAGTAAATGGTGGATCAATCACATAGAGTGTGAGTATGAGAGAGGCCAACGATGGACGGCTTCTAGCCATGAGCCGGAGCTTTCAGGCATCGTTTGCCACATCCACTTAAGCACCTCCAGTCTCATCGGCTCCAGCATGGGCACTTGGTTATGGTTCAGCGTGCAGGAGCAGAAGCAACCTTGACCCGAACTTAGTGCTTTGGCCTACACAACAACAGATAGAGTATTGCTGCCATTTGTAGTGACAAGCAACAACGAGAGCTTACAATCGAAAGGTTCTCCCCTCACATCAACATAGGTGGTGCTCAGCTCGCCATCATACTCGGTAGGTGAAAACTACAGGGAAATTGTGGAGGATAAGGCTTTTTATTATTGAAAACCCTACTACTAAGGCTTGTTCAAACGAACTTTAGAGAAGCCCTTTTTGGCAGGCATGGAACATTATCTTGTTTTTAAGTCTTTAAAAACTCTTGTGGGAGATACCAATATGGCAGCAGGTTTGAGTGGATGTTTTCTTTGGCCTTTATGTCAAAAATGATTGAATGGTCTTACACCTTCAAGGGGGTCGTTGATGGGATCATTATCGATTAGGATTTTTCGATGTCGGTGCCATTGGGGTGGGGTTTGGAGGTGGTCTATTTGGGGTGGCAACACTTGGTAGCTATAAGGTTCGGGGAGATTGTCTGAGCCGTCGGTGAAGTATAGTACCTTGGTGAGGATCATAGCTACCCCAAACTTGTTCGCGGGGTTGGCACAAATATTGTGGAGCTCATGAAAGTGGTTGGCCCAATTGAAGCCTCACCTGACCCAACTTGAGGTGAGCGAGAGGAGAGATTATAGCGGCACGGCTATACCTGTCAGTCCATTGGAGGTTGGTCAGCATGGTAAGGGCATGGGTGAGGGTGCGTAGGCCATGGCAGGTGATGTCTTCCCGCTTGATGCCATCCTTGTCCTTGATGATGTCGTGGACCATGCCTTGTGCACCATTGAGCCTTTGGTATGGTTTTGTGGCTCAGGGTAGGTGCAAGGCCTCATAGACCACGTAGATAGTTAGGGCTAGGGTGAGGTTGGCACCTGTGGCATGAGGAATGATTTTGGTACTAATATGTGTACCATAGGAAGAAATGAGACGTTGAGGTTGGGGCCCCAAGTGGGAATAGAAGCAAAGCCTTGGAGTTCGAGCTTGGTAAGGTGCTCCATGACCTCTAGGACCTTGACTTGGTAGCACTTTCGGGTATGGTATGTGAGCTTTGTGCTTGATCTTCTTGTCCAAGTGTATCTGGCTATGGATCATGTGGCCGTCAACTTCTCTAAGTAGCTCCATGCCAAGTGGGGAGAAGTTGGTGGCACAACATGTGACCTGGTACTCCCAGAGCTTAGCGACTTTGGTGGCTTTCCTCTTGCTGGTGCGAGTGAGGAGAACTGTGTCAGAGGAGGTCTTGGATGCCCTAGCAGTAATCGTTGTAGTTGGCATGGTGAGAGTAGAGGACGCTGAGGGTTGGAGCAGGTAAAAGGCATCATGGAAAAATTTGCAAGTAAGTGTAGAGGAAATAGTGGGACATGAGAGGGGGGCCCTTTGTTTTTATAGGATTTTACTTGAGAACATACGTACGTAGTGGGTACATACGCTCGCAGGCCATTCTTGGAAACGTGCATATGTAGAACAACATACGTGCATTCAACGCTTTGAACGTGCATACAAATGTGTGATCGTACATGTGTAGATGGAAATGTGCCTTTGCTTCTTTGATGGGAGAATGGTTCTTTGGTGATGAAGTTTGACAAGAACTAGGCTCCTCATCCGTCGTAAGGATAGTTACCTATCCGATAGTTAGTTGCAAGGTAGTAGTTTGGCAGTCCCAGTCTATTTGGCATCAATTGTGTCCCATCCATCCTCGTCTGAGAAGTGCTTCTTCATGGATGGTACCTACAGGCATGCCATAGAACTTCCCTTCCAAGGGGTTATTCCCAATGTAAAAACATAGCATAGTGAACGATCCTATGCATGGGGTTTCGATAGTCTCTACTCGTTTAACTTGTGCATTTATAGGTGTCAACAATGGTTGTTACAACACGTACCAAGTTACGTGGGACATCATGTTATGGCTTGCACCTGTATATCGACGACGAGGGCAAGCTTGTGTTCTAGGCTAGTCTTTGTGGTCATGCCCAACTAGATTTTGGCGGGTTTTACTCCTGGTCCTCCTCTTCTAGGTCAACAACTTGGCCATACTTATTGAAATGTGGCGGTTGCACAACTTTTCTTGGCAAGCCTTAGCTTCTCGGCTGTGCCTCTCATTTTAGTGTAGCTTCTTTTATTTTTTCTCATGAATGGCCTTCAAGGCATTCTTAGTCAAGGGGCCATAGTAGTATCTAAGTTTGCTACTGTTGAAGAAGCCTTGCATAAGTATTTCAATGCGCATTTATCCCTGTGGGGTGAGTTCATAGAGACAAGGAATGTTCCTAGCCCCTTATACTTGAGCTTATGCTTTTGGTTTTTGTGTTGTACAAGAGAACCATGTCCTCGACTTTGATATCTTTATCCTTGAACTTTTCATCAAAGCATTCCTTGCACCTTAGCTTTTCGAGTATCATTCCATAGACAACTTGTAGTCGGGCTTCATTTGAGCATTCAAGTTCAAATAATTGGTTGGTCAGTACATTCCCTACGAATATCTCCTTTACGATAATTCTTAAGGTTGCTACTAAGAATTCCATGGGCTTGACAACGTGTGTTCCACATGTTAAGTGAAAAGACATCATGTGGATGGCGACTTTGTAGCCATCCCCTCTAAGCGCAAAGAGCATTGGGTAACTTCTATTCCCAATCATTATGTGAGGCTTTTACCATTTTGGTCAGGATAGCATAGATAATCTTATTGGTGCTTTCCACCTGACCATTGGCTTGGGGATAGTCGGCGAGGATTTGTGATGCTGTACGACCATGAATTCACTTAGCAAGAACTTGATTGGTGCTTTCCACCTGACCATTGGCTTGGGGATAGTATTGTGGGTTGACTACCATGAGTGTATAACATGCACGTTCCTAAAAGGTGAATTTGGGCATGTTCTTGGATTCATCTAGGTATATATATAAGAACTTGATTACATCATTGATGAAGTGGGTTTCCATGTCACGTACTAGTTCGAGCGGACACCCAAATCTAGTAATTATGTTCTCATAAAGGAATTTGGCAATTGCCCATGCATCAACCTTTCGGGTTGCACGTGCCTTTGCACACTTGGTACAATAGCCCATGGGGGAGCAATGATAAATCACGCTTGAGTACCTCAAGTTGTTGGACGAATTAGTACAACAAAGTCAATGCCCCACTTTTCAAATGCTTGAAGAGACACTACAGGGTGTAGGGGCATTTTGTTATGGTTGTGAACACTAGTGGTTTGCTAACATTCATTTGCAACCTTTAACAAATTTGGTTGCATCTCCAAGCAAGGTGGGCCACCACAAGCCTGCCCCAGTAGAACTTTTTTGGCAGTGGAGTTTGTGGAGAAATGTCCTCCAGCTACCCTGGAGTGGGCTTGCTCAAGGATGTCGACATATTCAAATTCTTGAGGACAACGCCTCATGATTCTGCCTTGGCCCAACTTGTATGGTTGTCCTGCCAATTAGTTAGTAAGGGGCTACCTTTTTGATAAGGCATCGTGCTCTTTCACGATTGATGGGTCTCTCCTAAGGTAGGTCATTAGACAAATAATGGGCAATCTCTTCGGCCCATTCCGAAATAACACATAGTCTGAAGAGTGGGGCATCAGGAAGTTTGTCCTCTACTCCAACCGGTGGTTCTCCATTGGGGATGCCCGACAAGTGATCAGCATGCACATGCTTGAAACTTTCTGCATGGTCACTTGGATTGGCTAAATGGCATAACCCTGTACGTATAAGTGTCCCACTCCCATGGCAAGTGCTATTTTATGCTCATTCGGGGCTATTTCCACTTGGTTATACCTTGAGAACCCATCAAGGAAGCTCTAGGTCTCCTTGCCTACTACTACTCATTCTAGCACATGCACGCTATGAATGGTAACAGGTAATGGTACTTCACCATGGCAGCATTGAGGTTAACAAATACTCGGATCTTCCCATTTTTCTTAGGTACTATGACTATTGGGGATAGCCATTCCGTGTGCTCTATCTCATAAATAAATCTAGTTGATGAGTTTGTCAATCTCATCCTTGACCCTTTTGGAACTTTGGATTCATTTGGTAGGCTCTATGTCTTGATGGCCATGCTCCTTCCACAATGGAAATGGTGTGCTTGACCACCTCCGAAGGTACACCATTCATTTTCATATATTTCCAAAGCAGTCTTGAAATTCAGTGAGTAGGCCAATGAGGTCTTTTCGTGTTCAAGAGAAAGGTCCTTCATAATGTATACATGATTGGGATCCTCATCGAGTCCTACTAGGTTGACCTCTTAAACCTCAGCCTATCCATGTCCCAGGCTTCCCATTAGGGGTTCTCTTTGCATTTTCAAAATTTATGAAGTAGTCACCCACATTGTATGTGTCTTGAAATGCTCAGGCACCTGTCTAAAGCCTTCCACATTCACTCTCTTTTAGGGTACACTTAGCTTCTATTTCAGCTTCTACTAAGGCTTTGTTCTTTTCCCTTCTTGTAGAGCAAGATATTTTTATGGACTTAGTAGATCTTGTGGGGTCATCTCTCTCTATGGCCACAATAACCCGACCGAAGTTTCAAAAAAAAGATTGAGCTCTTTTTGCCAATGATGGCAGAAGTCCTACATGGGAGTCTATGGCTTTGATGTACTAAAATCACCAATGGTCTTCTTTCCCTCCCTAGAAAAGACATATGTCATCCCTTTTTGATTTTTTTTGGGATCCCATCCTACCACCTCTTGGTCACGGAGATTGCCTTCAAATTTTGTCACACGTTGCATTGCTACAACGCTCAACATATATATGAAAGCGATTTCCTTGCCATCTATCGTGGCATATATTGTGCCGATTCAAGTAGGATTTTTGGATTCAATACCATGCTTGAGTAGAGTGCCTCTAATGATGTCGGATCAAGAGCACCCTCTCTCTGCATGCTTCACAATCCCAAGAACCCCATAGGAGCCAAGTAACCTTGAGTGATAGCGAGAATGCAAGCTTGAGTGAGGCCTATTCCTAGGAACCTATCTCTTCAGAGATGCATATAGACCAAGAAGTTATAGTGCCTAGCCCCGCTACAACTACTCAAAAGAGTTTTGTAGATGTCATTAGAAATATCATCATAGTAGGCAGTGGTCCACAACTGAGGAGTGGGAGTTAAAGACTTATTAAACCAACTAGCAAGTGGCTACTAAGACAACAACTACTTCAACAGATTTTGGCTCGACGATCAAAACTCATAGAACAAGAACCTTGGTGTGTTCGAAATAGGAGGAGCATACATGACATGATACAAACTAGCCTTGCATGGCTATCCTCCATAATATACAAACTTGCCTTGAGAACAAGGGCGACACCCAACATATACCATGTCTCCACCTACCTATCCATACCCATTTTACTCACCCCACTGCCTTAGCCACCACCTACACCACTACTCTCTACTCTAACCATGGAAGATATCTTGAGGATAGCAGCCCAAATAGGGATGGGGGTAGCAAGAGAGCTAGCAGTAACACCTTCACAGGCTGCAGTAGTAGGCAAGACTAAACCCTAAGCACCAAACTACTATCAAACCCATAAAAATCATGAAATTGATGTCCAATTTCAATGGGACTAGAGACCTCATAGCACACCTGGAACTGCTTGATCAATTTCAGTTGTGTCCAAGTTCAATGGGATTAGAGACCCCATAGCACACCTAGAATTGTTTGATTAGATGTGTGCGACATGCAGACGGCTTGATGACCTTGTACGGTAAGTGCCTTTGGCCTCACCATGGAAGGGAAGGCGGAATAATGGTTTCGATCACTAAAACAAAAGACAAGGCTGAATTTAGCTCCATGAAGAGAAAGATTTCACAATTGGGTACTCCTGCCAGGGAACCCAATGAAACCTACTTGATCAACTTTACCATGTTAAATAGTAAGAGAAATAATCCATCAAATACTATATCAATAGAGTGAGATACCTTCACTCACGATGCTCAGATACTGACAAGTTCTCTAGCAAATAGTTAATGTGAAATTCGTGCAGAGAATCCTCAATTCGACCTTACACAACACCTTGTACTTAGAAAAGCATGAGAATTGTGAGCCATGCTGTTGGTGTGCCATAGACTTTGATGATAAATTCATGGGAACTTCTTCAAGGAATCTCCCAGTGCCATGGACTTTTCAAGGGAACTTCTTCAAGGAATCTTCGTGAAGGAACCCCTTTGGAATCTCCCAATGCCATGGACTTTTCATGGGAACTTCTTCAAGGAATATTCATGAAGGAATCTCCATGAAAGAACCCCTTTGTTGGAAGCATTCTTTGACACAATATCTTCCAAGGTAGGCATTAAACAAAAAGAACCTCAGGCCACACTAGCCCATAGAAGACTTAACAGCTATCGTGCAAAATCATGCAACAAATGACTAAGCAATGGAAGGTTGGGGTAAGGAAAGATAACCTAGGCCAACCACATGTGTACCCTAGACGTGAGTAACTTGGTCTGGTGTTCAATATGTCATGCCAACAACCACAGAAACAGTGAATGCCCCCACCTAAGACCTAGGAAAGGAGGTATCTTATGTGCATACTATATGAGGATGGGAAACCATGACACTATCCATTGCTACAAAAGTCAGACTTAGAGGTAGCACAACCGATGGTTGTACTAGCAAGAATCATGCTTACTAGCAAGAATCATGCGTACTAATGCATCTCACTAGAAAGAGGAGTCCTACGAGTCCCAGAACTACTCATACCACCTCTGATATTACCACAACAACCACCCATTTCCCAAGTGGCCCCCCATAAACCAATTGACCCTAACAAAAATCCCTGAGGAGGAGGAGGAAGAAGGAACAGTAAGGGACACTGACTACCTGGAACCCACTAGAGGCTCAGAGTCCCCCAAGTTAGCAGATCCTAAGCAAGATGGAGATAGTGTCTACCCTTGTTATATAACTTGCCATAGGATGTGGCATTGACCACATGTACAAGGACTGCCTATTAAGAGCATGCAATCTAGGTTCAGCCCATGAGCACAAACCAAGTATGAGACTTGATTTGTAGGGATAGCTTGTTACAAACGGTTCCTCTCAATGTTGTGACTAGAATACAGAATAGGAGGAGAGCCACTGCTCATAAACTTTGGGTAGGCTCCAAATCCAGTACTCAAAGGATGCATAAGAGTTGGGATGCGTAAGAGTTGGCATGAGTCCTACCTACCGAACAGGCTAGAGTTACCCCTAAGACCGAAAAACAAAGAACCAAGAAGATAGAACAAGGGGAACATTGCATGATAGTTTAAGAGAGTGAGGACATAGTTTCCAACATCTCTTCATCCTCTTCGAAGGAAGAAGTAAATCCCAGCCCACTAGAGACTTGGAGAAGCTAGCCATAGACCCCGGCAACCTACCTAAGAAGCTGGTAGTGTGTCCACCTCTAGTGGTCCTAACCATTGGAGAGGATGCCAATGTAGAAACTAGTTTCACCTTGCTCAGGAGACCAAGGAAAGAACTAATCCATACCATGACCCAAGGAAACTCCAAAAAAGGATTAGAGGATGAGGATGAAAGCTTTGAGGCCATGGCCTTCAAACCTTGGATGATGACCAGAGGAGTACTACACTTAACAGCCGGGCCTATACACATTTTATACAACATTACTAGCCTTGCAAGCTATGTAAGTGATAATGGACAGACACCTAGAGACATAGCTAGACTCTCTGTGCCTTCCTTTCCTCCCAAGTGTAAATTTATGTGGCTTATGGAAGGACTTAAAGGATTAGATGGATGGAGAGTTAAAAGCAGGAATGGAAGAACAACCATTTTAATGATGAACCTCCTAAGGTAGAGGCCATTCACCAAGCCTTTCCAAAGGTACAGGTGAATAAGATGGCCACTACTTTGAAAGGGATGACATGAATGACATCCTCCCTATCAAATACAAGGACAACCAAGTCACTGCAGTCTTAGACGGAGGGACTAGGAGATCGACATCATTACTAAGCAATGTTGGGAGAAGTGGAGGCAACCATCCCTAGACACTACCAGTTTGATAGTTAAGCTTGTTTTGACAAAGCCACAACAAAACCCATGGGATTATTTCAAAGCTTGAGAATAAAAAATTTTGGACTAAGTTTCCACCACCCTTTTATGCTGATGAACTTTTCTCAATAGCCTAATTCTTTTATGCTGATGAACTTTTCTCAATAGCCTAATTCTTATAACTGCATCCTAGGCCGACCCTTCATGAGAGAGACCTGAATGGTCCATAATTGGGACACAAACCACATCTACATTTAGAAAAGGAATGAAACCTTGAAAGTAAACTTACAAACATGGAAAAATCATCCTATGAGTGGTGGACCTTTTGTTGAATACTCTACACCAATAACACCACTGACCTAAACATGTGCCAAATCTTTGAAGAGCATCCCTCCTACTAACACAAGTCTAGCAATGGTTCTAGATATTTTGGTTTCAGTTAAAATTTTTAAGTTTTTGTCTCTGTTGAACTTGGGAGCCTGCATTCACAAGTTGACTAGGTGTGTTCTGAGTAGGTACATTCATGGCTAAGTGAGTTGAGAACCTATATTCTCACAACGTTTGGAACGTGCGTAGCCAAGTGAAATATGTGGATTTGTGAATGTATGTTTTGAGTTAGAAACGTGTGTGGCTAGGAACTTGTGAACATACATTTACGTGAGAATGTGCATTCTCACTTTGGCATGTACGTACTGAATTCTAACATGTTTGCCACTTGTAGTGATGGAGAATATTTTGTAACCCTTCCTTAATGAGAATATTATGCATATTTTCTCTGTCAAACTTGTGAATGTGAGTTTGGCAAACATGCATACCCGAGGCCCAGTCGAGCACATTCGCAAACCAGAGAGTAGTTTTTTTGTGTTTTGGCCTAAAATCCTAGATTGTTTCCTCTAATCTCCTTAATGGTGTATATTTTTGGATTTTTGATTTGATAACATGCTTTAGCTTTTCCTAACCTACCTAATGATCTACATATTACACCCTAATGGTGTATATACAAAGATTAATGAAATTAAGTTCTATGATGAACAAAAACCAGGAAATTACAAATGCAAGAAGGAATCAATCAAAATCAAAGGAAATAGAGTTAGAAACTTACTTGTAGCCATGCAACTTGAGCTTGAAGGGTTTATCTCCATGCCCCATTGCATCAAACTGAGAAAAATAAACCATAAAACATCAATAAACAAAGGTTAAAACCAGTGTATTTGCACTCTAATTGGGCTATGTCAATACTCCAAATGTAAAGTATAGCAAGGGAGTCCTAGGCAAAGGTACTTCCCCGTCGAAGTTGGTAGCACGCCAAAGGTGCTTCACGAGAGAGAACACACAAGCCTTGCAAGATAGATAGAAAGATAGATAGAAGGGGAGGAGCAAGGGTCATACTAGTTTACACCTCAAGCCATTTTAGGTAAAGTAACTCTCTTGTAGAGAGCTCCGGTCTACAACCTTATCTCCTTTGTTGTCACCACAAAGAAACTTTGCAATTGGGTGGGGAGAAAAGAGAGAGAGAGAGAGAGAGAGAGAGAGAGAGAGAGAGAGAGAGAGAGAGAGAGAGAGAGAGAGAGAGAGAGAGAGCTATAAAAATATTAACCCTTACTTCTATGCCACGATGAGTGAGAGTATGAGAGAATAAAATTGAGAAGGAGAGAGAAAGAAGGAAGCATACATCAACACCATCACTCACCCACACAATTTCTCATCATCATGCATGCAAGAAAGAAGAAGAGCAAAAGCATACAAGCAACTCAATCATAAGAGCAAGAAGACTCAAAATCAATTGTGAGAATGGGATTATGTGTTTTCTTATTAGTCAAAATTTCTTATATACAATACTCGTTTGTACAATGCCAAACTTCCTAACTAATGTAAAGGGGACCAATAAGTTAGTCTAGGCTAATTCCGTAGCTTAAATGTACATCACCAGCATTGCACAAGTCATAAGCTTGGTGTTTGACTATCTTTTGGCTTTACACAAGTCATTAGCCCGGAGATTTTTCATAAATTTTTTTACATGAAGCGCATTGTGTGGTATAAAAATAGGGCTCGAAGGAGTTTCCATGCATGGAGTAATTTTAGATAATGTGGTTATTAAAATAGCCATACTTTTGTATCGCCGTGCAATGCACTTTATGTAAAAAAAATTATGGGGAATCTCCGAGCTTACAACTTGTGTAATGTTGAAAGATAGTCAAACACTAAGCTTACAACTTGTGCAACACTGGTGATGTATAATTAGACAGGAAATCAGCCTAAACTAGCTCATTGGGCCACTGGAGCATTGTAAAAATGAATATTATATGTAATAAATTTTGACTAATGAGACACTTCTAATCCCAATTTACACTTCTTTGCACTTCACCTATCTTGATCTCCCAAAATAGTCTAGTGGCATGCTTGGTTTAGTTTAGCTACTCCATTTTTCTTTATCTGCTCATGGGTAAGATCCCTCTTGATGACTGCACATCGGCTCCATCGTGCTCCCCTTTTCCCATGGCCTGAACCAAAAAAACTCCATTGCATCTCTAGTCTTGTGAGTTTGTAGAATCTTGTAACAAAGTAAAAAGGCCTCTTTGCCTTGAATTGAGATGCAGCTCCATTGGACCATACCCAATTTTACTTCAATACAGCCTTGCTCCCTCAACCACCTATCATGGTGTAGAAAGCAGTGTTGTACAAATAAGGTATCATGTTATTTGTCATTTGACACAAAGAAATGCAAAGTCTTCTTCATATCACCTGACCCCAGTAGACAATATGAGATATGAACCAATATGGTCACCTGGCTTCTTGAATGCCAGTGCAGTGAAGCTAGAGGCACACTTCTTGGATTGTTAAAGCATGCTAGCTGTAGATGAATTTATGCTTCACAAAGCTCAACAAATGTTTTCTAAACAAGCAAGCTAGGTCCATGAAGGTCATATTCTTCACAATAAGATCCTTCCTTTTCTTTTTCATGAAGGTCATATTCTTCACAATAAGATCCTTCCTTTTCTTTTTATTTCCATCCTCATCAACTATGCCAATTTTAATATCCTCAAACACCTTAACAGAAACTTGTGTCTCCATGCTCAAGTGCATAGAATACCACCATATTTTCAATGCCACACTGACCACACTTTCCCATCAAACATTGATGTGCATGGAACATGGAGTTTGCAAGTTTGGAGCAGAGTATGGATTCCCACATAGCTATAACACTAATGTAAGGATATTTGAAGAAAGTGATCATGACGCCCTGCGTATCGAACAAGTACATGTGCATACTTGCCTATGGATCTTATGGCACATTAGATTAATTGCATCCCTTAGAAACATCATCTGTACATGCCAAACACAGCATATGCCAAACACAGCAGCAAGTATATCGATCTTTTAGCTTTCATATAAATTATGGCTTCAGCCCTCAAAACTCTGTAGAGAGATATTCAGCTCTGGATATTTCTCTTGGAATCTTCTATAGAGCTCAACCTATGGACATGTTTTATAAAAAAGGGAAGGTCAAATCGTGAAAGTTTCCAAACTACTTTAAAGAAGTGACAAGCACTTAAAAGCAATTTAACAAGCACTTAAAAACAATTTGAAGCAGTCCTCACAAGCACTACGAAAAAGTAGTTAATAGCACCATGATAACAAGCATTGCAAAGTAGTTTAAAGCAATCAAAAGCACTATAAAGTAGCTAGTAAAAACTATGGAAGACAATGTCCAAAAGCTCAACCATAGATTGACTAGTCATGTAGAGTCACACTCATCATCAGTAAATAAATGGCGGATGTGGCATCCCTCCTTATGTTTCTTCTCAAATCGTGGGTCTTGCCATTGCTTTTGCATATTGGGGCAACCGACTACGCATTGAATTCAAAACAAAAATAGGTTTCACATTAAGTTTTCACATTCCAATCCCTTTCTCACACAATCATGCCATCAAGTTGTATCAACCACATCTCATTAGAGATACGGCCAATTTACTATCACCACATACAAAAATGACTAGCAATGTGGCATCTTTAATAAGGCTATTAACAACACAACTACGTTCACCATATAGTGAGCTATTACTCATTGGAATCCATAACCAAAATCATAATGCAAACCATCGTGAAATCCACAACAAGAGAAAGTAAAGAAATCACAAGCATAACCAAAAAAATACAAATAAGTAGAAACCACGAAAATTATGAAGAAGGTGTAGATGCTCACTACTCGTACGGATTATATCCCACATGCGCATCAATCTCATCGTTTAGTAACTTGTGAACTACTAGTCTCCCCATGTCTTCCGCGCTTCCTAGCAAGAAGTAGGGACTACACGTATGATGATACAAGTCTCTCATCCTTGTCCATCAAGGCACACACATGGCTTGTCTTCAAACATGCCTTGAGAATAGGGTTGTACCACATCCTAACTCAAGGCAAATACCATCATGATGGAAAAATAACTCAAGAAAAAGCAAGCCATAAATGTAATGCTCCCTCTGTAAGGCACCATGAATCTCCTCTCTGAGAGGCTCTCTAGTGTGGTAAGCTACTAAATCCAAAGGCCGCATATGTAGAGCCTCAAAGAGTGGTGGAATCTCCAATAAAAAAAAGGAGGCACCATCCCTTATCTATGAACCACAAAGAGCATAGAGGAACCATTCTATAAATAAAGAAGGACAAACGGTCAAGGCCTCATTCTAGCATTAAGCACAAAGTTGCAAACAACATTGGTAATACTACCTATGTCCAAATGCCACCACTCTCAGAGTGACCATTCTGGGAGTAGTTAAAAGCACATGAAAAGCAATTGAAATCAGTCAAATACTTTAAAGCAGTGCGATAAGAACTATAAAGTAGTTAAAAGCACATGAAAGTTCTAAGTAAGCTAGAGCTTCGTTGTGCCCAATGCCTTTGTGAAGATGTCAGCCACTTGATCCTCTGTGCTGACATATATGAGATTTACATCACCTGTTAGAACTTTCTCTCTCACAAAGTGATAATGCACCTCAATGTGCTTCGTTCTAGCATGGTATATTGGGTTATTGGTGGCTAACTGTATGCTACTCATGTAGTCACAATAAACGACAACTACCCTATCCATGGGCTCACCCATATCACCAAGTAGCATCGTAAACCAAGCTACCTCACAAGCTACAGTAGTAGCACCCTTATACTCTACCTCTATACTTAACAAAGCAACTGTTGGTTGTTTCTTACTACTGCTCCAACTCATAGTAGCACTCCCAAACAAAAACATAAAGTCATTGGTAGACCTCCTATGTATCTGCTCTGCGACACTACTAGCCCAATCAACATCTATGTACCCATGTAGCTGTATACTGTACTAGCCTCATAGAAAAGTCTATAATCATCTATGGACTTTATGCACTTGAGAATCCGTCTAGCCACATCCACATGCAGCTTCCTAGAGGCTTGTATAAATTGAATAACAAGTCCAATAGCATAGCTAAAGTTTGGCCTCGTAGTTCAAGATAAATACCCACTATGTGCCTCTACGTATGGGGTCCTCCAAAAGCTCACCTATATCTATGGAAATCTTTGTGTTCTACTCCGATGGCACTAAAATAGGCTTACAACTTGTTATACCATACGTGGACAGCATGTCCAAGCCATACTTCCTTTGTAATAACAAAATGCTATGAAGTGATCTCACCACCTCTCTGCCCAAGAAATACCGCAGCTCACCCAAATCCTTCATCTCAAACTTCTATTTCAAAAGCCTCATGTATATGGGTTTTCTATTCAGAAGATTCATAGCTCTTCTATTCTTGGGTTTTTTGATTCTACAATAGGGAACAGGTAGAGTCATTGACGAGTACTATTGTATTGGTGCAATTCTTAGAGGAATGGGTTGAGGTGGTAGTATTAGAGGTAGATGTGGCAATTGTGGCAGTCTATACATACCTCTTGTTAAAGAGTTTTGATAGGTATGCATTGAATCTTGTGCCAATTGTTGGGATTTTCTAGTGGTGGGGCCAGCAGGGCTAATGGTTGCCTTGGCACTAGGAACATCTGTAATGGTGCCCTAGTCTACCACCCTTTTTCGGGTTTCCTTGTTGGTACCAACAATGTGTTATGTGTCATAGTTTCTATGGCATTAGAAATGAGCAAAAAATTGTTGCTATTTAGTTCTCAATAATGGGCACTCCATGCTTGTATGGATTTAGTGTGGTGAATTGCACATCAAACCATATCTCTCAATGGGAAATAGTTGTGGGTGTGTAGCCTACAAGACTAGCCTTGAAGTTTCCCTTGGGGTTGGCCCTACCAATGCTGGCTTAA
Organism: Cibotium barometz; assembly: GCF_041138505.1. Taxonomy (NCBI): domain Eukaryota; kingdom Viridiplantae; phylum Streptophyta; class Polypodiopsida; order Cyatheales; family Cibotiaceae; genus Cibotium; species Cibotium barometz. The sequence goes on along the minus strand of NC_141065.1, from coordinate 19,238,288 downwards.
TCAGTTGAGAAGATTATCTCCCAGCTAGTCCATGCTCATGTACTTCATGAGGAATCTTTTTGTGGTGGTTTAATGGGCTCCTAGGAAGCCCTTGCGCCATAGAAAGAGTGTAGGAACTAACCAAGGTCGTGGGAGCATAAAACAGTTCAACCAAGAAGCTAATCTTTCATAGCCTTAGCTCGCAGTTACATGGGCAAGGTGTGTCACTCACCTCATAAGTGATTGTGCTTGGATTCTCATAGGAGATGATGTGCCGTGTAGCCATACTCCAAAGCTCCACTCTAATGCCGCTACTGCACTCCAAAGGAAGCTCCGCTCTAATGCCGCTACCGCACTCCAAAGGAAGCTCGACTCTCACTCAATCTCCCTCTCTCACATGCACTCACACATACACAATGAGTATAATAGCTCTAATTTAATTAGGCAAGAAAGCAAGACACACAAGAGAGAAAGAGAGTGAGAATACAAATTGATCCTTATCTTGGCCCCCGGCCTTCACACCTTGGCCGGCCATACTTAAAAATAGGTCCATGTCTATCCAAGGCCGCCTAGGCTTGTGCAAACATTTAATCTGAGCATGTAATATCCATAATTAGTTCCGTGACATGCCTTTTTATAGAGAAGCAGTGGATTGCACATGTAAAATATACAATGTTAGCATTTTTAATGTCAACTACCAAATGAAGTGATGGTTGTCAATGGATGGGGTCGACACGCTGGAGAGGTGTCCAATGAGGGTTAACATGCCCCCCTTCTTGATGCAGATTCCATCCTCGGAATATGTTGATGAAGGTTTATCGAGGCTATTGTGCTGGTTACATGTTGGCATTGGAAATGTCGAAGGTCTTGGGAGGTCTGCAAGGCAACATGGTACACCGAGTAAGGTGCTCTTGTTGGAAACATCAAGCATAATGCAAACATCAAGCAGTGAGGAAAGATTTTTATGAGACTGGTCAAATTTTCTAGTTAAGACAAGAGTAATGTCAAGGTTTGTCCAATTCAATCTAAACTAAGATGGAGTAAAAAGCATGCCTTGGGTTATGACCTTAGTCTCGACACACTATCACTTTGATGAAACCATCTCTAGCTATTATCTTGCCTCATAAATGAAACTGCTAAGTGATTATTAAAAGCGTTTGTTTTGATTCTAAAAATATAAAAGTAGAGCACCACCTTGCAAAGACCCAAGCAATGGCCCAGAGACCTCATACAAGAGTATCTAAGAATCGCTAAGTATAAGCACCACCTACAGAGACCCAAGAAATGGCCTAGAGACCTCATACATATGTAGAAAGTATGTGAAGCATGTCAATTTGGAAAGAAGACAAACCATGTGTTTCCACATGATGGAAATGTGAGCAGGAATGTACTAGATGTGGTGCATTCAGATGTATGGGGCACTACAAAAACTACATCTATGGGTGGCTGGAGGTATTATGTAACATTCATTTACATGAGGAAAGTGTGGGTGTATTTCATGAAGGAGACGAGTGAAGTTTTCACTCATTTTTAGAATTTCAGAGTGATGGGGCTGAAAAGAAGACAGGAAAGCATGTGAAGTGCCTAAGGTCAGATGGAGGGGGAGAGTACTTCTCTAATGGGTTCTCTGATTTTTTTACAAAAGAATAGCATTCAGAGACAGTTTCAGAGACAGTTTACATGTAGATACACTTCGCAGCAAAATGGAGTTGCTGAGTGGAAAAATAAGCAAAAACTGCAGAGATAGCACGAGCATTGATGACAGAGAAGAATATGCCGCATAGCTGTTGGGCTGAAGCTATTTCTACACTAGTTTATATCATGAACATGACCCCTACTGTAACCGTACATGATGTAATGCCAGAGAAGAAATTCAGTGGGGCAAGAAACCTGATTCGTCTCACTTGAAAGTTTTTGGATGTATTGCCTATGACATGCGCCAGATGAGTTGCGTATGAAGCTGAATCCAAAGGCAAAAAAATGTGTTTATTGGATATTTCCTTGAACACAATGGATATAGATGCTATAACCCTACTACATGTGAGTTGAGGGTAAGCAAAGATGTTGTGTTTGATGAACTGAGTAGCTAGTATGCTACTGAAAAAGATGCCATTGGGATTGATGTAACTGGAAATGTGATTGCACAGAATGCAAGTCAGCAATCACAGTCATTGAGTGGACCAAGTCCTCTTGCGTTGGGTCTGTTGATAGACCATGGAGTGGTAGGTTGCATTAAAATACCAGTTTTAAAAATGCAATTGGTAAGGCAAAGAGAAGGTTGGTGAGCCTCTTAGTATTCCTGACATTTATACAGGGCATTCTTATGTTAATTTTGAGAGTCTAGTGGCTCAGAGCAGAGCCTTGATGATGAGCTTGGGATTCCAGTTATTAGAACACCTAATGTAAGAAAGGCAAGAGAAGCTCCAAAAATGCTAGGTAGTGATCATGAACAATGCAGGTCAGGGAGATTTAGAAAACCTATTGAAAGGTTTACACATGATGGTTATGTCTCTCATCATTATGCATATATGGCTAAAGTTGTGTAACATGTTAAACCCACATGTTTTGAAGAAGTTGTTTGGAATTTATATTGCGAGAAAGCCATGGATGAAGAAATGGCTACATTGGATGCAAATGAGACTTGGGACTTGGTGCCATTGCTTGAGGAGGACAAGAAGGCTATTGGATGCAAATGGGTTTTTCAAAATAAAGCACAACTAGGATGGAAGTATTAGCAGATATAAAGCAAGATTGGTTGCCAAAAGTTATGCTTAAACTTATGGCATTAATTATGAGGAGACAATCAACACCGTTGCCAAGATGGCAACCATGAGAGCTGTTATTGTGGTGGTTGCATCAAAAGGATGGGTTTTACAACAAAAGGATGTTAAGAATGCGTTCTTGCATGGTGATTTGCAAGAAGAAGTGTACATGGATTAGCCACCAGGTTATGAAGATGTGGATCACCTTGATTTTGTATACAAGTTGCATAAAGCCTTATATGGCTTGAAATAGGCACCGAGAGCATGGCATGATAAGATAGCACAATACCTTATCACCATTGGCTTTCATGTGGCAGATAATGGTCATTAACTCTATGTGTGGAAGAACGATAAAGGTCTTATGGTCATCACAATCTACGTGGATGACTTGATTGTTGGGGGTGACAGTGGAGAGGAAGTTGAGAGTGTGAAATGTCTTCTCAAGCAGAAATTTGACATGAAGGATTTGGGTGAGATGAGATACTTCCTTGGCATTGAGGTTATTAGGACAACCAAGGGCATATGGCTATAACAAAGGTAGTTGTGAGGTCCCCCTGCCCCCTCCGCACACCAGACTCCCGGTATAGCTGTCACAGTGAAAGCAGCCCCCTCATGCGCGAGGCAGGGTTTCTCACTTGGGGCCTCGCCCACGAATGTTTGGGCACGAGACTAGGCTGGTGGTCACTCCAAAACCGAAACCGGGAAAATTTTCCATGCCCGGAAAGCGGGGACGATTCCACCTTTTTGAATTTTCTTAACGAATTTTTCTAACGAGATCAATTCTAAACTATCCTTCACACGAATAAACCAGATAGAAGGAAACTATCACTGATATAATTTGATCATCTGAGCAATTTCAACGCTTTTTTCCTAATCAAGATGATCCACTCAATTACGAAATTTATCAGGGAATTAACTAACTACTCGAATCCTAGCGTAATCCTAGGATTTTTCAGTTTGATTATTAAAACTCCACTGATTCTAGCCTCTAACCCCATCCGGCCCATGGGTTAGCCACCACCCTACCACTGGAATCGGTAGAACCAAACAAGTACTCACCCACCCATAATTGAATGCCTTTCTTAACTTTAGCTTTAGAAAACAGATACGCACACACTCCTCTTTAAAACTTTAATATAAAAATAATCCATTGACAAAACAGATATGGTCACAGATTTCATAACTCAAAATTTCCATTCAATCCCTTGTTTCACAAAAACAGTACAACTCTGGACTCTCCGTTGGGACCAGTTGGTCAGCAACAAGATCCAGTAACAGATTACAATAATCATTCCGTCAACATACATATATCTTCCACAACATACGTATGGGTGTCCTAAGCACCGCGAGCCCGTACATCGCCTGGTCAGAACCCTCTAGGATCCTCCTTAGGTGTCCTGGCACTTCACTCAGTGATCACTTCGTCGGCCCTCGCCCATCGTACCGAAAGCACACCATTTTTTACCATACCTAAGCTGGTCAAGACCTGGGCAGGTTTTTGCCGCGTGAGCTGTCCCTTGAACACTCCTCGTCAGCTGTTGCAACCGAACTTCCCTTAGAAAACACATAATGCTCCCTCTAGCATTCTAGCGTAAGACAGTCCTTTAAGAAAACAGGGTTTCTATGCAGGTTTTCAGTTTTGATTTTGTTTAAATACCATGAATAAATCTTAAATCCGTATCCCAATACTTCTAGATCTAGGTCTGAATTCCAAACAGAATTCCTTGAATTCTGTTAACTTGATCCTCAGATCAAAATCAAAAGTCTTAACTTAGTTTTAGATATTTGGTGGGTGTTTTGAGTGCTTTTTTCCTGAACTGGGCACATCGTCATCGATTGAAACTGACGAAGGAATCAGGTCTTGGTCAATAGTCTGAATCAAAGTTTGGGTCTGGAAAGGTTCTTCCTAAACTATCTTTCTCGAAAGGTAATATTTCAATTTCTCTTTTTCTAAATTTGGTTCATTGAATATTTGCTTACAGATTTCTAAACTAAACATGAATTTCCTATGAGGAATAAAATAATCATTTATCTCGATCTCCGACTTTGATAGTTTAATTGAATTTTCTCATTACCATCTTATAGTGAATATGAAACGGTAGCATTTCCTCTCACAGATTATCTACTTATTCATTTTTCTAATTTTTGTGAAAATTAAACAGAGGATTAAGAGAACCCTTATTTAAATATAAAAATTCTATATACATCTATTTATGCATAAAATCTAATTCTGATGAAAGTCACACTTTTATCATCATAAAAATCATTTATGATGAAAATCACTCTTTTAATATGAAAGAATTCCTTTAATGCATCTATTTATGCATAAAAATCATTTATGATGAAAATCACACTTTTAATATAAAAAATATCTTTTATGCATACAAATCATTTATGATGAAAATCACTCTTTTAATATAAAAGAATTTCTTTTATGCATCCATTTATGCATATAAATCATTTATGATGAAAATCACACTTTTAATATAAAAAAATATCTTTTATGCATATGTTTATGCATACAATTCATTTATGATGAAAATCACTCTTTTAATATAAAAGAATTTCTTTTATGCATCCATTTATGCATAAAAATCATTTATGATCAAAATCACACTTTTAATATATAAAAAATATCTTTTATGCATACTAATCATTTATGATGAAAACCACTCTTTTAATATAAAAGAATTTCTTTTATGCATCCATTTATGCATAAAAATCATTTATGATGAAAATCACTCTTTTAATATAAAAGAATTTCTTTTATGCATCTATTTATGCATAAAAATCATTTATGATGAAAATCACACTTTTAATATAAAAAAATATCTTTTATGCATACAAATCATTTATGATGAAAAATCACTCTTTTAATATAAAAGAATTTCTTTTATGCATCCATTTATGCATAAAAATCATTTATGATGAAAATCACACTTTTAATATTAAAAAAAATATCTTTTATGTATATGTTTATGCATACAAATCATTTATGATAAAAATCACTCTTTTAATATAAAAGAATTTCTTTTATGCATAAAAATTATTTATGATAAAAATCACACTTTTAATAAAAAAAATATATTTTGTGCATATGTTTATGCATACTAATCATTTATGATGAAAATCACTCTTTTAATATAAAAGAATGTCTTTTATGCATATGTTTATGCATAAAAATCATTTATGATGAAAATAACACTTTTATAATTAAAATAAAAATTTTGATATGCTCCCTTCTATGCCTAGAATTAAATTCTAAAGAAAGTAATATTTTTTTAATAAAATATTTTCAGTATACATTTTTCTATACCTAGGATGAAAAATAACACTTTAAGAATACATATACGATGGGAGTTACTCTTTTTGAATAAAAAAAAGTAAAACTTATTTTTCATAATTTTAGAAAATTTCACCATAACCTCCTTTGTATGGCTGTCCATTTTTTCAATTTTTAACTCTCTAAAATTAACTAGAAGTTCACCAAGAGTATTTAAATCATTCTAATGTAAACATTTTCTACTTATCAAAGAGAAACATGATGAAAAACTTGATTTTATCCATTAATCATTCATCTAAGATAAAGAATGGTTGGATTTACTAAAGAAGAGAGGAGAATGCCTTTTTTCAATGAGGCATAACATCATATTCATTTTAGAGAAGACAAAAATCATAAAAAACCATAAAATGAATAGAAAAGAGAAGAATCTCCAACTTATGAAGGAATTTGAGAGCTTTCCTTTGGCTTGATGGTTTGAGGATTCTACTCTTGTTTGAAACAAGAGTGGCCACCAGTCTTTAGAAGAGGGAAGGTCAAAAAACTAATGAATTATGAGTAAATTCACAGTTTTCTGGCTCTTGGGAGAAGTAGGGTAACAGTGCAAAAACACTATTAAGCTTCAACAAAGGGGAAGCTTCTATTTATAGGAAAAAGTGAGCTTCTAACCAAGCCAACTGATTCTAGAATTTTTCAGATCAGTTTGGTCAAATTTTGACCATTTTTGGGTCAGTTTAGTCCACTTTTTGGATCTAGTTGAAACAGGAGAGAGGAGAGATAAAAATATCTCATTATTTGGGAGTTTAAAACTCTCCCACACATGTGAAATAGGCGCCTCATTCATGAGGGAAATTCCCCCATACTGAGGTGTCAAAAATGCATCATTTCTTCTAAATATATCTCTTTTTTAACTATTAACCTTGTCCTTAGTCAACTCTTCATCTTATGTGAGTATTTACTCATTTTTGGAAGAATTTTCTTTTATTCTTCTATTTATCTCCTCCCTACATTTGGATGAATCTTATTGGTCCATAGGAACCTTAATTTAAAATTTTGAAAAAATCTTGACTCCTAGGATAATGCCTCTTGAACAGATTATACTTAATTTCTAATGCACCTTCTAAAAATCTTTTTGAACTTTTGTTTCAAGGGAACTAATTTTAATAAGATGAGATATTTTTTTATTCAAAAATATTTAAAAATTGAATTACCACTCTCTAGAAGATTTTCTCTCTCTAGGCCAAAACTGGTAGAAACAAGATCTTTTATATTTTTGAAGAGAGATTTGATTACAAGGGAAGATGCTGGACATCTTGAGAGGCTAGGGAGGAATCTTACATTCTCTCCCACTTGAAAAACGCGAGATGTCCTCATCTCGCAAAACTGGGGGTAATCCCGCAATAGATCGGCTTCATTCTCCCAGGTAGCATCTTCAAAAGGATAGAACTTCCATTTTACCGATAATTTTCTAAGAATTCTATTCCTGAGAATCTTTTCTCGAACATCAAGATTTCTTCAGGTTGGAGTTTTATCTGCCCTTGGGTTGAAGAGGTTAGGATTTCATCATCAAGCACATGATTTGGGCTTGGCACATATTTCTTTACATGAAATACATTATGAACTCTGAGATGAGGAGGCAGAAAAGTTCGTAGGCTAAGCCACCTACTTTCTTTGTAATTAGATATGGCCCACAATATCTGGGGGATAACTTCTTGTACTTCCCAAGAGACAGAGAACTTCTTTTGGGCCGTACTCTAATGAAGACCATATCTGCTTCTTCAAACTTTTTGTCTGTCCTCTTCTTATTTGCATACTGCTTCTGTCGATCCTGGGTAACTTTAATATCTTTACGAATTGACTGCATCTGTTGCTCCATGTTGTCAAGCATCGGTCTGGACATCTCGACCCTAATCAATGGGTCGGACTAAGTTAATGGAGTTAAGCAATCTTGTCCATATAGAGCTTTAAAAGGGCTCATCCCGATACTTCGGTGATAAGAAGCATTGTAGGCGAGCTCGACTAGGTGCAGATAGCTTAGCCACTTCTTGGGTTCCCTGCTGCCACAGCGTGACCGAAGTATATCTTCGACTACTTGGTTTACCCTTTCAGTTTGACCATCGATCTTAGGGTGATAAGCTGTGCTGAGATCCAAGAAAGTTCCCACTGCTTCGAAAAATGCAGTCCAGAACCTTGAAGTAAACTTGGGATCTCGATCACTTACTATTCTCCTGGGTAGGCCATGTAATTTGAAGATTTCTTTGAGGCCACATCCACTACAGTGTAGGTTTCTTTAACTAGAATCAGATGGGCAACTTTGGTTAATCTGTCAACTACCACGAAAATGGAGTTGTAACCTGATTGCACTGAAGGTAATCCAGTAATAAAATCCAGACTGATACATTCCCACTTCATCTGGGGGATGTCTAATGGATGTAACTTCCCAGGCATTTTTACTCTTTCAGCTTTGACTTTCTGGCATGTCAGACATTGACGTACATGATTCAATACATCCTTTTTCAGACCAGGCCAAAAGAAGCTTTTCTTTACAGACATGTAGGTTTTGATGAAACTTGGATGTCCTGCTATAAGGCTGTCATGGGCTTCATTCAAAATTTGACCCTTGGTTCCCTCATCATTGGAAATGCATAGTCTATGATTAAAATACATAATGCTATCATCCAGGCTGTACCCTTGAACTCTGTTCAACTCCTGTGGAGTTTTGCTTTCCTGCATAAGTAGGGTAGTAATAGGACCAAAGAATCTATCCTGCGTGATCTTCTCTCTTGCTTCAATAATCAAGGGATTTGATACTACAATAATTGCAAGCAAGGAGGCTTTTTTGTTGAGGACATCTGCTACCACATTTTCTTTGCCTGGGCGGTACTTGATTTCAAAATCAAACTCCTATAAGGTCTGCATCCACCTTCTTTGGCGCATGTTGAGGTCCTTCTGAGTGAAGATCCATTTTAAGCTCTGATGATCTGTCATCAAAGTGAATCTTTTTCCCAGTAGGTAATGTCTCCACAACTTTAAGGCATAGACTACTGAAAGTAATTCCAGGTCGTGGGTGGACAGCATATTCCTCTCATGCGTTCTGAGATTTCGGGATTCATAGGCCACTGTATGACCTTCCTGCATGAGTGCACCTCCCAGGGCAAGACCACTTGCATCAGTTACAACCTCAAAGGGTAGAGAGAAATTTGGCAACTTCAAAACGGGACTGGTTACCAAGGCGGTCTTCAGCTTATCAAAAGCACTCTGACACCTGGCAGACCACTGAAATGGGGTATTCTTTTTGAGAAGGTTAGTTAGGGGAAGCTATGAGAGCATACTTGGGTATAAAAATCCTATACCAACCAGTCAATCCCAAGAATCCTCTGATTTCTTTCACTGTCTTTATTTCAGGCCAATCTGCTTGGACTTTTGTGAAATCTGGAGAAATTCCATCTTTGGATACCAGAAAGCCCAAGTATTCAACGTGGTCGGCACAGAAAGTGCATTTGCTCTTTTTGACAAAAGAGTTGGTGCTTCCTTAGAATCTCAAGAACTTTTTTGACATGAGTCTCATGGTCAGCTACATTCTTTGAGTAAATCAGAATGTCATCAAAGAAAACTAGAACAAAATCATCCAAGTATTCTCTGAGGATGTCCTGCATTAGGCGATTGAATGTAGCTAGGGCATTAGGCGATCCGAACGGCATGACAGTAAATTCATAATGCCCATAACGAGTATTGATGGCTGTTTTCGGTATATCTTGATCATTGATCCTGATCAGGTAATATCCGGATTTGAGATCTATCTTTGTGAAGATCTGGGCTCCATTTAGCCTATCCAGAAGCTCATCAATTCTTGGGAAAGGATACTTATTCTTAACTGCCAGCATTGATTTAGACCTCTGTAGTCCACACAGAGTCTAAGCGTTCCATCTTTCTTTTTCTGAAAGAGAACTGGCGCACCCCAAGGTGAAACACTGGGTCTTACAAACCCTTGTTCTAACAGCTGTCTAAGCTGTTCCTTGAGTTTGATGGCTTCAAGAACTGGCATTTTGTACGTGCGCAGGGCTATTGGCTGAGCTCCAGGGGTCAATTCAATCACATGGTCTACTTCCCGAATTGGAGGCATTTCAGTTAGCTTTGCTGGGAATAGATCATCAAATTCATTTAACCATTCTAGTTCTTTAGCCTTAAGCTTTGAGTCTACTGGGTTCATTTTGACAACATAAATTTGTTGCTTCTTTCTAAGTCCTTTCAGCAACCTAGAAGCTTTTACTGACTGAAGGTCTGGGGATCCGGAAACTCCAGTTCCTTGAACTTTGTTCCCGTGAAGGTCATGGAAGGAAATGGTTCCATTGTGATAGTGTATGTCAACTTGATTTTTGTGGAGCCAATCCATTCCAAGGATCCCGTCAAAAACTCCCAGAGGTAAGACTTTGAACTGACAGTCGGTTACATTACCATCTAAATTGAACTGGATAAGATCTGTCTCATGTGGTGAGTGAAAAGAATCTTCCCACTGGCCAATTCAATTTGCATAGGTTTCCCTAATTTCTATTCTAAGACGAGCTTACGCAAGCATCCAGGGGAAATGAATGAATGAGAACTGCCTGAATCAATCAAAAGCTTAAAAGACTTACCTTGATACTTTGCTGGAGTATGGATGACTGATAACTGATGGTTAGGCCCTTGGTTTTCAATTGCAGCATAGATCTGTCCTCTTTCCTCTTTTAGTACAGCTGAAATTGTGACTGCTCTGCTGTGAAGGGGTTGGTCTCTAAACTCAAGGTCCTTGACTTCCCTGTCCCCTTGACATGGCAGGAGTTGGGCAGTCTTTCAGCTGGTGACCAAAACCTTGGCATCCAAAACATTGATTTTCACTTCTGAGCTCATCCTTCTGATTTCTCAAAAGAGGTGGGGCTCCTGAGAAAGTATTCTGGGTGAAGGGTCTTCCTTCACTTCGGAATCTTCCTGCATCCTGATTCTGATTCGGGCCTTGCTGCCTCTTTGAGGGTGGAAAGTTTGAAGTACTTCCCTGGGCTTGGAATCTTTTAAAGTTAGAGGGTGCAGGCTTCGGCGGAACCTTTACTATAAAGGCTTTGGCAAAATCCTTTGCCATTCTTACTGCTTCAGCCGTGGACACTGGCTTGGCATTTTTGACCAGTGTGTCCAAGGGTTCGTTCATTCCCCGAATGAACCTGGCCATGAGTTGTTCTTCATCTAGAGGTGGTGAATATTTGAGTAGAAGAGCAAAGGCATGGTGATATTCCTCGATGGTTTTGCTCCCCTGCTTTAGCTCTAAGAATTCGTTCATTTTGATTTCTAAAAATCCAGGGGGACAAAATCTCTTTCTCAAATAGGTTTTTAGGTCGTTCCAGGACTGAGTATTTCTGTCCAGACTGTTGGTGTCACAGTGATTCCTCCAAGCTACCCTGGCTGTTTCCACTATTTTCAGCCTGGCAAGAGCCATTTTGCTCCACTCATTGTAGGCCTATGATGTCAAAATATTCTTCCATGGCTTCCACCCATTTCTCCACAGCCTCGCCCAGGTTCTCCCCTTCTTCTTTGAAGGGTCCTGGCTGAGTCCTATGAAGAGCCTTACAAACATCAGGGTCAAGCTCGTCATCTTCAGAGAGAGGGTCTGCTGGCTGACGGGCGGCCACGATTTCCTCGTCTCATGATTCCGCCAAAAATTTATATATTATTAAAATTTTATTTTGATAACATCCACGAGATCCTAAGACTTAAGATTCGGAAAACAATTTCTTAAACAAGACAATGATCTTATTGGAGATCTATGACATATGTCCGATAACAGATTTTTCTTTATCAAATCGTCCGTAAACAATCACTTATACAATAGGGAATTTTTCTCCAAAAAACATTTCTATATTTATATAAAAGTTGCAATATGTACATAGAGCAGCTCGGCTCCAGAATCACTGCCTCAGACATAATCGCATAAAGAAGCGAAACTGCGAAGAAGACATACCATGGTACACACGATTCATTACACAAAGAGGTGCTGTAATTCTATTTCTCGGGATAAAGCGGCTAAGAAGTCTAAAAAATCGGCATGAAGTTCTGAAGTTCCTGGGTGAATGATCACAGAGATGAACATGCTGAACAAGCCCTAGTCTTATCAAAATCATGGCCAAGGAAATATTTTGCCTGAGGCTCTGACGCTGATTGGTACTCATATTAATATACCGTCCTCCACAGAACCACATATACCGACGTCGCTCAAGAGGATCAGGAAAGTAAAGACTCTCAAAATGGCAAGCGAGTCTCACTCTGCTCATTCGGGTCGTAGCAGAGTTGATGAGGTGATCAAATGCAGGAGCTATCATATCCTGACTCTAAGAGAGTCCAGGAATTCCAGATAGGTTCGGGGTGTCCATCTATAAATTTCCAATTCAATTTATAAGTTTTCAATTTTTGAAGTTCATTCACATAGTATTAACAAGTGAAAAACATTTTTTTCCCAGATTTTTATTAAAAATTTAGGTAATTTCTGCTGATGTTTCTTAAATTTACAACAGCGCTCTGATACCAACTGTGAGGTCCCCCTGCCCCCTCCGCACACCCCGGACTCCCGGTAGCTGTCAGAGCGAAAGCAGCCCCCTCATGCGCGAGGCAGGGTTTCTCACTCGGGGCCTCGCCCACGAATGTCTGGGCACGAGACTAGGCTGGTGGTCACTCCGAAACCGAAACCGAGAAAATTTTCCATGCCCAGAAAGCGGGGACGGTTCCACCTTTTTGAATTTTCTTAAACGAATTTTTCTAACGAGATCAATTCTAAACTATCCTTCACATGAATAAACCAGATAGAAGGAAACTAACACTGATATAATTTGATCATCTGAGCAATTTCAACGCTTTTTTCCTAATCAAGATCAGGCACAGCCGTTGATCCACTCAATTGAGAAATTTATCAGGGAATTAACTAACTACTCGAATCCTAGCGTAATCCTAAGATTTTTCAGTTTGATTTTTAGAACTCTGATTCCAGCCTAACTCCATCTGGCCCATGGGTTAGCCACCACCCTACCAGTAGAATTGGTAGAACCAAACAAGTACTCACCCACCCATAATTGAATGCCTTTCTTAACTTTAGCTTTAAAAAACAGATACGCACACACTCCTCTTTAAAACTTTAATATAAAAATAATCCATTGACAAAACAGATATGGTCATAGATTTCATAACTCATTCAATTCCTTGTTTCACAAAAACAGTACAACTCTGGACTCTCCGTTGGGACCAGCTGGTCAGCAACAAGATCCAGTAAAATAGATTACAATAATCATTCCATCAACATACATATATATATCTTCCACGACATACGCATGGGTGTACTAAGCACCGCGAGCCCGTGCATGGCCTAGTCAGAACCTTCCAAGATCCTCCTTAGGTGTCCTGGCACTTCACTCAGGGACCGCTTCGTCGGCCCTCGTCCATCGTACTGAAAGCACACCATTTTTCACCATACCCAGGCTGGTCAAGACCTAGGTAAGTTTTTGCCGCATGAGCTATCCCTTGAACACTCCCCGCCAGCTGTTGCAACCGAACTTCCCTTGCCAAATGCTCCCTCCTGTTAGAAAACATGGGAGCTCAAGGATGGATTGAGCACATGATTAGAGCAAGGATTAAGAACTAGGAAGCAAGACTAGATTAGCTAAAGACAAATCATATGAGCATAATGACAATGTGAGTAAGGCAAAAACTAAAGTATTTTCTTCATTAGATGAGGAGCCTTTAAATAGGCTGAAGTACAAAAGGATTAAGGAGGAGATTAGGATCTAATCCTAATCAAGATGCTTATCACTTGCCTAGAAGTGAGCACCCAAAGCCTAGAGTAAAGAGCAAGAAGTAGAGATTCTCCACTAAGGTATATAAAAAAGCTGAAGATAGGACCATCCAAAAAGGAGCTACTAACCCTTACAGAAATAATCTGCTAAGGTCCAAATCTAAAGCCAAGCTACTAAACCTTAGAGAAATAATCTACTAAGGTCCACTACTAAAGCCATGTAGAGGGGCCATAAATTCCAATACCCTCCCTGGACCTCAACATGGCCTGAAAATAAGGTAAGAGCGTCCAAGAAGTGTGAAGGAATACCAAAATACCCTCCCATGTTCCAAACACTAACTATGGGACTAACCAAAAAGATTTACCCCCAGGAGGCAAATGTCTAAAACGTTACATGAGTTACATCATGTGGTACTCAGAGGTAACCATACAAAAGTCCCACTACTACTACTAAGAGAGTTACATGAGCTACATCATGTGGTGCTTAGAGGTAACATTCATAAAAAAAGACTTCAAAAAAGCCCAATCAGAATCAATAGAAGCAAAATTTGCTTCTTCTTCCTTTGTCAAAACTTCTTTTTCCTCAACCAAGTGTGCTTTATCCTTCTTTTTAAAGCAAAAATTCTCTGAATGACCTTTAAGACCACAAAAACTCCATATCATCTTCAACCTGCATGTGTCAACTTTGTGTCCTGACTTTCCACAATGGGAGCAGGATACTTTTGATTTGCCTACTACCATTGCATTGTCAACTTGAAAGAGACCTTCTTTGCCCATCTTTCTTTCTTCTTCCAGGATAGAAGATTCTACCTTTTTCAAGGTTAGATCTGGTACATCTTTTAAAGTGGTGATCAAGGTACTGTAAGTGGAAGGTAAACTTTTAAGCAAAATAGCAATGACTATTTCATCTTTCAAAACTTCTCCTTCACTGGCAAGCTGAGAGAGAAGGCTTTTAGCCTTATTGAGGTGAGTTGAGAAACTTTCATTAGCTTGCATCATTATCCCAAAAAATTCTATCATGAGGTTCATTAAGGTGCCTTTCCCTTTGCCTCCAAATAACTCCTCCAATGTATCCCATGCTACTTTGGAGGTGTTGCATGCACTAATATGATGAATGAAATTATCATCCATACTAAGCACTAGAAGGGCAAGCGCCTTTTCATCTTTAGTTATCCATTCTGCTTTCTCATCTTCTTTGTCTCTGCCGTTTGGACATTTGTTCTTACCATTGACAATATTCCAAAGTCCCTTCTTTATGAGAAGGAATTTTGCCTTGACTGTCCAAGTAAAGAAATTAGTGCCATCAAACCTAGTAAGCCCTTTATCCTTGTGTTCTGACATACCAAAAAACGACTCACTCAAACAAATTACATGCATGGGAAATCAAAGTTGCCTTCCCCATTAAGTGTAATACTTCAAGATAGGATGATGGAATCCGAGAAGTGGGTTTGTTTTTGGCATGAACTTTGTTGATGGATTTGACTTTGGCTTTCTTCACGGCTTTAATATATTTGACATACTTTGCATTGTTGGACTCACATGAAGAAGGCATGTTGAGCTTACAAAAAAATGGTGATTAATGTCTACTAATCACTCATTAGTGATTAAGTTCACTATTTTGAAAAACCAAAAAACTGGGCCACCTTGGAGTGAAAGAATGGATGCCTTTCACTAAACATTTTTAAAAAAGCTTCAACATGCTTCAATAGCAATGTGTCCACATGATAATCATCACCCTAAACACTTGATTAAAAAAAAGAAATCATTACTTAATCTTTGTTTTGACCAAAGCGCCTTCTGTAGCTGCCACAGTGCTAGAGGAGCTACAAGCAAACATTTTCAGCCAGATCTGATGCTACATGCGTGTTTTCCATGCCCAAAAACCCCTGGGGCTAAGAGGAATTAGATCAATTCGTGGTGATTGGCTCAATTTTTACAAAAAACTAGAATTTTTCCTTCAGGATGGCGATGGCAATTTCGCCTGTTGTTGTGAGCATCGTTTTGCTTCAAGCCTCCACATAGAGGGTTGCCTAGGGGTGAGCTTGAAGCCCCTAAGAGGGCTTGATCATTGTTGAAGTGGTTTGTGCATAGCAAGGCAATGTTCAGCTGTGGGTGCAGATGGGCTATGGTGAGAAGAGGTAAAAGTGACTTAATTAATGAGGGATGATTAGCAAATGAGATTAGGGACTACACATAGCTTGAGGGTGACTTACATAGCTCTGATACGATGGCAAGGAACCTGATTTTTCATGTGCAGACCAAACACATAGAGGTCCACTATCACTTCATCAGAGAGAGGGTATTAACAGGAGACATTGATCTCATGTATGTTAGCACATAGGAGCATGTAGTAGCTGACATTTTCACAAAAGCCTTAGGAGCAAAGAAGCTTCACAGATTTTGGACTATGTTTGGAGTCCTAAAGAGTTAAGCTTGAGGGGTAGTGTTGAGATGTCAAGCTCAACATGAGCTGACACTTATGATATGTCTGGGTGATCGTTTCCACTACTTACATCACTGGCGTGTTTGGTAGGATGCTAACATGATAGATCTTTGCTAGTGATTCTACAGTTGGACTACACCAGCTACTAGTCCACCCCACTGAGTTATGGCATACTTATCTTGCCAGCTCCACTCACTTAGCGTGTTCACATTATGGACCACATGTACATAGTACTTTAGTACTTATGTTGTATTTCCCTTATCTTTTGGCAAAACCCTTTTGTTGTCAAGAAGAAGAAAAATAAAATTTCAGCCTCTTATCTTGTGTGTTCTCTTCTAGCGTGTGTGTGAATGTGTGCTCAAGCTCTCTTCCTCCCCGCATCTTTTCTCATATGTAGCCCATCATCATCATCACCATGTGTATGTGATATATCATAATAGGTATGTGGGTGTGATACATCATCATCACCATTATCATCATCATCTGAATCTGTGTCAGTGTAATCCACGTCCTTAGGGGCAAAATCACAATGGCTCAAGAGTGTAAGACACTCATGTAGGATGCCCAAGAAAGAGTCACCCCATGCAAACAATACAGAACGATCTGTGTGAAGGAAGTCAAGCAATGATACAATGAAATCCCCATGTGTGCGGACCATCTGGTATAAACACCCACCTCATAAAACAAATGTCTCGAGTGACTAGGCATCAATCCCTTGAGCTTGAAAAACCACCCATGTCATTAATAGGCTGCCTCATCATAACATGAAGTCGATGAATAAGGATTAGAAGGCCTAAACCTTGAAGTGCCAAAAGTATGTGTAAACGCAGCAAAAGAAATATGATCCATGACACGAAATGGTAGCTCATGATAACAAGCATAAAGCCACAAAGATAATGCATAAGCATCCCTCCTAAGATCAAGACCTAAGATGGTAACAAAGTGATGTCGATGACGATGATGGGGTGTAGAGTGTCGATCGAATGAGGGGTAAAAATAGTAGGAAATCCCCATAACTGTGTGTGAACAATCCCCACAAGGTACCCCCAAATAAGTGAACATTTCACAAAACACAAAAATGTGAAAACATGCTCACAAAGCATTAAGCATAGGAACAACCCCCAAATAAAGTGCCAATTTGCGTGAATAATGCCAACTAAAATGATCGCATGTGAATAATCCCCAAAAAATTAAAAACGCTCCAAACGTGTGAAAAAAAATCCGCCAAAGAGTACTCATGTATGAAAAAACTCTAAATGTGTAAACCACCCCTCACAAATGCTCAAGGCATGTAAACAATGTTAAAATATATGCATCTAGGGCGGCTTATAGCAAGTGATCAAGGCCATGATGAAAGACTATGAAAATTCTAATACAAGATTAAGATAGAGATTAATCAATGACACAATGATTAAGACACAAACTCAATAATCTCATTCAAATAGTCAAGTTTCATACACCCATATTTATTGCCTTGGGAAGGGCTCCAATCCATGTTTGGTGTGCACCCTAGTGCCAACCATGTGTCCATAAATGCTCACACTACATGTGCTCCCTTGCACTTTCCATGTGCTACCTTTTTTACCTTTGACTTCACCTTTTGCAAATGACCATACAAATCAACCTTTGTCGATGTACCCTTAGTCTATTCCTCTTTCTAATGTGCAGGTTCCTTCTCTTGCTCATGTGACTCACTCCCTAACTTTCTTGTGCTCCATGGCACCACATTTCTTAACAAACAACTCCTATGACCTACTCGTAGTAGCATATGAACACCTCAAAGCGTAATACCCAAAATAATGCACCACTGTCCTACCCTCACCACATGTGAACAAGCCTTAACACTCAATCAAATCATCCCTATGTAAACAATCCCATGGTGTGGATCATAAGGAATGTTAGTGGAGAAGGGTAAATAGGCAAAGGTCCAAGTGGATGTGAAAGGTCTTGGGATTTAAGTGAACAAGTATGGATGGCCAAATTGTGAAAAAGTAGTGTGAATGGAAAGGGGTAGAAGAAGGGTTAAAGAACCCTAAGCCCAAGTTTAACATCTTTTTTTTTTTGGTAATGCGAGATTTTTATTTGTACCAAGGAGTGTCCTTACGGATGAGATATGGAAGTAAGACTCGATATCACGAGCGAGACCTTACCCCAAACACACACACACTTCACCAATTGCTCTACCACACTGCAGGTCACATCTACTTTCTTCTCCTTCTCCTTCACGTTGGTGGCTTGCTGCTTGCTTGCACTCTTCATGCTGGCAACAATGTCTAGAGCTTTTTTAAGCTCCATGATGACTAATCTCCTCTCCCAAGCTACTAGTGCTATTGAAAAAAATGTTGATTGATTTTTTTAAAAGTCTGCGCTCTGTAGAAAAAATGACTATAAGAAAAATGATGTGTTGTTTTTGGTTTGTACTATTAGCCATGGCCGTGGCAAAGCTCTTGGAAAGAAGAGCATTTCTCATAGCTCTAAAGCTAGCCAAATTGAGAGAGAGAGAGAGAGAGAGAGAGAGAGAGAGAGAGAGAGAGAGAGAGAGAGAGAGAGAGAGATGGTGCAAATTATTAGTGCTTAAACCTTGTTGTCGTCAGTCTAAGCCTTTGGACAAAAGGAGATGGAGCTACTACAAGATGCGAACATGCCTGTTTACACTTCATGGACAAGACATCTAGATTATATCTAAACCATCCAATCCATCAGAAGTACCCATGGATCATGAGTGCCAAACGATGTATCAGACCATCCGGAACTAGAATTGGTAGTCTTGCACTTGGATGGAACTACTACAAGATGCAAAGATGTATGTTTACACTTCATGGACAAGACATCTAGATTATATCTGAACCGTCTAATCCATCACGAGCACCCATGGATCATGAGTGCTAGTGATGTGATCAGACCATCTAGATGTGGAAATGATAGTCTTGCACATACATATCTATTCTTACTGGTCACAACAATCATTATGTCATGTGTGCTACATTTCATGTCAAGGAAGTTATGTGGTGTCTGATTCTCTTGACTAAACTGTTAGAGTTTGGGATATCGGTGCTCTGAGTCCATAATATTAAAGTAATTGAGCACCACTTTGAGGACATTACTATCACCCTTCAGCTAGACCTCTAGTCCTCCCTGATGACCATTGTCCAACAATGGTCCCTTATCCACATTAAATGTAGCTTTCTTTAAATCATTAAATCATCAGAGACAATAGATGCATTCTCACATCCAAAAGAGGCCAAGAGTCATAAGCTTCTTAGTTGTGCATGCAAAGATCTTGTAGTGTAGATGCTTTGTGAGTAGTTACATCTGCTTGTAACTAGTTCTTTTGTTTGTCACATCTTAGATTTGGACCAAAGATTAGTATTAGTCACTATTAATTACCCATCTTTGTCAACTGTTACAAATGTTGTAAGTTTGCACAAGTCTTCAATGAATCTTGATCTTAGCATCAAGACTTGAATTTTGCACACTTATCTTATGTGCTTTGCTCAGAGCTTTTGCAAAGCTTAGTGATGCTTCAGAAGGACAAAACAATTTACAAGAGAACTTCCCACTCCTAAAGCCTTGTATACAGGTTAGGAGACCCTGTGGTGTATGGAGCACACTAGCTTACACCAATGGATTGGGTTCAATTCCTAGCAGGGCTATACACACTAAAATGCTTACTAAAATCTTTGTAAACTCTTTCTATTATGTCGTCTCTTCAATCTTTTGTAACGTTTCATCAAAACTTTCAAAGATTTATCCTTAATCACTTTCTTGATCAATAAATTGTCCAAACTACTTCTAATTTGTCAAGTTTCATCAAATCAATAAACTATTGTTGGCATAAACGTGCACTGTTGGCATTAAGATTCGGTAATCTTGTTTTCTTGCATAAACTTTTAGCAATATCCATTGTTTTCTCGAACTAGAATCTTGCAAGAAACAAAGAAAATTAATGAAAGTTTGAAGACTTCATTCCCTGTCACCCAAAATTTGATTTTTGTACTATCTTTGCATTTCTTTATAAATTTGCACCAAGAAACTTGTAAACAATTCTTTGCACAATAACTTTACACAGATCTGCTACAAAATTGTGAAGTGCACCATTTTGCACAACATATTCCGCAACACAACTGCACTCTACACTATAATATGCTCAAATATGCATCAAAACTATAAATTTACATGAAATCTTTATAGAATCTTCAATTTGCACCAATTCTTGATAAGAACAACACCAAAATTTGCACATCAATCTTCAATATCCTTCAAAATTGTCAAGATTCCCCAAAACTAGGCAAATATAGAAGGAAACTAAGATTCATGAATAGATTTGATAAAAAGAAGCACTAATCAAGCTTGTAGATTTAGCAAGAAAAGTACTATGAAAATGGCTAAAAACCTTAATTCGAAAATCAAGTAAATCAAGAAACTAAGAAAAATCAAGATTCTCTCAAATATGTGCAAGAATTAGGGTTTTTAAAATCTATGATTAGCATATACTCGTAAATGATTACTATTAATCCCATTGCTAATCCACTCAAAACATTTAAAAGAAAATCTAAAAATTGTGTAAAAGCACTAGTTCAAAAATAGATTAAGTACTAATGATTCCCTAATCAAAGCATCAAGATTTAAGCTAAGAGCCATGATCCCAATGTAATGAAAAGACTTGGGGTTTGCACTCATTAGCATGGAGTACACACATGTCCCACTCATCTTATGCAATTAAGGAACCTAGGGGTTTGCACTCATTAGCATGGAGTACACACATATGCCACTCAACCTAGGGAGTAGCACCTAAACATAGAAAGATTGCCATGAATCATCCATGAAGGCTTGGGCATAAGCTCCAAGAAGACAAGATATCTACCATATCAAATGATGATATAAGGTGATAAAGGGTTAAAATAGCCTAGACCAAGCTCACTTATATAGTGCCTGGTCATTTCACATTGGCTAATCAATATGCTCATGCCCCAAACCTATGCTTGTGGGACCCAAGGTCCATGTGCCTAGGCCCAAACCCATACATGTGCATGTGCATATATAATTGCTTCATTATAGTAAATTTTTGCATTAGCTCATCTATGAAAGGAAAAACTGACTCACAAAAATGAAAGGACCTAGCAAAAATTAATGCTACAAAAAAATGAAACGGAGTGGTAAGATTCTTAGCTTGTTTTCCCAATTTTGAAAAAATATGTGTCTTGTAATTATTATTTGGCTCACCAAAACCAATAAAATAGGGGAGCCATAAATGTGAAATTAAAATAATGTAATGATATCTTGAAAAAAAAGCTTAGTGTGAACACTAATGAGTAAGGCAAGATTAGCCTTGAAAAAGCCTTGTCAAATTGCTTGCTGGGAACTTTAAGGGACTAAAAAAAGTTATATATATATATATATAAAGCCTGGTGGGAGAAGGAAAAACACCTCCTTAAAATCTTCAAAAGCTAGTAGTAATATGAAGAAAAAACTTTTGAAAAAGTAGAATTTTAAAAAAAGAATCTGTAAATATATTAACAGAAAAAGAGAAAACAAAATCAGACCCTAAGGTCTAGTCTGGGAGTATATCAAAGCTTTTTTTAAAGCTTAATTCCAAATTAAGCTAACACGTTTCTCATTTCCGTAAGGCTAAGAATGTATTTCTGCAACTCTGAATCTTTGATCAAGAGCTCGACTTCTTCATCGGCCAACTAGGCCATCCTGAAATTTCCTTTCATACCAAATTTCCTTGATTTTCTCTTGGAAGTCCTGTTTAGCTGCCTTGGTCATCTACAGTGTCTCTTCTATTGCATTTTTTGTATATTGCGCTTCAGATGCCTTTAAGCTAGCTCTATGCAGTGTCTTCATCTGCATATGCAGTTCAGAACTCAGTCCGTGCATCAAATTGCTCTATGCATTCTTAAACAAACAGTCATTCCAGCATAGTTGGGTCCTTTCAACTTGTCATCTTTGTTCATACAAGGGGAAGCCATATCCACAATAGCAAAGAACAAATCTCAGCTGTCAAACACTTCTCTCAAGTGCTTTCCAATGAGTCGAGGCACCAGGAACAATCAGTCCCCTCTCAAACTGTAGAGAGAAAGAGGCAGGACAGCAGCAAAACAGTCCAAGATCCACCGAGTACCGCCTACCCAGGGACTCGTGGAGGAAGAAGAAAATGTACAGCCACTTGTCTGGCAACTCCACATGCAAGAGAACTCACCAAATTTGATGCCGGCAGAAAACACAGCCACAACTCCATCGTTTGCCTCTGTAGAAGAAAACGCAGCCACCAAAACTAGCCGGATAGCCTCTATAATAGAAAACTAAGCCAAAACACTTCAAGATCTGTCTCTGAAGAGCAAAACACAGCTTGTAGGGTTGGCCGACAAGAACCAGAAGAGGGCTGGACCAGCAGCGTAGCAAGCCGCTGAAAACGCAGCAGCTGTATGGACTGATCTGCACAGCCGGAGAGGTGATGGAGACAAAACACGCAGCAGAAGTGGGCAGATTTGCAGGGTTTGGACCTAAGCATATGATATCATGAAGGAGAAAGCACAGGCGGAAGCATAAACAGTAAACATATGAGAGAGTGCAAAGGAGATTGAGAGAGTTGGAAAGATCACCTTTTATAACAGCAGTAAAGCTTTACAATGGCAATGGTCAGCAATTGAATGTTGAACTATGTGCAAGTGGATTGGACGATGGAAGTGAATAAAGGGGAACTCCTTATATAGTGCCTCAGTGAGCTAGCCGACTGCCTCTAGGGCTGTGGCCGACTGCTCACAGGACAAATAAATAGGAGAAATACAATAAAATGTCAGATAAATAGTAAAAGCCCCAAAACATTGAGATGCACAATTCTAACACTAATGGGGAGAAATCGGGGGTCCATGGGAAGAGAGACAGAGGGGAATTTCTGAGGACCACTATCCTGCACCCAAAGCATGAAGAGCCATCCCTTCTTCTCGAAACAGAAAGCAAAAGCAATTATTAGGTAAATACTAGGTATGTTCAACTATCAAGCCACGGGAGGACTAGTTGTTCCTGATCCACAATTTTAGGACTTCAACCGGTGGCCTTGGTCCATAGCACATACTAATCAGAGCTCTAGACTAGTAAGTTTTCAGCCATTCATGAACAAGATTAACAGGAAGCGTGACCGAAACCTTATCGTTTCTGTCCGTTGCTGCAGCTTCCCCTCCACTAGGTCCATTGCTTTTGGGCAGGTTATGTTGGGGTCGATGTTGATGTTGGCTCCTCCCGGTTTCTTCGCAAGGGTGGCCTTCAGTTGGAGCATCTCCTTCTCTGTCAGATAGAAAAATCGACAGGTTTCCATGGCCTTCTTCCTTTTGCAGCTCTGGTTGGGATCCTCTGAGTGTTCCATTCTTGAGAACAGATCCTTGGACGGAATAGGGGGGAGCGAAGGACCTGCAAGAGGGGAGGTGAACTTTGAAGCCGAAAATAATCTGTTCTCATGCACGGCTAGGTGTGTTAAGTGGGCGGGAAGAACTGGGGCTCCACCAAAAAAGGGTCAGTTTGCATGCTGTCCGCGTGGTTCACATGCCGGAAGAGGAAGTGGGCCTACCGTACATTCACAGATCCGTTACCCGTTACCCGTTTACTATTACGCCTCCTATATAGAGCTTTTTTACATCATTAAAAGAAAGTAGAATTTTTTTTAAGTAAAGCGAGGATTACATATGCAATGCATGGGAGTCGTAAAAGTGTTAGGACTAACTAAGGTACTATCATTAAATGTGAGCTGGCGAAGGCGCGGGAAATCAGCAGTTTCAAATCCAAATTGGAATGCAAATCAAATTAAATTAAATTAAAAGCCGTGTGCGCGACAGGGAGTGAACTTGATTGACGCACGGCGGCAGAGATTTGTACGAGAAAGCACGTGTGTAACGGTTCATTGCCCAATACAGACAAAAGACCTTAGAACATCCAGCTTTTCCTAAGGCTAAATTAACCGCAAAATCCTTATGGGCGTATCCCGGTGGTACACCCCCGTCATCATCATGATCTTTCATCAGCCTTCCGCTTGTTTTTTTTAATGTGATGTGGGTTCTTTCAAAGTTAAAGACCCCTCTTAGTCCCTTCCTCTCCTAGAAGAAGTTGCTTTGTTACGCATCAACTTCCCATTACCCCCATGATGAGACTCACATCTCCTTGTCCCCCCCCCCTTGGGTCATGGCAAAAATAATGATAATAAATTATGAAATTTCCTTGTTTTTTTTAATGTGGATCATGGCAAACAATGATGAGATATCCTTGTTTTTTTTCCCTGTGGGTCATGGCAAAAAATGATGACCTATCCTTGTTTTATTTATGTGCGTAATGATGAGCTATATTTTTGTTTTTTTAAGGTGGGTTCTTTAAAAGCTAGAATCCTCACCAAGCAACCCTTTTGACACGCACCCTTGCCCGTCACACTTGATGGCAAAGGGATGAGACTTGCAAGTATTTCACCATTTACATGTAATTTATGATGGCTAACAAACATTTTGTTGCAAGTTTTTTTTACGTCCTGAAATACCCAAAAATGTTCAAAACGCCTGTCAAATATCAACCTAGATCCTGACTACTTACTATTGAAGAATCAAAACTCTTATTATTTTGCACACCAAATTCCCATGAATTAATGATCTACTTCTAAGGACGTGTTTACACATGGTTCCCGTCTAGCTAGCCATTGGTTGGGAACGTGATTAATGGTTCATGCACAAAAGTTGGGGCATCTAGTGTGGCTCTAGTTGGCCCCCAATTTCCATCTCTATTCAACGAACCAACTGGCTATCTTGCTTGACAACTAAGAGTTGGAACCTCTTTTTATGGGTTCTAGCATTAAATCTTGAAGACTATTATCAGTTTTATATCAATTTCAATCTTGAGTTGCCCTCTCGAGCTTGGCTAGTGAAGCATGTAGTAACTTGGAATCAAATTGAAGTGTGTGACTAAAGGGCATGCAATGGCAAGGGGATATAAAGTCAAGAAAACGGGTTGGCATCCGAGTGTAATGTGTAAATAGGTCCTGAATGCTCCCTTTAAAAAACCTCCATTGGCTTCTTTTTTTTATTTTAACGAATTCCAAACAACAAAGATTTATTAGATAAAAGTAAGCAATCATGCCCTAGGAAATGCATGGCGTGATCATGATTGCTCTTTCAATGCTACTAGCTTTGGGTACTTTAAGTGCCATCCACCAATGACCCTAATCCACATGCATATTGATAAGATAAATATTTGCTTAGTAGTTTCATTTCAATACATATAAATCACCATTGTGTATTGAAGCTCCCAAAACAATGAACATGATGAAATAACTTTTCTTTCACATTTTTTTAAAATAAACTTGTAGGTTGCACTTTTGTGGAGTGTAAAATCTCTTTTGAAGAGAATATCAAGGATTGTAACTTAACACAACCATAGAAATTGTGGCATGTCCTTCTCTAACTTAGTAAATCTATTATCAACATATGTTTTTAAGTTAAAAAGCTAGATGACATTACTCATGTTAGGGGCAACAAAAATAAACACAATATCAATACAAGTTCATATCAATGAAACTACCTTTTCTTGCTAGCCTTAAAATTGTCATTTTGTGCAAGCTATTATTATGCTTAGGAGAAAAGGTAGATCCCATTATCCACCAAATATTCATTAACATATCGAGAGTAACAATTCCAAGTGTAAATTGAGTTTGTAATTATGACTTGTTAATGGAGACATGATCATTGTGAATATAAATTTATCTTTTTTTGTAGAGGTTAACTACATTTAAGGTAGATCCCATGCTCCACCAAAGATTCATCAACATATCAAGAGTAATAATACCAAGTGTAAATTGACTTTATAATAATAACTTGTTAATAGAGAACTTGTGATTTTCAATTTATCTTTTTTGTAGAGGTTGACTACATTTAAGTGTAAGGGTTTGAACCTTGGACCTGAATGTTGATAGGCCAAGGCAAAACCACTTAGGGTAAAGCTTTATTATATAAAAATTACAAGCCACTTCCATTAGCAAGATGGTTCTTCTTACCAATCATTTATTTCAATAAGAAGTGTGAGAAGGGCACAACAGGGGGACAAAAGCATTTTTTAGGGCACTATCATTTTAGGAGTCTCTTTCAAGGATTCAAAAGAGATTTTCCCATGCTTTTTTTTTGCAAGGGTACTCCTTTTATGAAGTTGGATTGGGCGTGCGTGACTATCAAAACCTAGATTTGGGAAAATATAACTAGAAAGAGAACCATAACCTTGGAAAAGAAAGGGTTTCTTGGCCAACCTTGACTTGTTACAAAAGCTTTATTAATTTTATGAGCATAATTCTTCATTCCTTCATTTGTGCCAAATCTTAAATTAGTCATAACACTTGCTTATGCATGTCCATTAGTAGGTTAAAGATGAGTACATCTCAAAACACTCCAAGACTAACATAGACATCAATAGATTAAAGATGAGTATATCTCAACACTCCAAGACTAACTTAGACAAAAAAATGTATAAGGCACAATGATTTTATTTTGATAACATCTAAGATTTTGTTTAACTACAATACATCAAATTATATGTTGGTGAGATAAAATATATCTAATGCTTACAAGCTTTATCTTTCGTGTTGAATTCAAGAATAATCATGCCTTTGGTTATTAATAACTCAATTCATACACACATTCTGTGTTTCATCTCTTCATTAACAATGCATAAAGAAATTTCCCCTTGGTAATTTAGTTTTAATAAGAACAAGATAAAAAAATGGAATATCCAAGATCTTGAGAATGGATTATGTGTGTTCACATATGGATGTACATTCAGAAGTGTGTGTGTGTGTGTGTGTGTGAGTGAGTGAGTGAGTGAGTGAGTGAGTGAGTGAGTGTGTGTGTGTGTGTGTGTGTGTGTGTGTGTGTGAGAGAGAGAGAGAGAGAGAGAGAGAGAGAGAGAGAGAGAGAGAGAGAGAGAGAGAGAGAGAATCTTGAGGTTGTGAAGATGAATTTCCCTACATCTATATGTAATATGATCAATGTAAATTTTGTGATACAAGATGAAGCCTTAGACAACCTCTTTAGAAGAAGAATCAGTTAGCATTACATGTAAGCATTAGATGACGCAATTAGAGCTTAACCTGCTACACTGCTTAGTGGCATGAGGTGTGGAAAATATACGATGTGGCATGTGAAAGACATGGAAAAGAAATAATGTAAGTGCTTCATAGCAAAGGAGTAATGTCTCATATCTTAATATTGCTCACTCAAGGCCACTATATTTGAAGAGCATCGACTAATTATATGGCTAGTGATAGACATTTTCTTCTTAATGTTAATCTCCATTAGATCATAATTAGGAGGGTTCCTTATCCTTTGTACCTTCATGAATTTACAAGGAATATCCACTTCATCTTTAAGTGTACACCTATGTGCCACCATAAACACATGCACTAATCTCTTTGTTTCATTCACCAACTTTGTCATCAAACTTTGGTTAGCTTTCTTGAAAGAAATATAGACTACAAAAAAATGCTAATAAATTCAAAGGGAGGATTTCAAAAGCTATTAGCTAACTCCAAAGGTTACAATGAGTCACCTCATCTCTCCTAATGAAATTCACACATTTAACAAATGTGTTGTATGATTACAATGGGCTAGAAGCTCAAGATAGCACATGGGTATGATTGAAAATGTGCTTAGGCTAATACTTACTAGTGTTGACCAACAAAAGACTTATATATTATAGACAAGATAAAGACTTTGATTAAACCAAGGGCTAGAGGCTATATGCAAAAACTTGTACCCTTATTCATCCACTCAATTTATTAGTGAGTCAAAGTTTCTTTATACTTCAATAAAATTTACAAATTTTCTCATCCTACATGATTCTAAAAATTTGTTTCCTCTTATTTTATCTATATTGACTTTCTTTTAGGTTTTTTTATGCTTGGTAGTTTTTGAGATTTCTCTCATGGTAAGAAAGAAGCCGAAGTAAGCATAGTGTCTCAGGTTTATTAATGCTTGGTAGTTTTTGAGATTTCTCTCATGTTAAGAAAGAAGCCAAAGTAAGCATAGTCTTAAGCTTATAGCTATGTTAATTATTCTAAGACAATAACCAAGGTATGGATTTAGTCTAGCTTGACATGTTCTTTAAGAAGTGCGTTTGGGAAAATAGAGAGTTATGAGAAATTATCTCTTAGATTAGTAAGCTTAGGGAGAGAAAACAAAATGATGAGTGAATATACTATAGAGAATGTGAGTAGAAATCTTAGGTAAGAAGTCCCCTTAAAGAAGGATTCTAACATGTGAAGATAAAGTAGAGAGAATGAAAAACCTTAAGTCAAGATCTTTCATTCACAAGAATTCTCTAAAAAATTTCATGTGAGATATCTTTGTATGTAAGTTGCTCTACATAAAATTATTGAAATGGCGGATCTATGGAGGTTCAAAGTTAACAACTAATGCCATAATGATCTAATTAGTAATATAGTTAAGAAGATAATCAAGAAATTAATTAATCACATAATGGAAACATGAGATGGAGACAAGAACCACTCTTTGGATTAGACTTGAGACTCTTAAATAGCCAAGAGTGGGTACATCATACGAGGCTAGGTTCATCCCTTAATTATCTCCATGATTCTCTCAATCACTTTTCCTAGATTCACTCAATTAGTCCATGTGGTTGTCTATGAAATCATTGCTTAGATCATGCTAGGAACCTACCCTTAGACTTTGGTATTTACCCTTTTACTCCTCTTCTTGCATTTACACTCACAATAACCTTTGATCAATTGAACCTTTAATGTGCATACTATTATTTTGCTCCCCTTAGATGTGGATGTCATGCTATGTTCCAGCAATCTTCTCCTCCAAGTGATTATCCATCACTTATAGACGTGTGTGGATTTATAAGCTCTACTAGGCTCTAGTTTCACCACCTTAGTCTATGCATGTTTAGATTTACCAAGCTCTTTTGGCTTCGTTTCACCAACTTAGCCTTTGACTTATCCAATCTCTTTTGGTTTTGGGTTAGTTAAGGTGAGGTTTTACAAATGAGTAGGGAAATGGGGATTTTTATATGCCCTTTTTCTTATGCATGCTCATTTGACTGCATTACAAAGAATCTTATCAAAAGAAAATTTTGATGCAAGTCAGGTTGCAGTGGATGCTTTGTTAATGAAGTAGCTTGTTTTGATGATGTCAACGTTATGAAGATCTTCTTGTATATGATCATGCCCATGATGATAAAGATCTCATTGATGGCCATTCTAGTGAAGAAGTCAAGGTCCATGAAGAATGAGTTGAAAATTTATGCTAGTGTCATCCATCTATTTATAGAAGCCCAAACTAGAGCGAGCATGCCCAAATTATAATGCTTATATAAACCCCAATAACAACCTCTTATAGGAGACCTTTCACATCAACTAGAAAGATAAGGTTTGCAAACCTAGAAACTCATGGAGGATATAATTATGAAGATGCTACCATGAACTAGAAAGACTTCGAGCATGTGTGCACATGTGCGGCTACTTGCACTTTCTTCTTCTTTATAGCTTTCTCTTGTTGTGCAACATAGAACCGGTTGTTGCTAGAGCTGTTTGCATGAATCAATTGCAATAGATTTACTAAAGCTCCTCACAAGGCACCGTTACTGTTGGTATGTGTACAGACTAGTGGGATCGCTCTTGTAGATCTCCTTAAGCTAGAGTCAACGCCTTTGTAGTAGTGAGTGTTGAAACCAATGGTTTCCTCTGCAATGAGTGGTAACAAAGAGGAATGTAAGCATAGATGGAGAAATTAATAGCTACTACACACTCTCTTTTATGAACGCCTAGCAAGAGAAGGAAAAAAATCCTAATCTAATTTGAGAAAACCCTAAGCTCTTATACATTCTTAATCACCTCCTAACACCTCTACTTTGTTACCATATTGGAATGGAAGTCTATAGAGGTTAAAAGTTAATAACTAATGCCATAATGATCTAATTAGTAATCTAATAAAGAAGCTAACTAAGTAATTAATTAATCACACAATGGAAACATGAGATGGACATAAGAACCACACTCTTTGCATTAGACTTGAGGCTCTTAAATAGCCAAGAGTGGGTACATCATATACGAGGCTAGGTTCATCCCTCAATTATCCCCATAATTCTCTCAGTCACTTTTCTTAGATTCACTTAATCAGCCCATGTGGCTCTCTATGACATCATTGCTTACATCATGCTAAGAATCTACCCTTAGACTTTCGTATTTAGCCTTTTACTCCTCTTCTTACATTTACACTCACAATAACCTTTGATTGAACCTTTAAGGTGCATACTATTATATTGCTCCTCTTCTTACATTTACACTCACAATAACCTTTGATTAATTTAACCTTTATGGTGCATACTATTATTGTTCTCCCCCTAGATGTGGATTTTACTTGGATGTTCCAACAAAATTGATGAAGATTTGAATCTTGTATGTAAAATGATGAAGAGTTGAGAAAAGTCTCAAATGTTTTCCATTAAAGACTCAAACTTTTATAACGAAATATCCAAAACACTCATGGACTCAAGCCTTTATTGGACACAATTCAACCCATTAAATATTGCACAGGGTGCATTGATTAGCATAAAAATACCAAAACTCTAAAAAAAAACTAATAGTTTTAAAAACCTTGATGTTTAGGATACAATCAAGTTGTCTTACTATAATGTGCACCACATCTAGTTAGAATTACAATCAAATATATAGTTATATTACTAATACATGAACCCTTAATTATTATATAAATTATCTAATTTCTTTTCATATTAGATTGTAGATCATCAAATAAATTTACTACCCAACACACACCACTTTTTGCACAATATATATAATTTCACTATATCTTTGCAAGCCTCATTTATATGAAATTTCTATAATCCCCTTTCTTTCACTAACTCTTTACAAATTTATTCTTGATTTTCTTGTTAATGTGTCTTTAAGCATCTTCATTTTTTTAATATTTTGGAGTTTACTTTTAAAAAAACTAACTTTGGAGAGGCTTACTTATGATACACACTTTTGGGTTTCAATCCTAGTTTCCTAGTTAATTCAATAAGAAATTTGTATTCTTCTTTCGAGGTTTTTATTTGATTTCTTTATCTCAATTTACGAGAAATTGTAGATATTTAGGCATAATTTAGTTGTGAGATAAAAGATTATGGAGGTGTTGCAAGCTATTCTTGAAATTGGATTTTCAAGCTAAGATGTACATTAAGAAGTCAAAAATTTAGGCACAATTTGGTTGTAATAAAAACTAGTGAAGGCGTTACATCCTTTAAGAAGCTATTCAATTTAGTTTTCATGCTAAGATGTATTCTAAGAAGTCACAAATTTATGGTATTTAAATAAGGTTATTCAAGTATTAAAATTACATTGATCTGTAAGTTTAATATTTTAAATTAAATATCAAATATATTAAAGTAGTATTTTATGACATTAGACTTTTGATTGGTTATAGTTCTCCAAATTTGGAGGGTTGTTTATAAAAACAAAAAATATGTTTTTTAATAAGATTATTTGAAGTTTTAAGAATATCTATTTATTTTCATGTTTCTGTCAAAAATCATGTGCATCTTAGTGTTGACATTATTATCTTGATAATTATATCAGAACATTCAAACTTATTGAAGGAAAACTTAAAAATTTTTCCATTTCATTCAGCAAGCTTCCACCCCTCTCATAGAACATCTTCCATTCGGTCCCTGGGATGGATCTCAATAACATCACGCCTGAGAGTAAAAATTAAATTTTCTTTTTCTAAATAGAGAGTTTCTTGAGATGAAAACTTAAATACTACTCTATGTCTCTCATTGTTGACAAGAAGTTATTACCTAGACTTCATGCTAGGTCCACAACATGACTATTAATTAATGTTTCAACCCTTTAAACCAATCTTCAAGGACATAAGGATATACCTATTTATAACCGTTTATCAAGAGATGCCCTCCTTTAATAAATTTTGATGCTATACATAATTTTGTGAATTTAATAATGCTAGTAAAAAATAAATTTCACTCATGAGAGTTTTTAATCCTCCAAAGTGTATTTCAACATTGTAATGCACTCTTAACAATGTAAAATTAAATAATCTCATATCTCTCCTAGGGTCACACATATATAACCACATCTTGAATTAAAGAAATTGTATTTTATCAAGGGCCAAGGAATTTATGATTTTTAAACATCCTGTGTTCTCAAGGAGAAAGACCATTTTTTAGCAACATTGTCTCAAAAGTTCCATAGGTGTTCAAGTTATATCTACAAAGATATAACTTCATACTAGTATATCTACACCTTGATGACATTGTAAAAATAGGAAGGTGCCATTAGCAAAACACTCAACTACAAAGCAAGAGCCCATAATCATAGACCTATAATTAATTCCACTTTATATTTGCTAAAGGGAAAGGGAAAGGAAAAATGGGTTAATAGTAATTATATACAACAAAGGAAAGAAGTGGCATCCTCGTCTAATTAATCTTGTAAAAGAGAAACTCCCTACCTTAAAACAATTCAAAAAGACAAAATGAAGCTACACTTAATAAAGTTAGGATCACTTAGAAATAAATTAGAAACAAAAATGCCAAATCCTATCACTTAGAAGTAAGTTAGAAATGAGAGTGCCAAATCCTATCTTTAGAAAAAACCTTAGATAAAAAAGCCAATATACTTCATTGTATGTCTTGTCCATATACATTTGTAGCATGATCAAAATTTTGAGATTACTACTAGTAGGTGGTGGGAGATGGAAGACTAATAAGTTGGCGAAGGAAAAAATAATTTTATTCAAAACAACTAATTATAAATTTGGCTAGATTAAGAAGCCTAAATGGCTAATGTATGGGGTTGTTTTCTTGTAAGTCTTATTATTATTTGATTCTACTAACATAATCATGTTAATTTTAACAGGGATAATCATGCTAAGACTACAATATAACTACTACTATGCTAAGACTACTATATAACTATAGTGAAGATGCATATCAAATTGTTTGAATTATCCACCATTAAATAAGAAAAATGAGTGGCCATAATATGGAGAAATAATCTACTAGATATATTGTATTATTACAATTACCATTAGATTTGTTCTTAGATATGGCTGATCATATGTTTAGAGAGCTAAACATGAGCTCTTTTAGGTTAAGAAGGTGTCTATTTGCACCTGCATCCAACTTGCTCTTTCAATTTTCTCATTCAAGCATTAACATCCCCTTCCTCAGGATACACTTACCTACATTGATCATATGTTTAGAGAGCTAAATATTGAGCTCTTTTAGGTTGATAAGGTGTCTATTTGCACTTGCACCTAACTTGTGTTGAGATATCGAGCTCGTCTAGTGAGGCGGTGGCCACTGATGACCCTCCTGGGGGATAGGCCCCACACTTACACCACTGGCATGGTTGGTGAGATCATGGGAGATATGCGGCCAGTTGGATGACAGGCTGTGTGACAGCCATTCTAGAGACTGGCATAGTTATAGCGCCAGCTCATTTAGTCGGGTTCACATTATAGAGAACCCGTGTATGTATTTGGTTGAGTACCTTTCATATTGTGTGTACTCTTATTCTTGTATATGTGTGTTGAGTGTTGAGTAGAGAAGAAGAAGATTTTCAGCCTCTCACCTTGTGTGTTCTCTATTAGGGTTTTGTGAGTGTGTGTGTGTGCTTGCAAGAGCTCAAGCTCTCTTCCCCCCTGCATCTTTTCATGGTATCAGAGTCTGGTTCGTGCTAAGGGCTGAGCTGCAAGCAAGAGAACCACAAGAAGCGGTACGAGGGTAAGAGCTTCAACTACTCTTCCCTATTATGTTGGTGACTACACCCTTGTCGGAAGCTCTACGGGAGGCACCGGCAAACGGTCTCTGGTTGAGGAGCTTTCTTCGCAGGAGTAAAGCTACAGGGCAACTATATAATCCTTTGGACTGAAATTTCGGGCCAAAAACGCGTTTCGGGCGCGTCTGGACCTCCGTTTTTCAGAAAGCAGGCGATTTCGAGCACTGCGGGTAAGTCATCGATTCTCTGCAGAACTCTGTTTTAAGAACTTCAGGAAGACAGATTGACTGTGCAGTCACTGTGGGTGCTGCAAAGAGGTCTACAGTTGCCATTGGGTGTATGTATGCACATTGAAGTCACTGGTTGTGACATTTGAGAGTACTACAGTACCGCAGTGCAGAAAATACAGCAGTTTGTGCAGAAAAACCAGAGTGCAGTTTCTGGTAAAATTGTGTGTTTGGCAAGATGTCTAATGATGGCATAACACAGATTGTGGCTGAGAAGCTGGATAAGAATAACTTCCATGCTTGGAGGTTCAGGTTGACGAATTTCCTGATGGGAAAAGGCTATTGGGACTACATAGAAGGTGAGCATGAAGAGGCACCGGATATAAATCCGACTGCTGCAGATGTGAAAGAGTTTAAAGACTGGAACCAAGGAGCCAGGAAGGTTATGTATTGGCTTTCCATTAGTATACAGGACACCATGATTGGGCACATTCAGGATGCCAAGTCCCCCAAGGAGGCGTGGGACACCTTGGTAAAGCTCTATGAAACAAATACCAAGGCACGTAAGATACAGTTGAAGAATGAACTGAGAAAAAGAGCATGTCTGTGAATGACTATGCGGTGAAGATAAAGGGTATTGTGGAATCCCTTGCATCTATTGGTGTGTCAGTAGATGATGATGACAAGGTGGAAGTCTGTCTACGTGGTCTCGGGCCACAATACAAGGCGTTCAAGACATCCATTCAGACTCGGGAAAACATTCCCAACTTTACAGATTTGGTGTCTATGCTGATTATCGAAGAGAAGAGCTTGGGTGAAGACCAACAGAGGCTTCACAAAGCAAAAACAGTTCAGAGCAACAGGCCTTCTACACGAGTTCAGGAAGAGGACGAGGTAGAGGAGGCCGTGGACGTGGTCAAGGAGGTGGCCGAATAGGTAATCAGAATTATGGCCAGCAGCAGCAGCAACAACAACAGTCCCCCCAGAATCAACAACAACAACAACACGCAGGTGGAAGAGGCAAATTCAGAGGCAGGGGGAGTCAAAGAGGCCGTGGAAATTGGCAAAGGCAATATAATGATGCACGTGAATGCTATTATTGTGGTAAGCCTGGACATGTGCAAGGAGAATGTTATAAGAAGCAGGCTGACATGCAAAATGGGAAAGTGCAGCAAAACAACTATGCATCCTCAAGCAGAAATAATGAGGATAATGAAAGGTTGTTTGTTATGCAGCATGTTGTGAATGCCATGTCTGAAAATGTTGATGCAGCACAAAAAGATAATGTATGGTATGTGGATTTAGGCGCTTCGAACCACATGACGAGTCATGGGGAGTGGTTCAAGGAGATGAAAAACCCGGAAAGACCAGGTTTTGTGGAAACAGGGGATGACACTGCTCATCCAATTGCCCACATTGGAGATGTGCCATTGTCTATGCAGGATGGCAAAGTGAAGTACCTTGCAGATGTACTTCATGTACCGAACATAACAAAGAATCTGGTTTCAGTTGGCCAGATGATTGAGCAGGGTTTGCAGGTTCGGTTCAACCCTGATGGGTGTTATGTTGAAGATTTTAAAGACAAGTGCAGGTTGGTTGCAAAAGGCAACAGAGTGGGCAGAATGTTTACATTGAATGTAGACATGCCTGAAATGAGTGCTGCGATGTTTGCAAATGGTTCAGGAGTTGTGCAGACACAGACATATGGCATAAAAGAATTGGACATGTAAATGTGCAGAGATTGAAGTCTATGCAGACAAAAGGAATTGTGACAGGGCTGCCAAAATTTAAAGTGGAAGGTATGCAGAAAATATGTGAAGCATGCCGATTTGGGAAGCAAACAAAGCATGTGTTTCCACGTAACAGATATGTGAGCAGAAATGCACTAGATGTTGTGCATTCAGATGTATGGGGTCCTACGAAGACTATATCTATGGGAGGCTGCAGGTACTATGTGACTTTCATTGATGACCACACAAGGAAAGTGTGGGTATATTTCATGAAAGAGAAGAGTGAGGTGTTCACTCACTTTCAGAATTTCAGAGTTTTGGTTGAAAAGCAAACAGGGAAATATGTAAAGTGCCTAAGGTCGGATGGAGGGGGAGAGTACTTCTCCAATGAGTTCTCTGAATTCTTGAAGAAGAATGGTATTCGGAGACAGTTTACATGCAGATACACTCCGCAGCAAAATGGAGTTGCTGAGCGGAAAAACAGGCACATTGCTGAGATTGCGCGAGCATTGATGGAAGAGAAGAATATGCCGCATTGCTATTGGGCTGAGGCTGTTTCTACAGCAGTATACATCATGAACAGGACTCCAACTGCAGCCATACATGATGTAACTCCAGAGGAGAGGTTTACTGGCAGAAAACCAGATTTGTCTCATCTGAAAGTTTTTGGATGCATTGCATATGTGCATGTGCCAGATGAGCTGAGAACTAAGCTGGATCCAAAAGCTGAAAAATGTGTGTTTATTGGATATTCCCTTGAGCAAAAGGGATACAGGTGTTATAACCCTGCTACACGTGAGTTGAGGGTAAGCAGGGATGTTGTCTTTGATGAGATGAGCAGCTGGTATGCTGCTGAAAAAGAAGCTGTTGGGACTGATGTGAGTGGAAGTGTGGTTGCACAGAATGCAAGTCAGCAATCACAGTCTTTGAGTGGACCAGGAGAGTCCTCATCTAGTGGGTCTGTTGATAGACCATGGAGTGGCAGGCTGCGTCATAATACCAGTCCTGCAAATGTGATTAGTACATCACGTAAAGGAAAAGAGAAAGTGGTTGAGCCCCTTGGTATGCCTGACATTTCTGCAGGGCATTCTCATGTTGATGGAGAGTCTAGTGGCTCAGATATGAGCCTTGATGAGGAGCTTGGGATCCCAGCTATGAGAACACCTGGTGTAAAGAAGGCTATGGAAGTCATGAATGAAAAGCTACGAAGATCTAGTAGAGTGAAGAACCCTGTGCAGAGGTTTACTTATGATGGTTATGTGGCACATCACTATGCATATATGGCAAAGGTTGTGCAGGTTGTTGAGCCCACATGCATTGATGAGGCTGTTGGAAATGTGTGTTGGGAGAAAGCCATGGATGAGGAGATGGATGCACTATATGGAAATGAAACTTGGGACTTAGTGCAATTGCCTGAAGGCAAGAAAGCCATTGGATGCAAGTGGGTGTACAAAGTTAAACATAACAGTGATGGAAGCATAAACAGGTACAAGGCTAGATTGGTAGCCAAAGGATATGCGCAGACATATGGGATTGATTATGAGGAAACTTTCAGCCCAGTTGCCAAGATGGCAACGGTGAGAGTTGTGATAGCAGTGGCTGCATCAAAGCAATGGTCTTTACATCAGATGGATGTAAAGAATGCATTCTTGCATGGGGATTTGCAAGAAGAGGTGTATATGTTGCAGCCACCTGTTATGAGGATGTGGGTCACCCCGATTATGTTTGCAGGGGTTGAAGAAAGCCTTGTATGGCTTAAAGCAAGCACCAAGAGCATGGTATGACAAGATTTCTGAATATCTTGTCACTATTGGCTTTCATGTAGCCAATGCAGATTTCTCGCTGTATGTGAGACATGGTGATAGAGGAGTTGTGCTTGTTGTCATCTATGTAGATGACTTGATCATTACGGGGGACCATGATGCAGAGATCTTTGATGTAAAGATCCTGCTTAGATAGAAGTTCGAGATGAAGGATCTGGGGGAGCTCAGATATTTCTTGGGCATTGAGGTGATTAGGTCACCACATGGTATTGGATTACTGCAGAGACAGTATGGCTTGGACATGTTGTCCAAGTATGGTATGAGAGGTTGTAAGCCTATTTCTGTGCCATTGGATCAAAATGGCAAGTTGAGTGAAGAATCAGGAGAGATCTTGGAGGATCCTACTATGTACAGACGCATAGTAGGAAGTTTGATCTACATGACCATCACCAGACCAGATTTGAGCTATGCTGTTGGGTTGGTGAGTAAGTTTATGCAGGTTCCACGGAAACCGCATTTGGATGCAGTGAGACGCATACTAAGGTATGTGAAGTCTACTTTGCATTGTGGACTATTCTATGAGACTGGGACAGAGATATGTGTACATGGGTACACAGATGCTGATTGGGCTGGTAGTATCTCAGATAGAAGATCTACCAGTGGATTCATGTTTTCTTTGGGGAGTGCTGCTGTGACTTGGAGCAGCAAGAAGCAGCCTACGGTTGCTCTATCGAGTACAGAGGCCGAGTACAGAGGAGCTGCTATGGTAGCATGTGAGGTAGCTTGGTTGAGAAAGCTACTTAGAGATTTGGGTCTATCAGTGGATAGACAAGTTGTCATTTTCTGTGACAACATTAGCAGTATACAGTTGGCCAGGAACCCAGTCTTTCATGCTCGTATGAAGCACATAGAGGTCCACTACCATTTTGTCAGAGAGAAGGTCTTGGCAGGAGACCTTGACCTTGTTTATGTCAGCACAGAGGATCAGGTAGCTGACATCTTCACCAAAGCATTGGGTACAGAGAAGCTCCGCAGATTCAGGGCTTCGCTTGGTGTACATGAGATGGAGTTGAGCTCGAGGGGGAGTGTTGAGATATCGAGCTCGTCTAGTGAGGCGGTGGCCACTGATGACCCGCCTGGGGGATAGGCCCCACACTTACACCACTGGCATGGTTGGTGAGATCATGGGAGATATGCGGCCAGTGGGATGACAGGCTGTGTGACAGCCATTCTAGAGACTGGCATAGTTATAGTGCCAGCTCATTTAGTCGGGTTCACATTATAGAGAACCCGTGTATGTATTTGGTTGAGTACCTTTCATATTGTGTGTACTCTTATTCTTGTATATGTGTGTTGAGTGTTGAGTAGAGAAGAAGAAGATTTTCAGCCTCTCACCTTGTGTGTTCTCTATTAGGGTTTTGTGAGTGTGTGTGTGTGCTTGCAAGAGCTCAAGCTCTCTTCCCCCCTGCATCTTTTCAACTTGCACTTTTGATTTTCTCATTTAGGTATTGACAGTCGCTTCCTCATGACACACTTGCCTATTTCTACCTTAATGACCCCTTCTCCCATGGACCACTCTTCTTCCTCATGATACACTTTCCTATTTACACCTTAGTG
Source organism: Cibotium barometz (assembly GCF_041138505.1). Classification (NCBI taxonomy): domain Eukaryota; kingdom Viridiplantae; phylum Streptophyta; class Polypodiopsida; order Cyatheales; family Cibotiaceae; genus Cibotium; species Cibotium barometz. The sequence continues at coordinate 19,198,901 of NC_141065.1, read as the reverse complement.
ACCCCTTCTCCCATGGACCACTCTTCTTCCTCATGATGATACACTTGCCTATTTCTACCTTAGTGACCCCTTCTCCCATGGACCATTCTTCTTCCTCCTCCAAAATTTCTATCCCTTTGCCCCCCATAAATGGGTCATTGGTTGTGGCTCTCAATGATGTAATCAACATCATGTTAAATTCAAAAATATGGTTATAAGTCCTTGAAAACAATCCTTGACAACAAGTAGATTACTTATGAAGAAGCTAGCTGATGGGAACCTAAGGAGTTGTAAATCAAACAAGGAAGCTTCCAAGGTCAAACATATATTGCATCGAGGGAGAGATGCAAATCTCAATCTGCACTAGGTGTGACAAGGAGGACCTCCATGTTATCCTTAGCCACAATTAACTTTGGTACATATGGTATTACACTAAAATGATTTGCTTATTATTGAGAGGATTTATCTCCTGTTGTGATAATTAAATTGGTTAGTCAAGACTTATTTTCTAAAGATGTTCACTATATAAAATTTTAATCCTCCTTAAGCAACTAGTTTATTATTCCCTTAATCATTGGAGGCCTATATGTAATGGGTATTCTCTATAAGATAATGGCTAAGTCTATTGCTATTCTTACAAAGTTATTAGTTTGGGTTTATCAAGGGAAAAACTTAAATGGACCACATGCATTTTTGGATACCAAATTTAATATTAACCTTATATATGTATGTATGTATGGATTTGACCTTTTTATATATATATCAAGTTGAATTTGAGTCTAGCCATGTGGTTGCAATTATCCAAATAGCTCAATTATCATAGTTAGGTGCTATCCAGCAACTCAATGATCATAGTTAGTTACTAGTAGATTAGCTAGCATATTGGTACTTTAGTGAACTATTTTGCTTATTTTAATGAACTTGATCATCCTTGCATCAATGAACTGACTTATAGTTTAGGTGATCTAGCATGCTAAACAATATTTTATAGGTTTTAGTGAGCTGGATATTTACACACACACACACACACACACACACACACACACACACACACGTATATATGTATGTGTGTGTGTGTACATATATATGTATGTATGTATGGATGTATGGATTTGACCTTTATATATATGTGTGTATATGTGTTTGTGTGTGTGTGTATTAAGTTGAATATGAGTCTAGCCATGTGGTTGCAATTATCCAAATAGCTCAATTATCATAGTACTAGTAAATTAGCTGGCATATTAGCACTTGTGAACTATCTTGCTTATTTTGATAAATAATCATGCTTGCATCAACAAACCGGCTTGTAACTTAGGTGATTCAGCATGCTAGCACTAAACAATATTTTATAGGTTTTGGTGAGCTAGATATATATACATATATACACATGTATATATATGTGTGTGTGTGTGTGTGTGTGTGTGTGTGTGTGTGTGTGTGTGGATTTGACTTTTTTATATATATCAAGTTGAATATGAGTCCGACCATGTGGTTGGCAATCATCCAATCAGCTCAATTATCATAGTTAGGTACTAGTAAATTAGCTAGCATATCTAGTGAATTATCTTACCTATTTTGATGAACATTCATGCTTGCATCAATGACCCAGCTTATAGTTTAGGTGATTTAGCATGCTAGCACTAAACAATCTTTTATAGGTTTTGGTGAGCTACATTATAGATGTAGGCCCAATCTACTAGTGGCTAGTGTTTGTAAAAAGTAGCAATCTACATAAGCTTACTATTTGGTTTTAGTGAACTAATACTTTCATAAGGTTATAAAATTATTATAAATTTACACAAGAAAAGATATAAACATCGTAATCCAAAATGTGGACATAAGACAATTCAGTTTTATAGCCTTTAAGTTTTGGTGAAGTAGATGGCTGACTTATTATTTCATCCACATATATCAAGGTGTAACTACAAACCAAGCTATTGCTAGTATCAAACACTTGCTAGATTTTTTTAATGCATATATGGGGGATACTTATTTAAAGCAAGCATAAGGGTTTAGAACTAACTTTGACCCCCCTCTAACATGGATGACATTAGATTAGTCAAGTACATGGACATGTATAAGAACAATCTAGTTGTTCTTAGACATGTCTAAGAACAACTTAGTTGTCAAGGGAAAGGCCATCAGAGTGGGCCATGATCCATTGAGCTTTCTCGGTTGATGCTTCCATGCTTGCAACATATAATGTATATAGAGAAGCTCCCAAGCTCCCCAACACCACATTCTCAAAGCATTGGGTGTTTATTAGCATGTAAAAAGACATCAATAAACTCTAATTAGATTCCAAAATTGGTGAAAGATGATGGTCTTTCCATTGGAGAACAAGTATGATAAGGAAAGCTTCTATCTTTATGCCTATTCTAGATATTGTGGTGGCCCATACGCTTTCCATTAAAAAAAGAAGCGTAAATTATCTTAGTATACCTATGCTCTGATAGGAAGAGTAGGTCATTGGGCCTATTTTTTGAGTTAAAAAAGTTTATAATGTGGCTTCTCTATACAATAGTGACTGCTTGGAGACTACACTATTAGGTTGAAGCAATGCATTAGGCTCTCACTATAATTAAATTAATCCAAACAAAGTTGCCATGGAAGTTGAGCTTGGGCCACAAAAACCAGGATGGATTTATTAAACCAATTCTACCACTAGCAACACATAAAAATCACATGATAGACAATAAAAAGTTTTATTTTTCAATTTTACACCTAAGTACAAATCTTTTCCTAATCTTGGTAAAATAACAAAGGGTTAAATTTAAAGGTATGAGCTTTCAACCAACTTGATGGTATTTATGTCTAAACACATATCTTACAACAATAAAGGGATTAATTAACTAAATAATGTATGACCTTGTTTGGGATTTGATGAACATAATTATTAGATATACCATTACCAGCTTGATGATTTGTTAGAAGAGAATGGAATTATTACTAGTAGAGCTTAGTGTATTTATTGTGGCTTCCTAGGAATGATAGAGAATTTTGGGGATATAACCTAACTTACATGTGGATGTAAAAACAAGTCCATATGCTCGAGTGAGAAACCAAGGTGAGAATCGCCAAGCTATAAAAAATTATGTAAAGAGATCTCTTGGAACCTTAAAGGGAATCTTAGCAACCTATAATGTTTGTGTACTACCACATAATATTCTTGGTGACCCAAAATGCATGCTCTTGGAGAAAAACATGAAAATAAGACCAAATTAAAAAAATACCTGTTACATTAAAAAATATATATGTCACCCTTTAGCCGAATGGGGATGCCTTGACGTTAGTGTGCCATGCTAGTGAGTTAGTATCATGGGTGACCCTGCATTAAATATTGGTTACCTATTATTATTGGTATAGCTTGAGACCATGGCTTGAGGAGTGTATGTTGTTAAAGTGTAACACAAGTAGTGCCATGCTTGACGACTATGTGCGGTCAAAGTGAAACAAGTGAACTACGTTAGATAGCGTAATCAGTGGTTTATGCAAATGACATGCCATGCTAGATGATGTGTATATGGATATGCTCATTGAAGTGTAATAAGTTGTAAGACACTCCATGCTAGATGATGTAGTGTAACAAGTGGTGAGTGTATGTTGTGTTGGTGCCTATCAACATTTCATATTGGGATTAATTATTGTGTGATAGAAATAAATTGGAACAACTAACGTGTTTATATTTGTGACATAGGTAATAAGCAGTGTGTGTGTTGCACATGGAGAATCTTGTTTGAATCATCTCGGATTATTATTACTTCATATGAGTTATTTTGATGTGACCTTGTGCCAAATGATTGCACATATTATTTATGCATGCTTGTGTGTGGCATTGCTACATTACTAGCACACATGTTAGTGGATTTTTGGTTATTTTACACTTAGTGTGTGAACAAGATCTACTGCTTGATTTATTTTTGTAAAAGTGGAAAAGCAAGACCTATTTTGTATACACAACTAGTTTTAGCTCCTTTGACTATACTTTGAATAAAATTCTCAAAAAACTCATGTCGTGAAAGGAGGAGCTGCACGCATGAGGGGGAGATTGCACCCAATAGTGTGTTGATGGTGATGTTTTTTCTATCTCATATTTTTATGTTATGCTTAAATCTTGTCAACTTGATGCAATTTATGCTTTGTTCCTTGATGTATAAGTGAGTTTGATTAATTTTTCAAGAAGTACATGAGGTCTCGTGACATTGGTATCAGAGCTGTGGGTCTTTGAAGAAAAAAAAGAAAAGGAGAAAATCAAAAGTTTGATTTTTGCTTAAAGATTTTTGGAGTAAAGGAATCTTGAAAAATAATTTTTGAAGGGTTTTCTTGATGGCTTCAACAATTATTCTCACTGGAGTGGAAATTTTGGAAAGAAGAACCATAACAATAAAGAGAGACAAGGACATATTGTGGAAGAACTTTGGGCACAAGAAAGATAAATTTAACCATTGGATAATGCTTTTCCACACCACCCTTGCAAGAAAACCACATTTTCCTTCACAAAATCATTTCTAGTTTTCCAAAAACCACCCAAAAAGCCAAAACCACTTTCTTCTTCCATCTTCCTCATCAAAATTAGAAACCACAGATTTAATGCTCTAAACTTGGAGATTAGCAAACCACTTTCATCACTAGCTGAAGTTCAACTTCATCTCTATTCATCCTTTGTTTCTCTGTCGTGCTGCACCAATTTCAAGAGAAGAGCCTTTGCTTTTTAAAGTTTAAAGAGTAAAGTTTTTTAAAAAACTTTAAATCTTTAAAGTCTTTAACTAAATCTTTAAAGTCTTTAAATCTTTTAAAGCTTATGTTACTAAGCTTTAAGGTCTTGCAAATTCAGCCCTTCATTTCTTTAAAGAGGGATAATTTCAAGGAGATTTTTGGCAATAATTCACAACCCAAAAAGAATTCGATTTGGGGACTCATAGCAGAAAATTTAGAAATTGTTCTTGGAGGGCAAATTTAAGCAAAGGGTTTCACAACATTAATTTACGGCTTTGCTCAAAGTGTTTCAAGAACTAATTTTTTGGCATCGAATCAGGGCCAGTTACCTCCAATTTTTTTAATCAATTCAAAGCACGAGTTGAATAAGCTTCCAACTTCTTATAAATTGTGGAAAAAAGCTAAGTATTATTATTATTTCAATAATTTTTATTTATACATTTAAAATTTTTAACTTTTATTTATCCACATCTCTCCCTTCATCATGAACCCTCTACCCCCAACCATTCAAGAGCAAATCTAGTCACTCCAAAATCAAATTCTAGTCAAGAAGGAGTTGAGAATGGATTTAGGATAGGTTATCCCACAAGAAGAGGCATAGACATGCTAGTGATGCATCTTCATACTTCGATAGTGACCAAATTTAGAGAACCAAGCAAGCTACTCTTAGAGCTCAGAAGTCTAGGAAAGAAAAGAAAATTAGTCGCAAAGCTTTTACCTTTCAAAATTTTGATGGTGGCAAGAAAGATGCTCGTACAATACTTGCATGGCTTAGTCAACTTGATGATTACTTTTTGGGGGACAAATTCCTTAAGAAGGACAAAATCAAGTGTGCTACCAATCATTTGATGGAAAATGCAACATTATGGTGGAACGTGAATAGAACTAGTAAGCACAAACCAAAATCTTGGATGAAATTTTAGAAGCTCATCAAGAAAGATTTCTTACCCTCATAATATAAAGCTAGGGCTAAACAATGATGGTCCTTGATGTATAAGTGAGTTTGATTAATTCTTCAAGAAGTACATGAGGTCTCGTGACAATTTGAGTCGTGACTTGTGTTATGATATTATATCTTAATCTGTGCTAAAGCTTTAGCAAAGGATAATTACAAAAAGATAAATTATTTGATGGTTAAAACTTGAACTTTGGTATGCATCATCTTAATATGTTTTTATGGAACATGAAAAAATGTAAACACATTTTTTTTAAAAGTAAACTAGAGTGATAATTGATTACAATTATTGACATGCACTAGCCCAACATGGAAGCTACTACCAAACTTAATGTACAACCTAGAGTGAACTTTTAAAAAATACACTTGAGTGATAATTTATTATTATTATTGACATACACTAGCCCAATATGGAAGCTACTACCAAATCAATGCACAACCTATTTTGTGCAAATGGAAGATATTTTTAGATTCTTCCATTGAGGGGGTTATTTGGTTGTATAAGCCCCAACTTATGTAACACAAAACATAAAGAAATTGTTTTCAATAGGGTGGTTCCTTTGGCATGGGGGTAGGCCAAATTATGGTCTTTTCATCAAGTATAGTGGATAATTATATTTATGTGGTGTCATTTAATAAGAGATGATATGGATGCATGTGTGGAAAACTAGACATTGAGCATAATACATTTTCTTTTGATAATCAAGAGATGGCTACATCAACTAATAGTACATACATTATCTTTGGCATGAGGACTTCTTGCATAATGTAATAATGACCCTACATGAATGTAAATTGTAAATATCTAGATTTTGTTATGGGTCCATTTGTACATGTAGGGTTTCGTCAGTTTAGAGGAAAGAAGGTGTGACCAGTTTAGAAAAATACACTCAAAACTCCCGCCAAATCTGAAACTTCATAGGAGCCAAAAGAGCATATCTCAAGGTCGGCCTCATGTAGAGTCAAATATGAACTCATCCATGTAGCAGCACTCAAAAAATCAAAGGCATGATCCACCATATCAATGTATGTATGAGTATGATCCAACCCATGCATAATATCTCCATGTGCAAGACACTCTATATGTGTGTGTCCCTCTAAGATAAAAGCTGGATCATCATAAAGATCACCATCACTAAGCACTGAGAAAGTGTCTACACAAGTGTCTACACAAGAGAGATAAGTGGTATCAACCAACTCACTATCCAATGAAATCTCCAAGGCCACTAAGGTCATCCCCAAAGGTATAAATAAACTCTATCAATGGTGTCCTTATATGACCTAAATCCCATGATAAATCAATCTCCAATAACACTAGATCTAAGAGAGTACCTAGATTAAATGTAAATCTCTCGAGGTCAATGGCATAGGATATGCTAAAAATATGATTGATATGCATACTCCTATGATGTCTCACCTCCACGAACTAATCACCACTCTCATTCACTATCCCCAACTGCGTAATCACAACAACTCAATCCATACGAATGCTACCAGGAATGCTATGAAAACTAGGAGTAGTTATCGTATCCGAAATCTCTCCACATGTGAAAACTCCAGAGGAATAGCCCAACACATCTAATACTAGAACCTGGGGTCTATGTTCCTCATGGTCTATGATGTGCTCATCAGCATGGAAAGTATCATCCCCATGTGTAACTAGGGATGTATAACTAGCCGAATGATCATGAAGCCTAATCAAATGCCCATCAAAATCATTGGATGCATCACTATGGTCATCTAATGTATCCCTATGATCACTAGGAATAGAGATAGGCAGCTCTATGATGCTCGATGTGCTTGCTGCCATCCCTCCCATCAAGATCATGCCCACATGATCTAACTCACACATGTCACTCTCACTATCACCATCACATACATCATCAACATCATGTGCATGTGTGTCAGTGGCACATGTGTACGTGTATCACTATCATCATGTGTATGTGTGTGCGATACATCAATATCATCATGTATATGTGTGCACAATACATCATCATGGGTATGTGGGTGTGATACATCAATGTCATCACATGTGTGTGTATGATCATCACCATGTGTACATGTGTGAACATCAATATCATCATCAACATGATGATCATCATCGCTATCCACATCATCATCAGGTATATAGTCATCTCCACTCATGAGTGTAGGGCACTCAATCAAGTCCCCACCTACATCATCCCATGAAAGCAATGTCGAACCATCCATGTAAAGATAACCACATAGATCCTCAACAAAATCATGATGTGTAGAATGTATGGACCATCTGGCACACGGACATCCTCCTCATCAAATAAGTGTCTAAACTGGTTAGGCAACAACATCTGAAGCTCAAACATCCATATGTGATGAATATGATGTGTCATCATAGCATGATATTGGTGAAGAAGGATCTAGAAGTCGAAGCCGTAATGTGCCAAATGTATGTATGAACCTGGCAAATGATATGCATCTCCACACCTGAAATGGTAAATCAAAAATGACGGGCATAGAGCTAGAGTGATAGGGTATGAGCGAATGCCACACGATCAGTGTCTGGGATAGAATTGTAGTGATGTCAATGACGATGATGATGGGTAGCACGGTGATCGTGGGTGGGGTACAGGTAGTAATGGATCCCCATGTCATCCCGCCAATGCCCAAAAGTGTGGAAACACCCCCAAATGTTCTGAAGAATACCACACCACGTGTGGAAAAAGCACCAATATGCTCAAATGGCCACCCGCACATGAACTAAGGTCAAAACAATGACCAAAATTCTCAAAATGACCGCCCGCGCATGAACAAGAGCCAAAATTGAATGCAAATCACCACCAAATATCCAAAATAGTGCAAAAATGAATCCACAAGGTAGGGCTCACGTGTGAACACCCTCAAATGTACCAAATGGCCAAGATGTGCGTGTGAATAAAATCCACAATGTGCAAGGACATGTGAACAAGTGCTAATGTGTGTGACACATCTCACAAAACACCACTACGTGTAAACAAGATGCGTAGTCAATATAGATGACCCCAAACATGCCTCTATGCGTGAACTGCCCCTAGTGTAAATGGGCTAGCCAAATAATAAGAAATGTGAAGTGGCCAGAAACTTAGGTTGTGGTGTGAACACACAAACGCTAAGTGGTCTTTTTTGCTAAAAAGAAAAAGAAAAATATGCTCTTTCTTCCCTTTTTTTTCACTCTCACGTTGGAGCTCCTTGTTTTCTTTTTCGTTTTTACTTCCATGTTGGGACGCAGCCTATCTCTGCAGCCGGTCTCATCACCGTGTAAGAAAAGGCGATGAAGCCTTTGGTTGAAAATGAAGAACAAAGCTCCGCACGATACTGGGTTGTCTGGTACTCGGCTGCTTACTGCTTTACTACTGTGTGCGCGGCTCCATCTATTTTCTGCAGAATGCCTGCTCTCCCTGCTGCAGAATATTGTTGCTATGCGGGAGGCTTTGCTAAGATGATCAACCCTCGAACATCGTTTTTCTCCATGATGCGCCACTTTATTTTTGGAGGGTTTATAGGCTGCTGGCCTCGTGTAGATGCTGCCTGCTTCGCAGAACTCACCTGAGTTGACCTTGTGTAGATGCTGCTTACTTCGCAACACTTTCTCTCCTTGAGCATAACCGACGGCTGGCTGGCTGATCTTAATGATCTGGTTGTAGTTTGCAGAATGTAATTTGCCTGAGAGTAGTTGCGAGCATTGGCATTAGCAGCAGCTAGGCTTTCTCATCCACTGTGATGAAACGCTGAAAATGAAACCATGAAGTGCTTCAAACTCACCGCCTCTTTCAAGGAAATCTTGTGCTGCCTTCATGTATGTGCTTTTGGGCATCACATAGCCTCTTTCCTTTTCCTCTGTTGTTGCAGGTTATGGACATCCATAGCCTCTTGTTTAGCCATTTCCTTCAAAGTCATTTGATGAAGCTTCCAAGCGCCAATGCATGCTAACCTATCAAATGAAGCGTCTGAACCACTTGGCATCAATGTTTGCAACCATCTGCGCACTAAAGCTACATACTCTGCACCGTTTCTTGATAAAGATCAGAGTCTCTCTCAGTTCTTAGTGCTATTCCAAAACTGCACTAAGAACTGCATAAGTTTGAACTTCTACAAAAGATTTAAGCTCTGCACACTTCTTCACCAAGTTGCATAGGAAATCTTCACTCTGTTTTGTTCCTTGACAGCCTATCTTTTCATAGACTAGTTTTTTACAGAATCTGCAAGAAACTTCACACTCAAGGAACCTTGTATACAAGTTAGGAGAACCCTGTGGTGTATGGGGCACACTGGCTCATACTAGTGGACTAGGTTCAATTCCCAGCAAGGCCATACTTGCAAACACAATGTTAATCAACAAACTTTTTGAATTTCTGCACTTAAAATTATAAAGCTTGTACACTTTTGTATCAACTAGTTATCAACATGCTTTCTACATAATATTGATGCTCAAATCTATAATAGAACAACATGCTATACATCTTCTTGATGGAAATGTGTTAAAATATTGTAATACACTAATCAAGATCAAGATAATGCATTCTGAAAAACTATATTAATAGTAATCTGAAAATGATTATCACTAATCACTACCTAAGCAAGGATCTAAGCCAAGAGCTCTGATACTAATGAAAAAAAGGTGCATCTAGATTAGCCTAGGATTATTCTAATTAGCTTGGATCAGGGAAAGCAAGAAGATTAGTACTAAGAAATATGGAAAGTAAATGTAATGAGTATCACAAGATGTCAAAAAGATCCAATACTCCTAGAGCACATGCCTTTTATAGTCCCAAGGCCCATGTGCCCTAATCCCACATGTAAATGACCCGAAGCCCAGTGCCTAGGCCCATCCCATGTGCATGTGTATCCTAAGAGCACTTTGTTACACATGGACATGGCCATAACAGGGATTTGGGGAGGATGGTGGTGGGGGGCATTCCATTGAACAAATGGTCCTAAAGTCTTGATGTTAAAAAAACATATATTATAATTTACAATCTATTTTTTTAGAATTTCAACATGACCAGAAAGGAGAAATTGTGAAAGTAGATATATTTCTATATATATCATAAGAGAAAATATATGTAAAAAGTTAGAATAAATTAACTTTTCAAATATAATGATGCCACGATGGACAATATTAATTTTTAGAATTCTCTAGGTTACATCATCAATGTCTTTCCAATCATTGTCTTATCCCTAGAGAGTCCATTTTCCTTCATGCTATTTATAATAGTGTAGTTGTACATTTTCCTTCATGCATCTACAATAGTATAGTTGTAGATAGCATGAAGGAAAATGTTCAATATTTAATTTATTTTAAAAAATAGAAGTGTAGTAATGGATGGCGACATCTTGTTCCATAACACTTCAAATCCATATAGTTCAATAAAACGTCTAGGCTTTCAAGGTTCTACATCCAACATAAGATTATTTTGGGAATCTCATCATAGTTTATAATCTTCCTAATGAAAGTTTGACATAAAGTTAAGAATAATAATTTATTTTTGAGGTCAGAGTGCTCTACACTTTGCTAGGTATTTGTCCATTAGTATGCCAATCTCCTCACACCTTGGATATGATTTCTTGTTATCAAGCATAAATGATACCCTTAATGAATATTTAGAATATATCCTTGTTTATGAAAAGTGTATAAATGAAATGGTTATATTACCTAAAGAGATAATTTGGTAAGATCTAATGTGTAACTTCATATGATGATAAAAGTCATTTTATGTTACCATGTTTCCTCCCATCCACAACCATGTAGGTTCTAGAAACCCTTTATATCATATTAGAGTCTTTAAGGTCTATGAAACCTTGTTTATTCTCCTAAGAATTAAGACAAGTTTTGGATATGATGAGTTAAATTAAAAACCATTATTGAATACTTAATCTTGATTTCATAAATATTGAGTTATAGAAGCTATTAAAAAAACAATTGTGAGGTCATTCCCGAAAGTTATTTCAAAGGGTTACAATGATTTAAAAATGGCTTGATTTTTTTTTTTTTGGCGAAAATCTAATGCATGAAATGTGCTATTTTGGAATTCTCTAGTTTCACGTTTTAAAAGTAGCTCATTTTTACAATAAGTTTTAGTGAATATATGACTGGCCACACTATGCAATTATAAACTTTATTGAAAATTATGCTAACAAAGCTTTTGCCCAAACCTTATTACTTACTTGTGCAAAAGAGCAACCCCCATGCTCTACCTTCCCTTCCATTATAATAGCGTAGTTATGTCCTTGCCTTTTCGACACCTCCCCATGCATGCTCCCTTGTCCTCCTAGAGCCCCTTCAATCCTAACCATTCATCTCTAACGTATGCCCTTGCCCCTTGAATCCTAACCATTTATTAATTCTCATAGGTAGAGTTGCTATATAGGCATACGTTTAAGATTAATATATTCAATATTTTAAGATTAATGTATATGAAATCAAGATTAATGTATTCAATATTTTAATATATTATCTAAGAAACTAAATTAGTAGATATATCACATTTATCTCACAATGGTTTTGAATTTAACTCATCATATCCAGAACTTGTCATTATTCTTAGGAGAATACACCAAGGGTACCTTTTAGACTCTAATATGATATAAAGGGTTTCTAGAATCTGCATGGTTGTGGATGCAAGGAAACATGGTAACATAAAATGACTTTTTATTATCATATGAGGTTACACATTGGATCTTACCAAATTATCTCTTTAGGTAATTTAACCATTTCATTTAGACACATTTTCATAAATAAGGATCTATTCTAAATATTCATTAAGGGAATCATTTATGCTTGATAACAAGAATCATATCCAAGGTGTGAGGAGACTGGCATGCTAATGGACAAATACCTAGCAAAATTTAGAGCACTCTGACCTCAAAAACAAATTATTCTTCTTAACTTTATGTCAAACTTACATTAGGAAGATGATAACTATGATGAGATTCCCAAAATAATATTATGTTAGACGTAGAACCTTGAAAGCCTAGACATTTTATTGAACTATATGGAGAAAATCTTTTTGGAGTGCTATGGAACAAGATGCCACCATCCATACTACATTGCTAATTTTTTTAAATAAACTAATGATTGAACATTTTCCTTCATGTTATCTACAACTATACTATTGTAGATAGCATGAAGGAAATTGTACAACTACACTAAATTATAGATAACATGAGGGAAAATGTATAACTACACTATTGTAGATAGCATGAAGGAAAATGCACTCTCTAGGGATAAGACAATGATTGGAAAGACATTGATGATGTAACCTAGAGAATTCTAAAAAAATAATATTATCCCCATCGTGTCATCGTTATATTTGAAAAGTTAATTGACTCTAATTTTTTACATATATTTTATCTTTATGATGTATATAGAAATATATCTACTTTCACATTAATTTCTCCTTTCTGGTTCATGTTGAAATTCTAAAAAAATAGATTGTGAATTAAAATATATGTTTTTTTATATCAAGACTTGAGGACCATTTGTTCAAAATTTACTATGCATGCAAATCACTTGTTTTAAATTTTCTCCTTGTGAGTGAAATGAATCTACACCCATATGGGAAGATTTCCAATCCATCATGCACATTTTGCTTGGATGGACCTATGCACCTCTCTCTCTCTCTCTCTCTCTCTCTCTCTCTCTCTCTCTCTCTCTCCATCATTTATGGGTGCCCTATATGGGCCACCCACTTTACCAAGTTTAGGCTCAAATTGATGAGGCAAGAAAAAATTCATCCTAAAAAAACTATAACTATATTAAAGTGTGAAGAAAATGCTTGTATGAAATTAAAATTTCCTCTTCAATCAATGGTGAAAAGGGTTCACGTATTCTATGGTGAAAAGGGTTCACGTAATGCTTGGTAAATTTAATTTCAAGAACTATTGTGAAATTTTGCCATGACATTGTTAAAAAAAGGAGGAATTGTGCAACTAGATCTATTTTTATATTTGTACCAAAATCAGAATAGCTAAAGTTTTCAAGAATTATACAATGTTACGATGGACAATATTTAATTTTTATAACTCTATAGTTTACATCGTCATTTTGTTTCCATCTTTGCTTATCCCTAGAGAATAAAGATGAAGCTAGAGATTGGCAACATGAGCTATATTGAATTTAAAGATGAAGTTGGAGATTTGCTACTTCTTTTAGGTGCCAAGGGGGGGTTAAATGTTGCCCAAGGTGCTCACATGGGACATCATGGGAGCTATGCACAAGCTGGAGATTTGCTACTTCTTTTGGGTTCAAGGGGGGGGATGAATGCTTCCCAAGGTTTATGCACAAGTGGTTCTCTGTTTAGGAGCTAGCATTTTGGGTTTATGCAAATATTATACTTCTTGTTGTCTTCTTAGAGGGTCAACTCTGCTACTAGTCGTGCTCTCTACATACTTTGAGTTGTGTTGTGATACTTAGTAGCAAACATTTGGTTGTGCTTATTGTTGCAGGTCGATCCAAATGAGAGCAATGAGATGAGGGATCTAAGAAGAGTTCCTTTAGAAGATGTAAAGTTAAGAAGTAGTTATAGATTCTCTCTCTCTCTCTCTCTCTCTCTCTCTCTCTCTCTCTCTCTCTCTCTCTCTCTCTCTCTCTCTCTCTCTCTCTCTCTCTCTCTCTCTCGTGAACACACGCACACACATGCGCGTGCATGCTATCTATAACTTGTATTGTTAGTATATTTAAATAAAAATTCCATGATTTCAAGGTTTTACTTCCAAAAAAATATTAGCGTGGGACTTTCATGATTTCAAGGTTTTACTTCCAAAAAAATATTAGCTTGGGACTTTCATGATTTCAAGGTTTTACTTCCAAAAAAATATTAGCTTGGGACTTTCAACCATCATAGCTCATAATCTTCCCACTTAAATAAAATTGGCCTACAAGTATATGTTTGACTTATACAGTTAAGAAGAATAATGTTTTTTTGAGGTTAGAGTGCTCAAGTATTTGTGCATTAGCATGCCAAACTCCTTGCACCTTGGTCAAGCTTTCTTGGTATTAAGCATCAATGATGCTCTTAATGACTGCTATAATATATCCTTACTTAGGAGAATATTTACAAATGAAATGATTGAATTGCCTAAAGAGATAATTTGATAAGACCCAATGTGTAACTAGATATGATAATAAAAAGTCATGATATTTTATGCTACCATGTTTCCTTACATCCACTACCATGTAGGTTCAAGAAACTATTTGTATCATATATTAGTGTCTTTAGGGTCTATCAAACCTTGGTGTATTCTGATTAGTTTTGGACAATAATTCAAATACGATGAGTTAAATAAAAAATCATTATGATAAATATTTTATACTTAACAATTTGGTTTCTTAAAATAATATATTAAAATATTAAATATATTAATCTTATGTAATATTTAACTCTAATACGTTGCTCACTTTCCTAAATATTATGTTATAGAATCTACTTTTAAAAAAAGAATTGTGAGTTCACTCCCAAAAGTTATTTCAAAGTGGACATCTCATGTAAGAAATTATTTAAAAATGGCTAATTTTTTTTTTGGCAAAAATCTAAATGCATGAAAAATGCTATTTTGGAATTCTCTAGCTTATGTCACTTTTTTTTGAAAGTAGATCATTTTTAAAAGAATTTTTAGATAATCTTTGACTAGCCATAATGTGCAATTATTGGTTTTAACTCTATTGAGACAATTTGACAAGAATAACAAAGCTTTTGCTCTACCCTTCTCTACACACATTTTCTTACAAGTGCAAAAGAGTAGCCCCTGACATGCCTTTCCTTCCATTCTTCTATTACAATCATGATGCTATGTCCTTACCTTCGAATCCTCCCCATGCATGCTCCCTTGTCCCCTAGAGCCCCTCCAATCCTTACCATTCATCTCAAACACATGCCTATACACCACATTGTAGCAACCCAACCATTCAACTCAAATGCATACCTATGCACCACTTGTAGCAACCCAACCATTTTAATGGAAAAACCATGGCTTAAAAAAATGCAATTTAGAAGGGGAGTGAAGGCCAAATAGGAGATGGAGACATAGGGCAATTGTGAAATGAACTTGGGATACCTTTAGTTTGTGTGAACATGTCTCCAAGGAGAGTCATGACCTATGCTTAAGTGTGAAGAGTCTTAGAGGAAGTAGGAGGTAAGCATATAAATGAATTTGATAAACAATGGAAATCTAAAAAGTAATTTCCTTGAACTAAAAAATGCAACATCTTATTCCATGACACCTCAAGAAGCCTTTGTTTATGTATTTCAATAAAAAGTCTAGGCTATCAAGGTTCTACTTCTAAAACAAGATTATCTTGAGACTCTCAATCGTCATAGCTCACAATCTTCCTAATGTATTACTTTGCAAATGGCACTTAAAGAAACTTGGCCTACATTGTTAGTTTATGTTTGACATAAAGTTAAGAAGAATAGTTTGTTTTTGAGATCAGAGTGCTCTACACTTTAGCTAGGTATTATTTGACCATTAGCATGTGAGTCTCCTTGCACATTGGGGTTAGGCTTTCCTGGTATCAAGCATAAATAATATGTAAATGCACATGATAATATAAAGACGTTATGTGATATTTTATGTGACCATATTTTCTTGCATCCATAACCATACATATAGGTTCCAAAATTTGTTTGTATCATATTAGAGGTTTTATGGTCTATGAGACCTTGGCTCGACCTTGGTGCATTCCCCTAAGAATTAAGACAAGTTCTCTGGACAATAATTCAAATATGATAAGTTAAATTCAAAATCATTGTGATAAATGTGTTAGACTTGACAATTTAGTTTCTTAATAATTCTTAAAATAATGAATATATTATTATGTAATATATGTAACTATAGTATATTGCTCAATCTCATAAATTTCTTGTTATTGAAACCATTTTTTAATGAATTAAGAGCACACTCCCAAAAGTTATTTTAAAGTGCCTCATTAAGCAGCAATGATTTCAAAATGGTTTGATGTTTTTCTTTGGCAAAAGTCCTAAATGCATGAAATATGCTTTTTTGGAATTTGAAGTTTCTAGTTTATGTCACTTTTTGAAAGAAGCTCCATTTTAAAAGAATTTTTAGAGAATCGTTGACTAGGCAAATTGTGCAATTCCCAACTATGTTGGAAATCGTGTTAAGTTAGTTCGAGAAGAACAACAAAGCTTTTGCCCCAACCTTATTTGCACACATTCACTTACTTGAGCAAAGGAGCAACCTGCAACATGCTCTGCCTTCCCTTCCATTATCCTAATGATGTTATGTCCTTGCCTTGGACTCCTCCCATGCTCCCTTGTCCTTTGGAGCCCCTCAAATCCCGACCATTCATCTCAAACGCATGCATGTAAACCTCATTATAGCCATTTTAATGGCAAAACCATGGCCAACCAAAGCAACCACAGTTTGAGAAGGTCAAGGAGATGGGGATAGAGGATGATTTCAAAATGAACTTAGAAGACTTTTAGTTTGTGTGAACATGTCTCGAAGGCGACCATAGCCTATGTGTGAATGGAAAGAGGAGAGGAGGTACTCAGGAGAGGTAGGAGATGAGCAAGAATAAATAAAATCGAAAAGGTAATTTTCGTGAAGTAAGAAAGACCTACAACAATATTTATTCCCCTCCACATTAAAAAGAACATTATGCCTATAACAATACCCCCCCCTCCCCCCTACACCCACCCCACATGACATTGTAAGGAAGCAAGATCCTATTTTGTGACTTTTGTTGTGTGTGAGCCCATATTTTTTGACTTTTGCTTCTTGAGTGAAACCAATCTACACCTAGATGGGAAAGATTACCTATCCATCATGCACATGTAGCTTGGATAGACCCATTCACCCCCCCTCCCTCTCTCTCTCTCTCTCTCTCTCTCTCTCTCACACACACACACATGTGAGTGGGGATGGGTGGGGAAGATTGTGGCCCATCGATCATTCATGGGCGGCCTAAATGGGCCACACACTTTACCAAGGTTAGGCTCAAATGGATGAGAGAAAGGGGAAATTTCCTCTTCAAAAAATGTAAGATTTGTTATGATTAGATGAAAGTGTGAAGAAAATGCTAGCACTCTACTGTAATGCTATTTATCCTCTCCACAAAAAAAAAAAAAAAAAAAAAAACTACGACCATCCTTGGACCTTGGGTCTTCTCGTCTTGTTCGTGTCACGTGACATGTAGAAGGGCGATTACCGATGGTACAAGGGGTTAAGGGAGGGTGTGTCTACTAATGATGATGGGTGTACACAAGACAAGCCTGTGTTTTTATATATAAATAATTTACCGAGAGAGAAAAATATAGTCACTCAGCTTCATGCAGCTGCAGTCGACTGCAGAGGAGCTGCAGCAACACACACACACACACACAAATACACAATAATAATGATAATTGCGCCTACCCCTTATATTATAAGCCAGCAAGAAGACACTCGACTTTACCCCACGGGCAGCCCAACGCAACAGCTGCGGCAGAAACCATGATTCTTCTTCTCCGCTCTCCTGTATCTCTTCGTTAATCGCGCGACGCGAACGCATGGCCTGGCGACAATCTTTTCCTTTACATGCTAGCAGTCTACCTACACGAACAACACTATATATCCTACCACTAAGCTTATTTATGCTTCGTATCATTAATCTGCGCCGTTAGGGCTAATTTCTATGTCAATTAGGGCCGTTTTAGGGCTAATTTCTATGTCAATTAGGGCCGTTTTAGGGCTAACTTTTTTCTGTCAAGTAGGCCTGTTTAGGCTGTACTGCCAGCTTGTATGTCAATTAGAGCTTTTTAGGCTATCTAAAAACAAGAAAGCGCCCTTGTTTTCTCAGCACTGCAGCTTATAAATCAGCTAATTATCTCAACTAGGGTATTGCTAACTCAGCGCATTATCATTATGATTTCTCAGTTTAGAGCATCATATCATCATCAACACTAAATTGCCTCCAATTAGGGCTGTTTTTGCTATGTGGGTTCTTCCTCCCTTGCAGCTCATGTAGCAGCTTATCAGTAAAACTACGATTCATTATCAGTTAGGGCTGTTCTTGTGGTAATCCTGGCTTCTTTCTCAAAGCAATAGTGGGCACTGTTGCAGCTCCTTTGTCATAATCTCTTAGAAAATGAAATGGGCATTTTTGCTAGTGTTTTTAGCCTCAATGCAGGTCACGTTTGTCCATGTTGGGCTTGCAGCAGACTACACAGTGGGCGGCGCTGCAGGTTTGTGGGACATCCCCTCTGTCTCTAAGATCAACTACACCATGTGGGCGCTCTGGAATAGCTACTTCGTGGGCGATTCCTTATGTAAGTTTGTCGCTTAGATCAAGTATAATTAACGCAGTATAAAAGCTTCACAATCAGCGTTGCATTTGCATGGGCTTTACCTTTTCTATCTGGTCAGATTGCGAATTAGGCTTAATTACCCCTTCTATCAGGGCAGATTGCTAATTAGCTCGATTTCTTCCGATCTTTAGCTTATTCCTCATCGTTTTCTACTCTAAGCCGTATCATCCCTGACCTCATTTGTATTGCATATTATCATTAATATTGACTTAAAGCTTTAAAGCCTTTATAAAAAAAACTGTGTGTCAATTACAGCCTTTACAAATAGAAATTATGAGTCCCTTAAAGCATGTAAAGCCTTTATAATTACTGCAATTATTGATATTCTTAAGGTATGGTTTAAAGGCCCTCATATTCAGTGCAATATATATATTGACATGTATTGTAAGGCCCTCATATTCAGTGCAATATATATATTGACATGCTTTAATGTATGCTTTTGTTTCTTCTTCGTCTTCTTCTTTTAACGTCTGTGCAGATTTCCGTTACCAAAAGGGAGACCACTCTGTGCTAGAGGTGACTTTCAAGGATTATCAATATTGCAGAAATGCAAGGCCCATTGCAATGTATGAAGAGGGAAATTCAAGGGTTCTTTTAGACAAATATGGGCCTTATTATTTCATATGTGGGACTCCAGACCATTGCTATCTAGGGCAAAAATTCAAGATAGATGTATCTGATTATCAAAGAGAATACTCTCCTCCTGCAGTAGACCCACCTTCTTCTATAACCAGTTCTAGAGATGATCCCCCCATACAAGTGCCATCCATGGCCCCTTTACACAACAGTTTTGCACTGAATCCTACAAGCTCAAATGCTCCTTCTAGCTTGAAGTATCCTCTTGGCAGGTTTCTCACATTTTTTACTCTGTTGGGCTTGCTTAAATTGGCTTGTCTTTGCTAATTTTAGCATTCCAAAGACGTATATGTAAGCTTACTTTATGCTAATTTTGATTCAGAGGCTGGTTTTCAACTTGCTGTGGGGTGTCAAAAAGCATGTGGGTTGCCAAAAAGTATGTGGGTTGCCATTTAAAAAAAAAAAAGAGCAGCACAGATAAATGCTTTGAATGCTTTGTTTCCAATCAGTCCTCTCTTGTTGTTGTTGTTGTCGTCCTCCTACCAACAGTGCCGAATCAGTGTCATTTATGCCTTCAAAATCAATTCTATGTCCTCTGTATCAAAAGCGAGGGCCAGGATTTGAGAGTTGAGGTGAGCATTGAGATCCTCTCAAGCCCAGAGAAGCTCGCTTTCCTATCCCCCCTTGAGTCGTGTCCGGAGGACACGTGATTTAATACGTGATTCCAAACTCCCATGTGGCTCAAGTCACGTGATTACAGTAACTTCCCCAATATACAGCATTTAAAATATTTCTAACTATCCTGTTTTTACATAATTCCCCTTAAATTTGCAACCCTTCCTTAAACTTCAAAAATTTTCAAAATTGAAAGGCCTAGGTGCTATCTTGGTTTTCATTTGAAGCCTACTATTAAGGAAAATTTGCTTTTATGGCCTTTATTTGTAAGCTTCTTTTTAGTGGTAGCCTTCACCTAAAGGCTAAAATGGCTTTGATGCCTATTGCAACCTTCAAGTTTCTGACCTGCCCTTAGCATTGTGTCAAGCCTTTTGTAAGAAGAAGGAGAAGGAGAAGAAGAATGAGAGCATATATGAACTTCTTTCATACCTACTAACTTCCAAGCATAAGCCCCCTTGTCTAGAATTTGCCCTAATTATTTCATGTGACAAACCAAGAAACTTGGGATTCTTAGGGGGTTTTTGCAAAACAAACTCAATCGATGCTCTTCATGTTGGAAGTCCTAGACTTTCCCCTAGTTCTTAGTACTTTGATTGCCATGCTTATGATGCTAACAGTGTTAGTAAGCATGGTGGGGCAAATGATTTTATGTTGATTACATTCGGGTACACTGCAACAGAAGAAATGAGCTGTATGGTGATTTTATGTTGATTACATTTGGGTACACTTCAATAGAAGAAACGAGCTCGTTGTGCTTAAGAACATAGAGCTCATAAGCATGCCAATATCATTTGTTGTAATTCTTTTGGAGAAGTATTTTAAGATATTCAATACTATCACTCGGTAGCAATGATTGTCCCCCACGCTCTTCAAAGATCATGCACTATTTGTCAAAGGATGTGACAAGTGTCAACATTGTACAAAGCCACAGAAGAAGGACACGATGCCACTGCATCTTGTCAGAGTCAACCAACCTTTTGAAAAATGGGGCTTAGATTTCATTGTCCCATTAGGAAAAAAGGGAGCTCATTTTGGGGCCTTTTACGGTTTGGAAAAATAAGCTCTCAACCAATCAACAGAGGGCCAACGTAACGTTGGAAATTCACAAAAATAAGAGAAAATAGATAAAAGAAACAATCCTTTATGTAGGTACAAGCGTGCTACATTAATGTGGAGATTGGTTTTTTATTCTCACAAGATCTTTGGACATGAAGATAGAATCTAGTCTGACATTTTCTCTGACAAGGGCCTTCTCGCTTCCACCTTCCTTTGAACTTTGAAATGTTGTGCTGCCTTTCCTTCAAAAGGTCTACCATTCTACACCACTGCCTCATTGTGCAGCAGCCTCTTCTTTTCCAAAACTGCTCTCTTGATCCTGTTTGGCTTAGAGTAAGATGTTTCTTGTCAACTGTCTATCTGCCCACTTTCTCTTTCTTGAAACTTCGCTTTGTTATCTTGTTTACATTACTTTGCTGTTGTTACAGATTCACAAGGTCTCCATGGTGAATAAAAACTATGGCCGTTCTTGTGGAAGACGCTCTGTGGATGATAATGTTATGAAGACAGAATTATACCACACATCCTTACCCCGTCGACCTGCTTCTTCTATTTCTTCGATAGAGAATTCAAGTACAATCAAAACGGAAGGAACTTGGGAAAGGTTTAGTGTTTCGAAAGGAGCATGGGTGCTCATGCAACCTAGCAAAAGAAAGAGACCCCAGACAAAAAACATTTTCTTGGCGTCATGGAAGGGAAGAGTACGAGATTTTAAAATCACCAGAGGGAAGATATCGGTGAAAGAAGTTTTGATTCAGCATGTGTACATGCATAAAGAACTTGTCTTGCGAGACTATCCAAATGATCTTCCGCAACACAGGCCTAATTGTATATTTTTCTATTGTGGTTTTGTTCTTTATAAGGTGTATGAATTTTTAAGATGAAACTTTCTTTCTTTGCCACAATTTTTGGATAAAGGTTGGGATAAGAAGACATGTAGTTCAGTGTTTTGTGAGGTTGTCCAACCTTCTATGCAACTGAAGTACATGGTTGCATCACAAAATTTTATTTTTTCTTTTTATTATAAGCGCAGTCGAATGCTAGGCACAAAACTAGTCCCAATGGATCAAGATGAAGATTCTTTTGGTGTAGAAAATAAACTTCTTGATATTGATGTTGTTGAGAATGGTGATGTGCTAGTCAATATCTCATTAAGACAATGTTGCTCCTTAGCTCAATTGCGCAATGACATTTTGTTCGAGACAGAAGGTTCTATTTCAAAGGACTTTTTATTTATCTACAACAATAAGAAGGTACACCATCTGACTTATCCTAGTCTCATTAAGCACTGCTATTAGTTTACTTAACCCTATTGATTCATATTGTTTTTTTGCAAGTGCTCAAAAGAAGAGAGAGTTCAATAAAATGCAAAGACATTGAAAATTTGAAAATTGAGATAACACAGACTCCATAAACAAAGGTATTATATTCAATAAAGTAAAATTTTATACAGAAGTGTTTAATTGTATATGTAGAACATATTCTTGACAACCATTTTCTATTTATCTACAGCCTGATCTAGAGGCTGCTCTACATGGTCCAAGCTCTCCGTATCATCTTTTTTTGGAGAATCTGTTTTCTGCTGCTCCATCATCCTGTCCTGTACAATCTCTTGGTGCTGCTCCATTGTCTCCTCTATTACCCCTGGAGCATCTGTTTACTGCTGCTCCATCTTCTCCTCAATAACATCAGCAGCAGCAGGTCCTTGTTCTTGTAGCTTCTCCTCATCAGCACTAGGTCCTTGTTCCTGTGGCACCACATCAGCATCATCTATGTCATCAAGGTGTATAACACCTTCTTGGACTTTAGAGCTCTCACCCAACTCGACAGTAGCTGGTACAATAGGTTTGGGGGAGGCATACTTCAAAAACTTCCAAATTGTATCAGCTCTGAAACTATATACATAGTTCGAGCTGAAGCTATCTTCTCTCATCTACAATGGCATATGATGATTTAGAACACTGTACCAATATCAATTATTTTGAAGCTAAATGAAAATTATTTTTTCTTACAAGGTCTGGCTGTTCTATCTCAAAATAGCTTGAAAGTATATATTTGGCACTGATCAGCATTCTCCAGCCGCCGGCAGCTACTTGAATCATCTTGTTGTGGTGTCTGTACAGTTGGAAAGATATGTTAGAAACTGTTAACATCTGAACAAAACAAAATTATTCAATAGGTTCAAAGGCATAGCATGAAATAGACATCAGTAGAGGGAACGACTTTCTACCTCTAAATTTATTGGCTCTATTGAATCCAAAAGATTGACAATAGGAGGACAGTGATCCAATGCATCTAGAAGCCTTCTAATACAACTGCAATACATATAATTCAATTAGTGTGCATTAAATCAAAATAATGAAGTTTAAAGTTAAAAATAGCACACACACCACTTACAATTTCAGCTCTCTGTGTGTGTTTTTAAGAGAGTTGAATATAAAGCATTGCTTCTGCTGGATGTCAATAGAAGCAAAGCTCTAGTGGTCACTGCGTAAGGAAAAAAGCAAAGCTCCAGTGGTCACTACGTAAGAAAAAAAGCATTAAGAAATCAAAGGCTACAAGAGTTCTCAATCTTAAGCATTGCTTCTGCTGGATGTCAATAGAAGCAAAGCTCCAGTGGTCATACCTGTTATGGTATGGAAGTAGCAAAACATCGATAACATCAAAATTGCAGTGTCTGAATCAATTGGAAATATCCATGGGAGTTTTCTTTGCATCTCTTAACTTGGAAGAAATGGCAGGATCAATAATATGAACTGTATGTTGTACAACGTGGTTAAGCCAGCTTCTCATCATGCTGCATTGGACCAAACAATAATTAGGGTAGGGTGTAAAGGAGGTACAAGAAGGATTGTTTTGCAAATAAATGTAAAATAAAAGACACTTACTAGAGCATTGCAAGAATGATAGTATCTGAGCAATACTCATTCTTATGAGCCAATGTTGCTAAGCATGGTTTTGTCAAGTCAAAATTATTCACTGAAGTTTCATCCTCAATATAGACAACTATGTTAGGGCCCAGCTCCTACAACCTTCTCTGTATCTGCAGCTCCCTCTGTACAGTCTCCACATCTATAGCAGATTTGGATTCTTTTATTTGCTGCTTCAGTGACTCCTCATAAGCAGCTTTCCCTCTGGTGTTCTTTGAGTGGGTTACTTCAACAACCTTAACCTCATCTACCTTCAACTTTCTTGTAGGTGGAATTAATAATATGTCTCTCATCTTGATGTCCTGCCATTCCACAGGATGGACCAGCTTGTCATACCTCCATCTCACTCTGGACAAAGTGTTGAAGTCTTTGGCCATCAGAGTTACCCTGTGAGCATGGGCTGCTACCAGCATTGCATCTTCAAAATATTTCTCCAAGTAATCCTCTGCCATTTCCTGTAAGGAAAGAATGGCAGTCCTGTTCCACCTGAAACCAAGGTGCCAACTATCACATATGTCTTTCACTAGTCTCTGAAAAGGTGCCTTGGGGATTGCAAAGCCTATAGCTTTTTGTTGCTTCCTGCTCTCCTTTAGCACACCTGCACCATGTTTCAATCTCTTGGCCTTTTGCTGGAGAAGGCTCATTGGCTTCCCCTTCCTGCCATGTGCAACTCATTCCTTGATACCTGCCCCAGCTGCTGCTGCTGCTGCTGCAAGCCTTGGCCCCTTGCCAGCACTGACTTGGTTCTTGCCATCACTTTGACAAGTTGCATACAAAGCAATGGAAAGAGATTACAGCCATGGAGAACATGGAATGACACAAAAAGGCAATGACAGGGGTGGATGAAGCAACATTTATAAATTTGCAACAAAACGCGATTTTGACAGTTTGAAATTCCTAACAGCTCACTCTCGCGTTTTTCCTACAAATACCTGAAGTAACATGCTGGTACATTCCTACAGTGATTTCTTCGTCTTTACAACTAAATACAATATGGATTGAGTTTATGCAAGGAGTGTACAGCCATGGACAACTTGGAAAGACACAAAACCACAATGATAGGGGTGGATGAAGCAACAGTTTTATATTTGCAACAAAACGCGATTTTAGCTGTTTGAAATTCCTAAAGCCTTCTCCTCGCGTTTTCCTGCAAATTCATGAGGCAGCCTGCTGGAACATGCCTTCAGTCATTTCAACCAGCCCAATTCAAAAGTCTTCCTACTTGTGGTATTTATCCTAATATCTAAGCTACACCACATCCCAAAAGTATGTGTGTTATACTATTAAACAAGAAGATAAGGATATAGAGAGTCTTACTGACCTGGAAGCTATCTGTGGGTGTGTTGTACTGCTGATGAGTACCCTGTGATGGGGATGAACCTGTGCTGCTAGTCAGGATGCTGATGGTGCAGAGTAGGGAGGTAGGGAGGCAAGAGAGCTGAGAGGGGAGGGCCAAGACAGGAGAGATTAAACAGGAGGGAAAAGATTAGTGCAAAATACAAACAAGGAAGCTACTAAATACCACACGTGTGGAATGGAATCGTTTTTTCACAGTGTGGATGGGACCCAGATCTCTTGGAGTTTGAAACTTGGCACATGTGAATGGGACACTTTTTGCCTTGGAACTTGTGCCAATCATGATTTCATAATCAGTTCCATAACCACTCTTCCCTCCCCGTCTTTCATCCCTGCTAGCACCCTCCCATCATCCTTTTCCTTCCCTCTCTAATCCTTTCCTACCTAACACACTCCATCCAGACTGCCACCTGCCTGAAGACTACTACCACTGCCAGATCTTCAGGTTACCTAGGCTGTAGCTCAAGTTTGGGAGAGAGCAGAAGATTCACCAGTGCAACTCCAACAGCATGGAAAAGGAAAAGAAAGGTCAGAGTTCTATATTCTTTTCAATGTTTTTTGATATATATTTCTTCCATCCATAGAATTCTTGATGTCCAGATATCTGGGCAATTCCCATCCACCACATCCCATATCCCAAATTTCCACATCCCAGTTTTATATTTGCAACAAAACGCGATTTCGGCTGTTTGAAATTCCTAAAGCCTTCTCCTCGCGTTTTCCTGTAAATTCATGACGCCTTCAGCCATTTCAACCAGCCCAATTCAAAAGTCTTCCTGCTTGTGGTATTTATCCTAATATCTAAGCTACACCACATCCCAAAAGTATGTGTGTTATACTATTAAACAAGAAGATAAGGATATAGAGAGTCTTACTGACCTGGAAGCTATCTGTGGGTGTGCTGTGCTGCTGTGATGAGTACCCTGTGCTGGGGATGAACCTGTGCTGCTGGTCAGGATGCTGATGGTGCAGAGTAGGGAGGTAGGGAGGAAAGAGAGCTGAGAGGGGAGGGCCAAGACAGGAGAGATTAAACAGGAGGAAAAAGATTAGTGCAAAATATAAACAAGGCAGCTACTAAAAATACCACACGTGTGGAATGGAGTCGTTTTTTCACACGTGTGGATGGGACCCAGATCTCTTGGAGTTTGAAACTTGGCATAACCACTCTTCCCTTCCCGTCTTTCATCCCTGCCAGCACCCTCCCATCATCCTTTTCCTTCCCTCTTTGATCCCTTCCTACCCAACACACTCCATCCAGACTGCAACCTGCCTGAAGACTACTACCACTGCCAGATCTCCAGGTTACCTAGGCTGCAGCTCAAGTTTGGGAGAGAGCAGAAGATTCACCAGTGCAACTCCAACAGCATGGAAAAGGAAAAGAAAGGTCAGAGTTCTATATTCTTTTCAATGTTTTTTGATATATATTTCTTCCATCCATAGAATTCTTGATGTCCAGATATCTGGGCAATTCCCATCCACCACATCCCATATCCCAAATTTCCACTAAGCTCCAGCATTTCTTGTCACATGTCCCAGTCCTGTTGTCGAAGAATCTTATTGTCCAAGAATCTGGTAGATCACCCTAGGATTTAATTGGAGATGGATATCAATAAAACCTAGAAGTTTGCAACAAAATGCGAGGAGAGTGCTTAACATTTTCCAAATGGCCCTATATCGCGTTTTTGTGCAAATTCCTATATTCCTTTTGGTTTTCATTTCTTCCTCATTGTTTTGCTTTCTTTGGCCCTGGGGAATTCTTCCTAGTATCATCTACTATCCAGGAATCTGTGAGATGATCCTAGCATTTGATTGGAGATGGATATCAAAACAGAAATGGAAAATTTGCAACAAAATGCGAGGAGAGTACTTGACATTTTCCAAATGGCCCTACATCGCGTTTTCTTGCAAATTCTTGTGTCCCTTTTGGTTTTCACTTCTTCCTCATTGTTTTGCTTTCTTTGGCCCTGGGGATTTCTTCCTTGATGATGAGAAAAGTTTTTGCTTTGGAACAGTTGATTCTCAGGCCCCTCCTTTCAAGAGGAAGTTGGACTTTTCTGCTGCTATACTTAGACCACAGCAATCACCAGGTGAGTCATGTGTGGTCATGAAGGGAGTTGTTTGGTGATATCCTATACATTCCCTGATTGCATATGTCAGCATATAGAATTCATGATATATAAATTTTGGTTCAAGCAAAAGGAAGAGACTGGAGCAGAAAGCTGAGTCTTCCCTCTCAAAACAAAAGGAACCAGAAGAGGACAAATCTCTAGATTTGCTCCTATTTGACTTTCTTCACAAATGCAAGGCTCAAAGGAACTTCCACATATACCACAGTATTTTCAACAGGGAGTTCACTATGAGCTCTGTATTGGAGCATCACAGAGATTTTCTTTCAGACCATTGGGATACCTTCAAACAACTGACAGAGGCAAACTGATAGAGGGAGGAAGAATTGTGGAAGGTGAAAAGGTTTTTGTGCATATAAATCATATTGTCTCCATTGACAGGCTGAGGTACCATGTGAATAGAAGATTTGACAGCCTGCCTGAGGAATATAAATTCAACTGTAACTTGCACACCAGAAAGTGTAGAGTGCTTGAGGAAACCATGGCATTCCTTATGTACAGTGTCTTCAGTCATTGTCTTCAATCAGCACTCTCTCTAAAAGAACAAGGGCAGGAGGCTGAAGAAGAAGACACATCTGAAGCAGAGGAAAAAGAGGATGTTCCTGTGGCAACAGAAATGGCAGAGCAGGAAGAAGATATCAACCTCCAGGATGAGGGGCTACAAGTGGCTGCTCTTGACCTTGCTCAACTGAGGACTGAAACTCTTAGGGCAGCACAGCCAGTTGAAGATTTTGATGTTCAGAGCAGCAACTATGCAGTGCCCATGCTTCCAGGTGTCTTGATTGGTGGTAAAGATTATGTTTTCCTCCATGATATAGAGTGTATGTTCAATTTGAGGAAGGACTATGCCATTTCCCTTATTGCCCAGGCTTCAAGGCTTGACAAGGAGGTTGGCATAGAGGATGACCATTCACTACTGGCTTTGGAAACAACTTTTGATCCGGCAGAGACCCTTACTATTTATTTCAAAGAGGCTGAAAAGTTCCAAGAGCCAGATGAAGCTGCCTTCCAGCTCACACAGGAAGCTATGAATCTCTCAGCACTATATAAGGGAAAGCTTAAAGAAGAGGCTGGACTGGAGGGGAGAGGAATAAATCTTTGGAAAGATGAACTTCTTGTTGTTGCTGATGAAAATGAGAAGATATGACCTTGTTACTTCAAATCAAATACTTTATCTTGTGTTTAAATGTTTTGTAGTTGTGTATTGTCTCACTCCAATCTTTTGATATGTGGTAGCTACAAATTGAGGATGACACATTCCTCCAGAGAACAAGTGGAAGCAGGCCAGCTGGGTTTGGAAAAATGTCAAGCCTAGCTCATTATATTCATAATCTAGGCAGTGCTAAGATCTTGATTTACCATAGGCAGTTGAGCAACAATGGAGAAGCCATGGTTTACTTCTTTAAATGTTTGTCTAGGGTTTTAGGTGGACATGATCTTTCATGGCAAAAGGAAAAGATCATTTTGATAGAGAGGTTGTCTGTCATAGATATATTTGGGGATTATGTGAATAAGCAGGCCTCTAGGGCCTCTTACTTTTTGTCTTACACTTCTTATGCATTAGCATGTGGTGTTAAGGAGCCCAAATGTCTGGAGGGCTATGGAAAACACAAGCTCATAAGGTTTCGAGAGCCACCCATGATTGCATCAGGCGACACAATCCAAGAAGAAGAACACGTGAAGATAGCTGAAGACAAGGATACCCCTCCCAGACAAGCAACAGAGGCAAGCATTGATAAACAGACAGTCGACATCAAGCCAACAAGGAAGAAAAAGAGTCCAATCAAGATCAAAAAGAGAGTTCCGATTGGCAGGCCCTGGGAGTAATAGGATTTAGTCATCAAATATAGCACAAACATTATGTTGAAGTTGAACTGATTTGTACAAAGTCTTTGATCCTCTACCTTTCCTTTTTGCATTTGTCCCATCACCGTACGACACTTCAGTACTCTTCCCACACTCAGTAGCTTCTAAAAGCCTTTGACACTCAGTACCTTATTGGTAAGGATCAATAGTGTGTCTAGCATAATTAAGTAGTATTGATTGAATTTTTTGTGTGTAGCTCATGGATGTATTGATGCTTATTAATATAGATCACATGTTTCACAAAAGAAATACTTTTGATGGAGTCTCAAAACATATAGGCATAACATCAAGAGTCACTTGTTCCACAAAATAAAAATCTATTGATTGAGTTTGAAAACATGTGGACACAACACCAATAAGTTACAAACTGCTAATCATGTTTACTTGTCCATTTATGGTTTCTAAATATCTTCGAATCCCTCCATTGTCTATGTCTCTCTGCTGCCATTGAATTGTCCAAAGTTTGTCTTCATCTTTGCTTTTGGGCTAGAATAAAAGCAAGCTTGACTTTGGAGCTAGCAACTTTTCTTTTAGCATACAGCCTCTGTAGTATGCCTCGGTAAAACCATTGGAAGACAAGAATGCATAGTAAGTTATAAAAAAAAAGAGGATCACACTTAAGTAAAAGAAGAAGACAGAACTTTACCATGTAGTGAGTTATATTGCAGGCTGTCCACGCGTCTTTCATTGACTTCCCAAAATGTGTAATTGCCTCTTCAAAGTTCTTGTAATCACTCTTTGTCCATGTTACATTGTCACAGAACATGAAGAGTTGATCAAGAGACCTCCACACCTCTGCCTTCACATTTCGTGCTTCCCCATCTGCCTCTCATGATCTTTCACGGCATTATGGACTTGCTTCCACAATCCATAATTAATCCTTGAAACTGTTCTACCTTGCCTTACTTGCTTACTACTGTGTTTGGGTCGAGACAAGAATCTTCTTGCCTTAACACCACCAATAGAGGGCTTGATTGGTACCTCCTTGCCATTGGTAGACTTTTTAAAATCCTTTGTGATATGAACATCACCTCCATGCAGACCTATATCAGATAACACTTTTTCCAATGCTTGAAGAGCATCCTTTCTATTTTTTTCAGGACGGAGTTTCCAAGCAAATCCAATATACAAAAATACCAATTTCTCAATAATTCGACATAGACCATGCAATGTGCATATGTGAACATTACATAGTGGAATGTCAAGAATGGCCTTGAAGTCAGGGTCAACTTTATCTCTATAAGGTGCTCTCTTCCACCATTTGGAATCCATTACTTGAGCTGATTCTTTGCAGTTTAGACAAGGAGACTTTGAGTTGCCTCCTTTACTAACGTTATACATGCACTTAAGTGTTTTAAGATCCCCCGCCATGTGCCACTCTACTTGAAAATCACCTTTTCCTGCAACATGGAAATTCTCTCCTTGCACTTGTCTTTTAATTATTCTTGGTATTTTCGTGTGGTGAAACACCCAATCTAGTGTTTCATGGTCTTCTGTCTTCACCTGTGATTATATAATCAAAAGTCTTACTATAAAAGATTTGAAAACAATGACTAATAGCAAGTACGAAACAAAAAATGATCATACCTGGAACGAGCCTAACCACCATATGCGTTTCTCCGACTGCACACTAAAATACTTCGAACTCGCTTCAGTCAATGATGTATCAAGTGCTCCATTCATCAATGTAATAGTAATCCTTTCCATTTTCTTTTCCTTTACAACCTCACACTCATCCAGTTTGATAACAAATTTCAAAATGCCTTTGCACTCCTCAAATGTTATTCCATAAAACTCGACCATTCTTCTTTGAAGTTGTTATAGATCTACAAATATATTGTTCCAAGGGTCATACACAGTGGTTCCTTTACCACCATGAAATATTTCTTCAATATGGATATATTGCCCAATAAACTCATCTATACTTTCATTCAAATGACCTCTTATCCTCCACACGGTTGCTGGATTTGGCAGTAAAACTCGTTTAATCGTTTGATCTTTCAAAGTTGAGGATATCGCATGGAAAATCGAACTATATCCCTTCCTGCTAACTCCACTAACATCAAGAGCCTCTTGGATTGTAGTGCCATCAACTTGATTATTGGATATAAAGTCCTCTACAACATTGCGTTTGATTGTTTTGTATTTTTTTTCTTCAATCAAACCTTTTGCTACACCACAAGAAAACAATCCTTTCATTTGTTTAACAAGAAGAAGATTGGGATCCATATTTTCTTTTGCGGGCTCCAATAGTTTCCTATAGTAACAACACAATATGCCTATATCATTCAACACTTCCATTCTTGTTTTGCGTTAATGGACAAAATAGATATAGTCATTTGAGAGCCTTTTTGAGTATACAAAATGAAAAAATTTCAAACTAGCCTTGCTTCCTGAATTCTTCGCTTGCATCCACCAGTCCCAGCCTTCAAATTTGTAATGTTTTTAATCTTTCTACTTCGTAGTCTGTCTCCAAGCACAGTTCTCTTCCTTCTTGCTCTTGTCAACTCTTTTTTACTCTTTGAATGCTCCTCAATTTCATTCTGCAACTGCTACTCCAATTTTGCACGAATGGCTATCTCTTGCATCTTGGCCCCCTTTTCTTGTAGGTACATTATTTTATATGTTTTTGCAAATGCAGACTGCGCTGAAATATAACCAAGAAGTCCATTTTGTCCATCGCCCGCAAACCTCAGTAGTGTGGTTGGATTGACAAATGGAGGTGTAGAGTTTTTTACTAGACATTTTGGATATATGCTTCCATCGCACCATAAGTCAATATGTTGAAGTCCTTCTCTTCTCATATTTTTTCGTTGTTGAGCATTCAGCACCGTATCCTTTCATCTTTTTTGTGCTGGAGCATATTTTTCTTCTAAGTCGATGTGAAGATGGTGTAATCGCTTCTTCTGAGATTGTGACTCACTAGTATCGGCCATTTTTTGTGCTTCTGAGGTTGCAAAGTTTGCTTGTCAATCTCATAGTCTTTTTGTAACATGAATCGTGAAAGTGTGGCGGTATCCATGTAAATATTTTGAAAAAGTGCAATCATCAAGTTTAGTGATGGATTCTTTATGAGAGGCCTGCACACGTCGTCAAAAGAGATGCGGAATCTTCGGGAAACAAAAAAAAAACTAAGGAGATATTTAATGCAAAATCATGTTAGTTAGACAAAAGATTATCTTATTCCTTTCTGAACTGACAGTTCTGTAGTCCTTACTGACAGTTTTGAGCCACGTTTCCGTATTTTACTATTTTTGAGGTCTTTTAGGAGAGAAATAAATCAAAAAATAGTGAATTTCTTATAGGGCCCCAAAATGAGCTCCCTTTTTCCCTAATGCTATTAGTCCTACTACAGGTGGCACACAAGCATGCTTCATCATAGTTGCCACAGATTATGTAACCAAATGGGTTGAAGCAAGAGCTTCACGAAAAGTGAATACCATGGGGACTGCTAATTTTCTCCATGAGAACATCATTACCTGATTTGGTTGTCCTTTTGAGCTCGTGAGTGACCCAAGGGAAACACTTTATAAATGATGTAATCCAGCAACTCACCACAACGTTCATGATCTCATACCGCAAGTCCACACCTTACCCATAAGCAAATGGTTAAGCTGTCTACCATAAATTCTCTGTATCCTAGAAACCATGGCAGAAACCCCATATTTCACCTACGTGAACTGCTCAAGTCTTATATCTTAGTTAAGCCTAGAGGTCTCTTTAATCTAAATACATTAGTCTCAAATCCTTGTGATCAATCTTGTCCTTGTAAATATTTGAATTGAGAAATAAAATGATTTCAAGGTTTACTTTTATTTCATGAGCGTGGTGCAAAGTATAAGTCGTATAATCCTAAATTTAGTCTTGCAATGGGGGCTAGGACGATCAGTCTTCCCCCCCAATGCACTACACACAAACATCCACAAGAAGAAGCTCCTACTCAAACACATACAACCTCCCTCCTTTAAAGGGGAAGGTTCAAAAATTGAGAAGGATGTCGAAGTATGGATTGAAGCAATGGACGATCACTTCTCAGCCTCTGGTACTGTAGCTACAAACCAATCTATGCATGCACGGTTTCGCCTCATTGGGGATGCTAAGCTCTCGTGGAAGCAATGGTGCCACGATAAGGAAGTCACCGAACACTCCCAAACTTGGGATGACATCAAAAAAGTTGTGAAGGAACGGTATCTTTCCCAATTTTATGAGTCTATCAAGATGAATGAGTTCTTTAGCCTTAAGAAGCTTAGCATGACTGTAGAGGAATACTACTCGAAGTTCATCACTCTTTGGAAGTATGCCCCAACTACCTCCCACTAGTAGGTGGCTTGCTTTTGCCAAGGCTTGAATGAACCTTTGGATTCCCACCTCAAAGCAATGATGGCGAGTACATTGCAAGATGCTCTCATACAAGTTAAACCTCTTGTGAAGGAGATGAAGTCTGGCAAAGCTAGGCCACAAAAGAGATCTCACCTTGAATTAAACCCTAAAGACCAGTCTTACAAGAAGCCCCGGCCAAACACTCCCAACTACAACCGAGGTCAGCCATTCAACCTCTTTGTTCCCCGCACATGTACTGCTTCTACTAGAGAGGCCCTTGTGTTTTTCCATTATTGCAATGAGCCTGGACACTTTAAAGACGATTGCCCCAAGCTTGCAACATCCTTTCCTCAAAGTGGTCGAGCAAATTAGGGTCGTGGAACACCCATCCATCAAGATTCAAGAGGTGGTGGATGTGGCAGAGGTCGCGGAGCAGTTGCTTGCGCGCCTATGCTATAAGTGAAGAACCAACTTTGGAAATGGCCAAAGAAGAGCCTGTCACCATCCACGCAGAGGTAGAGCATCAAGGTCCTAACTAGAAATTTGGTGTTATTCAAATCCCAACTGCTCATTGATCATCATGGTAAGTCATTCCAACTTTTGATGATTGATTGCGGTAGTACCCATTCATTTCTTTCTCCAAGGTGTTTATAGAAATTAAACTTGGATCAAAAACCAACTAGGAAAATGGTTGTAGTGCTATCTAATGGGAGAAAGAAGTATCTCACCACTCTGAAGGAAACCTTCGTTTTGAATTGGGTAGTGAACAAACTCATTGCCATTTTAGAGTCCTACCATTAGGCATTTATGATGGGTCCTTGGGACGGACTAGTTAGTCACAAACAATGCTAGTATTCACTGTAACCAGGGAAGTAGCACTTTTAAAAATGAGCATGACCAAGTAGTAGTAGTTCAGGGGAAGATAGGTAAACCCAAGTCTAGGGTAGTCAAAGCAAAACATCTTCTCAAGGGAGCACGTAAGGGACAACAAGTTTTTCTGTCATGCTCAACAAAGCTACTGAACCCAATAAAGAATCAGAACCCTCTTGGCTCCAAGAATTCACCGACATCTTTTCTAATGAGCTTATAGGACTACCAACCCCTCGAAAAGTCGACCATGAGATTGAGCTAATTCTTGGTGCTCAACCTGTCTCCAAAAGACCCTATAAGATTTCTCTCCCAAAATCCATTGAGCTCAAGGTAGCAACTTTGCCAAGTCATTGAGCAAGGATTTGTACACTCCAGTAGCTCTCCTTGGGGAAGAGCACCTGTTCTTTTCCAAAAGAAGAAGGATGGCACCCTTCATCTCTGCATAGATTATCGGGGGCTAAATCAAGTCACTGTCAAGAACAAGTATCCTATCCCTCGCATCGAGAGGAGCTTCTTGACAAGCTTCATGGGGCCAAGATTTTCTCTAAAATAGATTTAAGATGATCTGGCTACTATTAGATTAGAGTCAAGGAAGCAGATATACCTAAGACAACTTTCAATACCCGTTATGGCCATTATGAGTTTACTGTGATATCATTCGGGTTAACCAATGATCTTGCAACTTTCAACCACCTAATGCAAGATATATTCCGTCCCTACTTGGATGAATTTATTCTTATTTTTTTGAGAACATTCTAATCTACTCCAAGTTGGTGGAAGAACATAAGGAGCATGTGCGTGTAGAGTGCTATAATTATTGCATAGACATAAACTCTATGCTAAGAAAAGTAAATGTATCTTCTTTACTCATCAGATTATCTTGGATTCATTGTCTCCCAAGACGATATCTCAGTAGATCCCACCAAGGTCAAAGATATACTGGAATGGCCACCTCCCTAATTCAATTCGCAAAGTTTGTGGATTTTTGGGAATCAAAAGATGGTATAAGATTTTCATCAAAGATTACTCCCTAGTAGCTGCACCCTTGATCTATCTTCTTAAGAAGGATTGCAAAATACTGTGGTTACCAATCCATCAAGTCAGCTTTGATCAGCTCAAAACCATCCTTACCTCAGCACAGTAGTCTTGAAACTTCCTGAGTTCACCATGGAATTTGATGTGGTTATATTGACGCCAGTAGTCTAACACTTGGTGGTGTCTTATACTTCTTGCAAGGTGAAGCAATATGAGGCCAACTATGACACCCATGATTTGGAACTCTTATCAGTTGTTCATTACCTCAAGTTATGGAGACATTACCTCTTGGGGCGTAAGTTCTACCTTAACCGACCACAAGAGTCTAAAAAAGTGGATCTTCACCTAGCCTAACCTCAATATGAGGGGGCAGAGAAGATGGGTTGAGATCCTACAAGAATATGACTTCGACATCAATTTCTACCCGAGGAAGGATAATGTGGTATTAGATGCACTTAGCTGCAAATCTTTTGTGAGTGCAATTTCTATGCCAAATGACCCCAAGTTATGGAGACATTACCTCTTATCAGTTGTTCATTACCTCAAGTTATGGAGACATTACCTCTTGGGGCGTAAGTTCTACCTTAACCGACCCACAAGAGTCTAAAAAAGTGGATCTTCACCTAGCCTAACCTCAATATGAGGGGGCAGAGAAGATGGGTTGAGATCCTACAAGAATATGACTTCGACATCAATTTCTACCCGAGGAAGGATAATGTGGTATCAGATGCACTTAGCTGCAAATCTTTTGTGAGTGCAATTTCTATGCCAAATGACCCCATACTGGTCAAGGTGAAAGAAGTCTCATTTCATGATCCTAACTACCAAAGGATGGTGAACCTATCCAAAGAGGGGGGAACCTCATATAAGGAGGAAAATATCATCAAGTGTTACTCCACCCATAATGGGTGCCTCTACTTCAATCAAAAGCTATGTATTCCTAAAGGACCCTTAAGAAGCTAATCTTGCATTAAGCTCATGATAGCCCCGCCGCGCACGGGGCACCTAGGCTATGGAAAGACCTTGAATTCTCAAAGCAATGTCTCTCATGTCAAAGAATCAAAGCTGAAAGAGTCAAGAGTCCTAGAAAGCTTCAACCCTTGGATCTTCCTCAAATGAAGTGGGAATGCATTAGTATGGATTTTGTCACAAGTCTCCCCACTGTACAAGGAGGATTGTACAAGGAGGATATGATTCCATTTTTGTAGTGGTGGACTTTCTCACCAAAGTAGCTCATCTTATTTCGGTAAAGAAAACCTTCAAGGCTTCTGATGTTGCCCAATTTCATCAAAGATGTCTTCAAGCTTCATGGTTTACCGAAGAGGATAGTTAGCGGGACTCTAACTTCACCTCAAAGTTTTGGAAGTCCTTATTTTAGGCCTTGGGTACTCAACTTTGTTTTAGTACAGCTTACCATCCAAAGACTAATGGCCAGACTAAGAGAGTCAACCAAGTAATTGAAGATACTCTCAGAGCATATTGCAGGTGGAAGCCAAGAAGATGGATTCAATTCCTTTCTCTAGTAGAATTTGCTATAATACATCTTATCACCAAAGCATAGGGATGTCGCCATTTAAGGCACTCTATGGGCAGGAATGCTTGTCTCTAAATTTTTTTATCCAACCTTAAGAGTAGAAGCCTCTAGAAAAATGCTCAAGGAGATGGAAGAGCAGACCAAGGCTATCCAAAAAGTCATTAAAGCTACTAAAGATTGGTGGCAGAAACATTACACCGACACTTGAGGAGATCTGAAAGGATTTTCAAGGAAGGAGACAAAGTTCTTCTATGGTGGGTGTGACCCAAGTATAGCTCTCTATCACTTGGGAAATATAAGAAACTCAACGCCCAAGATATTGTGGACCCTACACAGTCATCAAGTATTTGGGCAGAAGTGCCTATAAGCTACAGCTCCCAGCCCATGTTAAGGTCCACAATGTAATTCATGTAAGCTTTTTGAAGCCTTATGTACCTAGTCTCGATCATATTCTTGATGATGAGCAAGTTGTAATCTCAACTCAAGGATTCCTTGAGTTGTAGCCTCGTAGAGTCATAGATTCTAGAGAAAGGTAGCTTCGTAAATCGAACCCTTACAGAACATCTAGTGCAATGGAAAGACTACCGTGTGAAGAGGATGCAACTTGGGAAGATGAAGCTACACTCTTAAGAGATTAACATGCCCATCTTCAATAATAATAATAATAATATATACATTTAATAGACGAAGTTATAATCCTTTTTATAGTGTAAAAATCATCATTTTAATATTTGAGCTATTTCTACTTGGAATATTAAAATTCTAAGTCCAATTTTAAAATTTGCAAGTGATTTTACCCTAATATAGGACTTTACAGCACTCAAAACAGACACCGTAATAAGCCTCTACGTAAATTTTTAGTTAAATTATGGTAAACTTTCAACCTTAATAAATACCTGTCCCTAGATGTGCACCTTTGCAACCAGGAGAACACCCCAGACAATTTCACCAAAAAATCGATAGACGTGCTAGCACGCATATCAAGGTCTATGCCCCCCAAAAAAGAAGTCCCGCCCCAAAAGATGCCTCCTTGAGAAGCGTGCATCAAAGGACCTTACCCTGGACCATACACATACTAGGGCACACGAACCAAAGATCGGCCACCCTAACATAAGGTCTTTCCTGGTTTCCACATAGACACCCATGCGGCCACTACCCTCCTGGAAGGCCCATGCGTACCCCACCTTTAGCCCACTTATAGGGACCACCCTTTCATAGGCTCATGCAATCGTAGACCGAAATACTTTCATGTACACCATCCATTCCACCCCCCTTTTCCTGTCTCCTTACCTATACCCATACCTGTATCAGACCTTATATAAACCCCCAGCCCTAACACCCCCCTCTGTGGCCAACAGCCCCCTCTTTGGGTGGAAGGTCTCCCTGATAGACCTCTGCAGAGCCAAGATCCCAGCATCCCTCTACAGCCAAGCTCCCAAAAGCCCTCTGCAGTCAAGATCCCAGAGCCACCCCCTTGTGTTGTGGAGGGGGTGTCCTACACCTCTTCCCCCCAGTGTGAATAGACCTAAGGGAAGAACCCTCCTCCTCCCCCCTAACCGTGGCCATCCCTATGGTCCTGTTTCCAACCAGCCTATTTCTTCACTTAATGACACTCTACTTTTTGCCCCCCATATAAAGAGACTTAAACAAGCACACTCTAGCCCTAAGAGGTGGTTCCCACCATGGGTGAGTCTTTTGCTCATAAAGTGAGCAAACAGACTCCAAATTGTGAATCATCTGGATTGTTGAGTTCGTGATTGTATGAGCTACGCGAGAATGGACAGTATGGCTCTTCCTTGAAGATGCCAAAATGTTGCCTTGAGAAGAGAGATTCTCGAGTGGAATGTTTTCTCTATACGGCTCGTGAAGGGGGTTGTAGACTTGACACGAGTTTCTTACAGAACCAAGATTTTTTTAGTCACTTTATGCCTTGCCAACATTTTGGGAAGGTTTTTTAGTTACTTTGTGCCTTGCCAACATTTTGGGAAGCTTTTGACGTATGCAAGAGGAGGTGGTTGAAACTCCATTGTACATGGACTCTTATGTGTGTGACGGAGGATATATGCATCCCGACACAGTGGCAAGGAGGTCTATTTATATTTAGTTATTTTTGTATGTTTAAAGGTGTCTTCATTGAAGACCATCATTTGAACTATGATCGTTTTGGTGTGGTATGCAGGTAATTGATCTCACTATAGTCTTGTTCTATGATGCCGATGTGCCTATCCCTTCCTATGATAGAGAGGAGGGAGAGAAGGTGTCTCATTATATGTTCCTTGCTGTGATGTGACGAGGAGTTTTCTTCAGGAGACTGTGTGATAGGTGGAGATGTAGACCGTACAGTGGTGGATGGAGTATTCGTTCTTCGGGGAGGTGATGAACGCTCGCGTGCTTTTTTTAGATATGTGAAACAACTTTCTTTGTTAAAAACTTTAGAAGGAATATAGAAGCGTACATGAAGATATGTGGGTTTTTTTATTCTTGCAATTATTGTGTAGGTGATTGCTTGCCACATTCACGATGGAGTTAGATTTGTGGTACTCGATATTTTGCAGGTTGTGGAGGCCTTGGTTTAGCTAGTGCGGAGTTGTTTCAACACTGCTTATGTTTCAAGTTGGAATCCTATGCATACATTGTGTGCTTGATGAAGGTGGTGTGTGGTCCACCTTTGGAGTAGCACTCTAGAGAGATCAGACTTATCTTTATGAGTCTTTATTTCCTATGGATTATGTAGGTGATGGCTTTTGATGTTGTTATGGTTTTTTGTGACTACGTTGCAACAAATCTCTATAGCTCTTTTTTTTGGACATCTTGGTTGTATTCTACTACTATAAATTCAGGAACATGTTGACTTATTGACACATTTATATGTCATGTAGCTCTCTGCTATTGTGTAGATGAGGTTCTTTGTGGTAGTATGTTTGATTATAATTACAATGCTTTGATATATGCCTTTTCTTCTTCATATGAATGTATGGTTTATGTGCCTGTTGAGAGGTAGCTCGTGTCTGACTTGGCATAAGTGGAGTCAGCTTGTTGTCACATAAGGTGGCACGGAGCTAGTGGCAAAACTCTCTATGAGTCATGGTTATATGCATCCTCTTCAACTAATGTATCACCCAAGGGATTCGGATCAAAGTGTGGCTGATCTAGAGTAATATAGGGAAATGTTAGATTTTTGAATTTGTTGATTGTCAACAGCAAACACATAAGGTTGATTCGGAGCTAAAGTGGGCTTAGCTGATTTAGCACGTGTACCAAATAATGGCATCAATGTATCAAAAATGTATGGGGCATCAATTGACATGAAAGCATAGGTTGGGATGCATATTCATCAAATATGACATCTCTAGATACAATAAGCTTCCAAGTGGAAGGAACATATAGCATGTATCCCTTGCTCTCACTGCTATACCCCACAAAAATACATTTCATTGCCTTTCCTTCAAGTTTATGTCTGTGTTGTGCTGGTACATGCACGTAAGCCAAACATCCGAAAACATGCATATGAGTGACTATTGTCATTCCAAGCCTCATAAGCTGTCATAGATTTCAATGCTTTAATCGGACAGTGGTTCAACACATAATTGGCACACATAACCACTTCAAGCTAAAATCTAGATGGCAAATCCTTGCTTTTAAGCATACATCTTGTCATTTCCATGAGTGTACAATTACGGCACTCAACCACACCATTTTGTTGTGGTGTATATGGAGTAGTACACTAATGAGTAATACCAGTTGACTGCAAAAAAGCTTTGCTATAAACTCATGTGATAGATTATGGCTGCAAGCATTTTCAGCCATAGGGAGAAATCAATGGAAAGCTGAAAAGGCATCCGATTTGGCTTTCAGAACATACACCAATGAAAGTCATAAAGTAGAGATGTCCTACAAAAGATGATGCCCTCATAGGGCCACATAAATCACTATGTACAAGCTCCAATGGACAAGTAGCTCGCACAATGCCATCTTTTGGAAAGGACAGACGATGCATCTTTCAATCATTAGGAACTCAATGGAGTCTTTTTGGGCCCTTTAATTTTCCATTGCCTAATGGAGGTGATTAAGAAATAGACAAATAGGGAGATTACATGTGGACTGACACCAATGGTTTGTAAGAGCCTAGAAGGTAGTGGTCAAACTTAGAATAATAGGCTAAATAGGCTCTTTTTAAATTTTCAAAATCAACTAAAACTCAAAAATTCAAAACGTATATGCATTTTTCCCCTATTTTATATAGAAAAGGATAGCTGCAGCCTGCCAGCAGCCTGCAGCCATCATTAACTAAGGCCTCCAAAGTGATAGAGGCCCAAAAACGAGTTCCCATGCATTCAATGCACATTCCCCTTCACTTTCCACTATCCCTCTCTCCCACGTTCCCTCCAAAATGCTCTCTCTTCCCCCTTTCTCATAGCAAGGCGTTTTTCACTCTCTAGACTACTTCTTTTAGCTATCTACCTCTTGATCTACCTCTCTCTTCACTCAGAAACCCAGATCTATAGCTATGGAAGCTTGATCTGCAACCTCCTCTTAGAAGCTATGGAATCTTGATCCTCTGATCTGCAACCTCCTCTTAGAAGCTATGGAAGCTTGATCCTCTGATCTGCAACCTCCTCTTAGAAGCTATGGAAGCTTGATCCTCACTTTCATTTCCTTCCTTCATCCTTCTTCCTTGTCCAACCTCCTTTTACAGAGTGTAACAGCAGAGCTTAGCTATGGAAGCTTGATCTACAACCTCCTCTCAGAGGCTATAGAAGTTTGATCCTCACTTACATTTCCTTACTTCATCCATCTTCCTTGTCCAACCTCCTTTTACAGAGTGTAACAGCAGAGCTTAGCTATGGAAGCTTGATCTGCAACCTCCTCTCAGAAGCTAGGGAAGTTTGATCCTCACTTACATCCTTCTACTTTGTCCAACCTCCTTTTACAGAGTGTAACAGTGGAGCCAAGCTATGGAAGCTTGAGTTGCAAATTCTTTGGCTCTCATAATCTTACTCATTGTCTCCTCTCATCCCCTCCAATATCCTCTTTCAAAGTGCAGTAATAGCACAGCCAAGCCCTTGGAACTTGCTCTACAACTCCTTCTCTTTTTTACATCTCCCTAGTCTAAGTTTTTTTCTCACCATTCTATTTTTCTTTGCCATCAAGGTTTATAATCTCTCTAATATATACATCTGATGTCTTCTTCTAGAGCTCGAAGGCCTCCGATCAGTATTCAATCTCTCTCTTGTAGCAGTGGTCAAGATGAGGATGGGCACTGGAACATCAAACAGTACGAGAAGTGGAACTGGATTACGATGCAGCCTAGTACAAGAGGAAGCCACAAGGTGTCAAAGCGATACGTTGATATACAAAGTCACCATTGGAAAGGGCGGATATTGGAGCTCAAACAAAATCGTGATGGAAAAAAGCTAGCCAAGGTCCAACATGTTTACAAGGCAACAGAGCTGAAACTAGCAGACCATGACCAACGTCAACGATTTCCTGCAAATTGTAAGTTATTTCACCACTTTATATTCTTGTTTTTAAATCAATTGTGTGCTAATAATGGTATACTGAGCACTGCTTTGATTGTTCTTGGGTTCCTGTGCGTAGATATTTTTCCCTCAAACTATAGTGAATGGGAGCCTATGGAGGCAATTTCAGGAACCTTTGCATACCATGTGGAGCTTGGTAGTTTAATCTTTGGAGGGTGTCCAGCTGCACAACTTCTTGCACGAAACATCTTCTTCTATGAGGATACATATGTGGTTCCCACGACAGCAAATGGTACTGGAAAATTAGTTCCAAAACCTACGCCAACTCTCACATCTATTGAATGGCCAATTCCAGACAATGCTTCAGTGGCC
Organism: Cibotium barometz; assembly: GCF_041138505.1. Taxonomy (NCBI): domain Eukaryota; kingdom Viridiplantae; phylum Streptophyta; class Polypodiopsida; order Cyatheales; family Cibotiaceae; genus Cibotium; species Cibotium barometz. Next base: position 19,155,730 of record NC_141065.1, on the reverse strand, counting down.
ATGGCTTGTTTGCAGATCGAAAGCAAGGTGCAAAATGCTATGAAGTGCACATATGGATCTCACAAAGCAACCATAACCTGCTTCATACCTCTACACCTCTTTGTGTACCTGTTTCGTACAAGTGACACACATCGTACCCCAACTTTATGGATTGCAAAGGGGGAGAGAGCTCTGACTTGTTTCTTATCACATGCATGCGATAAAAAAGTTGTTCAACACAATGGAGACACCATCAGATGCGGAGTAATTGTTGAGAAGGTTGTGATGCGCTATCATATTGCCAAGCAACAGTTGTCCATTGCGTTTCCTTACAGGCGATGGAAGCTTACAAATGGAGATGGGAGGCGTTAGACTCCGACACAACCTCTACAGAACAGGGTGTATCCATGCAAGGTGGGGATGTAGAAGATGTTACTGTGAATGATGACTGGTCCCTTGCCAACTTACGTGACTACTTAGTTCTTCGATTCTCACTCAGTGGTGATTTTGCTTTGATAATCAATGGTAGAGTAGTGCGCAAAAGGCAGGAACGATCTTTTCTTTGTAGAGAAATTACTTTCCCTGGCTGTGTAGCTATCAGATAACCACTGGATATGTAATCTTGAATTGAAGTAAATACAATTTCAATTTTCTTGCCTCACTGTCTTATTAAGGTTTTTCAATTGTCTTGTGCAGTTTTATTTTTTTGTGATAGTGTAAGGTTGGTCACAGAGCATCTGTGGCGTGAGCCACTAGTAAATTGGAAATGACCTTGCGATGGAAGGATACGTTCTTGCTTTCGCATACCATTTTTTAAAAATTTTTTGGTACTTACAAATTTTAAAAGTTTTTAAAAATTTTATACAAGGTCACCCATTTATAAACGATACTTTACTCATTTACATCAATTGACAATTATCGTTCTCTCCTAACACTTGCTCTCAATTTCGCACACCTTTCTGTATCACACACTCTCTATTTCCTCCAATCACTCATAGCATGGCACCTCTACTTGATGCACTTATTGCACAGCTAGGAAAGCTTGAGTTACTTCATAGGGTTGATGAGATCGTCCCTATGTTTGAGGGAGCAATTGATGTACGTGCAACAATGCATCTACACGCGGATGCTTTTACAGATGTCATTCAGTATATGGATGAACACATCAGCACGTACTCCATCATGTTTGAGGGTGATGAGGGCTTATGGGTTCCAGTTGACCTCATCAAGTACATATTCAGGGAAGAGAAGAATTTTAGATTTCGCCTATCGAGGTTTTTAAAATCCCTCACAGAAAAGGACTACAGAAATGAGGAGGAAGACTTACTCCTGGAACTACAAATGGGCAACATCGGCACTTCTTTCCTAAGCTGGGACATGGTTTTGGTCCTTCTGTTACAAGAGAGTGTGGCGAAAGAAAGTGGCAAGGAAAAAGAAAAGGACAAAGTAAAGCTAATGGAGCAGGTCCAAGAGGCCCATGCTGAGGAAGAGAATGTTACAGAACAATGGGAGGCCTCAATGGCATTGGTGGCTCTACAAGATAATGTCCCCGAGGAGGTTCCGGACCTAGTTCTAGAGGGCGATGAAGTACTCGAGGAGGTCCCAGACCTTGTTATCATGTCTTTGCATCCAATCATTATTGATGGGAAAGAGTTTTTGTTTTTGGATGACATTGCCAAGACACTCGGGTTTCGTGAGGATGAGGCACTTTCTATTATTGCCGTGAACGCTGGGGGTCAAGACAAAGGAAAAGTGAAAATTTCTTTTGAAGATGACAACCTCACAAAAGCGCTTGCATATGATATTGGTAGCAGTACCTTGGAAGTTGTAGTGGCCAAAGCGCTCGTTGAAATAAAGCAAGAAGTGCAATTCTATGAGAGCGTAGCTGCCTTTGAACCACACATGCCCTTGGTTGCTGGCGATGCTCAAGACCAAGGAAGCATAAACCTGACGAATGAGCAACTAGTTGCTAGTTGCAAGTGACGATGCAACTGAGGTATGTCCTTACTTCTTAGTTGTAAAGCAAATTATTTTTTGTATCATTTCACGCTTCCTAACTTCTATATTGACATGTTGACAGACTGCTTTTGAAGTGGACAAGTTTGCTATGCGCGTAGGAGGAACGCGGCCAAAGTCAGAGGGTCGAGATGCATCCCTTTGGCACTACATACCTGCCCTCAGGGCCGACATAGTGCGGGTTTTTCATTTAGAATATGCAGAGATCGCCTATGCCGAGCTCCTAAAATGTAAAGCACTTAGTGCAGTCTTGTCGGAGAACCCCTTAGCCTCGAACATAAATAAATGTATTTTGGTAGCTAGGGAAGCTGCCTTGTATTGCTTCACGGGCAACCATCCCGGCTCAATTTTAGGCCATTGTGCCCTTTCTCAGGCTCAAGGAATCAATGAGCCAAGTGATGTATTCCAAAGCTTAGGCCAGAAACCAGCCTCTAGAACTCTCTCTCCTGAGCTCTTCCAAGAGCTTATTAAAAAGATGTAATGCAAACTTCTCTTCCAAGTTTAATAAAAAAATTTTGTTGTGCATTGTAAGTTGTGATTTTTCCTGGCGTACTTGTGATATACCATTTCAAGCCTCGCAATTTTAAGATTTTGTTCATGTGTTCATAGAAAAAATTGTTTAGGATTTTTTTTAATTGTGATCGTGATTAAAAAAAGTAATCGAGATTGGGTTAGAGCGGTATGAAAAAATATTGTATTTATAGATGTAAACACACTCACATATATGTATATATATATGTACATATATGTATATATATACATATATATATGTGTGTGTGTGTGTACCTATATATATATAAGATTCTGGGGCTATTGAATGATATATATATACATATATATATATAAAAGATGTATAGGATATATATATATATAAGACATATGATATTATAAGATTTTAAGGCTATTATCAGATATATATACATATATATAATATTTTATATAAATATATAAGATTTTAGGGCTGTTAGGGCACCTAAAGGGTCTTATGAGCCTCACCAGACCATGTGATATCAAAAAAAAATAAAAAAAATACCATGTGCGCTACGGCGCGTAAATCGACATTTTGACCTGGTCAAAGTGCCGATTAAGCGCCGTAGCGCACATGGCAAAATTTTATTTTTTTTTTTTTTTTGGCCTTGAGGCTCATAAGGCACTCTATAAGGGTCTCTAGGTGCATTTATAATGGTCATATGAGCCTCACCAAACCATAGATATCAAAAAAAAAATGCCATGTGCGCTACGGCGCGTAAATCTCCATTTTGACCTGGTCAAACTAGAGATTAACGCGCCGTAGCGCACATGGCATTTTTTTTATTTTTTTATTTTTTTTTGCCTTGAGGCTCATAAGGCACTCTATAAGTTTCTCTAGTTGACTTTATAGGATCTACATTTTTTGTATATATAAATATTCATATATATGTGTGTGTGTGTGTGTACATATATATATATATATATGTGCATATGTATATATATTTGTATATGTATATATATGTGTGTATATATGTTTGTGTGTGTGTATATATATGTGTGTGTGTGTGTGTGTGTGTGTGTTTGTGTGTGTTTTTTCCTGTGTGTATAGTGCTTTTATAATTTTTAAATGAAATGTTCATTGGCACTGAGCATACAAAAAAAATGGACTCAACAAAGAATGTAACACAACTCACAAAGTTTTCATTAATGTGTGAAAAAGCTACAAAGGAATCTGGGAACATTACAAAATTTTGTAGGGAGAATTACAAAATGGGTTAGCCTATTGAGGTAGAAGGCTACGCTCTAAACGTAGACGTAGGGCTAGGGACATATCTACAGGCTTCAAAGTAACTCTCTTTGCATGTACCATAGCCAGCACTGAGTCTTCAAAAACAGAAACTACAATATCTTCAGCAGCTTCTTGAAGAGCTTCAAGAGCTGTGCTCTGTATGCGGTCAACCCTGTCAGAATATTTTTCCATTGTTTCTCTCACCAGTCGAGAGAATGGTGCCTTGGGGATGAGAAGATCTGTGCTTTTCTGATATTTCCTAATCTCTCGTAGCGCGACTGTCCCTGGCCTCCATTTTCTCTTCTTCTTTGTAACTGGTGGAGGCGGTGGTGGTCTTTGATTCTCCCACGGTGGTCGTTCAGACCTGAACTTCTTTTTCTTTTGTGCACGCTCTTCCTCTTCTTGTTGGTCCCGAAACTTGCCCTCCATTCTTTTACCACACTTCTTGACTGGCCGCCTGGATGTTGTGGCTGCCTGTGGCTGTGCTTGGCTTGCCCTCCTTGCGTCCTCTTTGGGCTGCTGTCTCTTTTGCATTTCTGTCTCCCAAGCTACCCTCACAAGAGCAAACTCTTTGTCAATGGTATCTTTCGTGATGCCGTAGGACAAGAGCTCGACCTCCCTATTCTGTAAGATAACCTCTAGCTGTTCTAGGGTGTCGGCCTCAATAACAATCTCCGGTGGCTGCCCTTGACCTTCCTCGGCTTCTTTTCGACGCCGCTCTTCTTCTGCTTCTCTACTAGGCCCTGCTTCTTCAGCTTCCTTCCTACGTTGTGCTTCTTCGGCCTCCTTCCTGCGCTCTTCTTCTCTCATCTCCTTTGCCTCTTGCTCTGTTACGATAGGTAGACTTGTCCTTTTTGCTATAGCAGGTAGTGGGCCGAGTTGATCAAAAAACCGCAAGTCTTGCTCCTGTTCTTCTGGCATGGCCTAGGTATTTACGAGTGCAAGAGATAGTGGGAGGGCAAGAGAGAGTAGAGCACAAAGAAGAAATTGAAATGTGGTTTCTATAAATGAAAAATGACTTAAATATGTCTATAAATATAATTTTTTAAAACTTTTAGAAAATTTAAAAACACAAAAAGATTATAATCAGAGAGTTTAAGCCCATGAGGAACCACACCGACGCTTGCTTGCTACCCACTGCCGTAGTCTCTCCCTAGCATTTGATCTGTTGTATCCTTCAGTTCTTCTTGCATTAACAGTTTTCATTATTTGACGCCTAAGAGACAAATTACCGCGACTTTTCTGCCTTTTTTTGCCAACCAGAACGCGATAGAACCAGTTGAACATTTCATGGAGTGCATTACTCTTGACTTTGCCACCACCATGGCGAGTGCCCTTAAAATACATGGCCTTTGCTTGGTAATGTGATTTCTCCATGCCTTGATTGCTCCAAAGTGCTAAAGAGCCATATCTATCGAGAAAGTATGGCCCATGTGCATACAATATATGCTGCATAGAAAATTACAAAAAGTCAACAAACAGTATGAAGAACATACTACAAGGACACAATAAATACAACATTACCATGTAGTGAGTAATGTGTGTTTCTCCCCATGCCTCGACCATTTCTTCTGTGAATCTACAAGTGGCTTGTTTAAGTGCCTCAATACCATGGTCATCCAGGTGAGGTCGCTCTAGAAGATCGACCATTTTATTACACACCTCCAATACATGTGCACGTTTTAGGCCAAGCCTGGCATCATTTCCTCGATATGTTGTGACATCACATATCTTCTTCCAAATTTCAAAGTCAGTGTGGCTATGAGAACCCAAGTGGTTTGATAGCAAGTGTCTTGCCTTTGATCCACCCATGCAAATTTTATTAGGGTTGTCTTGTGTAGGGTTTGATTTTCTGTCCTTTGTCAAGACCACTGCTCCAGCATGTAATCCCATAGAGGAAAGTACACCCTCTAGTGCACGTATTGACTCTTCTCGTCGATCTTCGGGCTCCATGTTCCAGACATAGTTTATGTGGAGCATCAATAGCTTATCCAAAATCCTCAGTCTTGCATGTAATGTGCACACATGCACTTGACATAGTGGAATTTCCAAGATTGGGTTCCAAGCATTGTCCTCTTGGTCACGACTAGGTGGCTTGCTCTGGTCACAACTTAATATGCCATTATGCCATACCTTTGATCCTTTCCTCTGTTCAGCATCAAAAACGATTGCTTTTTTTGCACCCACCTATTTTTGACTTTTGCCTTTGCTAGGTTGTTTCCCTTTTACTCTTGAGTCTACTGCTGTCTTGGAATGACAACAGTAAACACATGAGAATATAGTATTCGCACCTGTTTTACAACCCAACATACACTTTAAGGTTTTTAGATCGCCACCCAAGTGCCATTCAACATTAAAGCAGCCTATTCCGGGAACATCAAGCTTCTGACCATTGACCTGACAAGAGACGACATGTTGAATGCCAGACCGTTCAAAATACCACCTCAAGGTATCATGGTTCTCTTTTGGGAGGACCCATGCTGCTTGCCACCAGATGTTCTTCTCTGATTGAATGCCGTAGTAGTCTTGCTTATGCCCTTGACCCCTATTGTTGCTGTCTTCAGTTGCATCCAACTCTTGGGTCTCTAAAGGCCTTCCTCTAAGTGCTCGGCTCATCAAGGTTAAACTAACACGCTCCAGTCTTTGACCTTTAACCACTTGACATTCATCCAGCTTCAAGACAAACACGGCATTTCCACCTGTCTCTTCAAGTGTGAGGCCATAGTACTGAATCATTGCTTTTTGTAGCACTTCCATGTCAATGTAGACATTGTTATATGCATTGTATTCAAAGGGTTTGATTGTTGGCATTGGCATAATATCCTCCACCCACTTGTACCCACCCTCGAACATGGATGCAATATCACCATTAGCACACTTCTTTGCCATCTGTAAGCTATAAAGTGTTGGAAGCAAGGATTGCGTAACTCCCTTTGCTCGCAACCCTAAAGTGATTGACCTGTACATTGCTCTGTAACCTTTCTGGCTAATACCTGCTGAGTCACATATATCAAGCATCTCTTTGGGGGTGACAATTTCTTTGATTTCCTTCAAGAAATGTTGACGAAGGGTCTCCCGCAGCTTATCATTACCAGAACCTATTATCATTTCCATAATATCCTTCTCCTGAAGGACATGCTGAAGAAGGGAGGCATTAACATTGTCCTCAGCGTTGTTACATCCTAGTATAGCTGTTGCACAAGCCCTACAATCACAATGGTCAACCATGAGAGATGCTTTATTCATTAATTGCTTCTCAAAGCTGCTATAATTCCTACAAAAATTTCTACCTGGTTGTTTGTTTACGTCTCTTGCATGCGCCTGCTATCTTTGAAAGCAACCCAACAGCTTTACGTTTTCTTTGCCTTGCGTGATATCCCATGGGAAGATGAGTGAAATGGTGAACACGACGCCGAAGATTACGAGTGGAGTGTTGAAGACGAACATAATTATCGGTAAATTGATTTATTGTGCGCACACGATCCGCTAGATTATTCTTCTGCACCTCAAGCTCCTCTGAGAGCTCTTTAATCCTCTGCATCAAACCATTGATCTGCTTAGTCGATGCCACTTGAAGCTGGTCGAAGACAAATTGTGTTTGCCTCTTTTCAGCTGCCTCATCTAGCCACAACATGTGTAATCTCCTACAATAGCCAAGAAGCCCATTGAAACCATCACCAACAAACATAAGAAAACTTGTAATGCTTTTGAATGGTGGAGGGGCACCAGATATTGGATCTGGTGGATAAAGATTTCCATCAATCCAAAGATCAATGGCCTTTGCTCCTTGCATTCAAAGCTGATCGTATGAAATATTGGGTGCAACATGCCTACTGCGTAGGGTTGCGTATTCTGTCTCCAAATCAACCTGAAGGCGGATCTTAGAAGGCTTATTGGTGATGTCTTGTAGTGCCATCTACAAGAAAGTAGGCTTGTAAGCTTGGGTTGAATAGGAGTGGAAGGAGCAGGATATGGTATCAAAAAATAATGGGAAGAATGGAGATGAGGGTTGCTTCTCTAGAGCTGCATTGTGGATAGAGAAAGAAGCCAGAAAGGGAGCCAAAGAAACATAGAGAGGGTTGGCAATGGTGAGACGAAAATGCAAAGGAGACAATGCATCATGGGAAGCTTCTTTAGTGCAAGCTATGGCTGCTAAGCAATATAGAGAGAGAATACTTCATGAAAAGGTTCTTCTGTGCTACTACTGTGGGTTTGGAGAGAGAACCAAGTATTGTAGAAAGAATGCTCCTGGTAAGCTTCTTCCTTGCAAGCCATGGCTACTACTGTGGGTTTGGAGAGAGAAGGCTCATTTAGGAGTACAGACCTGCTAGCTATGGAGAGAGGACCAAGTACTGTAGAGAGAATGCTCATGGTAAGCTTCTTCCCTGCAAGCCATGGCTACTACTGTGGGTTTGGAGAGAGAAGGCTCATTTAGGAGTACAGATCTGTTAGCTATGGCTTTTGGAGTAGAGAAAGACGCTTTTTTCCATGGAGAAGGAGTGCAGGGTGTTTTAGAGAGAAGATTTAGAGAGAGAAAGAGATCTGGTGTACACACAAAAAAGGGGGGAAGAAAGTGACGAATTTTTGGAATGTTTGGAGTTCGAAAAGGTTGCTGCAGGCTATGATTACTGACTGACAGCCCATTACAAAGCTTTAAAGTCACCTAGGTGGCCAGATCTAGGAATATCTCCTTTTTTTTATTTTTTTTTGTTTTTGTGAAAAATCAAATATATGCTTTTAGGACTAGGCTTCTAGGCTTGGTCAAAGATGGATTAGCATTTTAAGCATTTCACTAAACGTCCAAATTAAAGGGCCCAAGAAGACTCCATTGAGTTCCTAATGATACATCCCTCGCATACATGCTTGTGTGGGAGCTGCATAGGTGGCAACTCCTAAACCATAGACTAACATTGTAACCGCATAAGAGAAGGGAAGTTAAGGTGTCCAAAACAAGTGTGCCATAGCTCAGTATCACACATAACTTGTGATGTGGAAGCAATCATAGCATAAACATGAGGATTACTACTCATGGCATACATGTCAAGCATGTAATGGACCATTGTGCAATGTACCAGAAAAAGCAGAAGCACATCGGAATTAGTTATGTCATAAATGAAGCAACAATGATGAGAAAATTGGATTTTGAGACCAGATTTTGCAAGTGCTGAGACAAAATAAGATTCTTGTTAATGCCAGGTACATACAAGGTGTCAGCAAGAGTATACATGTCCCCACTACATGATGTTAACTCCACACTGCCAATGCCTTTAATGGCATAGGATGCATTATTAGCACACAAAACTGTACCACCTGCTGGAGCATCTCTCAAGGTGGCAAATAGCTTGCATGAAGTAATGTGCAAACAAGAAGCAAACAAATTACTACATGTCACTGCTAAGGCATAGCGATCATATACAAGATTTTCTTCCTTGGCATATTGACAAACAAGTCACTGGTGTTTCCAAATATTATACACAATAGATTAATGTGCAAACTAAAGTATATATGACATAGGGAGTGGCTGCACATAACTCAAAGTACCTCAAATGTTTGTTCAATGCATGTGCAAACTCACCATACTAGAAATTTGTAAGTTGGAATCCACAGTAGGTAAAATCGACGGATGCGAAATATGTAGGTCGGAATCTTCTCACGTGGAATCAACAGGTTAGAAGCTGACATGGCATCACAACAGGTCGAAAGCTGATGTGGCATCAGAGCAGGTCGGAAGCTAAGGTGGCATCAGTAAGTTTGAAGTTGACGTGGCATCTGCAAGTCGAAAGCTCACATGGAATCAGCAGGTCCAAAGCTAACGTGGAATCAGTAGGTCGAAAGCTGAAGGTAGAGTTGTTAGGTCAGAATCAACTGATGGATGGACGTGGAACTAGCTCTGATGGACGGACAGATGTAGAACCAGCTGATGGACATGGAACTAGCTGACGAACGGATGTAGAACCAGCTAACGGACATGGAACTAGCATGAACGGATGTAGAACCAGCTGATGGATGAATGTGAAACCAGCTAACGGACAGATGTAGAACCAACTGACGGATGGATGTGGAAGTATTTGATGGACGGATGTAGAGCTAGCTTATGGACAAATGTGGAACTAGGTGATGGATGGGCATGAAATTAGCTGACAGACAGAATTTGAATTAGCTAACAGACACATGGACACTGAATCAACTAATGGATGGACATGGAATCAGTTGACTGAATCATTCGATTGAATCAGATGACTAAATCACTTGACGGAATCAGCTGACTGAAAAGTTGATGGACTAAAACCCAAACGTCAAATGCCGAAGGTCGCATGCAAAATGTCGAATGCCGAATGCCGAATACTGAACGCAGACTGCCAAAGTGAAAGGCTGAACGCAAAAAGCCAACTGCTAAATGCAAAAAGTTGAACGCTCTGGGCCGTCGACCACCCTTGGGTAAACCTGACTAAGAAAGTAAACCCAGCCAACTATTGAATGCGAAAAGCTAAAGGCTAAAAGCTAACTACTGCTGAATGCAGAAAGCCTAAAGCCGAATGGTTGAATGTGGAAAGCTGACAGATACAAAAGTCCGATGTAGTAAGCTGAAAGCCAAAGGCTGAATGGTTGATTGGGCATAACCACAATAGACGTAGCTGAATGGCTGACCAAGCAAAACCGACAAACGTAGCTAAATGGTTGACCAAGCAAAATCAATGGGCACAAAAGTCTAATGCCAAACGTTGAAATATGGTACTCAAACAACGAACAACCACAGCAAAACCAATAGAAATCGACGGACACGGAAGTCCGATGCCGAAAGCTTCTTACTTAGACTGAGTGTAGTGTGAGGGCATGCCCAATATGTACAACAGCATAAATGAATGACACCAATGTACAAAAGGAGGCAGTGTTATGGGCTACCACACCTCCAAGAGGGAACTCTACACATTCACCTAAAGGATGCGCAATAGATCACAACTGTCATAGGGTACTTACCAATTCTTTGAACTTGAGTCCCTTGAGGCCTCCAAGCTCACTTGTTAAGCTCCAACCTCCAAGATCCACCTCCACAATGTCACCGTAGAGTCGCTCACACCGTCGCATAAGGCAATCACTCTCTCTCTCACTCTCTCACACAAGCATGAAAGAGACACAATGCTAGAATGCTCTCACTCCTTCAATCTCTCTCAAGACACAAGGGAGAGCTCTCTATAGCACAAAGGGGATTGTGTCTTTTCATTATGAGAAAATGCCTTATATACATTTGGCCCTTATTCACACTTGGGCACCCAAAACTCACTTACTAGGACTTGGGTGGCCAATCTCTCATATTGTACAACTTTTATAGTGCCATTTCATGACACTTATTAATGTCCTCAATTGAGGATCATGTTTGTTAATCCAAAATGGGATTAACATCCCCCCCTTCCTAATGTGAGTTCTGTCCCCGCAGAACCTGTTACCGAGGTCGGAAGACGTGGTCACCGAACTCATGTCGATAAAATTTTCTCCTGGATTAGAGCTTCTTAAGTGTACGTCGGAAAGCCGACGGGGATCTCCAGAATCCAATATCCACCATATCTTCAAAAGTGATGTGCATGTATCATGGAAGACATCAAAGCCGGTTTTAATAAAGCATGATCCCCCTATCTAATGGGCCTTGGCTCATGTCGAACCTCAAGTGTTCTACCTCATAGCCATCATAAGGCTCCTTTGGTTGGTCTCCCACTAATGGAAGAAGTTCTTAGGTCGTGGGGTGCAGAGAGGGTATGGTACATTATTCTGTTTTGTTGGAGTGGCTTCTGAGTATGCTTCGGGCATGACCTGGCATGTGGGCTCAAAGGGAATAATCTGCATGAGTACCTTGAACATTAATTTGGGCTTCAAAAGAGGATTGCATGCTCTTATTAGCCCCTCGTATTCTACAGCTAACAAAGAATCCAAGATTGTATCATCAATAAACGGTTCAAGATTGTCTTGCAGGACGATTTGTCTTACCTCTTGAGAGTGCCTTGTTGGAGTGCTAGTTGCTCCTCAGGGGCGAGAGTGTTAGTAGGAAAATCTATCTTAGGAGCATAAAAAGATGAGAAAATGCATTCAACCTGAGAGGTTGTGAGTTAGGATATGGGTTGAGTAGTTTACTATAGCGACATTAGCGTGTGGACAGGGTAAGTGGATTTTGAAAATGAACAAGGAGTCTCTTCTTGACCCTATCCTGTGCTAGGTGGTGGGTGACTAGGCTTATGAGACTTAATAAATTCCCGTGAGTCTAGAATTTCTTCTTCGTTTATAGTGGGTACTCTATATGGGTAGCATCAAAATTGTATTGTACAGTTGTGAGCATGGCTTCTAGATGTTTGTAGATATTAGTGTAGCGTTTTAGAATGCCAAAAGGGTGATAGAGAGTGGACTCACAGAGGTTTAGATGTTGGTGAGTGTTATATGACTTATGACCCATTGGTAACTATGTGCTACAACTTCGTAGTTGGTGGGCGTCTCTGGAATATCATGTGGGACAAACAGGTCTAATTTTTCGACACTATTGTCCAGAGTTTTTGAGTTTTGGAGTACGTGACACCAACTATGAAGGTTTAGCATGATAAGATGTAGGGGATAGAAGAAGATATCCTGAGGATTAGTCAATACTAAGTCACCTCGCAAAATTCCCATGATTATGGTGGGATCAGTGTCTGTTTCTGTATTTTGTTTGATTAAGGTTAGTTCTCCTAGTCCTATATCCTCAGATAGATTTATGTCATATTGAAGTAGAGAGGGTTAGTGTAGACAAAAACAAAGAAAGAGTGTGAGGAGAGGCCCGAGGAGTTACTGGCAACTGTCCCAACTCGGAGGCCCACTCAAGGAGTAGACGAAGATCATCATTGGGTTCTGGCCCCGCTGACTTCTTTCTTGGATTGCAAGCTGACGCTCCAATTCTTGCATGCGGGACTCTGTGTTGCTAATGAGATTTGATATTGTGGTTTTTCTGACCATCCTCACAGCATCTAGTTCTTCAAATCTTCGGGTGGCATCTTCTTACACTCGCCGAGCGGTTGCTTCCCTTACCTGAGCGTCAGTGATCTGTTGTAATCTTTGTGCTACCAACTTCTCAGTGTCTTGAAGTTGTTTTGTAAGCTGTCATTGTTTCCTTATGTGCCAACTCATTTTTGTGTGCTTCAGCTTGGCTTGCACTTATTGTTTCATTGAGACCTTTGATCTGGTCGACATGAGCCTTGTTGGTCTGTTCCCTTTCCTGTTGTAGATGGATTGTCCTCTCCTCTCCTCTGCTGTGAGTTGTGCTGTTAGTTGCGTGATTTGGTCTTGCAATGCTACTTCTTTGGCCCTAGCATGGGCTTGGAAGTCCTGTACTTGTTGCTGCGCATGGAGTGTCGTGAGTTCTTTTGTGTAGTTGACTTCTTTCTGGAGTTGTTCTTTTGTTTGTTCCAGTTTGGCATTGAGATCAGCATTCTCTTTGATCTTTTGTACTATTGTTTGGCTTAATACAATTTTATTATTCTCCAGTGAGTTGTACCTTTTCTCCTTCTCTTCTATAGCTTTCAAACTCTTCATAATGACCTCCTTGCGGGTTGTCTCAGCTACTTCCAGGTTTGCCTTTAACTTTTGAACTTGTGCTGATGTATCTTTGACTTACTTTCAGAGTGTAGTGTTTCGATCGTAGAGCATTATGTGTTGTTAGGAGATGGCATCGCCAAACTTTTTATTCCTACCCCACATTGCATTGCTGCTTGATTTTGTCTCCAAGCCTAGTCGATGGTTGGTTGAGCAACTTGTATGAGCGTTGCTAGTTCTGGAGCTGTCTTTGTGGGTGTGTCTGCCAGACTGAAGTCTTTGAGAGGTGATAAGTCTGTAAATATAAGTTGGGCAGGGCTTGTTGGAGGAGTGATCTGTTATACTGGGGTTCCTATGTGGTCTGGTGGCTCAGAATATTTTCCTTTTCAGAGCCTCTTGGTAAGTACGGGTTTCTGTGGCCACTTCTTCCTCTCTAGTCTTTGTGACTCAGCAGCATCGGTGAGCACCCCCCTCATCCGCCTATCTTTTCTCTTCTTGCAATCTTTCTTCATCTATTTGATTATATCCTTGGTCTCCATTAAGATGGCCTGCCCTTCGTGTACATCTTCAGCTGTTAATGTGGGTTGATCTAGTAGCAATGCCAAAACTGCATATGTTCTTCCAGTTCAAGCTCCTTGAGAGGTCTTTTGGCTACATGATTGAGAACCTGTGTCAGAAGGTATGGGTTAGATATTTTAGATTGGTGGGCCTTCAAATAGTTCTCCATCTCCTATGTAGGTAGAATGCCCAATATTCTTCTTTCTCTTCATGTACCTTTGCTATTCTGTTGAGACCCACTCTATTGTATCTGTCTATAGGCTTTATCTGCATCATTAAAGACATTGCCCTGCAAGCCTTCTCTGTAGCCTCATCTTGGATATTCTCGTACTCTGCACCATTCGAATTGTATGAAGCCTTCTTCAACATGTCCTTCAAAGGCATCTTATCAATGTTGTGTATGTGGGCCCTGATTACGGCTAGAAATTACAGAGCTTCTCTTATTAGTTCCTCTGTGATGATGGGAGTTCTTCTGTAGTGCCATCTGCCTTGGTGATTCTCCCTCTTTTGGTCCCCTTGTCATAGGTCTTCAGGTACTCTACGCAGAGTTCTATGTCGATAGTCTGGGGGAGTATCTGTGCCATTCTTCTGAGACCGACTTCGTCTAATTTTGCCTTTACTTCAGCTTCTTCCAATATCTATAAACACTCCGAGATGTGGTACTAGAGGGCTACCTTTCCATGGGCTATAATGAGTATCTGTGCCATTCTTTCGAGACCGACTTTGTCTAATTTTGCCTTTACTTCAGTTTCTTCCAATATCTATAAACACTCCGGGATGTGGTACTAGAGGGCTACCTTTCCATGGGCTGTAATGGCTTCCATCCGAATGATGGTCCCATCATGGAAAGATTGGGCATAAGGACCCAAGGGGTTTAGCTTTGGTTTCTGTGTCCCCCATCATTTCTGGCTAGGTAGGGATCCCCATGCACTGCCTATTGCTTGAGTTGTAGATGGGTTCTCGTGGGCTTCGGACTCCGAGGCCAACATCTGTATCAGGCACATATGATCAGTCAAATTACTGGTGGGTTGATCTCTTCCCCTTTTCTTTTCTTTTCTTTTTGGGAATAGGTCAGTATTGTTGAAGAGTGCATTAGTGTATGAGCAATCCATTGGTGTATTAATAGTCAGTTCGTATGGCAAAGTAGGAGTGAATACGTGAATGTGCGGGCCGTGAAAAGACGAGGCCGTGAAAGTGTTAGTCCATGAAAGTCTCAAGCCGTGAAAGACTTTGGCCATGAAAGTGTTAGTACGTGAACAGCTCTGACCGTGAAAGGCTCAGGCATGAAAGACTCTAGCCGTGAAAGTGTTAGTCCGTGAAGGACTTTGGCCATGAAAGGCTCTGGCCGCCATGAAAGTGCAGGCATAGTTTCCATGAAAGGCTCTGGCTATGAAAGGCTCGCGTGAAAGTGTAGGAATAGTTTTCATGAAAGGATTTGGCCGTGAAAGGATCTGGCCGTGAAAGACACTAGCCGTGTGAAAGTGTTAGTACGTGAACGGCTCGTGTGAAAGTGTTAGTACGTGAACGGCTCTGACCGTGAAAAAGGATTAGGCACAAAAGTGTTAGTCCGTGAACAGCTCTGGCCGTGAAAGGCTCAGGCCGTGAAAGACATTGGCCATGAAATTCTCAGGCGTGAAAGACACTGGCTATGGAAGGCTCAGGCGTGAAAGACACTGGCTTTGAAAGGCTCAGGCATGAAAGTGCAGGCACAATTTTCGTGAAAAGCTCTAGCCGTGAAAGGCTCCGGCCACCGTGAACTGGTGTGCCATGAAAGTGCAGACAATATTTTTAATCATTTGATTACGTTTGTTTGGTGTATGAGGAGACACCAATCTTTTGTACATTTTTTGATTGAATCAATCGTGAAAAGACCAGATCATTTGTGTTACCACTTATGTATTGTGATTTGATGAACACAAAACGAAAACAAAAACCAACAAACAAACAAAAAAGAAAAGAAAAGAAAAGAAAAAACAAGGATCAAGCTCCCACCTCGAAGAAATAGTCGAGAATCACTGAAGAGAGATAGCGAGCTCGGAAGATGCACATGGGAGAGAATGCAAACGATCACTCCACGCACATGATGTGAAATGACAAAAAAAAGGAAAGAAAATCGATTTTATAACGCAGATGTCGAAAAGGGCGGTTATCTTATGAAGAACGCCACGTGGTGCTACGCGATTGGCTGCTACTAAAAAATTATTGTTTCACAATGTGAATTGTTTTGAACTCTTTCACGGCGTGAAACTCCATAAGGTGGTTCACCGCATGAATGAGTGTAATGTGGTTCATGGCGTGAACCATTTTTCTGCAGTTTCACGTGGAATGCATAAGATAGAATTTTTCTCATTTTTTCCTTCATGCTCAAGCAGTCAAACATGCACATGATGAGTGAATGATACATTGCTTACTTTGTACCCATTTGTGCGATCATTGGATACTTTTTGTTTATCGGGGTCACCTGGGCACTTTTGGGCATTTGTTGATGTAGTCATTTTAGTTCCATGTGGGAGTTTTTTTATTGTTCCTTCCACCCAACTGAACAATTTTGTTGCTATGTATGGTTGTGGAGGGTTTCTCTCTGCATCTCTTTGCTGAATTTCTTTGTTTTTACCCTTGAGTTCCCTATTCAGCTATGTAGCCAAAGTGGGTACTTTCGTTGCCTTGGGAATTCCCAACCCATTTGGCTGGGGTTTCTTTTTCCTCCACACAAGGGTTGGTGTGGTGCTGGCTTAAGTCGAGTTGATGTTGCACACTCTTACCACCCTCTTTTTGATGACTCAACCTGTTTGTGGAATTGGCTACTGAGTGGGGTTTGGGTACCCATATTGCTGCATTGCCTTGATAGTATCCTTGTGCTTGCGCAGTAACACAAAGCCTTCACATTAAACTATGGGTGACTTCACTCAACATTGGTAGTGGCATGTAACACTTCCTCTATCTCCATGTTCTTGCTCCCACTTAACTTCTTGAAGTACATCCGCCATCATTTCAAGTCTTCCTATTGGCATGATCGAAATAGAAGAATGACCTTTTCACCCAAAAAAATGTGCCCCAAATTGAGTGATTGGGAGCTTGTTGCAAAGCTCTAATAGGGAGGGACATAATTGTGAAGTCAATTTTGCAAACACCAACTAGATTGCTCTTTGTTTTTTTTTGGCACCATCAATCAAAAAATGGCTATAATTCCATGTTGGGAACTCCAATTGGATTTTTAAGGCTTGTTGAAAAGCTTTCGCAATGGGGAATCAAAAGGTATGATCACTTAGTCCAAGTTGATCACTTTCTTTTTTTGTATACCAAAAACCAAAAAATGATCATAACTCCATGACAAAAACTTCAATTTGGGTGTTCTATTGCTTGTTAGAGAGTTAATTTAATGGGAAACAACCAAATGATCAATTTAGGTTCAGCCATATATAGGACTAAATCAGGATAACCCATTTTTATAAAAACTAGTTAAAAGTTCCCAACATTGCATACATTTCATCCAATGATGTTAGGGATTGATCCAATTAATCAAAAGCATGTATCTTCACACCTAAATGGAACCATAAGCATCACCAAATCATTTGCAAACATCCGGCATCATTCCATTTCATGCATGTGATTATTCATTCCTTATAGAATCCATGTGAAACGCATGCCCATAAGTTATCCTTAACATGTCCCATTGAGAGTTTATGCATAGCCTCAAGATGATACCAAATGGTTTGCCTCAATTGTCGACACTGCTCGCCAGCTTGTGAGATTCATGCTCAAGAGACAGAGAGTGTTAGATATTTTTTGACCTCGCATGTCAGTTATGTTAAAGCTTCCAGCGGCGGAGACTAGGTTTTGCACTCACTTTTACACTTTTGAGTCTCTTCTTCGAAATAAAGATGCAGTTTGCGAAACATTTACATGCATAACATTTCATGACTGGGAGAGCACTCAACCTGAAAAAGTGAAAGAGAAAATCAAAGTCTTGAAGGCAGCGCTTACAAGAAGAAGTTGGTGGAACAGTGTGATGGATGCATACCATGTAATGATGCCTGTTATGTATACCGTACGAAGTCTTGATCAAAGAGCACCTAATCTCGGGAAAGCATGGATGCAATGGTGGACTGTCCAGCGGAGTTTGGAGTGTCCTAAGAAATTAGAGCATTCAGTGGTGGAAAAGCAATGGCGTGTACCATTCTCCAGTAGACAAAGAAAAGTCCTATTGAAGTACTTCCATGCTAGATGGATTGGAGCGCATTCACCACTACACAGTGCTGCTTACATGCTAGATCTTGAATACTGGAATATGGATTTGATGTCCAACGTTGAGGTGGTTCAAGATTTTTATAAAGTGGTAAACACTTTTTATAATAATGTTGATGATCGTGTAAAGTGCATAAAGGAGATGACCTCATTTCGATTGAAAGAGGGTTTATTTTCCAACTCCCTTGTTCAACAAATGGCTAAAGAGCAGCCTACATGGAAGTGGTGGATGATGAATGGTGGTGAGCACTATGCTTTATTGCGCAACCTTGCGATGAATGGTGGTGAGCACTCTGCTTTATTGAGCAACCTTGCGATGAAGGTTCTAAGTCACTACTCTTCAAACTCAGGCTCAGAAAGAAACTGGAGCATGTACAAATATATTCACAGTACTATTCGCAATCGACTTCTTGCAGATCGAGCAGATAAACTTGTTTACATGTATTGCAAACAATGAAAAGATCTTGCGAGACATTTTGAAAGCAAAGAGTATGAAGAAGATATGCCCAGATGGATGTATGATTGTGATGATGTAGTAGACGAGAACTTTGATGTTGGACGTACATCGTGCACTAGCCTTGAGATAGAAGACAATTTGGACATTGACTTAGATGAGCTTAATTTAGCAGATCAGAGGGTAAACGGTGAAAGAATTTTGGAGCAAGATACTGACATAGAGGAAGAAGCCATTTCATTAATTTCATAAAAAATACTTGTACAAATGATTGTATTTGGAGAAATTATCAATACAAAAGTAGGATTTATGTCTTTCTTAGCTTTCATCTTGAAATAAATTACAAATTGCACTAGGAGTTGCATC
This sequence comes from Cibotium barometz, assembly GCF_041138505.1. Classification (NCBI taxonomy): domain Eukaryota; kingdom Viridiplantae; phylum Streptophyta; class Polypodiopsida; order Cyatheales; family Cibotiaceae; genus Cibotium; species Cibotium barometz. The sequence goes on along the minus strand of NC_141065.1, from coordinate 19,136,804 downwards.
TAAAGGTCCTGGTGGTTTATATTCGCTAGCCATGCCGAACACTGTATAAATACCTTGATTTATTGGGACACTACACAATGCACATGTGGAAATACTTTGCATTTGCCTCACTAAACATATTAAGTGGTAGTAGTGTCCACAGGAGGGCAGTATATACTGGCCGCTCCACCCATCGAATACTTTGTAACATACAGGACATTGGGGGGTGGAGGAACTAGAGGCCTCAGCAGAAACTCACACGAGATCAGGATGTATCAAAAAATGAGAGATGTGGTTCCCTTGGCGCACAGGAGCTATACGTGAAGAGATGGTCTGTACATCTTGGCTGATCTTTGTGAGCTGCTCTTGAATCCCTCTATTGGTCCGGGGAGGAGTTGACGCTTGAGATAATCGTACAGCTTCTTTCTCCTTCTCTGCTAGCTGTGCCCCTAAGCTTTCTTTGACCTTGTTTAACTCCAATCCAGCGCCCTCCACCATGAGAGCAAGTTCCTCCCTTGTGAATGTCACTGTCTCTTCACGTATGTCATGGGTGCTGACAGTGGCCTCTCTGGAGGCGAAGTCCACTGGAGTTTCTAGGATAAATTGTGCCTAATCTCACCATCTGGACATGGCCATATTTCCTTGATCATCTCTGTGGTTACGCGTTTATTTATGTCTTTCCATTGTGCATAAGTAGGATTTGTCCATTTCGACAACCTACATGCTGCTCTCGTAGCTTCGCGGGCTGTCAGTCCATGTGCAAGGGCCTTCATTCGCTCATATGCCTTCTTGGCTAACTCTTGATGCTCGTTTGCTTGTTCTTCTGCCATATCTACATGAACGTAAATGACTAGGATTTTAATGAACTATAAAGATCAACATAAGATAAATTGATCATTACCCTCAAAAACTTAAAGTTTAACACCGCGAGATGAGATATGAATTGCAAAGACTCAATGAGAAATATCCACTTGACTCAAAGAATATTTCAAACAATGCGTGCACATCAAATTTTGAAGAGAAAACATAAACTTAAACACCACAAGAGGAGAGAGATATTGCAAAGACTCAATGAGAAAATATTTCAAACAGTGCGCACATATCAAATTTTGAAGAGAGACAAACAAAGAGCCATTCTTGAAACTAAATCTCCTCATACTGTTAAATTACAAAATTGGGGTGAATGACACCAATAGCTCTACAAGAGGACGTTGTGCCCTCGTTGGGTCAGTATTTAGTGATCTAAAAAATTCCACTACTTGCAAAACAGATTTTTACTCGTCGCGATTAGGTAGACACATCCAATTTTGACTCTATAAATAATAGTATCCATGGTAACTTTGTCGTAGGAACTATTTTCCATCCACAACTCTTGTACTTTCTGCCAAAAGTCATATAAAATTTGTAATAAATACCCTAAAGCAAAAACATCAGATGCAGGAGTGTATGCATTTGCCAAAAACGGATCATAAATTTTCGGCGCTATCCACGGCCGTTTATTTCGCTCTCTGTCTGCGTAGGAGATCGCCTGTGCCACCTTCTCAGGGTTCTTGTCTGCTTCAAATACAAAATTGAGAGACATCCGTTTTTTGGGCACTCTCAGCAGTAACCCCCAATCGATAATACCTACGCGTGGCTTCAACTCTTTTGTAAAATCCAACACTACATTGAATGGATGTAGGTCGGTATGTACAATTCTTGTCAAATGTGCTACCGCTAGGCCTTCCACCAGGGCATGCATAATATGTGGCATGGTTATTACTATTTATTTTATTTTAGAAAGTTCTAGATGACTTAAAGAAATATTATCGTGCGGGGGTTTTCTCCATCCTCGATCCAAACGGAAAATTGCTCTGGTGAACTCACTGAATCTGAAGGGGACCTTCAGAAGAGTATCACCAAGCGAGCCGCCATTATAGTATGGAAAAATAGTGATCTAAGGAGATTCTTTTGTGAAGGCAATACACCTAACAATTGATGGGTGTAGAACCTACATGCCCTGCTCTGCCTGGAAGCTCTCAAACTTGGCGCTGCCTTCTCCTTTGTAGTGCTTTCCATATACCTCTTACTGTATACTCTTTTACTCTGCCAAAAACACCAGAGCCTATTGTTTGCCCTTCGAGCAGAGCCTCGTGCGGGATGCCAATGAGGTGTGTGCACATAGAATTATAGATTGTGCGATTAATGGCACCCGTCCCACTCGCATCTGGCTGGCTGGACGTTGCAGCGACGTCCTGGGCAATGCGCAATCTTTTGGGAAGTGACTCTGCATCCAGCGCCTTCATGCGCTTGCTCTTGGCTCTTTGCTCTGGCTCTTTGCTCGCTCCATATACAGCGTCCCATAATTGTAGACGATGTATATTAGCTTCAGGCGGGGCAGCATCTCTAAGATCATTGCATGCTATACGCATGCTCCCCAAAATAGTATATGTTATATGTTGATGGTTGAAGTATGCTATCTTTTGTCTATCGAGCAACTCAGCGTTGCTTCCGCTTCGAAGTCGACGCTATGCATTTTTCCATATCTGCTCTAATAGATCTCGCATGAGTATCTCAGACTCATTGATCTTTTTGACGATGTCTTGTGAACATTGTGACACTGCGATGACTGCTTCAATGCGAATTGCTCGTAGAACGATTTTACGCTCTTCAGGGGAAAGCATGGTGGTCGTCTTCGCAAATCTAGCAAATATCACTAAACACAACAAAAACGGAATATTAAACAACATTATTGAAATCAACATCAAGCAATACATCATCAAACGTGAGAGAACAGCAACAAGTGTATCATTACTTTCAATGATCAAACAAAAACGGAATATCAAATAATATTACTGAAATCAACATCATCCAATACATCATCAAACGTGAGACAACCACAACAAGTGTATCATTACTTATCAATGATCAAACAAAAACGGAATATCAAACAATATTACTGACATCATGCAATACATTATCGAACGTAAGACAACCGCAACAAGTACATCATCACTTATCATTACTTATCAAGTGCATACATGTTGCACTCCTCATCTACACACCTACCGTGTGACAGAGAGAGAGAGAGAGAGAGAGAGAGAGAGAGAGAGAGAGAGAGAGTTGTGAAGTCAATCATGAGAGAGAGAGAGGGGGAGGAAGAGAGAGAGGCATGACAGACAGAGAGAGAGGGAACATTAGATGAAATTTTTAATAGTTTTGTGAGTTCCTAAAGAGAGGAAAATAATTTTTAGTATTGTTTTATATTTTAAGAAAATAGAGGGAGAAAAGGTAATTTATTAGAGATTATGTATATTTTAAGAGAAAAAAAAAAGCACTCCTCATCTACACACCTATCGTGACAGAGAGAGAGTTGTGAAGTGTATCATGAGAGAGAGAGAGAGAGAGAGAGAGAGAGAGAGTTGTGAAATATATCGAGAGAGAGAGAGAGAGAGAGAGAGAGTTATGAAGTGTATCATGAGAGAGAGAGAGAGGGGGGGGGAGGAAGAGAGAGAGTCGTTGGACAGATAGAGAGAGAGGAATCATTAGATGACATTTTCAATAGTTTTGTGAGTTCCTAAAGAGAGGAAAATAATGTTTAGTATTGTTTTATATTTTAAGAAAATAGAGGAAGAAAAGGGAATTTATTAGGGATTATGTATATTTTAAGAGAGAAAAAAAGAACTCCTCATCTACACACCTATCGTGACAAAGAGAGAGAGAGAGAGAGAGAGAGAGAGAGAGAGAGAGAGAGAGAGTTGTGAAGTGTATCATGAGAGAGAGAGAGAAAGAGAGAGAGAGAGTTGTGAAGTGTATCGAGAGAGAGAGAGAGAGAGAGAGTTGTGAAGTGTATCATGAGAGAGAGAGAGGGGGGAGGAAGAGAGAGAGAGAGAGAGAAAGAGAGAGAGTTGTGAAGTGTATCGAGAGAGAGAGAGAGAGTTGTGAAGTGTGTCATGAGAGAGAGAGGGGGGGGAGGAAGAGAGAGAGAGAGAGATATTCATTTTTACGAGTCACGATATCATGAAATTAAACTTAAAGACAATATGATGTAAACTTTGATCCATGAAATACTCATGCCGCGTTACCAACCAAGTATCGCATGGATCACACACAATAAAAACAATACAAGCCGCATCAAGCAAATTTACGACATTTTTTCGATCGCGTTAACGATCAAATGCCGCAATATGCAAAAAACAATGTATGCACTAGCAGACGACACCAACTTGCCGCGTTAACGACAAAATGCCACCCGAATCTATGGGAATACGAATAGGATACGGACATACACTAGCCGCGTTACCGACCATATGCCCGCATTTGACAAAGGGAAGGGAAGGGAAGGTGACATCGCCATAACGATACTATGCTTGCCGCGCTACCGACTATGTGCCCCATGATAAGCACCATTCCAAAGAATGGCCTTACACACACACCCCTCGTGTGGCGGACCACCCACATCCTACCGCGCATTGCGACTATGGGCGGCTACCCGCACGAACACACACACCCACACACACCCACACAAACACACACACCCACAACTATCATTACCTGTGTATACTGTCAGCAATGAACTCCCAAAGGGCCCCCTAGGCCCATATATATACAAAAATGTAGCCCGTCGGGCTAAATGACGACCCCGACGGGGCCGTCGGGGTTTAACTATTCCCAGCGGGACCGCCGAGCAATGCAAAAATCCCGGCGGGATTTTAGCCGGTTACCAGGGAACCTCCCACCGGCTTTTTTGGGAACATGTTAACATGTTAACACATGTTATTAACAAAAAAAAAATTGTGATCACGTGAATATAAAATCATTGTCTCCAATGCTTTGCCTCTTTCACCAAAAATCTCATGCACCTCTTGCCAAGGTTTCTAAGAAAGAATACTTCCAAATGCCTCAAAGTCACATTATTCTTTTTCAAATGTTTGCAAGAAGCATGCCAATGCCATGGATTTTGCAAGAATGCCTTGAAAATACAATCATAGCAAGAAATTAATTGCTTCTCGTTTCATTGACACCATTCTTTACAAGATTGTTACAATACATACTTTGCATGTAGTCAACATAAATTACAAAATCCCTTTGCTTATGTGACCCTAGAGTTAGGGTTTGTACTTGGATGCACCATAGCCATATGTATTTGCAAAAAATGATGAAGAAACTTCACAAATGCTTCAAGAAAGCAAGAAATTATTGCAATGTCTTGAAAGAGCATGGAGAATGTCCAAATGGTTTCAAGAGAGCATCATATACAAGTAGAAGCCTATCAAAATCATGAAGCCCCATAGCTATGGAAGCTAAGGTTTCAAGAAGCACAAAGAAGAACCCAAGAGCCAAGATGTAGGTCAAAAAGGCCAAGAAATAGCAAAGACCACTCACCAAAGCTTGCATACAAGCTAATGAAGCCTTCGTGTACTTGATAGAGAGCATCATGGCCATCAAATGCGCCTATGGACTTTGAAATTCGTCACCTACAACCATTTTAAAGTCGTCACCCTCTTTAGAAGGCCAAAAACCTTAATGAGACTCTCATGAGCCTAGGTATGCTTGGTAAGAATTCGTAGAGGCTAGGGTGAGTAAAACGAGCAAAAACTTGTAAGAAAATATCAAAAATTTGGGATATATATATATATATATATATATATATATGCATAGAAATATGTATTTATTTATTTATTCGTATATATATATATACACATCATATTTATTATATACATATGTGTGTGTGTGCCTGTGCGTGTGCGTGTGCGTGCGCATGTATGTGTGTATGTATGTAAGCATATATATATATATTTTTATACATACATACATGCATACATACATACATACATATGTATGTATGTATATATGTATATATGTATATATACACACAGATGTGTGCGTGTTGCTAGTTTAAAACATATACAATATCCATAGATGAATAGACAAAACTATTCATGAAGCCATACCATCTTGATTTAAAGAAATGTTATACATGAAACAAGTTCAACTATGAGTCATGTACATTTTAGGGTCAATGATGACAAGTTGCATCTAGTGGAAATATAATTAAAATAGTGAGGGAAGCTTGTTTGAAATTAACCACAAGAGAAGAGACGGTAGGTCCTGTTACCTGCATCCATACAAATATACAAAACATTTTGTTAGCTTGAATGCGTATTATAGATGTCAGTGGATCTATCCACATGTTATAGATGTCACCCTATCCTTACAATTAAACAGACAACCTAACCAAGCATGATTATGTAAGTCTAGGTAACTATGACCTCTGGGGTAGATCAAGTTGTTATGTAATTACCCAAAAGAACAAACATTTATCAAGGTCTTTTTGAATATTTTATGAGTCATCGTGTTTAATAGCTGACATCATATGAGGAAGATCTGAATATATGCATATCCATTAGTACAAGGGGAGAGTAGCTCCTCTCAGTCAGAGTAGACCAAGTTATCCAGCTACAATCAATTTCTAATGAGCTATTTATCAAGAGTAACACCCTATAGAGTTCATAAAGATGTAAGTGCTCAAAATATACAACAAGTCATAGTACTGAACACAGCAAATGGGACTAGAACAATCAGTAAGCCAAACCTCAATTATAGTGCCATGCACACATAGCTTGTAATGTTTATGTAGAGGAAAACCACCAACACAGCCCTCTACAGTAATTACCCAATGTTCAGCCCTCTGCAGATTAGAAGCCAAAATAGCCCAATCTAAATTTCTTCAGAGGTTATGTTCATGGTGCAGAGTAGCATCAAAATCCTCTCAACATTAGTTATTTTAAGACCAACCATCATATGGAAACTCTTCTCATTCAGTCCAGCATTCAACATAATTTTTTAAGAACAATATACAGAGCTAAAAACAAGTCCATAGAGATTTTATTTAACCTATTATCAGATTTTAAGCCAAGGTCAGTAGCCCCATCTGCTACAATATTATAGTTTTGTTAAACAACACCTAGCAGCATTACCAGTATTTCACCCAATAGCCCAAGTAATCAAGAGCATAACAAGCACTTCAGCCAATAGCTCAAGTAGCATCAGACCAAGTTCCTACAACTAGTCACCATGTTTAATTACTGTGTACAGAACTTATATTATAGCAGATTTAGACAATGGCTCCATTATAAGCCACCTAAAAATATTTCTTTCTATGGTAGGTAATTCATAACTAGATTTTGAAATGGCCAATAGCCCAAGTCATCAGTGTTCAACAGGGTCAGGTGAGTGTCAGAACCCGTCAGCAGGCAGAGCTGAGGGTGTGGAAGAATAGAGTCAGTCTTTTTGGGTTGAGAGGAAGCTATTTTGAATCTAGTTGGATAGTCATAAGTCGATCTAAGTCAGCCAAATAGTTTGTGGGCTCAAGGATATCTCTAGCAGAATCAGCTAGAAGATTGCTGATGTCGGTTTAGGCATTATAAAGTTGAATCTTTGTGAGATTTAAGGTTTTTAAGCCTTAGAGGATACATAAGTGGAAAGATCTGAGTCAGATCAATCGGCTGAACCAGATAGGACTCAGGCAGTCATCATAGCTAAAGGTCAGCTAAAGTGAGGTAAGAGACTGTAGTGTTCAATCTTTGTAGGATTTGAAGTGTTTGAAGGTCTGTGAGTGTCAAAGGACACAGAGGTAAGGAGATCTGAATCAACTGAATCAGTTTAGTCAAACCTAAGTAAAATAAGAGTCGGTAGAGGACAACTGACATATTCAGTAGGGTCCTAGAGGTAGAGATTTGAGGATTGAAGATTGCTAGTTCTAGAGGAAAATCTAAGGCTCTGGAGGACAAGAATCTGACATAGGTGAGCAGCAGTTAGCTGAATCATATTATAATCAGGTAGTGGTCAACTGAGAGTGAGAAGGTCAGCTGAGGAGATAGGGTTGAAGATCAGGGTCGTTCAAAGTCATATCTGACCTAAGAAGACATTTTAGAAGATCAGTTGTGATTCAAGTTGAGAAGAGTAAGGTGTCGAGCTGTATCAGCAGAAATCCAGAGGAGGATAGTTGAAGGTTAGGTAGGTAAGAGACTTAGTGTTCAATCTTTGTAGAATCTGAAGTGTTTGAAGGTCTGTGAGTGTCAAAGGACAAAGAGGTAAGGAGATCTGAATCAACTGAATCAGTTTAGTAGAGTCGGTAGAGGACAACTGACATATTCAGTCGGGTTCTAGAGCTAGAGATTTGAGGATTGAAGATTGCTGGTTTTGGAGGAGAATCTGGAGAACAAGAATCTGATAAAGGTCAGCAACAACAGTTAGCTGAATCAAATTACAGTTAGATAATGGTCAACTGAGAGTCAACTAGGATCAATTCAGGTCAACAGGTTATCAAAGAAGGTCAGTTGAGGAGATAGGGTTGAAGATTAGGGTTGTTCAAAGTCATATCTAAACTAAGAAGACATTTTTAGAGGATCAGCTGATTCAAGTTGAGGTTAGACTATATCACAGAGATTTAGAGGGTAGCTGAGGGTCATCTAAAGTGATGTAAGAGACTGTAGTGTTCAATCTTTGTAGGATCTAAAGTGTTTGAAGGTTTGTGAGTGCCAAAGGAAACAAAGATAAAAAGATTTGAAACAACTAAATCAGCTAAATCAGTTTAGTCAGACCTGAGTCAATTAAGAGTTAGTAGAGGACAACTCACATATTCAATAGGGTCCTAGAGCTAGAGATTTGAGGATTGAAGATTATTGGTTTTGGAGGAAAATCTGAGGGTCTGGACAAGAATCAGTAGCAGTTAGCTGAATCAGGTTACAATCAGGTAATGGTCAGCTGAGAGTCAGGTGGGGTCAGTTTAAGTCAACAAGTTGTCAGAGAAGGTCAACTGAGAGGCATGTGGGGTCAATTTAGGTCAGCAGGTTGTCAGAGAAGGTCAACTAAGAGTCAAGTGGGGTTAGTTTAGGTCAGCACGTTGTCAGAGAAAGTCAACTAAGAGTCAGGTGGGGTCAGTTTAGGTCAGCACGTTGTCAGAGAAGGTCAATTAAGGATATAGGGTTGAAGATCAAGGTTGTTTAGAGTCATATCTAATCTAAGAAGACTTTTCAGAGGATCAGTTGATTCAAGTTGATGAGGGTAAGGTGTCAAATTGTATGAGCAGAGATTCAGAGGATAGTTGTGAATCTGTGCCCTCGATTGGGCAACTCATAACATATGTAGTGTATCTTTAGTATGAGTAGATGTAGTCTAAATAGAGTGATGATCATGGCTAGAATGAACTCATGTTCATAACCATGTGTATTCATAGTTCAAAGCAACACTCTTTAATTTTTCTCAAATACTTACCATGCAAAACAATTAAAACAAAGCTCTAATCCAGCAATATTCAGAGCTAAAACACATAATGATGCCCATTAATATAGTTCCATAGATTAGTTTAATTACTTGCAAAATCCTAGCTTATTCAAGTATGAAAAAACAATGTTTTTCTTAAGTACTTATGCACATAAGGGTAGAAGCACCCCCTACAGAGGAAAAGGTAAGAGACATCGTATAATGCTCAATAAGAAGGCAGATAAACTAAGTGAGTTAAAGAACCCACATCCATTATAATATATGGGTCATGACTGAGGCAAAGCAGAGGAGTCTTCCATCTTCATCATAGCAGTAGGTGCCACAAAGACGTTACTGCCCACCACCATCCCTTGTAAGATTATGATGTGAACAATTGTGTACAGAGACACAGCAGAGTCGCAGCAACACATAGACAGCAGCTGCCACAAAAACGTAACTGTATACATACGTACATACTAATGTCTATACCTTGTATTTATTGAATGGTCACTTTCAACGGCTATTTAATTAATGGAAACATTACAAGATTGTGGATATTTTCTTCGAATGATTCTCCTTGTTTTTTGGTTGATGAGGAGAATATAACCTTTTTAAAAATAGAAAATAGTAAGGTTAGCTTTGCTAAAAGATTAATATAAATAACATCTTAATAGTACCAATGTGGCTCCCTCTCACAGCATCGTGGTGTACATACAATCTTTTTTTCTATCTAGGTGAGTTGCACACATTTTTTTCTCTCAACACACTACTGATGATCAAATGGGTAATTGCAAATGTTTTACCTTCAAGGTTCCGTTACATTTTCCCAAAAATAAACTTCTAAAATAAGACAAAAATGCACAATGTTAAATTTTAAAAATCTTATATTTGAAGGAATTTTTAAAATAGATTTTGAGTAAAACGGTTACATAAAAATAGCTCAATTATTCAAATTTCTTCTCATGCATCAAAAATGAATTCGAAGTTGTATATTTTCATGTCCTTTAGCACATATGAATGTCATTTTAGGTTATCAATTTAGATCCTTTATTAAATATTTGTAATTAATGGGATTTGAGAATGTAAGACTGTGGTTTAAACAAAAACAAAATAATCAGGTGAGTAATACACATTTAAAAATGGAATCTTTCAAACATCTTAGCATCTCTCTTTCAAATTGAGTTCACAATACCATTGCAAAAAATTAGTGGCACCTTATCAATTATGATTTTATACACACACTAGCCTCAAAGAATAAATGAGCGACCACATACATATCAGCTTAAATAATTGTAAACTATTTGTAAGCAACAAGCTTTTGAGAATATAGAGATTAGGGTGTAAACAACTCTATAGCAAGAAGCACGATATATTGGACAAGTAATCACCTTCATTGAGACATGTATATCAAAGGAAGGGAAGCTGGAAGAGAGCAATGAGATAGAATTCCTTAAGCATTAAGAATAGAACCTATTTTAGAAAGTGAAGATGTTAGGTAACCTTGAGATCAGTTTGATGATCTTTATGATAGAAGGTTCACAACCCTTAATTTTGAGGAAAATTCTTTAACCCTTAGAATTTTCAGAGTGATTAATCCTTATTCTAGAGAGAAGTGGGAAGTTAGAGAATGTGAGTTGGAGTGTAGTTAAGAGATGAGTTAGAGTAAAATCACAAGATGAGAGTACAAGAGAATATTGGTCTTGTATCTTACTCTTAAGAACTAATGTTTAGATCCTAGATCGAAGGTCGTGTATGTGTCAATGAAAAAGACGCATGAGAGTTTCCGATCTGAGACTTAGTAATAAGCTCAACAAAAAGACAAGGACAAGGATGTGATTCACAACACTAGTTGTTCCTTGCCTCAACATTGCATAACCTTGTGATAGGTAAAAGTCAGGTGATGTATGATGCGTGACTGGATTGAAGTCATAAAATACAACCAAGCCATGCCACCAAGCAAAATAATAATAATTCAAGACCATAGTATTATGGGATACCAAGTCTGGTTACACACAAGGGGCATGCTCACCATGGTGACATTCAACCTAACCCGTCATGTGATACACCTACAAGTACGCAGCATACAACCGGACATCAAATAGCAGCCGAGTATTGGACCCGCAAGATGGCTGCCATGTTGACATTAGCACGTGGTTCAAATATTTTTCAGCTCCATTTGGTGTGTATAGGGGTGTGCCGCTCTCTTATGGTGGAAAGACCACCTTAGCCACAACTCAGTGACTTGCTAGGATGACTGCCCCAAGGCAGTCTTAAAGCAATTTGTTCCCATAGATTACCATTGTGAATTGAAGAAACAATGGGAGTGTTTATGTAGAAACATGGCGAATCGATAACGAACTATCTCGCTCGTTTTTGGAAGCTTTTGCTCATGCTCCCAAGGACCATTTGACCGTCGAAGCAGGTTGAGTCATTTGTGGATGGTTTGAAACCATCTTTGCACACACAGACATTCGTGCACATCTACCCTATGATCTTTCAGATGTGGTTCGTCTTGCTACAACCCTTGAGATGCGAGAGAGTTCCAAGTTCGGACTCAACAATAGGGGCAACAGAAAGGCAAAGACAAGGGTAGCCAGTCCAAAGCCAAGGATGATAAGGACAAGGCAAGTGGGGGAGCCTTGGTGACTCGCCTCACTCTTGAAGAGTGTCGCACCAAGATGGCTGCTGGATAGAGCTTTTATTGTGATTCTGCAAAGCATATTGGAAGGGACTGTCTGAAGAACACCAAGACGTAGAATGGTAAGGGCAAGGCAAGGTCCAGGGAGAAGACCAATTCTTCTGCTCGCAGCAATATCTACGGTGACTACGCACTTCTTCCTCATTATTAGATTTAGAAGAATCTCATCTCCGCTTATGCCTCGAGACCGTTTGGTTGAGTGGTTGAAGTTGCCTACAACACTGGACACCACTAGCATAGTCCTAGCCACCGCCATGAGAGGCAAGCGAGAGAAATTAAACTTACAGAGACCTTGGAGGATGCCCCATTGGCCTTTGAGGAGTTTCTGAACGTTGCATGTTCTGATGACACCTTGGAATCAAGTGGATATTATTCTAGCCACCCATGGTTATATGATCATGCAAGTGTGGTCTACCACAAGGAGTAAAGGTTGACTTTCCAAGATACTTCAGGCCACTCCTTAGTGGTGATCAAGGAGTCCTTACCATCTCACATACACCCCGTTGTTGCAATTATATCTACCCTTCACAAGAAACGGGTGGTGTGCAAGGGTATGGTATATGTTCAGGCTATTCAATCAAACTCCTCGGAGGATTTGGTGGCAGATAGACAACGCATTTCGGACGAGCATGGACACTTGTTCAATGCCGATTTGCCCGAGGAGTTACCTCCGACACGGCCCGAGGACCACCACATTGATCTCATGCCTAGTGCAGAGCCCCCGTCTTGTGTCCCATACCAAATGAGTCGTCCCGAGATGATAGAGCTCAAGCAACAACTCGAGGAAATGTTGGCCAAAGGCTTGGTTTGTCCGAGCTCCGATCCTCTTGGTCAAGAAGGACGGGAGTATGCATCTATGTGGACTATCAAGCGCTCAACAAGCTCACTATCAAAAACAAGTTTTCATTGCCCCACATTGATGGATTGTTGGATTAGCTAGCACGGGCGAAGTGATTATACCATCAAGTTCGCAAACATCCGGATGATATTCAGAAGACGGCTTTCCAGGCTTTGTTCAGTTTGTTCAAGTTTCTTGTGATGCCATTTGGGTTAACGAATGCCCCAACTACCTTCAACAAGATGATGTCCCAAATCTTCCAACCTTTCCTTGGGATATTCATCATTGTCTTTTTGGATGAAATCTTGATCTTTAGCAAGACTAAAGATAAGCATGGAAAGCATGTGGAGACGGCCTTGCGGGCCCATAATTTGCAACTTCACCCTCCAAAGACGGAGTTTTTCATGGTCAAAATTTCTTCTTTGGGACATGTCATCTTCAAGGATGGAATCTCGACGGATCCAAAGAAGATTGAGGTCACTCTTTTGTGGCCCATATCAAAAAAATGTACACGAGCTCTAGATTTCTTTCGCATCCTTACAATCTTTTATCAACGTTTTGTGGAGCATTATGCCAAGGAGACCAATCCTTTGTCAGATGCTACAAAGGATGATCAGATATTTTGTTGGACTCCGATTTAGCATGCCTATTTTAAGAAGCTCAAAGTAGTTATGTCATCTTCTCCCGTTCTGTGGTTACCGAATTTGGATGAGCCCTTCACGGTTTTCTACGACGCTAGTGGAGAAGGCCTTGGAGCAGTGTTGCAGTAGCATGGGCACCCAATTGCCTATGAGACCCAAAAGCTCTGTGGTCTTGAGTTACGTTATTCTCCTTGTAGAGGTGCACGGCCTTCAAAAGTGGCCCCACTATTTGATTGGTTTGGAGTTTCGGACCCGTACGGATCACCAATCTCTCAGATATTTATTGACACAATCACAACAGGACTTCTCTCCTCGCCAGTGTCTCTAAAAGTGAAACTAGAAGCCTAGAATGAAGTCCACCAACATATAAAAAAATCAACAGAAGTACGACTGATGAAGAAATCGAGGAAAACCCACTAAAGATATACAAAGACGTATCTGTTAGTGTAGTGGGTAAGTACTTCGAAGGCGACGATATGAATGCCACCATCCCAATCAAATTGGAGGGCATGACCACATCTATAATGGGGGAGTAGGAGTGAGCATAGCCACCAAAAACATATGGCGAAGATGGGGAAGCAAGCCCCTAAAACCTTCAAAGGTTGTCCTCAAATTAGAAGATGACATCTATAGCAATCCTAAAGGAAGTGGAAGTAATGTCGTGTGACCTAGCCTATGGGCATACCTTTACTATTGTCAACTTTGGAAGGACGATGTTATTCCTAGACACCCTTTTATGCATCAAATGATGTTAATCCATGATTAAGGAATATTTTCTCTCTCAATTTACCTTTCAAATTGATTACTTACTTGGAAAGGAGAATGTGGTAGCTGACCTAAGGCAACATCCGATGCACACTGTGGAAAGTTGCCATAGTGATTATTTCATGCTAATGAAGGCAATGCTAAGAACCCAAAATTCAAGAAACCTTGGAGAAAATGTGTGCGTAGCATTGCTTCAAAATACACCATTCAAGATGGATGGTTGTACTGCAAGGATAGACTTTGTGTCATCAAGGGTGGTGATTTCCACCAAGTGCTTCTACGCAAGGCACATGATGTTCCCATTTCAAGACACCGTGGAGAGAGCCCGACATTGGATAAGCTATCCGGTCTTTTCTTTTGGCCTTGCATGAAGCAAGATGTTCATCAATACATACGATTCTGCCAAGTCTGTCAGAAGTCAAAGCTAGACACCAAGAAAGTTACCGGTAAGCTTCACCCATTACCAGTTCTAGAGTTACCATGGAGGAGACTTCTATGGACTTTGTGGTTGGATCACTGAAGAACCAAAGGTTCCATCACTTGAGGTTGTATATGTTCGTTTGGCTATTAACCCGATAACCCAAGCTCTACAGGATTCTCGTCGATAGCAACTCCAATACCTCCTCAAGTTCAAGGGCTACCCAATCCAACAGGTAGTCTAGTTAGATGAGGATCAATTCGCGAACGAGTTTCCCCATCGTTGAGAGCTTATCGAGAGGCCATGCAATTGAGGACAAATATGATGCAAGTAGAGGAGAATGTGACACACCTGCGAGTATGCAAGGCACAACTAGACATCAGATAGTAGTCAACAGGCAAAGTTGGACAACATAAAGGATACATGGCATTGTCACGTGGCAATGTTAATGTGGTGGTGATGATGTGGCAATCGGATATAAGTGGCGGGGACAACAATACTATCAACCGACAAGGAGCATTGGTGCATATATACACGGATAGCCAAATCATCATATTCATCTCCTTTCCTCAGTGTTTTGGACTTCAAAGAGTGTTTCTATGTAGGTGAGGTGCTAGCCAAGAGTGTCCAATATCATAGGGCTCTGATTTGACGTCTTCATTCTCAACCACATCTTGTACTTGAATTTCAGTTATATTACTTATTTCTTGTACATAATACATAGCACTAGTTTAGGACTCGTGTGTAATGCATGTGTGATTCCACCACACTCTTCTTCCATCTCTAGAAAGCCACAAGTGTTCTACGTGTCCACAATCCTGCCCATGCACAAAGTGCAAGCACCCTAGGCCCCTACAAACAGAGTGAGAGAAATGATCAAACGTTCATGCCGGTTTTCCCTCCCACAATGCATGGTCCAACACTTGGTGTTCACAAAGGGGCGGACGGAGAATAGTTTAAAGCTTTGCTTGGCTAACCTTTTATCACAAGCAAGTGGTAGGCCTCCTGGTTAGCTTGTCAGCTTTGGATGGACACTATCATATAAGTTTGATTCCTATTGGTTCTGCAATTTCAACTTTTTTCTAGGTGTCCTCACATTGTCTGTGGTGTCTAGGCGGGACGCATTGTTGTTGTTCCTAGCAGTGACATGGCACAATATCATACTGGATGAAGATGCTCTTCCCTTTCCGACGAATCAGAGTTTATCATGACACCTGGAAACTTCATCCACTGACAAGTGTAAAGCAATCCTAAGAAAATATGATAAATCACTAAACAAAAGCAAACCACACAAGAAAAATGCTGAGTTATGTCGCCTAGCAGACCGTTGATTTCAAAGTCCACCAGTGCATTGCTAAACACAATTAAACCACGCAAGTGAAATGCTATGAGACATGTCACCAAGCAGACCATTGCATGTAATCAGCAAGAAAGAATCAAGCAGTGCAACTGAAACAAGCCAATGCGATACATTCTCCAGTGAAAAATATATAGAAAGGAGCAACCATGCATAAGGTGAAAACGGCATTCCCGAGGATACAATGATCTCAGGACAGAGCACATGGACGCTTGGCCTGGGAATGTGGACATTTTGGAGCAGAGCCTGACTTGGGAAGATGTTCGCGACAACATTGTGGGCTTTGAAGCCCATGCCATGTTGCATCCAATAACCATACAAACAGCTTAGGACTGGAACCTGCCCCGTCTGAAAGAGGGCCAACAATGTGAATCATCCTTCAACATCCCGCACCTTAAAGGAGCTGCTGCACACTTCCCCGTCCTGAGTCTTTACCAAGCCCATTGCCGACCCTTGAACATCCTGAACCTCAGGAAACTCGAACTTCTCTTCCAACTCCGACGCTGTTTCACCTTCTCTGCACTCATCATCCCACACATCGTTTTCATTGCCTTGGAACTCCGGCCTCACCCGCCGCACAGGAACACTCACTGAGTATACTGTCCCAAGTTCAGGATCTGCAGACACCTTCAGGCGGACCCTATCCTGAGACTCGATCTCCACAAATTCTGCAAGGGCATCCACGATGTTGTTCACAATCTTCCTCTTGGCAATGTTGTTGACAGAGCAACGGTCAGATATGAGGATCATTTTGAGCCTCTGCTTGGCTATTTCTGCTGGCGAGACAACCTTCTTCCTCTTCGGGAACAAAATTCTCCAGGCAAGAGCAAGCCTGTCAAAAACATTGAGTTTTTCTTCTTCCAAAAGGGCAGGGTCGTGCTCACAGGTATGCAGGCTGAAGGGAAGTGTTTGGTCATCTAGGAAAGCCTTCCATTGGATCTTCTTCCATAAATGAGAGCTGATAGAAAGGCTTCTGCAGGGTCTAAAACAAGGCCTGCTTGTTCCAGTTTGCTGTTGCTCTTTCAAAAAGATGGTCCGGTCGCCACCCTGTGTAGAAATGTGACAAGCTTACATTCAATAATAAACCCACGTTCGTACACCTTCATGAGCTACATGAAGAGAAAGGCAACGGGCACAAAGATGCCCATGCAGCCACAGGCATAGCCAGGAAGACACTAGCAGACTGCACCCGATGACAATGACGCCAGGCCACCATGTCAGCCACCTCCTGTTTGATTGGAGGCAGCCGCTCCATTCAACACATCAGCAGCATCGGAATGTACGGTATGTCTCGCAGTGGATTTTGACCTGCAGGCAAGCAAGTGTTCAACCAGCGACCGTGACAAGCTATGGTAAGGATGCTGGACGCTGGTTCTGTTGCTATGGATGGCATAAAGGTCATACTATGGATGGCATAACGCCGGCTCTCAGAGCTCAAGTGCAGAACGGCATCCTTACCATCCCCTGAAAAGTTGAAGGGCCGGCCACAGGATGCACAATCTCGCTTCTACAGGCGCATCATAATTTCAGCCGATATGCTGCATCAAAGGGCGAGGGGGAAGAACTCTGGCTTGGAGACGAGCACCCTCCTGCAAGGGCAGCCCTCGCGAAGGGAGAAAAAGAGCAGAAGAAAGCAGAAAAAAATACAGTTGCCATATTCAAAAACAGAAAAGTGAAGTACTTTCTTCTTCTTTTTGAGTGCGCAGATAAAACAATGGAGGTTTCGAGGGTGTTCTTACCTTGTGAGAGCTTGCGGAGAATGGGGGCAAGATAGCGCCAGACAAGTAGCAGGAGCAAGAGTTCACAAGGCGAAGATCACCCATGAGTTGAAACCCTTATCACAACACAGAGACAAGAGAGAGAATGGAAGGTGCGAGAAGAACAGGATGATGATGTAAGACTACTTACAGCTCTCATCTGTAAGGACACTGGTTGGTACAAATAAAAATCTCTCATTACCCCACACACACACACCCAAAAAAAAAAAATATTATTTGAAAATGAACACACATTTCCCCATTTTAGTGCTTACTTGGAGTTTTTTTTTTTTTAGTTTGGCGTTAGAAGCGGGCTTAGTACCCATGGGACCCCCCTTATCCCACAAACCAGGGGCAAGGCTTACACAAGGGCAAGGCATCAATCGGGGTAGCCAGCAGGGTTCGAACCCATGACCTGGGTTTTGACAACGAAACGCCTTAGCGACTGAGCTACCGCCCGATGGTGTATATTCAGAGTTTTATTGATGGTGTATTAATTAATGCCCGCTCCGCAGCGGGCATTAATTAATACAATGAAGGTCTCAATTGCAGGTACTTCTATTGCTATGCCTGCTATAAAGAGCCGGCCATGTGCAGGCCATGTGACACGGCAAATAGGTGCTCGTACCTCTTCTCTTCCACAGAGGAAACAACAAAAGAAGCCATGCCCTCTTTCAAGAGGAAAACATGTACACAACATGCATGAGCAGGACTGACTAGAGGGGAGAGAACCCTAGAGCTTGAGCAGGACTCAATAGAGGGGACGAGTCTCTACATCGAAGAAAAAGGGAGGGAGCGGGAGGGCAAGGTGCATGTGAGAGAGAGGGCTGAGTGCCTATTTTTGAAGTGGGCACATCAGCCAGGATGAACTTGCAGGGTAGCGAGCCTGAGCGCATCACCTGCAGAGCAGCGAAGCAGTCACAAGATAGAGAGAGGGGGTTACGTATTCATGAGGCAGAGGTTGCTAATTAAGGAAATGTAGTTTGTCAAATGTTGCTAATTAAGGAACTTTATCCCATAAAACATGATGGAAAATTCTATGGAAAACCTTAGTGAAACGTTTTGAGAATACACACTCACACGCTCATTAATTATTGCGCACTTAGAAGAACGTTGTGGGTATGTATTAGTGCTTACTTGGAGTTTTTAAGGTTGAGAGCAAAAAGAGAGAAATAAGTGAAGATTCCACCATAGGCTTGCCTTAATTTATTAGAGAGAAAGACACACTGAGAGAGGAGGGAAAAAAAGCAAGTGCTTTTCTTATCTATTAAAGGGGTCTTCCCTGAAAGACCCAAGGGAATTTCATTATGTCCCGCCTTTACAGTTGAGCCAAAAACGTAAGATGTATTAAAATTTGTGTGTATGTGAGTATACCTGCACGAGCATGCACATGCATGCAGACACAGATGCAAAGAAGTGTGTGTGTGTGTGTGTGTGTGTGTGTGTGTGTGTGTGTGTGTGCACGCACACATGCGCGTGCATGCATGCATGTGTATGAGAGAGAGAGAGAGAGAGAGAGAGAGAGAGAGAGAGAATAATACCACTTATATCAATACATACAAGCATGCATGCATGCATGCATGCATACATACATACATACATCTATTGATAAGCTAGAATACCATCTATGAAACCTCATATACGAGCATCATGAGGTCATGATGAAGTGAAGTGTTATTACCAAGTATCAAAGCATTTACCACCTATTATCAAGCACCACCCATAGAGCCAAAGGGGAAGGACTCTTACCTCGCACCAACCCAAAAACAATTTGAGTTAATACTATGAATTTGTTTGAGGGGAAGTATTATTGCCACATATCAAAGCTATTTATTATCAAGCACCACCCATAGCGCAGAAGGGGGGAAGGACTCGACTCTTACCTATTCCACCATCCCAAAAACAATTTGAGTTAATACTATGAACTTGTTTGAGGGGAAGATAGGTTTCAACACCCTTCCCTCCTTATTATTGTTGTCATGTCTTTATAGATTGTCTTACAATGTAGCAGAAGCTCATACGAAGATATATCAAAGGAATAAGTATAAGAGAGTTCAAGGTAGAAAAACACATCTCATTCATGGGCCCATACCTTACCGATGTATTTCGTAGGTCCATACCTTACCGATGTATTTCGTAGGTCCATACCTTACTAATGTATTCCATGGGTCCAATGTATTTCAAGGCAATGCATTTCATGGGTCCATACCTTATCAATATTTTTCAAGGCAATGTATTTCATGGGTCCATACCTTATCGATATATTTCAAGGCAATGTTCTTCATGGGTCCATATTTTATCAATATATTTCAAGGTAATGTATTTCATGGGTCCATACTTTATCAATATATTTCAAGGCAAGGTTATCCACTAGATTAAAAATCCACACGCACTCATTGCATGCTACAAAAAAGTTTCCAAATTTTGGACAATGAAATAGTTACGTAAATTGCAATTAGGCAAATCAAGTGCCTACACCCCTTTCAATATAAGCTAATTAAAATATAGCCTTGGCCATAGCGAGAACCATAGGTGTCAATATAAAAACTTCCATCTAGAGAGATGCATGTAATGATATGATGCAGAACGAATAAGCAAACTTTAATAGTGTTCGCACACTCTTATGCTCGTATAAAAGTGTGCACACATTTTTATACGAGCATTTATTAAATCACTTGTCTACAAGTATATTAGGTGTATATATGTGAGTAAAAAGGTGTCTGATAAAGATCAAAACAAGTGTGAATAGCCTTACTGACACGAGAGTATTTATTTACTAAGGAAGAGAGAAATTAACATAAACAAAATACACACATTAATAAAACCCAATGCTCAAAATATTTAGCACAAACTAAAGTAAGAAGACAAAATATATATATATAATGGAGGAGACGGTCAGCACCCTGCCGATACTAGACCCCCCTCCTCCTTGCACGTCGATGCTGACCACCACTAGACCCCCCCTTCCCTTGACTCCTCTCTCACACTCACACACACCCTAGCCCCCTCTTGCATATATAAAACCCCACTCTCCTCTCGTCAGTGTGACACACACCCCCTTCTCTATGGCTCCCCCCCCCCTCCTCTTACGACTCTCACTCACCTGCTCTCTCTCACTCCCTCGCAACCTCTCCCTCTCCCCACATCAACCCCCTCGGCTCCCCTCAGCAACCTCTCTAACTCTTCTCACTCCCTCCAGCCCCCCTCTCTCCCTCTCTTGGTCTCTTCCCCAACCACCCCCACTCTCTCTCTTCCTCTCTCTCTCTCCCTCTCTTGGTCTCTTCCCCAACCACCCCCACTCTCTCTCTCTCTCTCTCTCTCTCTCTCTCTCTCTCTCTCTCTCTCCCTCTCTTGGTCTCTTCCCCAACCACCC
The DNA here is from genome assembly GCF_041138505.1 of Cibotium barometz. Lineage (NCBI taxonomy): Eukaryota > Viridiplantae > Streptophyta > Polypodiopsida > Cyatheales > Cibotiaceae > Cibotium > Cibotium barometz. The sequence continues at coordinate 19,115,732 of NC_141065.1, read as the reverse complement.
CCACTCTCTCTCTCTCTCTCTCTCTCTCTCTCTCTCTCTCTCTCTCTCTCTCTCTCTCTCTCTTATCGTTTGTTCTCGTGTATTTTCTTTAACTATTTTTTAATTTTTAAGCCATAGGAATAAGATAATAAACCTTATCTTACCTCCTTGTTAATCAAGAATGTTGGATAGCCTAATGGAGAATTTCCCTCTATTAGCCTCGGAAGTCCTTGTGTGAATAGCCCTACACATGGGCACTTTTTACCCTATACTGACACGAGTTTTTTCCCCATGTGAACACACTCTAGTGTATTAGCCACGTCAGCCCTAGGGTGAAAAGATGCAGGGGGGAAGAGAGCTTGAGCTCTTGCAAGCACACACACACTCACAAAACCCTAAAAGCCACGTCAGCCCTAGGGTGAAAAGATGCAGGGGGGAAGAGAGCTTGAGCTCTTGCAAGCACACACACACTCACAAAACCCTAAAAGAGAACACACAAGGTGAGAGGCCGAAAATCCTCCTGCTGTAGAAACAACCTCAGCCCAATAGCTATGTGGCATATTCTTCTCTCCCATCAATGCTCGTGCAATCTCAGCAATGTGCCTGTTTTTCCACTCAGCAACTCCATTTTGCTGCAGAGTGTATCTACATGTAAACTGTCTCCGAATACCATTTTTCTTTAAAAATTCAGAGAACTCATTGGAGAAGTACTCTCCCCCTCCATCTGACCTTAGGCACTTTACATATTTCCCTGTTTGCTTTTCAACCATAACTCTAAAATTCTGAAAATGAGTGAACACCTCACCCTTCTCCTTCATGAAGTATACCCACACTTTCCTTGTGTGGTCATCAATAAATGTCACATAATACCTGCAGCCTCCCATAGACATGGTCTTCGTAGGACCCCATACATCTGAATGCATAACATCTAGTGCATTTCTGCTCACATTTCTGTCACGTGGAAATACATGCTTTGTTTGCTTTCCAAATTGGCATGCTTCACATATTTTCTGCATACCTTCAACTTTAAACTTTGGCAACCTTGTCACAATTCCTTTAGTCTGCATAGACTTCATTCTCTGCACATTCACATGTCCAATTCTTTTATGCCAAATGTCTGTGTCTGCAACAATTCCTGGACCATTTGCAAACATCGCAGCACTCACTTCAGGCATGTTTACATTCAATGTAAACATTATGCCCACTCTGTTGCCTTTTGCAACCAACCTGCACTTGTCTTTAAAGTCTTCAACATAACAGCCACCCCATCAGGGTTAAACCAACCTGCACTTGTCTTTAAAGTCTTCAACATAACAGCCACCATCAGAGTTAAACCGAACCTACAAACCCTGCTCAATCATTTGGCCAACTGAAACCAGATTCTTTGTTATGTTTTAACCAATATTGAAGGATTTTCTTACATTATCTTGATTAGAGAGCCTACAGTTTCAAATATCAATCCTTAAAACCCCTGTTTCTTCAAGATCAAACCTTAGATTGCCAAATATTTGAATTCTTGGAGAAAGATTGCAAGAAGAAGATTACTGTGCAGCAGAGAATCACTCTTACCCTCGCATGATAACGACCTTAAGATACATTCTTTTAGCTCCTATGGACGCCGATGCGAGCCTATGTTCTTTGGAACCAAGACATTTTCCTTTGGATGCATTATTTGCCACTTGAGGAACATAGTTTTTGGATATGTGGCTCGACATTCAGATGCACCTACGACATATCTCAGTCTTGGCCTCTACATGATGGCTCTTTTATGTCAGGACCATTTGACATTCTAGCCAGGAGTTTTGAGCTTTTTCGGTGGATACCTTTCATGCCAAATTTACATTGTGATCGTGAGGATTATGAGTTTTCCTTTCAACCTTGGAGCTACTATTTCTTTGGAGTCGAGCTTTGGAGCTACTGTTTCTTTGGAGTCGAGCTTTCCTTTTGATCTCCATGACCTCATTCACAAGATGGTCAAAATGCTTCCCCAGCATTCTTGACATAAAACAGTCATTTAAAAAGGAGCTACTACCATCTTAGCTTCGACAATTGAGGATGTATACCATACATGTCCTTTTAATCCTGGAGAATACTCGACTAGCTTCGTCATCACTCACGGACAGTGGTTCCTTATCCTCTCCACTTGCACTAGATTATCGTGGGACGATTGCCTTGGATTTTGCATGCCTCGGATTTCCTTTCAATCCACGCGGTGGGTCTTCTGCTACATCGACATTCAGTCATGGATGTGATTTTTGGATTTTGTATATAGCCACTTGTATGTCTTTTCTTTGGGCATGACCACCCTTCAATTTTGAGGATGAAATCATTGTAGGAGGGGATGGTTTGTAATGAAGTAGATTTCGTTGCACATGCACATGGGGAATGCGGCCTAGGCACTTGGGCTCCGGTTCATTTACATGTGTACTTTTGGGGGGCCTTGTGCTATATTAGGTATAGGGCTCATGGGCATTTTACCCCTTTTGATCATATTCATTTTCATGAGTATACTTACTCTTTGGAGATCTAAGCTTCCATGGTGGACTTCTCCCTCTTGAGATGTTAGGATGGTGACCCACACCCAAGTTGTCACTCCATGCCTTGAGTGGCCAACCCTAGTTTCTTACAGCTAGGGCTACTAGTACTTTGTACTCTCCACATTCATTATAATTGTATCAAGTACTTCCAGCTATCACATCTCATCTCTTTCGCTCTTTGAGCTTGATACGATTGTGTGTGTGATTGTTGAGCTCGATAACGACTGTGTGTGGGACTGTTGAGCTTTCTAAGCTCGATATGACTCTGTGTGTGACTGCTCTCTAAGCTCGATACGACTGTGTGTGTGACTGCTCTCTAAGCTCGATACGACTGTGTGTGTGTGTGAGTGCTCTCTAAGCTCGATATGACTGTGTGTGACTGCTCTCTAAGCTTGATATGACTGTGTGTGACTATGTTGCGTGCGTGCGTGCGTGCGTGTGCAGAGCATTTGCTCCCTCATCCAACATTGGTATCAGAGCTTACCCAAAGAGCTTGGCTTTAGAGCTTGGTTTCAGAGCTAATAGCTCCATGCCTTTATTCTTTGAAGTGGCAAAGCAAAGGTTCAATAGTATCATTATTTTACAGTGTCGTACATCTTGGGTACACTCTCGCACTTCTCATAGATCTAGGGTTTTCACCTCCTTCTATACATTACTGGTGGCACTAGTTGTGCTGTCATACATTCTTGCATCTTGCACTTTACATAGTTTTAGGGTTTTTGCCTTCTTTTGTACATTGGTGTCATTCATTTATGCTATTGTACATATTGGGCATGCCCTCACACTACACTCAGTCTAAGTAAGAAGCTTTCATCATCAGACTTCCGTGTCCGCCGATTTCTGTTGGTTTTGCTATTGCCGTTTGCTGTATGAGTACTGTCTTTCAACTTTTGGCATAAGACTTTTGTGCCCATTGATTTTGCTCGGTCAGCCATTCAACTGTGTCTGTCGGTTTTGCTTGGTCAGCCATTCAGTTGCATCTGTCGGTGGTTGTGCCCAGTCAACTATTCAGCCTTTGGCTTTCAGCTTACTACATTGGACTTTTGCACCCGTCAGCTTTCCACATTCAGCCATTCGGCTTCAAGCTTTCTGCATTTAATAGTTAGCTTTTAGCCTTCAGCTTTTCGCATTCAGTAGTTGGCTGGGTTTAATTTCTTAGTCGAGTTTACCCAAGGGTCGACGGCCCAAAGCGTTCAACTTTCTGCATTTAGCAGTTGGCTTTTCGTGTTCCGCCTTTCTCTTTGGCACTCAGCATTCAACATTCGGCATTTGGCATTCAGCGTTGGCATTCGGCATTCGACATTTGACATTCGACATGCAGCCTTTAGCATTCGGCATTTAGGTTTTAGCTTCCATCAACTGATTCAGTCAATTGATTCCATTAAGTGATTCAGTCATCTAATTCAATCAGCTGATTCAGTCAACTAATTCCACGTCCATCCGTTAGTTGATTCAACATTTGTCTCTGTCTATCAACTAATTCAAATTCCATCCGTCAGCTATTTTGTGCCCATCCATCACATAGTTCCACGTCCGTCCATAAGCTGGTTCTACATTCGTCCATTAGCTGATTCTACGTCCGTCCATAAGCTGGTTCTACATTCGTCCATTAGCTGATTCTACATCCGTCCATCAGATTCTACATCCATTTGTCAGCTAGTTCTACATCTGTCCGGCAATTGTTGGTTTCACATTCGTCTGGCAGCTGATTCTACATCCGTTTGTCAGTTGGTTTCTTTCACATTCGTCCGGTAGCTGGTTCTACATTCGTTCGTCGTCAGTTGGTTCCATGTTCGTTCATCAGAGCCGGTTCCACATCATCAGCTGGTTCCATGTCCGTCCGTCAGTTGATTCTGACATGACAACTCTACCTTCAGCTTTCGACCTACTGATTCCACGTTAGCTTCGGACCTATTGATTCCATGTGAGCTTTCGGCTTTCTGATGCCACATCAGCTTCCGACTTGCTGATGCCACCTCACCTTTCAACCTGCTGATGCCACATCAGCTTTTTGACCTATTGATGCCACGAGCTTCTGACCTGTTGATTCCATGTGAGAAGATTCTGACCTAGAGATTCAGCGTTCTTCGATTTTGCCTATTGTAGATTCCAACTTGCAGATTGATGGTATGGTGAGTTTGCACATGCATTGAACAGACATTTGAGGTATACTCTAAGTTATGTGCAGCTACTGCCTATGTTATATATACTTCAGTTTGCACATTAATCTATTGTGTATAATGTCTGGAAACACTAGTGACTTGTTTGGCAATGCCGAGGAAGCAAATCTTGCATATGATCATTGTGCCTTAACAGTCACATATAGTAATTTGTCTGCTTCTTCTTTGTCATTATCGGATGTTGATTGGTTTGATTCAAGTGCTACAAAGCACATCACTTCGTGCAAAAAGCTATTTGCCACCTTGAGAGATTCTCCAAATCTCCATAGGTGGTACAGTTTTGTGTGCTAATAATGCATCTTATGCCATTAAAGGCATTGGCAGTGTGGCATTCACAAGAATCTTATTTTGTCTCAGCACTTGCAAAATCTGGTCTCAAAATCTAGTTTTCTTATCATTGTTGCTTCATTTATGATAGAACTAATTCCGATGTGCTTCTGCTTTCTGGTACATTGCACAATGGCCATTATAGGCTTGACATGTATGACAAAAGTAGTGATCCTCATGTTTATGCTATGATTGCTTCCACATCACAAGTTATGTGTGATATTGAGCTATGGCATGCTTGTTTTGGACACCTTAACTTCCCTTCTCTTATGTGGTTACAATGTTAGTATATGGTTTAGGAGTTGCCACCTATGCAGCTCCCACACAAGCATGTAGGCGAGGGATGTATATTGGGAAAGATGCACATCTATACTTTCCAAAAGATGGCACTGTGCGAGCTACTCAGCCATTGCAGCTGGTACATAGCGATTTATGTGGCCCTATGAGGGCATCATCTTTTGTAGGACATTTGTACTTTATGACTTTCATTGATGAGAGTACATCCGTTTCTGTTGGGTGTATGGTCTGAAAGCCAAATCGGATGCCTTTTTAGCTTTCCATTAATTTCTCCCTATGGCTAAAAATGCTTGCAGCCATAAGCTCCTAACATTATATTTCAATGGGGGGGGATATCTATCACATGAGTTTATAGCTTTTCTGCAGTCAACTGGTATTACTCATTAGTGTACTACTCCATATACACCATAGCAAAATGGTGTGGTTGAGTGCCGTAATTGTACACTCATGGAAATGGCAAGATGTATGTTTAAAAGCAAGGATTTGCCATCTAGATTTTGGCTTGAAGTGGTTATGTGTGCCAATTATGTGATGAACCACTATTCGATTAAAGCATTGAAGTCTATGACATGTTATGAGGCTTGGAATGACAGTAGTCACTCATATGCGTGTTTTTGGATGTTTGGCTTACGTGCATGTACTAGCACAACACAGACATAAACTTGAAGGAAAGGCAATGAAATGTATTTTTGTGGAGTATAGCAGTGAAAGCAAGGGATACAGGCTGTATGTTCCTTCCACCCGGAAGCATGTTGCATCCAGAGATGTCATATTTGATGAATATGCATCCCAACCTATGCTTTCATGTCAACTACAGCCATCAATTAATGCCCCATACATTTTTGATACATTGCTGCCATTATTTGGTACAGGTGCTAAGTCAGCTAAGCCCACTTTAGCTCCAAATCAACCTTCTGTGTTTGCTGCTCTACTGACAATCAACAAATTAAAAAATCTAACATTTCCCTATATTTCTCTAGATCAGCCACACTTTGATCCGGATGCCTTGGGTGATGCATTTAAAGTTGAAGAGGTTGCAGCTAACCGTGACTCACAAAGAGTTTTGCCACTAGCTCCTTTCCACCTTGTGTGACAGCAAGCTGACTCCACTTATGCCAAGTCAGACACGAGCTACCTCTCAACAAGCATCTCATTTTCTTGACATAGCCTTTTTGTTGCTACCACATGTAATGAGGAACCACTTTCTCATTTTGATGCATTGGAGGATGACAATTGGGTTTCATCCATGTGTTTGGAGTTGGACTCCATTGAAAAAACTGCTACATGGGAGTTATGTGACTTGCCGTCCACACCGGTAAGTGTGCTATCGGCACAAAGTGGGTGTATAAACTGATGCGACAGCTTGATGGCTTCATTGATCATTAAAAGGTTTGTTTAGTCACCAAAGGGTATGCCTAGAGAGAAGGCATTGACTATGATGAGACTTTTGTACCTACTTCACGTATAATGACCATCCATACTCTGGTTGCATTGGCTGCACATAAAGGTTGGAATGTACATTAGTTGGATGTCAAAACTACTTTTCTAAATGGTAATTTACATGAAGAGGTTTATGTTTCTCAACCTCGTGGCTTTGTTTAGAAACATGCATAGCATAAGGTATGCCGATTGCGTAAAGCACTCTATGGCCTGAAACAATCTCCATGAGCTTGCAGAAGATTCATGCATACTTGCTCTCTTGTCTATTTCAGAATACTCTGACTAAGAGTACCCTCTATGTTTAGAAACAAGGGGATAATCTCATGATCCTGAACCTTTACGTGGCTGATCTACTCCCTGACTGGCCCTAATGAGGGGCACATTTAAGCTTTCATTAGCTGACTTACAACATGCATTTGATGTTTCTAACATGGGGCTATTGCATTACTATTTGGGTATTGCATTACTATTTGAGGCTATTGCATTACTATTTGGCTATCCAGTTTATACCAGCTGAGGGGGGCATCATGTTATCTCAGAGAAGATACATTCAGCAGCTCTTAGAACGGTTTTAAATGACACATTGTAAACTTGTTTCTAGCCCTGTGGAACTAAGCCTATGCCTGTCTCTTGAGGATTCTTCCGAGCCTTTTGATGCTTCCACTTATCAGAAAATTTTTGGATGCTTTATATATCTATGTACTACCCGTCTTGACATTTAATATTAATGCAATGTCACAATTGAGCAGATTTATGCATTGCCCCGGCACTCGGCATTGGCAAATAGTGAAACGTGTCTTTCCTTTCCTTCAAGGCACTTAGGACTTTGCATTGTTTTACAGTAATGCGTCTTATTTCTACGCCTAGAGTTTAGTTTTGAAATAAGAGATTATCATTGAGAAGCATTCTTTTGCTAAAGATTTAGCCATAAAGATGACTAATTTTTTAGAGAGAGAGAGATTTACTTAAAGAAATGTCGCTAATCGTCTGTGACGGCCGTGTCGTCATTTGGTGAGCCGTTATCGTTGCCATCCGACGGTCGACATGGGTTAGTTTGTTGTTGCCGGCTTGTCGAGCTGGTTGCTGTTGTCGTCACGGCAGACGATATGTCTGTTATGCCGTTGGGCTGGGTCGTGTGCTCTGACCAGTGTCCCTTGGTTCGGTGGGCTGATGCTTGGTTTAACGTTCATGCAAGGTGGATCCTTGGATGTCGTGCCAATGCTGCTCTAAGTGCTTGAACACATGGACCTATTGGTCCTGAGCCGTCTGAGTGGCCCACTCACAAATTTTTACGGACGGAATGTAGCTTGGTGGCTCTGATACCATTGAAATGGGAAAACATGCGAGACCTCAGGAAGTGTGCCAACAACAGAAAAGCACAGGCGCGAGAGAACACCAGATTAGGTCCTGTAAAACCCCTACCCTGTAGTTTAACTGAAAGATAGGCAGCAAAATAACGACTATGAAGGATAGAGTGACTACTCGGGGCCTCGCCCACGAATATCCGGGCAAGAGACTAATCCCTCAGTTCTTTCCAAAACCGATCCTGGAAAAATTCTTCTTGCTGGAAAAACATAGGCGATTCCTCCTAGGAATTTCTTTTCGAATCTTTCTAACGTAGTTAAGAGCCTTATTTATCCTTTATATTTCGACCAAACCCGCGGGTCATATGGCCGAATCAAAGGAGGAACTTGGACTTGGTTCATAGAGATCAATGTTTTTTTCCCCTCAAGTGAGGCACAGCCGTTGCTTCTTTCCCATAGAACAAGAATTATCTCGTGAATTACTTCAACTATCGTAACTTTGAACAGAATTGAACTTTATTGTAAGAATCCACTGATTCAGCCGGCCCATGGGTTAGCCAACCGCCCCAACCACTGTATTGGTGTTGGATCCCTCTTTATAAAAATTTGGTTTTGTTTTGTCCCGGGTACCAGGGAAAAGAGTTCTTAGGCCCCCTAGCCGGCACTCGTGCAAAAATATTAAATAGACACACCACTTACACACCCAATATGAAATTGCCTTTTTCTCAGATTCAACTATTTTCAAGACAAAATTGTAATAAAACCACAGTGTTTCCATCATAATCCTGAGTATTCCAGTTCCAGGGTCCAAGTTCAACTTTTTCAATTTCCAACAATAAAATCCAAATTCCATTCATACCTTCCTCCGCGTACCTATGGCATCATCGGCAACCAGATCGTCCACCACACCTGGTCAATCCCTCTAGGTTCATGCCAATGCGCTCTGACTGTCAGTGTAGATAGAGGTGGCAGACTCCTGTCCAACACCCAAGTCACCCCATAAGCTGTCTGAGCCACACACACTCAACCGTAGCTGTGAAAGCTACCCTGTACTCAGCTTCACAAACAACTAGAAGTGGCCACAGTAGGTTGCTTCTTGCTCAACCAAGATATGCATGAGCTACCGAGCATGAAACAAAAACCACTTGTGGACACTCTTGTGTCATAGTAACCAGCCCAATCTGAGTCTGAAAAAGCATGTAAATCTGGCGGCAACAATCCTCCCCTTGGGATAAAATAACCCAAGATATATGGTGCCACTCAAGTAGCGAAAGATGCGTTTAACTACCTTCCAATGCTGAGACCTTGGGCTATGCATAAACCTGCTCACCTGTGAGACTGCAAACTGAATGTCCGGCCTCGTAATGCATACATAAATGAGGCAACCAACAGCTGTCTGATAGAGTGTGACATCAAAGTGATCTCCAGCATCATGAAGACTCAACTTCAAACCTGTCTCCATTGGAGTAGCAATAGGCTTGCAGTCTTCAAGGCCAAATCTCCACAACAATGTCTCAATATATACTGTCTGACACAAAGCAATACCTCCATCACACTGCTTAAATTGTATCCCCAAATAATGATGCAAATGCCTCAAATATGACATCTCAAAAGAGGCATTCAAATCAGCCTTAAAATCAGTAATATGATTTCATTTGGTCCTATGAGCAGCATGTCATCGACATAGAGAGCAATGATTAGATGTACATTATCCACACATTTAACATACAAAGTGCTTTCTGTTGGACTATTCTAAAAACCATGTGCAGTCAAATATGCATGTATTTTTTCATACCTATTAGAAGTCAAGCTCAGTTCCCGTGTGTTCCTTCTATATGTTGTGTGATCATGACCGACACCAGCTATAGCTAGATACAGCTGGACATGTGTGCCGTAGTTAATAAGCCGGTCACAGCTAGATATTATGAGAGTAGGTCTCTTTTATGTGTGTGAAAGTATTAGAAGGTCTCTTTTATGTGTGTGAAAGTATTAGAAGGTCTCTTTTATGTGTGTGTGAGTGTGAAAGTATTAGAAGGTGAAGGTGAGCCTGTAGGCTCAAGGTTTTTCTGCTCCACTCTTTCTCTATCTCTCCCTCTCTTCCAATATGGTATCAGAGCTCGGTTAGGTGGGCTCTCTGGAAGCAGGAGGCGCTGAAGAACAAAAGCACTGAAGCTTTTGAAGTGAAGACTCTCGATATTGCATCGTGTAAGGTATGCGTTGATTGATTAAGCTTGTTGTTGCTCAAGCTTTGTTTTGTAGCTTGTTTGGGAGGATACAGGAGCTTCATTGAGCACATTAGAGTGCTTGGTTGTCATCAGTTTGGAGCAATGCTTGCAGTTTTAACACACGAGTTGTCTGCGTGGGAATTCTGCTAAGGAGTGTTGAAAAGCACAGAGCTCGTGGCTACGGCAGAACAGCACACTGCCTGTGTGCATTTCGTGTGGAGAGAACAACACATTGGCTGCATACTAGGAAAGTGCAGACCAGTGAACAGTCCAAAACTGCCGTAAACATCAAAGGACAGCATATACTTTGCCATCGACCTGAGCCTTCAGCAGAACGTAGAGCTTTCTGTCGGAGACAGTGCCTACTATGAGTTGATGCTTGCCGCCTTCATCACCATCGGCGGTCCTTTTGTGAGTACAAAGATATTGAAATAGTCCTTACCATTGATGGTAGGCGTAGAACTCTCAAGAATGGCAGCAGTAGCCACATCATTGGTGGCTTGCAGGAAGTCAGCAGGCATTTGACAGACATAGTCTACTGAACCATGGCTAATGCACAGGGCACCGACAATATTACACAGATCGTTGGAGAGAAGTTGGATAACAAGAATTTTGCCTTGTGGAAGTTCAGGATAAAGAATTTTTTGGTTGGCAAAGGATATCAGGATTTATGTATAGGTGATGAAGTTGAACCTGAAGACCGACACAAGATCAGAGAAGAGCTTATATAAGCAGTGGACAGAGAGAGCATGCAAAGTGCTACAACACTGGTTTTCTTTATGTATATCTGATGCTATGGCAATACAAATCACTGGATGTGAGTCCCCAAAGGATGCTTGGGACATACTCATGAAGAACTATGGAAATGTAACACATGCAAGGAAGATTCAATTGAAACAACAGTTCAACATGTCTAGAAGTGGCAGAAGCATCCAGGTTTATACGACAGAGGTTAAGACCATAGCAGGCCAGCTTGCCACCATTGGATCACAGGTATCTGAAGATGATATGATTGCTGTCACACTGAATGGACTTGGCAAGGAATACAAAGCATTCAATACATCTATTTCTGTTAGAGTTGAAACCCCTGACTGGGATGAGCTAGTTGCTTTGTTGTTGCATGAGGAAGTAAAGCTTGGATTGAATACAAGTTCTAGTGCTTCTTAGAGTAGAGACACTGTTTTGTACTCTAGCCAGCGTGGTAGAGGCGACAGAGGCCGTGGTTCGTTTCGAGGTCGTGGTGATACTCGAAACACCTATGGTGGGTGGACAGCAACAACAGAGTAATTGGCGTGATACAAATACACAGGGCCAGCGTGGATCTGGGGGCTTTAGAGGCAGGGGGAGATCACCACGTGGCAGAGGTGGTGCATCATGGCAGTCAAATGATCAATCTAACAGGGACAAAGACTGTCATTACTGTGGTAAATATGGACACATAGAAAAGGATTGTTTCAAGAAGCAAAGAGATATGAAGACAAAGGGCAAACAACATGGACACTATGCATATTCTAGTGGTACTCATCATGATGAGCAGGATGACAGATTGTTTGCCATGCAGCATGTGTCCAAGAATGCACCTAGACAGAGTAGAGATGAGAGATGGTACATTGACTCTGGGGCTTCTAATCACATGACACCCCATGGAGAGTGGTTTGATGAGTTGGTTGCAGGTTCACATGGTTATGTGTGTACTAGGGATGATACCCAGCATGATATACAGCACACAGGAATTGTTCCATTGATGATGCCTAATGGCAAGAAGAAAAGCCTGCATGATGTACTGTATGTACCGTCAATATCTTTTGTCTATGGGACCAGATGGCTGAACAAAATCTGCAGGTGAGATTCAATAAAGATGGTTGCTTTATTGAAGAATACGGTAATGGCTGCAAATTAATTGCTAGAGGCAAAAGGGATGGCAGGATGTTCACCTTGGATGCGTCCATTCCTGAGCTTAAGGCAGCCATGTTTGCACATGATGAGGGTGCTATTCGGGATGTTGAGATTTGGCAAAAGAGGATTGGCCATGTTAATGTACAAAAGCTGAAATCTATGCAACAGAAGGAAGTGGTACTTGGATTGCCTAAATTCAAGTATAATGACTTTGGTCATGTATGTCTCCTACATGTTAGTTTGGAAAGTAGGCAAGATTTCCCTTCATGAAGCATGTAAAGAATAGCTCGAGACTCTTACAGTTGGTGCACTCTGATGTTTGGGGTCCGTCGCATAATGCTTCGTTTGGAGGAGCTCGTTACTATGTATCTTTCATTGATGATTTCAGCAACAGGTACACTTGGCTGTACATACTGAAACATAAAGATGATGTGTTTGATGTCTTCAGAGACTTCAAAAAGCATGCTGAAAATGAGTTGGGATGCTACGTATCTTGTCTTAGGTCAGATGGAGGCAAAGAATATGTCTCTAAGGAGTTTGATAGATATCTTGCAAAGTATGGGATAAGAAGGCAGCTCACTTGCATCTGTACACCGCAGCAGAACGGTGTTGCAGAGAGGAAAAACAGGGTACTGATGGAGTCAGCTAGAGCTATGCTGAATGAAAAATGTCTACCTAATGCTTACTGGGCTGAAGCAGTGATGACTGCTGTCTATGTGCTGAATCGAACCCCTACAGCAGGGATTCATGATGTTACACCTTATGAGAGGTTGTATGGTCATACACCTGACATTCGGTACTTGAAAGTTTTTGGCAGCATTGCGTATGTGCATATACCAGATGAAAAGAGAAAGAAATTGGATCCTAAGGCAGTAAAGAGCGTGTTTTTGGGTTATGCACAGGAGAGAAAAGCTTATAAATGCTATGTGCCATCTACACATGAGACACTGATAAGCAGAGATGTTGTTTTTGATGAGTTAGCTTCTTGGTATGGGAATCCAGTTGTTGTTGTGTCTACTGATGGATCAGCCAGCACAAGTAATGCTGAAAATACCCCTGCAGAGTTAGTACATCCATGAGTGGTCAGCCAGATGATGTATCATCTACAGTGAGTCTTTGGTCTGGCAGATTGCGGAATCGCACTCCTACGTCCACTGACACGAACATGTCAGTGAGGGGGAGATTGGATAAGGGAAAAGAAAAAATGTTTGAAGATGTAACAGGACCACTTACCTGCATGTTATGAGTCATCCAGCAGTGATAGCTTGGACAGTGAGTTGGGGTAAATGTTTCCAATGTGGAAAGAAAGGACATGTGGCTGCAAAATGTCCTGATAAACCAAGCCAAGAAGCCAAACCACCCCAAAGTAATGCATTACTAACACTCTCTTTACTTCAGTATGATATAGTTGAAGATAAAGGCCTAGGAGAATTAACACTAATCAAACAAAATACTGAAAGAGATGCTAACCCAACATTTATAGCAACATGGGTTTAAGTTGGGTGATGCAGATCACAGTTTGTTTGTGAAGAAGACAGATCATGGCTATGTATTTCTAGTTGTCTATGTCGATGACTTAGTCATTATTGGAGATGATGAAAGCAGGATTGCTGAAATTAAATCATGTTTGCAGGCTGAATTCAAAGTCAAAGATCTTGGTGAGTTGAAATATTTTCTGGGAATTGAGGTAGTGTCGTCAACTCAAGGCATATGGTTGCTACAGAAGCAGTATGCTCATGACATGTTACAGAAGTATGGTATGGCTGAATGCAAGGCTACTATGGATACACCCCGAGAGCAAAATGTCAAGCTGTAGATTGATGTTGGGGCTGAAATAGAGAATGTAACCATGTATCATCAGATGGTGGGCAGCTTGATTTACCTTACTATTACACGTCCTGACTTGAGTTATGCTGTGGGGCTAATTAGTCAGTTCATGCAGAACCCTCGCAAGCCGCATTTGGATGTTGGCAGGAGAATCATGAGATATGTAAAGGCTATGACAGATTATGGGCTGTTTTATGCATATGGGAAACCCCTTGACTTGATAGGGTATACTGATGATGACTGGGCTGGTTGTGCTTATGACAAAAGGTCAACCAGTGGCTATGCATTTGGATTGGGCAGCAGCATGATCAGTTGGCAGAGTAAGAAACAGCCTATAGTTGCATTGTCAAGTATAGAAGCAGAGTATCGTGGTGCTGCTTTAGCAGCATGTGAAGCTATTTGGTTACAAAAGCTGCTGAATGATTTTGGGATTTACTTGGATAGCAAAGTGAAGCTGTATTGTCACAATCTGAGTAGTGTTATGCTTGCAAGCAATCCTGTCTACCATGCACGCTCGAAACACATTGAGGTTCATTACCATTTCATCAGAGAAATGGTACTTGCAGAGCAGATTGACTTGCTACATGTGAAGACTGAAGACCAAGTAGCGGACATCTTTACCAAATCACTTGGTAAAGATAAGTTCATCTATTTTCAACAGCTACTTGGAGTGTTGCAAATGGTTTGAGCTTGAGGGGGAGTGTTAGAAGTCAAGCTCAGTTCCCGTGTGTTCCTTCTATATGTTGTGTGATCATGACCGACACCAGCTCTATAGCTAAATACAGCTGGACATGTGTGCCGTAGTTAATAAGCCGATCACAGCTAGATATTAAGAGAGTAGGTCTCTTTTATGTGTGTGAGTGTGAAAGTATTAGAAGGTGAAGGTGAGCTTGTAGGCTCAAGGTTTTTTTGCTCCACTCTTTCTCTGTCTCTCCCTCTCTTCCAATAATACCAAGCCCGTGGAGCTTGCTTTAAACCATACAAAGCCTTTTTCAACCTGCACACTTTGTTTTCCTGCCCTCTTTGAACAAAACCACGAGGCTACGATACATACACCTCCTCATGCAAATCTCCATTCAAGAACGCAGTCTTTATGTCCAACTGATGTACATTCCAACCATTATGAACTGCCAATGCACAAATGCTATGAATGGTAGTCATACGACAAGTGGGAGCAAAGGTCTCATCAAAATCAATGCCCTTTTCTTGAGCATAACCCTCTGCAACAAGTGTAGCCTTATAGCGATCAACACTGCCATCATCTGGCTTTCGTTTCAACTTAAAAACCCACTTACAAAAAGTCAATCCCTCTAGGTTCACCTAGTACTTCACTCAGGGGCCATTTCATGGTTTCTAACTCATAGTACCCAGGAGTATGATCTCTTTTATCCATAAAATCCATAAGGACTCTCCGTTGAAGATCAGCTAGATCAACCAACGAGATCCAGTTTACCCAAAAGGCACCATGGACTCATCCGTTGAAGACTAGCAAGGTCAACCGACTAGATCCATGCTCGTGTTCAGAAAACATCCTCCAACTCAATGTTCCATTTCTTCCTCGATGTAGGTGTGGGTATCCTGGGTGACCTAGAGCCCGAGCACCGTATGGTCAGCACCCTCTAGGATCCTTCGCAGGTGACCTAGCGCTTCACTCATAGGCCACTTCCTTTGCCCCTCATCCACTGTACCGGAAGCTCACCATTTTAACCGAACTGAGGTTGGTCAAGACCTTAGCCGACCTTGCCACGCGAGATGTCCTTCTTTGACTCTCCGTCTGGCTATTGCAACACTTTCCACTTAGGTCCAGGATCTCTTTCCATAAGATAGTCAAAATGCTTCCCCTAGCATTCTTGACGTAAAAACAATCTTTAAAAAACAGGTTTCATATGCAAATAAAGTTTCCAAGCAAAATTTCCATCTTTCCATATCATTCCACGTCAATTAACATCATTCCACATCATTCCTCATCATTTCACATCATTTCTCATCATTCCACATCATTTCTCATCATTCCACATTATTTTACAACATTTCACATTATTCCACATCTTATTCGGATTTCCACAAACAAGATGGTCTCTTTTCGCTTTGAGCAAATCAGGTTTGAATATCAAATTTCCTTGATCTAGTTATCAGAATTTTTGTCCCATAATCAACCAGGTTAAGAGTACAGCTACTCTACTTTTCATACCAACAAAACTTTCTAAGTCTCGGCCATTACTTGGCTTAGTTAAAGACAAACTTTTTTCTCGTCTTAATTCATTTAAGTTTGAATTTCCATTCACTTTTGGATCCTTGATCCTCTCAAGAATTCCAGATTCCTTTCCCAAGGAATCTTGGAATAAGTTAGTCACAAGTATTTACATTCATCCAACTAAGCATGTTTCTGGTTTTTTCTTGGGAAGTCCTTTTCCCATCAAAAAACTAACCAAGAGACGGAATACGGGTTGGATTAGATTTTTTTAAAATCAGGTTTATTTTAGTCAGTGTCAACCAATTCTTTAATCATTGTAGAAAGCCTTTATGTAATTTCCTTGTCCATAAATTATTAAATCTGATTATGGTAGAATTCTTGATTTAACCAATAATGCTGGTAAGAGTTTCCACTCACCTTTTTCCCATTTAGAACGTACTAAAGATTCTATTTTTTGAGAATCTAGACGTATACTTCATAATTCCAAAAGTTAAATATGTTTGTGATTCCTCTTTTTGATTAGAAATTTATCCATGTTTTCTCGATGCATTCCTATGAATATTTTCACATTCCTTTCTCAATTTTCCCAATATAAAATATGCTCAATATTCCTCTTTTTGGATAAAAGATTTATGCATACATCCTTATGGGATTAACAAAATCAATTATACCCACCATAATTCCTCTTTCAACATAAAATATTTATGCACACAGACTAATTCATTTTTATCTAAATGAATTATATTCACAATCCCATTTGAAAATAAGAGAAGAATTGTACATAACCTTCTCGTAATTTCTAAAATATAATATACTCAAAAGTCCACTTTTGATGAAAGGAAAAATTTAAGTGAATCTTTCCATAATTCCCATAAATTGAATGAATCTAGAAAAATTTGTGCATAACCTTCTTTATTTTTTTGGCAAATGAATAATGCTCAAAACTCCTCTTTTAACATAAAACTTATTATGCATAAATTTAAATTTTCTAATGATAATTTTTTTGCCATAGCTTCCCCGCATTTTCTATTAAATGAGAATGCTCAAAATTTCACTTTTAGCATAAAAATTTATTATGCATAAAATTCAACTTCTAAAAATTTTGCCATAGCTTCCCCGCATTATCCAAGTATCTAATATGGTAAAAATTTCACTTTTTCCGGTCCAAGTGATTTGTTTCACAATGCTTCCTCCAAGCTACCCTGGTTGTTTGAGTAATTTTTAGTCTAGCGGGCCATCTTGCTCCTGTCTCATTATACTCCGTCACATCTTCCATTACTTTGATCCAATCTTCAATTGCTACTTCCAAGTTTCCTTCTCATGAAAAGGGTTCCGGTTGGGAGTTGTGGAGAGCCTTGTGCACATCGTCATCAAGCTCTTCCTCATCGAGTCGGGAGTTAACATTTCTACCACGATGATCTCAATCCATGATTTTGTCAATATGAAAATTCTTTGTCAAGTCCCTTTTTCCAACTTAACCAAGACGCTCAAAAGAATCTCGGGTGAAAAGACCACTTTATTTATAATTCGAATCCAAAAGGAATTAAACTTTAGATCCAACTGATTCTGGGGTTTCTTAAAGTTTGGTCAACCCTCTTAGAATCCTGGGATAAAGATCCTTTCTATAGGAAAAAAATATACAAATCTCATTATTAGAAAATAGATCATTCATATCCTTAACACAATAATTGTCCATCAGACCAGTAATTTCTAATTAACATCTGAACATTCCCCATGGGAGTTTCAATTATACAGGTTCTTAATTTGTCATTCCACAATTGGGTCCACTAGGCCCAAGGTCAATCTATCAGCGCACGATCCATATCAGTGCCACGATCCACTAATCTTGTAGTGTTTTGTTGAAAGTCTTGATCGTCTTCCAGGTTACTAATATCATTACTGGAATTCTCTCCATTCATCATCACATGACTTACTCAACTCATCAACTTTCAATTGGAATTCAAAAATCATCATCTTTCAATCAAAATCTAAATCAATCTATAAATTTTCAACCACAATTCTAAAATCATATCAACCAGCATTCGAAAAATCAAATCATCATCTAGAAATCATTTTTTTCCAACAGAGTATTTCTGCTCATAACTTCAAGGTCTTAGATTCACTTGCATATATTGTCAGTATAGAGCTGCAGTTATACCCACGGTATATACGGTTTTCATGGCCCTTGGTGTTATAAGGCATTGCCATCATATCTAGGCCTCAAGTAAGGTCAGGGATTCCAGAAAAACGTGGTACTTCCATCTTAAAACCCAATTTCCAATTTATGAATTTCTATTCTGAATATCAACTCGTATGAATTTCAACACACAATTACTATCTTTCACTAGTAACTTATAAATTTTTGACATTTTTTCCTTTTTGGTTTATCAACTTCAACCAAATACTCTGATACCAGATGTAAGACCCCTACCCTATAGTTTAATTAAAAGACAGGCAGCGGAATAACGACTATGCAGGGTAGAGCGCCTTACTCGGGGCCTCGCCCAATGAATCCAGGCAAGAGACTAATCCCTCGGTTCTTTCCAAAATTAATTCTGGGAAAATTCTTCTTGCTAGAAAAACATAGGCGATTCCTCCTAGTAATTTCTTTTTGAATCTTTCTACCATAGTTAAGAGCCTTAACTATCCTTTGTATTCCAACCAAACCCACGGTTCACATGGCCGAATCAAAGGAGGAACTTACAGTTGGTTCATAGAGATCAACACTTTTTTCCCCTCAAGTGAGGCACAACCGTTGATCCTTTCCCATAGAACAAGAATTATCCCGTGAATTACTTCAACTATCGTAACTTTGAACATAATTGAACTTTATCGTAGGAATCCATCGATCCAGCCTCAATCAGCCCATGGGTTAGCCAACCGCCCAACTACTGTATTGGTGGAATCCCTCTTTATAAAAATTTGGTTGTGTTTTGTCCCGGGTACTAGGAAAAGAGTTCCCAGGTCCCCTAGTTGACACTCATGCAAAAATATTATATAGACACACCACTTACGCACCTAATATGAAATTGCCTTTTTCTCAGATTCAACTATTTTCAAGATAGAATTGCAATAAAACCAGAGTGTTTCCATCATAATCCTCAGTATTCTAGTTCCAGGGTCCAAGTTTAACTTTTCCAATTTCCAACCATAAAATCAAAATTCCATTCATACCTTCCTTAGCGTACCTATGGCATCATCGGCAAAACCAGAGCGTCCACCACCTGGTCAATCCCTCTAGGTTCACCTAGTACTTCACTCGCGGGCCTTTTGATGGTTCCTAACTTATAGTACCCAAGAGTATGATCGCTTTTATCCATAAAATCCATAAGGACTCTCTGTTGAAGATCAGCTAGATCACCCAATGAGATCCAGTTTACCCAAAAGGTGCCATGGACTCATCCGTTGAAGACTAGCAAGGTCAACCAACCAGATCCATGCTCGTCTTTAGAAAATAACCTCCAACTCAATGTTCCATTTCTTCCTCGACGTAGGTGTGGGTATCTTGGGCGACCCAGAGTCTGCACACTGTATGGTTATCACCCTCTAGGATCCTCACCAGGTGACCTAGCGCTTCACTCTTAGGCCACTTCCTTTGCCCCTCATCCACCGTACCGGAAGCTCACCATTTTAACCGAACAGAGGCTGGTCAAGACCTCGGTCGACCTTGCCACACGATGTCCTTCTTTGACTCTCCATCTGGCTGTTGCAACATTTTCCACTTAGGTCGAGGACCTCTTTCCATAAGATAGTCAAAATGCTTCCCCTAGCATTCTTGAGGTAAAACAATCTTTAAAAAATAGGTTTCATATGCAAATACAGTTTCCAAGCAAAATTTCCATCTTTTCATATCATTCCACATCAATTGACATCATTCCACATCATTCCTCATCATTTCACATCATTTCTCATCATTCCACATCATTTCTCATCATTCCACATTATTTTACATCATTTCACATTATTCCACATCTTATTTGGATTTCCACAAACAAGATGGTCTCTTTTCGCTTTGAGCAAATCAGGTTTGATTATCAACTTTCCTTGATCTAGTTATCAGAATTTTTGTCCCACAATCAACCAAGTTAAGAGTACAGTTACTCTACTTTTCATACCAACAAAACTTTCTAAGTCTCGGCGGCCATTACTTGGCTTAGTTAAAGACAAACTTTTTTCTTATCTTAATTCATTTAAGTTTGAATTTTCGTTCACTTTTGGATCCTTGATCCTCTCAAGAATTCAAGATTCCTTTCCCAAGGAATCTTGGAATAAGTTAGTCGCAAGTATTTACATTCATCCAACTAAGCATGTTTCTGGTCTCTTTCTGGGAAATCCTTTTTCCGTAAAAAACCTAACCAAGAGACGAAATACGGGTTGGATTAGATTTTTTTAAAATCCTGTTTACTTCAGTCATCCTCAACCAATTCTTTAATCATCGTAGAAAGCCTTTATGTAATTTCCTTGTCCATAAATCATTAAATCTGATTATGGTAGAATTCCTCATTTAACCAATAATTCTGGTAAGAGTTTCCACTCACCTTTTTCCCATTTAGAACGTACTTAAGATTCTATTTTTCGAGAATCTAGATGTATACTTCATAATTCCAAAAGTTAAATATGTTTCTAATTCCTCTTTCTGATTAAAAATTTATCCATGTTTTCTCAATGCATTCCTATGAATATTTTCACATTCTTTTCTCAAATTTCCCAATATAAAATATGCTCAATATTCCTCTTTTTGAATATAAGATTTATGCATACATCCTTATGGGAGTTACTAAATCAATTATATCCATAATTTCTCTTTCAGCATAAAATATTTATGCACACATACTAATTCATTTTTATCTAAATGAATTATATTCAAAATCTTGTTTGAAAATTAGAGAAGAATTGTACATAACCTTCTTGTAATTTCTAAAATATAATATACTCAAAAGTTCACTTTTGATGAAAGAAAAAATTTATGTGAATCTTTCCATAATTCCCATAAATTGAATGAATCTAGAAAAATTTGTGCATAACCTTCTTTATTTTTCTGTCAAATGAATAATGCTCAAAACTCCTCGTTTAGCATAAAATTTACTATGCATAAATTTAAATTCATTTTCTAATGATATATATTTTTTCCATAGCTTCCCCGCATTTTCTATGAAATGAGAATGCTCAAAATTCCACTTTTAGCATAAAACTTTATTATGCATAAAATTCAACTTCTAAAAATTTTGCCATAGCTTCCTTGCATGATCCAAGTATCTAATATGGTAAAAATTCCACTTTTACTAATATGAGAATTTATGTATAAACTTCTCACATTTTCTAAACATCGAATATGATAAGAATTATTCTTTTAGCATAAAATAATTTATGCACAATCTTCCCTCTTTTTCGAAATAACAAATATGATGAAAATTACACTTTTAGTGTAAAAATAATTTATGCATAAAGTTCTCTCTTTTTTAAAAGATCAAATATGATAAAAATTATATTTTTAGTGTAATAAAAAATTGACATAACTTTCCCGCATTTCCTACATATGGGAGATGCTTAAAATAACACTTTCCATATAATAAGATTTCATTTATGCATAGATTCTCAATCCATTTAATTAACCATGTTTAGAGCATCACTAATCCTTCTAATCAAGAAAGAGATTAAGGAAAGTTAAATCCATCATAAAAGAGATTAATCTAATCCATTTATGATTCTAATAAGATTAGCATGGTTTGGAATAGAGAGAGGATAAGGAAAGCCTTTTCAGGAGGCATAACCTTACACATGCTTAAAGCTTGAAATCAAGATTCATCAATCAAAGACAACCATTCCTATTGCTTAGAATAGAATTAAGCAAGATTATGGAAGAAAAACTCATTAAGATAATGAATTCATGAAAACTAGGAGTAAACCTTTCAAGATTAGGTTTACTTCTTGATTTTGAGCTCCTTTGGCTTGAGGAGAGAGCTTCCTTCCAATTAAGAGCAACTTTGCCAAGATTAAAAGAGGTTAAAACAAGAGAACAATTGATTTATGGTAAAAATAATGTCCAATGCTATCGAGAAATTATGAGGGTAATGGTGTATTAACACTGTTAAATTTTCTAAAGGGGGAGCCCTCTATTTATAGGAAAAAGTGAGCATCTAACCAGGAAAACTGAATTTAGAATTTTTCAAGTTTGGTTTGGTCCACTTTTGACTTAGTTTTGATCAAATTCAATTTAGTTTGCTAAGGTGTCACCCACATGCTTGAAAATGCTGAAAACTAGGAGGGATATATTTTTTTACTAGGCGCCTACATAAAGGCAAGTCCTTGGCTCTTGGAGTGTCCCCCAAGCTGGGTAAGGTGTCAAAATTCACATTTTTCAAGACTAAGTACTAGTACTAGTCAACTCTTCATCTTATATGAAAATTTACTCATTATTGGTGGATTTTCTTTTCTTCTTGCATTTTTCATATCCAAACACTTTAATTAATCTCATAGACCCATTAGAACACTCTTTGGACCTTAATCCAAATTTTTTTGAAAATAGGTAAGGTGTCTAGTGCACATATTCAATTAATTTTTAATGCACATTGAAAAACTCTTTTTAAACTTTTGTTTCAGGGGAATTCATCTTAAAATTAAAGGGTAATTTTGAATTTAAAAATATCTCAAAACTGTATTATCTCTCTCTAAGTTAATTTAAGAGAAAATGAACTATTTCAAAGATTAAAGTCAAGGGAAAGGTGTACAGTGATGTCTTAACCTTCTAGATATAGAAGAAGAGGAATCTTATAGGTCCCAACTTTTGCCCCAAGCGTGTGCTAAAAGTATCCTCGCTTGAGTATTTTTATAGTATTTTATTCCATCAAAAATAGATTACATGGCTATTTTTAGCCCAAGATTGCTCTACAAGCTTTCTTTTTACAAAAAATGGATAATAAAATATTTCAAGAAGCTCACTCCCATGGCAAGGATGCTATGACACTAGGGTGTCAACCCAGTGGTGGTTGTTTCCTTCTTTGGGCAGTTCATGTATTTTATGGCTCAGCAACAAGAAGCAACCAACAATGGCCACTTCAAGTTATGAAGTTGAGTACAGGGTAGCATTCACAGAGCCACTATGGAGTGTGTATGGCTCCGCTGTTTATTGCTAAAGCTTGGTGTTAAATAGCCATCTCCTGCCACCATTTTCACTAGCAGACAAAGCGCATCAGCAGTCATGCAAAATCTGGTATTTCTTGCATCGTGGACAAAGTACATTGAGGTGCATTATCATTATGTCAGGAAAAGGCTCCATGCAGGTGTTAAGGCTCATCCTAACCCTCCTTGAAACACATCCAAAAAGAGATTACCTGGTGAACCACAACTGTCTCATTGAGGATCTTTCCAATGTCGAGCTCGTAACCCTTGAGGTCTCCAAGCTCTACAATTCCTTGAGAAGCAATTCCACCGCGCCTCCCACGAGCATTGTCACACCGTCGCGTTGCACTACAGGTACTCATCCCTCCTCTCAACTCACTTCACTCACACACACACTAGCATGCATTAGGGAGAGAGATTAGCAAGAGGATTAGCAAGAGTAAGACTCAATTGCACAATGGGAGAGTATATTGTATTATGAGAGATATGAACTTATATACATGGCCATAAGTGTTCACACTCACTTAAACTATGGTGGGCTGGGCACTTTAGGCTCATAAGAGGCCTAATGCTATTACAATGACTACTCTCATGATATAACCATGAAGTATATCACTTATGACTTCATCCTAACTTGCTACCACATGCTCTTGAAACGGGAATCGCCATAATACTCCATCACACCATTACGGGCGCCTGTCCAAGTTGTAGCTTTGGACACTATTGCTTCATATCTTGAATGTATGACCCTTTGGTGTATCTATCGTGACTCCTTGATGTAAGATAATGGTGGTATATCTTGTTAACCGTAGAATTGGGTTAACATCCCCCCCTTCCCGATGGCGATTGTGTCCTCATGATCACGTTGAAGATCTTTGTGTGGGGAGAATGGACAAGCATTGTCGATGGCTTTGATGTTGATTAACGTTCAATGGTCTTTGTCCCTCCGGAAGGATTAAGAAAAGCTAGTTAGTCAATGAAAAGGTTAGTGGTTTATTGGGAATTCCTAACGGGGTGGGGGTGGGGTTTTTTGCAAATGATTGCATATTTATATGAGCCTTTAAAAAAAATCTTTGGCTGTACTCACTTTGTTTTTGGCAATCATAAGCAATGCTACATGTGATTTGTGTTAGTGGGGATGCTAAGAGATGTTAATAATGGGAGAGAAGAGAGGGAATGATCCGGAGGAACATAGACTTAATCATCAGAATGAGATGGTGATTCTCAGTTCCTCATTTGATTCATTGAAGTGACATTCATCATTTGAAGAAATTGGCCTTCGATGATGTCCCTTTGTGTGGTAGGATTCTTGTTAAATGTTGTTGAGTAGGACCTATTCCTGCTTTCTTCTACCCATGTGCTTTTTATTTTTTATGTATATTTAAGTGCTCTTATGAAGCAGATATACATGGAGTACAAGAATTGAGTCATAAAGACTCTTATTGAACTGCTTTGTGTTGAAGTAGCCACTTGTTGGTGAGGATTGAAAGAATTACGTCGACTTGCGCGACTAATATAGATATCTTCACTAAGGATTGAAGATCATTGATTTGTGAAGATGGTGGTGTCATTTGGAGAGGTTTGTAATTTGAAGGAAAATTCCAAGCAATGGGTTGTACCATTGACCAGGCTTTCGCCCACCGTGGCCCCCCCATCCAAAGATGTACCTAGAAGTTGTTGATGGTGAGGGTTTGGTGCAAATGTTCTCCATTGCATAAGTATGGATATGTACTCATGGAACAGCTGCTACATTAATTTAGCCAAAAGAATAGTAAGCAATAAGCTTAACAAATATATAATGGCTATTGAAGATTGTTGGAAAAGTGTTAATGCGTGAGATGGCTTAATCCGTTGATGAGGCTTAAATCGTGAAAGTGAGGTTCTTAAGCCGTGAGACTATAATTCCTGAGAAACTTGAACTCGTGAGATTACAGGTTTTTTGGCCGTGAAGGGGTATTCCGTGAAATGATCTAATCCCGTGAAATGGTGTTTTCATGAAAGTGTAGGCCGTGAGATGGAATTCCATGAAGTGTAGTTCCATGAGATTGAATTCCGTGAAGTTGCAAGTTCCATGAGATGGAATTCCGTGAAGTGTAGTTCCATGAGATGGAATTCCGTGAAGTTGCAAGTTTTGACCTCGATAGTTTTTTTATTTTAATTGGTTTTATGGGTCAGCTAGGTCAAGACTTGCGAGCAGCAGGTTCGTGTGCACTTATTTCTCACATCCAGAGGGGTGACAAGAGCATTGTTATTTTGTCCTTGATGCGCTCATAATTCTTCGTTTGCAGATGTGGGTATTGATTCTTGAATTTGTTGCTCAAATGTTGTCGAGGTAGTAGGTAAGACTATTGGTTATTTGCTTGAACACACAAGCTCTTATGTTGGTTATTTGCTTGAACACATAAGCTCTTATGTTGGTTATTTGCTTGAACACATAAGCTCTTGTGTTGGTGCTGAATGCACGCGAGTGGTTGAGTGATTTACTTGTTGTTGCTTGGGTCTCCATTCTTCTTGAACTTTAGGTGAAGCTATTGGGGTTGAAGTCGGTGATGAGGCTTTCTTCACATTGTTCAATTTTGGTACCCTATGATGGGATTACCATCATAGTATCCTTGTTGTTGAAGCACATGCACAGGCACCATCTTTGATGAGCATTATAAACTGGTGGCTGATGTGCTTGTGGTGTTGAGGCTTCCTTCTTTGTGAAAACTTAGGGGACTTTGTGATGCGCTTGGGAATCCAAGCTTTGGTATTACTTTGGTAGTGCCCTTGTGCTTACAGTAATATTTTTGGTACCTACACTTGTTGACTTGGTGGAGTTCTTTGAGGAACTCGTATCGGCTTTTGTGGATGGTGTTGTGGAGTACTTTTCTTCTTCCTTGGCCTCTGAGTGCTGCGTTGAGGAAGAGGCTTTGACTGTCAAGGCATCCAAATTTAATTGGCACCTTTATAGTAGCCTTGAGCTACAAGTAGCTATTTCTCCACCCACATCTTGATACTATTAAGATACCTTGATCATGGTTATCTTGGTGGAGTTTTCTTTTGGGTTGATGTGGAAGGTTTGGGGCCCTCCTTGACTTTGGTTAGCATGGAGACTGCACGGTTAAGACTCATGGACATTGTTGATGATTATGAGGCTAGAGTCTCTTGTGCAGTGGATGTTGATGATGAGGCTTTCAAGCATGTGGTTGTCTCTTTTGGTGAGGTTTGTCGATGAAGATGCATAGACTCAGGGCTTTTCCTTTAGATAGATGGTTGCATGGGAAGAACTTCGTCAGGAAGGGCTGTTGATTGCAAGGTTTTGGCATCGAACTACATTGGTGAGGATGGGGTTGAAGGAGTAGATGCTTTATCGGAGTCGGTCGTTTGACACAGATGGTAGGTCATTGTGTAGAGGGGCTTTTGTGGAAGAGGCTTGTATCCTTTTGCATTCAACATCATAGAAATCCATTAAAGTTGGATCCTCTTCCTTATAGTATGGTATTATCAACTTTTTGTCGTTGACCACCATCATGATGACTCTATCACTAGCAAAGCACAGTGGTGCTTGGATAGAAATAGTCCATTTATGCCCCAAGATCAAATCTATTTCCAACACATACTCAACCACAAAAAACTTGCAAGTGAGGGGGTTAGTTTCAATATACATTGTGTATTCAAAGTACCCCAAACATGGCATGTTCAAGTTTAGTAAGATATGTTAGAAGTTTTAGCTCCTGCAAGGTCTCTTCCTCCCGTAATAGTAATTGTACATTGCTTACATGAGTGTTCAAGGTGCCTATTTGCATGGATTCATATATTGAATACAACGATTCACCTATCCAAGTTCCACTAAGGATGACATCATACTCAAGGTAATCTAGGGTAACATGGAATGTAAATTTCATATCGCCATCGATAGTTTGAGTAGTGTATCTAAAGCTAGAACTTCAATGTTTTGTCCATTTGTTTCTCTTGCAAGACTATTGGCTGTAGGGATGAGTTTAGGTTGTCCCAACAATGACACCCAAGTGTCTGATGAAAAACAGGTAGAGGGAGAGGAGACACACACACAGGAGCAAACCCTAATGTATTAAGCAAACCCTAACCATAGAAGCCATTTCTCTTCTCACACAATGCATGAAGCCATAATCCATAATCTACAACACACTACATGTGTTGTGTCCACACACTGCTAACCCTAGCTAATGTCCACACACTATGACCAGCTGGGCGCGGTCATTTATGTCACACATGTTACTACCTAGTGCAATTGGCACAAGCTAACATCGAGCTTGAATCTCAACAGCCCCTCTCAAGCTCATGATGTATTGCCATAGATGAAGATGTAGATGAGCTTGGGCTATCAAAACTCTCAACACTCCCCCTCAAGCTCATCCCATGTACTCCCAACATAGTACGAAAGTACTCAAACTTCTCTCTGCTAAGTGGCTTTGTAAAGATGTCGGCCACCTGCTCTTCAGTCTTTACATACTGCAAATCCACTGTACCATCCAACACATTCTCTCTGACCGACAAAATGATAGTGGACCTCTATGTGTTTGGTTTGCGCATGAAAAACTAGATTCTTGGCCAACTGTATGCTGCTCATGTCGTCACAATGAATGACAACCTTGCCATCAATAGGCTCACCCAAATCAGGCAAGAGACTCTTTAACCATACTCCTTCACATGTAGCAATGGCTGCACCCTTGTATTCAACCTCTGTAGTACTAGATAAAGCAATATTAGTTTGCTTCTTGATGCTCCAAGTCACCACTACACTTCCAAATGTAAAGGCATAACCACTAGTAGACCTCCTGTACCTGTCATCATATGAGCTACCTGCCCAATCTGCGTCTGTGTAGCCATATACATCCAAGCCTTTACCATGCTCATAAAGAAGACCATAATGTGCAGTGGTCTTTACATAGCGCATATGAGCTACCTGTCATCATATGAGCTACCTGTCATCATATGAGCTACCTGCCCAATCTGCGTCTGTGTAGCCATATACATCCAAGCCTTTACCATGCTCATAAAGAAGACCATAATGTGCAGTGGTCTTTACATAGCGCATAATGCATCTCACTACATCCAAATGAGGTTTTCTGGGGCTTTGCATAAATTGGCTTACTAGCCCCACAGCATAACTGAGATCCGGGCATGTGATAGTCATGTAAATAAGATTGCCAACCATCTTTCTATACATAGATGGATCATCCAACTCTTCACCAAAATCAGCCCGTAGCTTCACATTCTGCTCCAAAGGTATACTCATTGGCTTACACCCTGTCATCCCATATTTTGCCAACATATCCAATGCATATTGGAGTTGCACTAACCATGTCCCTACATGGTCTTTGATCACTTCAATCCTAAGAAAATATCTCAATTCACCCAAGTCTTTCATATCAAACTACCCACTCAATGCCTTCTTAACATGCATAACATCTGTAGCATTGTGACAATCAATTCATCTACATAGATGACAAGCAAGACAATCCCATGATCTGTTGTCTTCACATAGAGTGAAGAATCTACTGAAGAAACCTGAAATCCAAGGGAGATAAGATATCGGCTTATCTTATCACTCCAAGCACGAGGTGCTTGCTTCAAACCATATAATGCTTTCTTTAACCTGCATACATGAGTGGGGTACCTCCGGGTGTACATATCCTTCTGGCTGTGCCATATGGTTGTTTTTATTTAATTTTTAAGATGAATTTTAATAGATTTAATTTAGGGAAAAGAGGAATTCCCATGATAATTGGATTGCACTCATTGAAATGAGAAAAAGAAGGATTTCAAGTTTATTCAAAAAAATAGGTATTGATATTTTAGTCAAAAGATGAATTTCTATGATAATTGAGAAAAGATGGATTTGAATTAAATATTTGAATTAAATTCTAATGTCAAAAGATGAATTTCCATCATAATTCTACCTAATGAATTAAGGTTGAGAATTTATGTGGGAAAAAGAAAATCTTGGATAATTGAATTGGTAAAATTACTAAATGGATATTTACCCAAAAACTAGATGTTTAGTTGAAAGTAATCCTGGAAGAACTAAACTGAATGAATTTAGTTAGACTACATGAGGGCGGACAGTAAACCTAATTGTCCTTCTCTCGATCTGAATCATACAAAAACTTCGTGACCAATTCCAGTTACTAAATCCAAAGAATAGACTACCGGAACTAATCTAGTTTTTCCCTGACCAATCTCACCAAGAATCTAGTTGGATAAATGGATAAAATGATGGGTAGATTACCCTCATGAGAGATCAAGGATCCTCATTATTGAAACTGGGAATTATTGGAAAAAGGGTCTTTGGAAACTGGAATCTCACTTGCATTGGAGACTTTGTTTTTCATTCAAAGGACGGTTTTATGCCAGAATGCTAGAGGAAGCATTTGGCTTATGTTTTTCTAAAGGAGGTTCATTGGAACAGCTGGCGGGGAGTCGTCAAGGGACGTCGCCCGTGGTAAAGCCTACCAAGGTCTTGACTAACCTCGGTACGGTTAAAATGGTGCGCTTCCAGTACGATGGGCGAGGGCCGACGAAGCGGTCCCTGAGTGAAGTGCTAGGACACCTAAGGAGGATCCTAGAGGGTTCTGACCAGGTGATGCACGGACTCGCGGTTTGCTAGGACACCCAGGCGTACATCGAGGAAGATATCTGATGGATTAATAAGAAAGACAAACTAGAACAGAACATAAGTGAAAATGTGAGTGCTTTGAACATTAGGCACCACCTAGATATATGTCCTAATCTAACTTCTAGCTCCACTTTCCTATGACATTCATCAGATATGATCCGGTTTTCACAACTATCTAGACTTTCCCATGAACTTACATGCCGAATTGGATATTCCACCTAATCTATTAATATAGCTTACTCTAGATTAATGTTCAACAGAGTAGTACAATGATGAGAAATGCCATGGGACAGCATGAAAGCAACAAACTTATTTAACAATATTCCCCCCCTCTGTCGGTACACGCAATTCAGAAGCTTATGATTGCAAGAATTTTCAGTAAAGAGGAAGAAATTGATGGAAAGCAGAGAAGGCAATCCAACTTGACTTCTTTCAGACCATACACCCAGCAAAAGCGTGTGTAGCCATCAATGAAAATCACAAAGTAGAGATGTCCACCGAAAGAGGGAGCCCGCATAGGACCACAAAGATCACTGTGCACCAACCTGCAACAAATGGGCGTGTAGCACGAACGGTGCCATATTTCAAAAAGGACTAATGATGCATCTTTCCAGTATACATCCCTTGTATACATGCTTATGGGGGAGCTACATAGGAAGCATTTCATGAACCGTATCTTAACATTGTAACCAGAGAAGAGATGGAAAATTCAAGTGACCAAACTAAGCATGCCAAAGCTCAGTGTTACTATTAAATATGTGGCATGGAAATAGTCAAGGCATCTACATGAGGATTAGTACTTCTATCATACATGTTAAGCTTATATAGGCCATTGCACAATCTACCAGACAAGAGAAGAACATCATAGCTAGTTCTTTTGTGAATGGAATAGTAATCTTCAAGTCATCTTTGGCAAGTGCTGAGATAGAAATGAAATTCTTGTGGATTGCATGTATATACAAGGTGTCAACAAGAGTATAAGGATCCCCAGAGCATGAAGTTAATTCCACATTTCCAATGCCTTTTGATGGCATAGGATGCATTAGCACACAAAATTGTTCCACCTAACAGAGCATCTCTCAAGGTAGAAAATAGCTACTTGCATGAAGGCTTAGTGGCACTAGAATCAAAGTACCAGTCAACATCTGACAAGGACATACAAGAGGCAGGCAAATCACTACATGTTACTGTCAGTACATAGCCATCATGTGTAAAATTTGATTCCTCTACATTGTCACTTGTAGTAGCAGGCAAGTCCTTGCTGTTTTTTCTTCTTCTCACTCTCCTTCTGCTTCCGACATTCCTCTGAAACATGACCAAGTTTTCGACAGTAACTGCATTTCTTCTTCTCAACTGACTCCTCTTTGGGCTTAGGGTTATTTGACTGGCCTAGTGTTTTCCCCTTAAGCTTAGCATAAGGTGGAGCCCCAGATTTGCCTTTGCCACCATGATGGGAGGCAGCAAATTCCTGGTCGAAAGTAAGCATACTATTTTGATTAGAATGAGACTGCTGTAAGTGAAACAAGAGAGCCTCCAACTCATCAAAAGTATACAATTCTGAATTTCTCTTTATTAAGAGGCGTAGTGTGGTAGCAAATCCCTAATATGATTTAAACAGACCATTGAGAATGGTAGAGATAAGAGAACTATCTAGAATAACCTCATGAATATTGATTGGCTGTTCCTACAAATCCTTAACACAGGTCAGAAATGCATCCATAGATTCACCCTCTGTCAGATGATCCAAGTCAAGATTTTTTTGAAGATAGGCAACTCGATCTTCATTATGAATATGATATAGAGAGGCAAGGTCATCCCATGTACTCTTAGTAGAGGAACATGATCGAATGTGAGGAATAACTTGTCGTTTGTAGGAAAGGGAAATAAGTGCATGCGCCTATGCATCTTTAGCATCCCATCTGAGCTGTTTGGGTGTAGGAGGAACAAGTGCAGGTTGTAAACTACCTAGATTCACTGGTTCCAATAGCGGATCTAGAGGACCTGGTGTTAGTAGATGTAGGCCCAGTAGGCCGGGTGTGTTAATACCAGATACATATACCCACAGGTTCTTTGCCACCACCCAGAACATGACACATCATATATACCCACATGGAATAGTTGGTTCCGTCCAACTTGTCCTCAATAGATAACATGCCAAATAATTCATTTTGGTGTTTTCAAACATGCCACACAATAAAGGAATTTACAGAATGAAGTGTAACTGACATAGGAAGGACCTACAAAAAGGTAGTCAAAGTACTTTAAATGTTTGAGGAGAGATATGCAAACTTACCAGAAGAAGCAGGTTGCAAAATTGGCAAGTGCACAATCGGATGGGAAAGTAGCAGGTTGAAATCAGCTGATCAAAAGTTGACAACGGGGAATTAGCAAAGATGGAAGCAAATGTGGAATTAGCATCTCATTGGCGATGCCAATGAGATGAAGATCATCAAGAGTGGCAATAGAATGAGATCCGTGAAATGCTTGCTCTGAAACTTTCACTGGTGGGACGGTGTTTGGGGGGCGAAGAGCTATTGGCTAAGCCAAACTCTTAACCCTAGGCACTGTCTTCAAGACAACAAGGCTATGATACCAATGTTGGATGTGAAAGAAAATGCTCTACACATAGACAAAACATGCACACAAGCTTGGAGAGCAAAAGAGACAATAGCAATAGTTGGAATGTACTCGAATGTGATAATGAGAATGAGTGGAATACAACTCTAGTAGCCATAGCACTAGGGCTGATGTGGCTCCTACACACTAAGGGTATGTTCTGATAGGGGAAAAAACCCTACCAGCATAGGGTAAAAAGTATCCTGATCACGGATATTCACACTTAAACTTCCCAAAGGCAAAAGGCTAATAAATCCCTTTAAACACAATGAGATAAACCTCAAGATCCAACCAAGCTAAGTCACATAGCTAAGATGCAAGATGGGGAGAACATGGAGTACCATAACCTTAATCCCTTGAAACACAATGAGATAAATCTCAAGATCCAACTGAGATAAGTCACATATAGCTATAGTGGAAGATGGGAAGAACGTGGAGTTACGAGTACCATAACCTAGACACAATGAGTTGAACCTCAAGGTCCAATTTCTATGCCTTAAGTAGGAACCCTAGAAGGGAAAGAGCTACAGTCAAGGTAGCAAAAAATAATGGCCATTGTAGGGTTTTCACTACCATGGTCCACGTAGGGTTATAGAATTATAAGCAAACAATGTTGGATATTTATCATTGTTGATGCATTGATACGCCTATGTGATGTATGCAAATTTAAACATATTTAAAAATAATACTCATTAAGACATGTAAAGAACTCAACATAACATAAAAGGTCTCTCAACTTTTTAAGAGTTCAATGTGGCCTAATCTCTCCCACTATTCAATGTGGCCTAATCTCTCCCACTATTCAATGCGATCACTTGGCTACAACAACAAGAAAAGGAGGAGAAAGAAAAAGAAAAAGTAAGAGCTTCAACCTCAAATAAGTAAAAGTGAATGCCTCAATCATGCAAAGGAAATTTGAGCCAAGAAAAGTGTAAAGGATCCATTCTCAGAAGACACTAAGGGCAACATGCTAACCTCAAAGGAGAAAAAGGAAAAATGTTAACTCGGTTTTTGTATGAGTGGATGCACTTTTTTATCTCTATATTTTGTACTCACACTAAGCAATTTATTTTAATTAATTTTGGAATCTCGCCAAGCTTACAAGCATATATAGCCCAACTTAAGCCTCTTTGGCTCTGGGAATCTTGTGAAATATGAGAATTTGTACATGAGAATGGAAGCAATCCCATTATCATAATTGAGTTTTGTTGAGTTGTTATGGTGATAATTTGCATGCCTACTCTTCTTCCTTTTGTTTTCACGTGAGTGGATTGTATGTAATGCTTTCTCTCTCTCTCTCTCTCTCTCTCTCTCTCTCTCTCTCTCTCTCTCTCTCTCTCTCTCTTATAGTTACCAATCTTCTTCTTCATGTAAGTGGATTGTATATGTTGCTTACTTTGAGTGCTTACTTGCTTTCTTAATCTTTCTCTCTCTCACTTTCTTGTAGTTAGCAATTATCTTCGTGTGTTGAGAAATGTGGTGCCATTGAGCATAAGGAAGAGGTAGGGAGTGAGAATAAGTAGCCAAGCAGGAGCAAAGCATAGCATGTAGCCACATGAGAAAAAGGGGATTTTCCCACATTGATGTACAAGCCCAAGAGTGTTAATGTCACAGGGACTGACCGCTTATCCCCGACCAACCTGCCTCTGAGTCTCTAGTTATGCATGCAACATACACCAGGTGGATACAAACCCAACACAATACAAACACAGTCCACAGGCTATGGAAAACTACTTGGTTGGTTGACTAATGAAAGTTACAAAGACACCGAAGACTTAACAGATAACTCTAGTAGGCATAATATGTGAACGGAAATGAATATACAACAGAGACACAATCAGGAAGACACATACAAAGAGAGAACATAAGAACAATCTTGCTTTATTTCAAAGAGAAAATATGATACAATTGTCAGAGCTAGCGTTGTAAAGTTTGGGATACATCCTTTTATACTACTTGCTTGCAGTATCCGTTGTTGGTACTGTGATTCCCCAGTGTTAAAGTGCAGCGACTGGGTGTTAAGGAAGTGCCGTTTCTGTAATAAAGTGCTCCGGTTAACATTTGGCTGGCCCTGACAATTGGTGGTGCTAACATGCGGCTCTGTGTGGAAGAGCGACTCCCCGGCTACTCTGCTACTACGGCTTTGGCCCCACGGCACAGGCTGGCCTACGGCCAACAAACACTTGGCACACCCGATGGGTCGGATTCCCAATCCGATAACTCGAACCTGAAAACTTGCAGCCTTCCAAAATGTCAGATGCTCCTTAGAATTTTTGTTAATGGCAATTACCTAGAGATGGGCACCATGTTAAATGCTCCTTAGCATCTAACACGCCTGGGGGGGAGTTGTGATCACAACCGTTAGAGGCTTGGCGGTGACTCTGGCTCAGCAGCCTTAGTGCCCAGACTTCTGAATCTAGTGGTAGGCACATCCTGGCCTTGGATGCAAAAGAACGGATCCGAAAGGCTGAAGATAAAGGACACCTTCCATGGGAGGAATTTTGGGGAATGACTTCTACAAGCGGACTTCCGAGACGAGAGAAGAATATTTCGAGGGATGCTTGACTTCTTCCAAGCGCCCTTGCCTTGAGTTCCTTGATGTGAGCAACATCTCATCCTTGCCTTTCTCGTCACTTTGCTGTTGTGTAACTCTTTTTAGGAAATCATCATGGGTGGCTAACCGATCATGCAACTCGTCATAGTTCTTCTAGAGAGCCACAGCATAATCCTTCAGCAGGCCATGGAAAATTGTTCTTTAGGGGAGGAACTTTTGGAGTAAGGCACCACAGCTAGTTGTAGATCTCCCATATGGATAGTTGCCTCCAGGTTTGTTTTGGCTAGGTCCTAGATATGCCTCTTGCCTAAGAGTTTGGCCTTCTTTGCTTTATTCCTGGCGAGCTCTTACTCCATCTTGTCCATTTTTTTGAGGAGGGTGCCATGGTTGGCGGAGGTGGAAGCTTGTGGGGGCGGAGGGTGGTTTGGAGGCAGGTGGGACACTAGTTGCAGTGTGGGGAGGAAAGCGAGGAGTCGGGTATGTCAATGGGTGCTCTTTCAACTGAGGAGCCCTCGGTGGTGGAGGCTATGAGATGGATTGTGCTATGGTGGTTGAGCGGGTGCACCCTATTTGGATGTTGAGGCTTGCCGCGTTTGTGCCGAGCTCACTATGTCAATGGTGACCCGACACCTGGTTGCTCTTTGCTGACCTCTGGAATGTTTTGTACCTCCTACTAGGGTGTAGGCGTACTACAGAGGGACTATGGTACTTCCGCTTCAACAACGGGCTGGGTTATCTCAAGCTAGCACCTAGCCTTGCTTCTTATGTGTGTTGCTCTTTTGTAAGTGGTTGGCGTATTTGATGCCTAGCCACTACTGCTGCACGTTGGCAGTATCGGTGTGACGATGCTAGCAAAAGGTTCAAAGGTCACCATGGCTAGGAGCAGAACAGGTAGTTCGCGGACAAGAGAGAAGGGAGTTATAAGCGAAAGGTTATAGCTTTGAGTGAGAAGAGGTGTTTCATGCAAACAGATAAATACAAAAGAGTTAATCGGAGTTTGTGGTAATTTAAAAAGAGTTATCGTGCATGATTACTACGCAGCTCATTGAATATTCATGATGGGGCTACATCACATTGCTTGTTGGCACTCGAGAGACAAATCTTCGATGATCATTTGGAGAGGGGTGATGCATTGAGGTGATGGATGCCCAGGTAGTGGGTTAGTGGCACCGCCACATCAATGATGAGATTAGGTGGCATCGACGCATGGTATGGTCCGCCCACAGGTAGTAGTCGTTGATCAGCTTTTGAAATCTCTCTTCGTTGAGCGTGCCAAAGGAGGAAGGTTCCATCATAGAATTTTTCAACTACCCAGAATGGTCATGTCCACTGGAGCTTCAGCTTTCCCATCCGAGGACTAGAATTAAAGGATGTGATGTGATGTAAATGGATGAGAATGAGATGTGATGTGATAGATATGCATGTGAATGAATGGATGGATGTGGATAGATGTGAATGTGAATGAATGGATGGATGTGGATGAATGTGATGAGATGTGAATGGATGTGATGAGATATGGATAGATGTGAATGTGAATGAATGGATGGATGTGGATGAATGTGATGAGATGTGAATGGATGTGATGAGATATGGATAGATGTGGATGTGATGTAATGTGGATGGAATGAATGTGATGTATGGAATGAAGATGTGATAAGGATAGATGTGGATGGAATGTATGTGATGTGATGTGGATGCAATGAATGTGATGGATGTGAATGGGTGTGATGAGATGTGAATGGATGTGATGAGATGTGAGTGGATGTGATGAGATGTGAATGGATGCGATGAGATGTGAATGTGATGTGATGATATTTGAATGGATGTGATGTGATGTGAATATGATATGATGAGATGTAAATGGATGTGAATATGATGTGATGAGACGTGAATGGATGAGATATGATGTGAACAGATGTGATGAGATATGATGTGAATCGGGATAGATGTGAATGGATGAGATGTGATGTGAACAGATGTGATGAGATATGATGTGAACAGATGTGATGTGAATCGGGATAGATGTGAATGGATGAGATGTGATGTGGATATGGGTAGATGTGAATGGATGAGATGCGATGAGATGTAAGATGATGTGATTGGATGAGAATGGATGAAGACGATGGGAATACCTATGACTGGATGTGAAATAAGCAATGTGAATTGATGTAGAAGAATGTGGAATAACGAGAAATGATGTGGAACAATGTGGAAAGATGAGAGTTCATTAGAAACTATATTTACGACTTGTTTTTAAATGACTGTTTTATGTCAAGAATGTTGGGAAAGCATTTTGACCATCTTGTGAATGAGGTCGTAGAGAGACCTATGTGATAAAGTTGCAATAGCTGACGGAGATCAATGGAGGACGTCAAGCGTAGCAAGGTCCGGCCGAGGTCTTGACTAGCCTCGGTTCGATTTAAATGGTGAGCTTTCGGTACAGTGGATGAGGGACCAAGGAAGCAGCCTATGAGTGAAGCGCTAGGTGACCTGCGAAGGAGCCTAGAGCGTGCTGACCATACGGTGCTCGAGCTCTGGGTTGCGGAAGATACCCATACGTGCGTCGAGGAAGAAAATGGAACAAGGTGTTAGAGTTGTTTTCTGAACTCAGGCACTGATGTGGTTGATTGGCCTTGCTGGTCCTCAAAAGATGAGTCCATGGCTCTTTTATATGGATCTGTTGGTTGATCTTGCTGATCTTCGATGGAAAGTCCATTTGGATTTTCATAAGTGAATATATTTCCAGGCACTATGAGCTAGGAACTATTGAAAAGGCCCCTGAGTGGACAGGTGGTGAGCGTTGTGGTTGCCAATAATGCCATAGGTACACCAATGAAGGAATGATTGGAAATTAGAATTCATCCTGGATATTTTGGAGGATTATGATCAATGATACTATGGTTTCATTAAAAGATTGTTTTAAAGACAGCTGAATCTGTGAAACATACAATTTCATATTGGGTGTGTAAGTGGTATGACTATCTTTTGAAGTTTGCTTGAAGCGCCGGCTAGGGGGCCTGGGAACTCTTTTCCCTGGTACCGGGAGGGGCAAAACATAACCAAATTCCTAAATGGATCCTATCACTACAGTGGTTGGGCAGTTGGCTAACCCATTCCATTAAAATTAAATTCTATGCATAGAAAGATGCATTATGATTATTTTTTTAATTAAAAGAGTGATTATTATTTTTATTATAAAAGTGTTACTTTCATCAATATTGATTTTTATGCATAAAAGAATTTTTTTTATTATAAAAGTATTACTTTCATCAATATTGATTTTTATGCATAAATAGATGGGTGGACTGATGGATCCCTAAAATAAGACTCAATTCTGTTATGGTATAATAGATGAAGTAAATCCTGGATAGTCTTTGTTCTATGGAAAAGAATCAACGGTTGGGCCTCTTGATGAGAAAAAAAGTATTAGTCTCTATGATCTAAGTGCAAGCCTCTTCGTTGATCTGACCATGTGACTTACGGGTTCGGTCGGATCAGTTTGGTTAGTTAAGGCTCTTAACTACGTTAGAATAAAAATATCCTGGAGGAATCGCCCGTGCTTTCTGGGCGAGGGAAGTTTTTTCGGGTTTGGTTTTGGAAGAATCGAGGGATTAGTCTCTTGTCGGGATATCCATGGTGGGCAAGGCCCCGAGTGTGAGAGGCTTTGCCCTGCACAAGAAGTGCTACTTCTGCTGCTAGCACCCAAGAATTTGTTGCGCGGAGGGGGCAGGGATCTTTCAGATCTGCATCATCTATTGGTTTAAGGGGACGACTACGTGAGCCAGATACTGGAGCATGCGGCTATGCCATATGACCTGCCCCAAAAATCTTCTGAGCTCTTTCATATTTGTCGAGATTGGGGATTTCCAGATTACCTCCACCTTGGCCAAGTCTACTGTAATGCCTTCCTTGGAAACGATGTGGCTTAAGCATACTACTTTGGCAAAATCACACTTAGTCGATTCAGGCTCAATCTGGAAACTCGGCACTTGGCCAAGCACAACTGTGTGCTGAGATGATTTCCCAAAAACACTGAACCAATGAATACCCGCATGAAAGTGGTCAAAAAATTGGCAAAAAATTCCTGGACCATGCGCTAAAATGTGGCAGGAGCATTCTTGAGCCCAAAGGTCATACGTTGGATACAAAGGCTCCCCATTCTGTAATAAAAGCTATTTTTTTAAATCTTCGGGGGCCATTTGAACTTGATTGTAGCCACTGAATCCATCTAAGAAGGAGTACATCTCATGGCCAGCTCTGCAACATCAAGCAAGGAATCTGTGAACGGTAGGGAAAAGGGATCAGAGATGGTTGCAGCATTTAGTTTCCGGTAATCTACACAAACCCGCAACTTTTGGTTTTTCTTTGGAACAATCACGATCAAGGACAACCATGTCTCCCGATCAATTGGATATATGAATTCCACTTGAAGCAGTTTGTCCAATTCCTCCTTTATATTGATCCGATGTTGGTAGAACCTTGGATCAATTCCTTTCATCTTGGTGTAGCTCCATGCAAACACATCCTTGAAGGATGTGAGCAACACCCAGACGCTCTCCCAGAACTCATCATCCAACTTGGCACTGACCTGAACCATCAACGGCTCATCATCAGTTCCTAGATTCATTTCCATCAACTCATCTTCCTTGATCCGCTTGGAATGCTTGAGGTCCCTGTCAAAATCCTTTTCCGTTGTGGCAATAATCTGTTGTAGGCTTGGGGTATTGCCATCATCGGCCAAAGCCTCGTAAAAATCTTCAACTTTATCTGGACTTTGCCTTGTGCTTTGCGGATCAGGCTGATCCTTGGTGACTTCATCCTTGTGTGGAGGGCTTGTTCGGTATCTCTCCATTATCCGGACTACATCAACCTTGAACAAGCTGATCAGGTTTGCATTTTGCTAGAGATACTCTTTCTCCTCATTGAGGTCTAACCCTTCTAGCATGTTGACTCCCTCGGCTACTTTCGGCTGGAACGGTTCCTCCACTTTCCATCTACTAGTGGGGAGGACACAAATCCTTACTTTCTTCTTCCCACTCTAGATAATAATCATATTTGCATCCCAATCTTGCTTGATTCATGCTTGCCGGAGCCAGGGTCTGCTGAGAAGCATCGGGTAAGCACCTTTTATATTCTCCATCTGGAGCACCACTACTACAATCTAGAAACTAAA
Source organism: Cibotium barometz (assembly GCF_041138505.1). Lineage (NCBI taxonomy): Eukaryota > Viridiplantae > Streptophyta > Polypodiopsida > Cyatheales > Cibotiaceae > Cibotium > Cibotium barometz. The sequence goes on along the minus strand of NC_141065.1, from coordinate 19,075,424 downwards.
TCCGGATACTTCTAGTGTGATCTCGTGAATCAATCCAAGTGGCTGCACTCGCCTTGATCCGGCATTTTGATAGAAAACGAAGTAGGCTCCCATTTGCTCAACCCACGCATTCAGCATGTTGCATGTTGCATCCCAATAGGATGTTGACCCCAGAATCGCCATCCAGTAGAACTTCTGCTATATCCATTGTGGCCAACTTGACCTCGATCATTGGGATGGCTTCATCATGGATTAGGGCTTACCTTGGTGGGGTGTCTGCCTTCTTGACATTTAGGGCTTCCAACAACAGGCTGCGAGGGTGGCGTTGTTTCTTTCTAAGGGTTTAGGCAACCCATCATCTGCTCCGTGAAACTTGGCATCAGTGTGAGAAGCTAATCCACCGACATGTGAATCGGTTGCCGCTTCAGATCTTCCCATAGATTGTGCGATTGGTGTTCGGCTTCTGTGAGCCTACTCGGGTTGTCTAACCGCTTCTGTGTGTCCACCATCCTTCTGGCCATGGTGTTTTTGCACCTTCTGAATCTCTGCTAGCGCGAGGACACTTTGCTTTCCTTCTCCGGTTCATCTTCGAAAAACTAACTTTGGGTTCTGGTCGACAGATCATCTTGCCAGACACACAAATTTACCAGAAACAACACTCTGGTTTGTCCTGCACAAACTGCGGTATTTTTTGCAACGGTACTGTATTACACTCAAATGTCACAAACAACCAGTGACCTCAATGTGGATACATACACCAAATGGCAACTGTTGACCTCCTTGCAGCACACACAATGTCTACACAACCAATCTGTCTTCCTGCAGTTCTTAAAACAGAGTTCTACATAGAAACGATGACTTACCCGCAGTGCTCGAAATTGCCTGCTTTCTGAAAAACGGAGGTCCTAACGCGCCCGAAATGCATTTTCAGCCCGAACAATTCTGTTCTATAGCTTTACTCCCATGAAAAAATCTCCTCAATCAGAGATCGTTTGCCGGTGCCTCCCGTAGAGCTCCCGACAAGGGTGTAGTCGCCAACACAAATAGGGAAGAGTAGTTGAAGCTCTTCCCCTCGTACCGCTTCCTGTGCTTCTCTTGCTTGCAGCTCAGCCCCCTTAGCATGAACTAGGCTCTGATACCATGAAAAGATGCAGGGGAGAAGAGAGCTTGAGCTCTTGCAAGCACACACTCTCACAAAACCCTAAAAGAGAACACACAAGGTGAGAGGCTGAAAATCTTCTTCTTCTTTACACAACACTTAACACACCATATACAAAGATAAGAGTACACACTATGAAAAGGTACTCAACCAAATACATACTAGAGTTCTCTATAGTGTGAACCCAACTAAAAATGAGCTGGTGCTATAACTATGCCAGTCTCTAGAATGGCTGTCACACAGCCTGTCATCCCACTGGCCGCATATCACCCATGATCTCACCAACCATGCTAGTGGTGTAAGTGTGGGGCCTATCCCCCAGCAGGCGGGTCATCAGTGTCCACCGCCTAGATGAGCTCGATATCTCAACATGGAGGGCCTCACAGATGATGAAATCGACCATTAAAATTAGGTTTCCTAACAAGATATGAATATTAAACCATTAAAAATAGATATTAAATAAGAAAAAAAATAGAGTCTAATCTTTGCCAATTGGTTATTTTTTGGGTTTCTTCCCCAAGAAAAATTGCTCGGAATCTTAAAACATTCACCCAAATTTTGGTCATTTTGAAAGGTTTTAGAAAATATTCATCAAATTTTGAACATTTTAAGCCATTTTTTAAAAACATTCACCCCATTTTCTATAATTTTAGATTTATATAGTAAGAATAATTGTAGACCCACCTACACTTATACACTCGTGGAATCATCTTATTTTTTACTGATATTAAATCATTAAAAGAAGGCTAGCTAACAAGATGAATAATCTCGCTCTTATATGATGTGGCCAATCATTTCACCCTAATCCACCCTACATGCCAGCCTTCATAACCCTTGTCCTCCATAACCAACCCCAACACCTCCATATGCTCATCTCACTCTCTTGGCTCTCTCACGCAACACCTTCAAGATTCGGGCAACGGTCCGTCAACATAGGGCCTACGTCACATCCCTCTCGATAGCAGTAGATGTGCCCATAATCTACAATGCCATGTCCACCAATGTGCCTTGCAGTTGGCATCCTAGGTGTTTGCCATAGCCAGGTGTTTGTGAAACAAGACCTTGGTGTGTGCAGTTGTTATGGTGTTGGGTTTGGTGGGTTGTGTTTGACTCTCTCCCCTAGCTAGGCACTATGCTTTAAGAAGTGTGCAAGTGTACACACCCTAAGGACAGTGTGTGTTGGTGTACCTCAACCAAAGAAGTCCAAAATGAGCAACGTTTTGGTGTTTTAGGTTCAACCACATGGAATGGAGGAGGAGTTGCTATCCTATTCATCATGTAACAATGTAAGAAGGGAATCCTCACTAATGTACCTTGATTACTAGCAACTATGGCTCCTCAACATTCTCATGGAGGTCAACATGCACCATGTTGAAAGGTAGTCTTTGAAGCTTAAAAACTAGAATCTATCATGTTGTAAAGGGGTAGTCCATTTCCTAAGTGGTACAAAAGAAAAGGAGCAAATGAGGTCTAAAGAGAATCTTGTGAGCTATGACTCCATCTCAAGGCACACCTATAATCTTGTAAATTAGCCTAAAAACACTAGTAAACTTCATATGGTACTTACCCAACCTAATGTCCTATTAAATCCCAATGTTCGAGTTATAGCTAGAACTTCATCTAGGCCTAATGTATTTTCGATTTCCCTAAGAATCTTCATGGTGGGAGACCACTGTATGAGAAATCAACTCGCTTATGTAAGGTTTGAATAGGTAATAAATAGTGCCATGTCAATAATCACTTTACACTACCCCAAAAAGCTAGCTTAGCCCATTCATAATGAGGTAGCATATTTATTTTCTTAGCCATAAATAAAGTGTGACAAAACAACTAAAGTTTAAGCAAATCAGATTCTTTGGTAGAAAAAAAAGTTCTAGAGCCACAAAAGCATAACTTTTGGTCTCTTTGAGTCTCTGGCAAGGATACATGTAGTGATAGTTTTTAGTCAAACATCAAAGAAACAACAAAACTACCAAGGAACTGTTGAAATATGGTGCCCGTCATGTCATAAATGGGGCACATGTATGTGGGAGAAAGGTAGATGAAGCCTAGAATGATATTAAATAGGAATGGATGAAGGCTAAGGTTATTTGGGCATGTGAATGGATGAATGTATAAGGGATTCAATGGTCAAAAAGTAGGCATGTGAAAAGTGTAAGGGTGCACAAGGCATGTGGGCATTTATGAACACAAGGATGGCACGAGGGTGCATGAAGCATGTGGATAAGAGCTCTATGATAGCTATAAATGGATGTATCAAACTCATTTTCTTAATGAAAAAAATATGAGCATGTGATTAGTCCTAATCCATATCTTACTTATCTTCATTAGTGTCAACATTATGTTCCAAGCATGTCTTCTTCCATCTTTCATCCACCATAGCTCTTATTCTCTCATGTTCGTGCACTCAAATCCATCTCATTTAACATGGTATCACAGCCAATGTCATCCCTTCATCTTATAATTATCTCACAATAGCATAATTAGCAAGATTAAAATCCTAATTAGTGAATAATTAGCTCACTTTATCCATAAGAATTTGTCGCAAAAAACCACCCTGTGGTGGAGAGCTCTCCATTTTCTATCCTCTCCACCATTAGGCCAGCCTTCCTAGAGGCAAGGAGGGTATATCACAACGACCAAGTAGCTCAAAGAAACTCAGCAGAATTGGCGAAAAACGATAGTAATCAACGTTGAGCCGGCGCTTCACAATTTGGAAAATTTTAATCTACTGACGAGTTCAAGAAAGCATTGTCTAATTCTGCTTGGCTTCGGAGGTTTTTGGTAGCCACAAACACAGCTGTGAAGTCGGATTTGCAAATGGAGTAGCAGAGGTTGGGATACAGTCTGTACATTTGATTTTCATTAAGTTTTTAATAAGCTCTCTAATCCTTGACTAAAAGCTAATTAATCCAAGTATCATTAGCTCAAGTTCATGTTCACTCATTGCTATTTCAATCTCCCAAAGCATTTAGACTACAAGAGTACAACTATTCCAATTAATCACTCAAAGTTACCTAATTTTCTCTGTTTGAGATTAGTGAGTGATTAAAGATCTTAATCTTGTTTAATACCCAAATTTGAGCTAAATTTATTCAAATCATTGTAAGAGGATTAGACACTGCTAAGATTCACTTAAAATCTTGGTAAGACCTTCCTCATTGAGCCACGGCCACTCAAATCTTAGTGGATAAATTCAATGGTGTAGGATTTCAAACATGGCAAACAAAGGTCATGTATCTACTCATGCAAAAGGAACTTTGGGAGGTAGTAAATGGAGATGATGTTGATGAAGGGAGTGATGATGAAGTCAAAGCATAGAAAAAAAAGTATAGAAAAGCCATGGTTATCATTGAGTTAAGCCTTGGGGATAACATCATTCATCATATCAGCAACAAGAAGCATGCCAAAGAAGTTTGGGATAAGCTAGAAAAGGTATTTGGAGCTAGGGCAAAAAAATTTAACACAATAAATATAAAAATACAGTTCTATGGACTTGATATGGAGTTCAAGGAGTCATTTGTGGAACATGTAGGTAAGATAAGAGCATTATGATACAGCTTGCAAGTATCAAGACACCCGTGGATGGGAAAGATGCAATTGCAGTCTTAATTAAGAGCATGCCTTAAGAGCTTTCTTCGGTGGTAACAACTCTTACTAATCTTCCAAACCTTACTCTTGAAAGTGTTGAATCTTCTTTGTTTAAAGAAGATGAGAAACTAAAAAGTCTACAACAAAGCTCAACAAACAGCATAGAGATTGCATTCTTTAACAAATCCAATATCAAATGTAATCATTGTAAAAGGATGAGACATGTAATGGCCTAATGTTTTTATTGAAACAAGTCCAAGCTTGTATGCAATGCATTATTAGTCAAAGAATAAGTAACAAAGTAACTTGATGGTGGAAGCAACCCATGAGGATGCTCCACAAGAACACCTTTTCTAGGTGTGATGATGATTCATGTCATGTCTTATGTTGATGTCAACCTTGGGATTAGACAACCCTTAGTAAAGATATGCCCATATGTATGTGGATGTGATAATGTCTATGTTCATGTCCATGATATTATGTCAATGTAATCACTTCTAGCCACCGATGATGTAAGCTAAGTGATGTATATGTGTCTCCATTAAGAGAAGAACAAATGTCATGTCTATGTATGTCACATTACCTTCTTGGGATGAGACCCATTAGGGCACCAAGGGAAGGTGTTGAAATATGATGCACGTCATGTCATGAATAGGATACATGTATGTGGAAGTAAGGAAGGTGAAGCCTAGAATGAGCTCTATGAGAGGTATAAATGGATATATCAAACTCAATTTCTTAATACAAAAACGTGAGCATGCGATTAGTCTTAATCCATATCTTATTTATCTTCATTTGTGTCAACATTATATTCTTAGCATGTCTTCTTCCATCTTTCATCCACCATAGCTCTTCTTCTCTCATGTTTATACACTCAAATCCATCTCATTTAACAAGAACAAGGAAAGACCATACTTAAAAACTTTAGCCCAAACTAGGAGCTATAAAAGCCTATAACATTGGCTTTTAATGTATTCAATAAAATTACATTGCCAAAATCATGCAGACATCCACAAATGAATGTTATATTTTAATAGCAAGTGTACATTGTCACTAAAGCATAAGTAAAAGTGCATTCCTTAAGTGTAACTTTGGTTGTCTCATATATGTGCCTTTGGTCTCCTTCAAGTTGCAAAAGCATCCTGCAATCCAACCATATGTTTATTGTCACATGATGTTGCATGTCTCGGTAAAACAAAGTGACAAATTCACATAGAAGAAAAATCAAGAATTGAAAATGCAAAAGAAATCATTTGCAAATCACTTGTTTAAGTTGGACCACATAGTAAGAAATTAATATGCATAGCACACTTATTTAACTTGAACCATAGTTTCCACACTTACTTACCTACATCAGCCATGTAATGAATGCATGCTATTTGAAGCGCGAGAGAGAGAAGGGAGGGAGAGAGAGATACACACACACACACACATGTATATATATGTGCGCGTATATATGTGTGTGTGTGTGTGTGTGTGTGCGCGCGCGCATATATATATATATATATATATATATATATTATACACAAAGGAGAACAATTTGGTTGATTATTCATGTGGCACAATGCATCATCTAATTTCACCATTCATTTGTGTGCGCGCGTATGTAAGTGTGTGTGTGTGTGTGTGTGTGTGTGTGTGTGTGTGCAAAGGGGAACAAATTGGTTGATTATTCATGTGGCACAATGCATCATCCGTTTTCACCATTCATTTGTACATATATTAATGAAACTTATTGATGAAGTTTCATTGAGTTTCAAAACCTAGTGCAAAAGAATAGTGGCCTTACATTTGGGAAGAAAGAGCATGGAGGCACTAGTTTGAATTGTCAAACATGCACCATGGAGAAGCGATCCAGAGTTGTAGGGTGGAAAATACATTAGCAAAGGCCAATGTAACTGTCCTAAAGGCAAAGTGCATCATCTGCTTGAAGAAAACCTACCAGAGAACACAATCTTGGACCATGAATAATACAGGATTGAAACAAAAGGATTGTCTTCAAGAGAAAACCCACTTGTTAGCATCATCTTCATGAGAGACACTCTTATGTTTTCAGCGTGATCTAATTCACTAATGTAAACACCCCAGGAAAGTGCCTCTCAAACTCTCTTATTTTGTTAAAAGGGTGTCCATGTCTTCTCCACCGGACAAGGGCAGGGAGGAGACCATGTCCCCGTGGGAACTCTGCCTCTTGTGAAGAAGCTACACGAGTCTTCAGGGTTGCAAACAATACCCCCTTACCGCCGGTTTTGGTGAAGGGAAACAGAGAAGAGGCAGAAGGCAGCCTATCAAGAGAAAATTTAAATATCCCTCATCACCTCCATCCATAAAATGTGACAGTTGTCCCTTTACAACACTCTTCCATCATATAAATGTCTTGCATGAGTTAGTTAGTTCCTTGCACACATCATGCACTTACCTTAGGAGAAAGTGTTCATTAGCTTATTCTTTCTAGTTAGTTGTATATTTTGTTGTAGGTTTGAACTCACCCCCCATTCTGGGCAGCATGGTACGAGTATGATAAAGACACTAGTTAAACTTCATAGATCCATGGCTTCACTGGCCCTCCTTCAGATGCTTTTTTTAATCAATTAACTTTAGGATTGTGTTCCCATTCTTTTTTATTTGATGGGAAGCACATCTTACTCGTAAGTTATTTGGGAAGACCCTCCGAAGTACCTCTGCCACCTCCAGTGAATGTGTAAAAAAATTACATGAAACAACACACGAGGACCCAGATCCTGTAAGGGTGAAAACCAAGACACCTGTGAATACTCTCAACTGAAGCAGTATCGACTCATTCATCAATTCCCATGGATGCTAGGGGCACCCATACAAAACTATCAAGCTTTTGTTCGAGAAGACCGACTCTATACATGCAAACATTACAAATTCTCTGTAAATTTTGGTACACCAAGCTGTGCATGCGTGCATAGTGTTTCCCAATCAACATGCTCCAAATAATGTGTAAACCAGGGAAGCTTCACTATCTTTCCTGGTATTGTCAAGAGAATTGCATGCTCAAAAGCAGCCTTTGCTGCAATGAGTTTGCGCCTGTCAGACTAAGAATCTTATATAAATGATCATTTCTTAATCCAAAGTGACCATAAATCTAGGAGGAATTATACTAACACTTTATGTTTGGTATACTCGTTGGGGGTCATTTGAAGTAGCCATGGACTTGCGCCGTGACCCGAAAAACTTCCACTTACTACTTCTTTGGCCCAACTGAGCCATGTCTGAATCTGAAAACTCTCTGGGTGGCCCAGGTGGTGGACCGAAGTTCTCTCCCAGCCCTAAATCCAAGAGGAAAATTAAGACTTTTTTCCCACATAAAAAGCTGTGTGAAAAGCACACTACTTCCAGTTATACCTGGTGCAGCCCATTTAGCCGCTGACAAGGCGTCATGTATCCAATCAGAGTCCCTGGGTTGGCAAAACTCCCGAAGAGGTCCAGACGAGAAATCAGGAGATGGTTTAAGCTCATCAATCTGCATAACATCGCAACGCTTTACACTGTCAGCATGAGACACTTCAAGTTTTTCATGCTTAGGTGGTGATAGATGGAGTAATTGAGGTCAATATCCTTTCATATAAAATTGGTTGGGATGAATCACTGACCCAGTTTGGCCCACCAACGGATGGTCCATCCCAGCCGATATGGGCGACATGTTTAACATCCGTCGGATACCCAATCTCCATCTCGTGTTCCCGCCACCCTGTATGAAATCGGATAGACAAAGCTATCAGCGAAGAAATCTTGGCCGATCCCGGAGATGAGAGTTCTATATATAGTTGCATGACATTTTACATTAATGGAACTTGGTGTCTTACCTAAAACATGTGAGATTGCACTCAGACTCTTCACATGAGATAAGCTAGTCAAGCCCTTCAAGACAAGCTTCCACTTGGAGCGGAACATGCTAGATTTGGGTGTCGGGCTGAACGTGGTTAGCTCGAGGGAAGGAACAGAAGGCGACCGCTGTTCTGAAGCCCAAAATGACAAAAATTACAAAAGGAACAAGTCCAGACCGCTCAACTATACAAGATATATCTGAGAAAATAAGACAATATATATATATTTTTTTGGGAAAAATTTGGCACGAAAGTATACCTTTGGAAAGCTGACTGGGCCTGCCAGAGGAGCGCCGAGGCACGCTCTCATATGATACAACGGTAGACACCTTTTTATCGGTAGAAACTGTTGTCTGTGATTTCTTATCTGATGTGGAGGCTTTTGGCTCATCGGCTGGGGATGCCCTTTCACAACTTTCTCCATTAGATTCTTGAATGCTGTATGGTTTAACTGCCTTCTGTACTTGCTTCTTCATCTCAGACGCCGCAGCATCATCAGCAAACCCGAATCCTCGAAAGCTCCCGTTCTGCATACAGCACCACCTCATTAGCATTCAACTTAAAGCTCCGTAAACAACAGTCCCTGCTTGCACCTGCAGGGCCCCATCTTGTTGGCTACCACAGGATGGATGGGTGATCTTGCCAACCCGTCCAGATAGTTTTGTACCCAGCCTTAGTCCATTTACAAAAAGATGGCATCAGACTATCCAGATAGGAACTGATCACCTCCAAACGGATGACAAAGAAACGCTGTGCTGATACTATAAAGGCATCAGGTTTGCGCATCGTATGCTCAAAAAGTATCTGATTGTCCTGCCAATGGAAAAATAAGGTATGAAGAGGGCCAATTCAGGGTAAATGAATGATACTCGGCCCCACTTCAAAAACATAAACAGTAGGATAGTAAGAGAGAGTGTGTGTGTGCATGTGTGCACACATGAATATCACGAAGTAAGACATTTACCAACAGATCGCGTAGTTGAAAATGCAGCACGGCATTACCCAATGGTCTCATGTGAAATTCCCCTGCTGTACCACTTGGAAGCCAAGAATTGCTGCCTCCAGCAGCTTCGAATAGTCTCACAGGGCATCTTGCCTGTTTAAATAGTCAGTGAGGTTCTCTCTCTCTCTCTCTCTCTCTCTCTCTCTCTCTCTCTCTCTCTAGACCAGACACATGGTTCAAATAAATTTGCAAAAGGGCAGATCAGAATCTGGTCAGACTGCCTGCTTGGGGAGGCAGCACTATATGCAGTTTCCAGTCACAACCACCTACAGCACATGTGAACTTCGTGAGATCAGCAGGACAGAAATGGAGCATTTGCGTCCCAAATGTCATGCCGTACTGTAAGATCTGGGCCACTTACTCCGAACAGGCTGGAGCAAGTCTCAACATGCTTCCAGTAACCCCAATCAGAGTGTCTTGGCCTCTTCCATCTCTAGACACTGTTGAAAGCCATTGACTCCACCATCCAGTTTCCTCCAGGTTACAGAGGGACCGAGGATAGCAAGAAGTGGACTAACAAGGATCTCACTTAAGAATGACATATCAGCCCTGGAATAACTGAGACCCCACTGGAGACCTTCCTTAATGGCAGCTCTGCAAACACCTGCTGGAGTCAAAATTGAGCCTGCCATGTGTGTATTCATGACCATTGTCAACCCCGTTGAGACACTTGCATCCTAAGTTGCTGGCCACCAACACTTTCCATAGACGTTGACAACAGCGTTGGAAAGTGTTGGCTAGCAAGTTAGAAATGTCACACCACATCGGGCTTAGGCTCAGGAAACTAAATTCCTGCCTAGACATCAATGAAGAGATCATGAGAGCAAACTGCCATTGGGGTGCACCTTCAACCAATTCTTCCTGGCAAACAACATTGCACATTCATCACGTCATTTTGCTCGAATCTGTGTGCATTTTTATGAAATGCAACTGACCCTATGACACAGCATGATGAATGGCATTTGGATCCATTTTCAATTTCAAATTTTAACGTTTTTAAAATGTATCGGGGTTTGTGATGATATGCAAGAGGTATCCCATACTGCATGAACGCACTAATGGGTCCTCAGGAGTCCCATGTGTATCAGTATACATGAATTACATGACACCACTTCTGTACTAGTCAACCCTTCATTGCATCATGGCTATTAGATTTTCAGTTCCATAAATTACCTTTGCTTTTTGACTACACACCGCTGTGCACATTCATAATCTCATAGACCCTTGTGGTTTTGATTCCCTACTTCCTTCCCTGCCATGCTTTTATGTGTATACAAGCACATGCCCAAAATGCACAAGTAGACACACACACGGGTTGAACAGTGCACAGCAGTTAGACATGTTAAATGCACACAGCACTTAAAACACAGCCAATAGTTACAAACCTCAGGGAGGGTACTTGTTCCAATTGTCGATTACATGTTGGCCCTATCACAAAAATTAGATGTAGTAGAAGAAACCCATTACCACAAAATTTGGCGGCCAACCAAGAGTCTTCATGCTCAAGTCCTTCTGTAAATGGTACAACTGGAAGTAAACAAGAGGCGATAATCATCATATCTTCCAAGAGAAAAAGGCACCTCCTTTTGGATCGAGATCCCCTGAAAAACAAATTTGAGATTTTAAAAACATCAAACTTGTGCCAAAACCACACTATCCACCAGAAGTTTGAAGGTTGCAGGATCCTTTTCAAGAACATGCTCTCCCAACTGATTAGGCATACCTTATTTATGTATGATGCACACACACACACACACACACACACACACACACACACACACACACACAAAAACAGTGTGCTGTGAAGCTCCAAAATTAACAATGGCACATCCCCCCCCCCAAAACACACACCCCAGCTCTTATCTCTTCATAGTACCAAGCCTTCTATAATTGCCTATTCTTCTTTTTTCCAACGAATAAAGATACATTCTTTCCATTTACATACATGTACAAAAATATGCAGTTGTTTGCTTCTCTTTGAGGCGAGCCTCGTTTTTTAGAATGATGAAAAGAAAAATACGTGGTAAATAAGTAATTATGAATAATGGGGAAGACAATCCAGATCAGGAAAGAGATGACTCACGGTTTTGTTGTCCTCTGATCATCCTTGAGAGAATGGAAATCCCAGACTATTGTGTGCAGTTTTTAGCAATTAGCTCTCTCAGCTCCGTTAGATCAGATTAAGCCTATCCAACCTCTGCTTTTCGCATAGCTTGGTGGGCGATTTCCAAGGTTCATCGGCAGGATTAGAGGACAAAGAAACCCACAGAAGAAACCTAAACTCTACCCTAATCGGGCGTTGAGGAGAGACCCAACACAGCTGAACCCCTTAATCTTACCTTAATTTGAACCCCTAACCTTACCTTAATTGAGCCTCACGAAGAAATCCAATTCAATCCTGGTGTAGATGATGCTGAGAAAGCGTGAGAAAATGCAACCATTAAACACTTTACATGTGCTTAATCCCCACAAAGGCCGCCCTTCGATTGAAAATAGAATATGGGAAGGGACCACTAAATGCACACTAACTGTGTTGCTTATATATGTGTTTGTGTGTTGTAGAGATCAAAAATAAAATAAAAAAGCTTTTAAAATAAGAGAGTTTTGAGGAATAGCAAGCAAACTCTGGGAGCCCAAACGTTATATAAATAAGTATTCACACAAAAATAAGAGTACTAACACCAATAATAAGATACCTTAATTATTTAATTAACAATGGCATGAGGCCCAAAACCCAACATTGAAGCAGGTGGATACCTTGCTCATATATATACATAAACAAATGAGCAAGAACAAATCAAAGGTTTTATGGAAAAAGAGGTGCAAGGCCCAAGGTGAAACACCAAGATCTTCTTTTTGTCAATGTCTTGAAAGGCTTTAGCCAAAGTCCTCCTTGTGTTGGGAAAGAAGTCGTCCTCCTTTTTGTTACTATTTGTCCGTAGGCCACATAACCTTTTCTAATGCCCTACATATACGCCCCTCCACCCCCTTAGGTTCCTTCCGCTCAACAATGTAAAAGGAAACCCCCTCCTCATATGATGATGCCTTCTACTCTCACGGGCTTTCTTCCCCTTCACTTCCAAGCCAACCCCCCCTCCCCACCCATTGCTCTCCCTTCACTTCTCACCTACTTTCTATTCGACCCACCTCTATGTGCCCCTAGATGGGCCCACCAACACTTCACATGGTTTGTACACCCACATCCACCCCCCATCCCCCACTTTGCATCATTTTGTACACCCACATCCACCCCTTTTCAGCCTTCACAAACATCCCTCAATTTATACTCTCTTTGCCTACCAAAAAGTGGCCTACTTTCCATGTTTGATAAACATTTTTTCAACGTCACATTAAGGTCATTAGATATGTCTTACCCTCTAACAAATTAAGAAGTCCATTGCTAAATAAACACATTCATCAACTTTCTTGTTTCACAAGCCATGTGCATCTTGCTGGCATAGAAGTGTAACCACTTTATTCGCATGTTTGCATTCTCAAATGGAAGCCAACACAAAAACATGACCAAATAGTGGAGTTATTTTTTGTATATAGACACACACTTTGCTAACTTTTGATCTATGCATTGAGTTCCCCTCCCTTCCCTCCATCGTGGAATTCTTGTTGTTTTTCATGTGGCCTATGTAATAACTATATATGCCCCTTCACCTTGAATAAAAAATGTGCAAGATATATTAAAGTTAAAGGGGCCACGAGAAGTATGTTGTGTTCCTCATAAGCTAAGTCATGTGCCTGATGTAGTAAAACTATATATGGCCCTTCACCCTAGATAAAAATGGTTCGTGTGCAAGGTATAGTAAAGCTAAAGGGGGCACGGGAAGTCTGATGTGCCAAGTCATTGTGCTTGTGCAATTAGTGTCGTTTGCAATATTGGTTTTGATCTTGTTGGTTGTGAAACCCTAAACATGTAATCTTCAAGGTTGGTTTTATAATCTTTTGAATGTGAATTGTTCTTTTGCCAAAAAAAAAAAAGACAACTACTAATACTAAAATAGATTTTACATCTTAAGCAAAGCTTATTAGGAAACTTTTTCTAATTAAAATCACATTTCATCTATCATTACAAGACCATTCACATGGTGCGAAAACATGTGTAGTTTTCAATATCTATCTGCTTAGCACGTATATCTATATGTGCTACTCATACCAAAAACATGAAAAAAAAAAAGAATCTATGAAGATTGTGAAGTTATTTAAAAACACATTATGATGTAATAGCTTTATATGCCTTTTGATTATGCAAATTACTAGTAATCTTTGCAAGCATGAAATCTACCACCAATGATAGATTAAGGCATGAGGAGAAAAGCGTCTCTATGGAAAGACTTCGTCATCATGTATAGATAGATGTTCACCTATGCTAAATAACATGAAAAAATACCTTAGAGTTCTTGAAAGAAAAAGGAAAAATGCTTCAACATGATTAAAATACCTTAGAGTTCCAAAAAGAAAAGGAAAAATGTTTCAAGGCCACATGAAGGCTCTAATGAGTAGATCTAAACATCAACATCACAATTACCTCTCATGAATTTTAACTCACATTTTTTTCATAGAGAGAACTCAAAAATCAATCACTTTTATGTAAAGATGTGAAGCATGCACTTTTGAAAATATAAAAATATAATTGAGTTTTGGCCTTGCCTTTCCTAGAGGGGGTGTTCACACCCACACATTCTTGGGGCTGACGAGAGTGGTATAGTAATAAGGACTCTTAAACATGATGATGAACTACCCAACATTAATCTTAATAGGAGAATTGCAACTTAAAAAAATTTGTGTCATGAGAAGGAAGATGTGGTAGCTATGTTAGTCAAACAAAAAGCACCAAGAAATGAGTAAAAAGAAAGTAAGAATCAATAATACTTTCATGTCTTTCTCTAAAAGGAATCATATGGCTATTTGGCCATTTCTAATCATCAAAGAGGGCTTATTTTGCTTCTCAATCTACCACGAATGCAATCATGTTTTATGATCAAGTAGCTCCTAATTGAAAAAGAACTTCTATGAGGTTCTCAAGATTATACATATCTTGGACCAAGCTCATGAACTAACTCCATTTTAACTTGTGTTATGTTCTAGAGAACAAATATGTGTGAGCCTTCTAAAAACCTAAATACAATGGATGTGCAAACACTTTTAAATTTTAACTACAAAATTTATTGAGTTTTCTTTTAAATCTAAATACAATGGATGTGCAACACTCATAATTTACCTACAAACTTTATTCTCTAATTTTTTAACTTGGGGCATTTTAGTTCTATTTTAACTCAAAGATTTTGTAAAGTTTCAAAATTTTACAAATTGGAAGTTTTATGATTCATTTAGGAAAAAAAAAATATGAACATTGATATGGTATTCCATCCTCCTTCTAGACCCACCTCAAAAATTCTCAGAATGCGTCACATCATCAATAAGTATACAACCACCAAGTTGATCATGCTATGTGTCATTTATTAAATGCTTTCATCTGTTGTAAAGAGGCAACTAATGAAAGGATATCTCCTTATAATAATTCTCCTTGAGTTGGATCAACACAATACAAAGCATTAGATTGTAGAAAGAAGTGGAGAGTAAACAATATTATTTCTTGATAAACATGATTACAAACTAATGGTGTCCACCCACTTGTGTGCTCCTGGGTAAGGAGCTTTAATGATGATCTAAACAAACTTTGAACAAAGGATGTCTTGATTACAAAAGTGCTTGAACGCAATGAAGTCGATGTGACGAACTAAGGCTGCCAAACTAATCTATATATAATGTTAAAATAGCAAGTGATGTTGGGCAATGTTAGGAACAAGGGGGAGTGGTATGTGACCAGCCCCATTGAGGGTTTTACTTTACCATTGGTGGTGTTGCTAAACACTTGTGCATCATCAAAATCAATTTGTCCCTTGGTTTAGTACTCCAAATTACTCTCCCAAATCAAGGTTTTACTTTAGCATTGAGGGTTTTACTTTACCCATTAGAGGTGTTGCTAAACACTTGTGCATCATCAAAATTAATTTGTCGCTTAGTTTAGTACTCCAAGTTACTCTCACAAATCAAGGTTTTACTTTACCGTTGAGGGTTTTACTTTACCATTGGAGGTTTTACTTTACCATATCGAGGGGTTTACTTTATCGTTGGGGGTGTTGCTAAACACTTGTGCATCATCAAAACCAAATTTTCCTTTGTTTTAGTACTCCAAATTACTCTCCCAAATCTGGGTATTTTTTGGTTTTTTATGGTTTTTTGAAATTAGGAAGTATTAATCATATGAATAACATATCTCCACCTTTGTAAGGGACTAGACAATACTAGCATTGGGTAACCCCATTGCAAAGACTTTCACATCCACATAAGGACCATGGCAAATACACTCACAGTAGTTAATAAATGTAATGATGATGGTTTCTATACATGGTGGGTAAAACTTAAGTTTGTTCTCATGAAAGATGGGCTTTGGGGGATATTACGTGGAAGGGAGAAATGTCCGAGATGAGAAGGGGAGGAAAAAGAGATTTTGGTTTGGAAGAGATGAGAGAGATCTAGCCATAATTACATTAGGGCTAGGAGATAGTTTCATCCATCACATTGCATCAAAAGATATCTCTAAAAAGGAGCATGGGATGAACTAGAGAATCTACTTAGTGCCAAACAAAAGAAGTCCAAATCAATATAAAAATCAAAATTTTGGGTTGCACAACACTTTTCATCAAATAAAACAAAAATTGTTAATGCAATAACTTGCATGTGTTAGGTCTCTAGTTGAAGAGAAGCTACTTACATTATAGCCTACGAGCCACACAGAGAATGATTGTTAGAGCAACTCGAGTAGAGCAAGAAGAAGACTCCAAACAACACTCAAGCAAACATCATGACAAAAGAAGAGCTAAATGAAGGGGCTTTCCAAGAAGGAGGCCAAGCATCATGGAAAGACTCTTCTAGTCGGGCACCCCTCTCACCTTGTGTTTAAACCCACTCGTTGTATTCCTACCCTTGTGTAAAACTATAGGCTCTAAGCCAACATTACAACCTATAAGGCACCTGTTTTGATAGACCACTCTAGTAAATCACTAAGAGTGTAGATCTATTATTTGTATGGTGATAGTAGTTCATCACTTGTTTTGAGGGGGAGTGTTGAAATAGCAAGTGATGTTGGACAATGTTAGGAGCAAGGGGGAGTGGTAGTACGTGACCCCCTCAAACATTTGTATGAGTTGCATAAGTCATAGATTATAGTTCAAAGGTTCAAGGGGAGCCCAAAGATGGAAGAATGTACCCCATGTGGGGCCAAAAGTAGGTACATAGTAGAAGAAGGTGGGAAAGGTGCCAAGTGGGTGCTTACTTCAAGGGAGATGATGCTAAGTGGGTGCTCACTTCAAGGGAGATGGTGCTCAAATCTAGGAAAGATTAGGGGTAACTTAATTAAGCTTATGGGTCACAATTAATGGCTAATGAGATGTATTCTTGCTTATGGGTCACAATTAATGGCTAATGAGACATATTCAAGCTTATGGGCCATGATTAATGGCTCTGATGGAGATGTACTCAAGCCTATAAAAAGGAGCTTTTACGCTAAACCTCTTGAGTTATCATTATTCTTCATTTTTATCATTAGTGTTAATCTCTTTCTTGCATTTCTAGCATGTTAAGACATTGATTCTAATCCATTTTTACACACCCTAATCTTCTCTAGACACAAATCTCAAGTTGTAGTACCCAAGGCCAGCATAGATGTGGGTCAGCTACATTGCCAACCCACAACTTGGTCCAAAATGACCAATTAACCACATTATCCAAGTGAAACCATATTAGACTACAATCAAGTTAGGTACCTAGCATAGCTCCCACGTCAATTTGAGACCATAACCTGATAATAATGTGTCCAGCACTCACACTAATGTGGTCACTTAGCCCACACAAGAAAACATCCTACTTAGCCCCATTGACACCCTTAAACGGGCCCCATAACCTGAGAATATTGTGTTCAACACTCACTAATGTGGTCACTTAGCCCACAAAAGCATGCATCCTACTTAGCAGAGTGTCAAGTAGCCATCTCCTAACATCTGGCCAGGGCCAACAACGTCATGGGTTAGCCATGTCAAGGCCAACCCACGACTTGGTCCAAAAGGACCAACCAACCACATCATCCGAGTGGGACCACATTAGACTACAATCAAATTAGATACCTAGCACAGCTCCCACAGCCATTTGAAACCATTTGGACCCTCAAATGGACCCCACAACTTGAGAACAATGTTTCCAACACTTACTAATGTGGTCACTTAGCTTGCACAAGCATACATCCCACTTGGCAGAGTGCCAAGTCTACATAAGCCATCTCCTAACTATCTAGACACACTTAGTCATCTAGTGTCTAAAGTGGAAACCAATGGCTACTCCTCCTAAAGGAGGGGTCTTACATTATTATCGAGCACATCCATCACCTATACAAAAGCAACATGAGGGTGTAGCATTAAGAAAATACTTTTCCAACACTTCTAACATGTAGTTTTCATGTAGACAAATCATCGTAGAACAAAGTAAAATCATCACATGCTACTCACACTAGTCTAAGTTTTTTTTTAAAGAATGGCATTTATCACTTATTCATGCAAAAAAAAGGCTATGTGAATAAATTTCTTCGTAGACTCATGGCTCTAATAAAGTGTTATTCAATGCAAGTTATTTTATTGTTTTCCAATCCATGTAATTTAAAACAAAGTGTGATTCAGTGCAAGTTATTTTATTGTTTTATCTAACTTGGGATGGATTTTAAACATAAGTAGGGAAGCATAAGAATTTTATTTTTATAAAATGTTGTATGATCTCCATTTGTGCTATTGTTGACCTCGATTTATGCTATTGTTTATATCAAGTTGCTCATTTAAGCGTTTACAAGATATAAATCTATCTAAAAAGCTATATTTATACTTACGCTTTTAAGAGAATTATTGGGCATTTCCACAATTTTGTTTCACTACTATATAATTCATGTGTGCACTATTTTAGGATGAGTATTCTTAAACTTGACAATGTTCAATGTCACAGAGCAATATAAATCTAGATAATGTTACTGCACTAATGTTTGTGCATATATTATGCCTTCACAATGTGTCATTTGGATGCATCGATGAATGACTCTTGTTAACATGCTTGTCACGGGCACTTAAATGGTCACTGGCCACTGCATGAGGGTAGCTACTTAAAAAAATTGTGGTGGAGTACACAAGGCCGAAGGTGACTTGTTGGGTCTATCTATTCCTCCCTCTTCTAACTGTCACTTAGAAGAGCTGGGACTAGATTTGAGGGGAGTGCCAACACCGAGAATCTACCTAACCTTACTCCTGCGTTCTCCTTCTCATTGCCAATCATATCTAACCTAACCAACGGGTAGTCCATCATCATTAAGTCTTTTATTATAAGTATTCAATGCAAGGAGATTTCAGGATCTAAATTCTAGAGACTTGCTAGAATATGGAATATATGGGCACAAGCCCGAGTGTGAGTTGGATGCGAGTGAGAACGCAATTTCAATAGAGTTGTGAGTCCATTCAAAGTTATCAAGATACAAGGCCCACTCCATTGTGCTCTTCCCTTCTCCCTTGAGAGCAATTCTCCCTTGAGAGCAATGCTCCCTTGAGTACAATGCTCCCTTGAGTACAATTCTCCCTTGTCTCTACTCCTTCTCCAAGCTCCACAAGGAACAAAGCATTGGGGAAAACCTTCTTCCTCAATGCACTCTTAAAACCTTTCTTTTTAGTCCACTCTCCTTCTCCACACCTTCTCTTGTCAGACTCTTTTTCTCTCTAATGGATCACTTCCTCTCAAGATTTATTCACTATCCACCCCTCTCTCATATCTCAAGCTTCATTCACTACCAACCCCCTAAGTTTACTTTAACCTAATGTGAGATTTTAGCCCAAAGAGTTTACCCACTCAAGAGAAGCACATGGGGCCTTCCTGCTTTTGTTTTCAATTCCTTCAAAAGAACAACACACACAAGAGCTACAATTGAATCCTAAGAGCTCGGAAGTACCATGAACACATGAAAGTACAAAGAACCACACACATAAACGTGAAAATCGAGAACATCAATAAGAGGGAAGAGAGAATAAGAGCTCCCATTTCAAAGGTCTATTGAACATCAGAGGGAAGAGAGAATAAGAGCTCCTATAACAAAATATCATGTAAAGGTCTACTGAACATCAATAAGAGGGAAGAGAGAATAAGAACTCCCAAGTTCAAAATATCATGTAAAGGTCTATTGAGCTTTTAAAATTTGACTTATAAACAATTTAACTTATGGGCGTTCATGTTGGAAATTGTGCTGATGGGATGGTTGTGTATTTGAGGGGGAGCGCATGAGCTGCCTTATGTGTGTGCACATGTCTGAAGGTCTAAAGGACATTCGAATATTGTATGGTGTGAAGTTCAAAAGTTATTTTTAATTGGTGTGACATTGCAAAAGGTGAATAGATAGATGTGATTAAAGCAATTTAGGATATTGATAAAATTATAGAATTATGTAATTTGTGTAATTTAGGAGATTGATAAAATTATAGAATTATGTAATTTGTGGAGATGTGAGGGAGATATTCAGGAATATTATTAAGGATCTAGAGGCTATCTTTGTGAGATATAAATTGAGTACTCCAAAGATTATTTTAAAGTGGATTAAGCAATGAGAATATAGCCTTGTTTATGCTCATCTTGTGTATGCCTTAATTGTTATTAGTGTTGAGTAATTATCTCAATCAATCATGGATTTGATCAATTACTATGATCTACTCTAGCTTTGCAAATTCCAATTTGATATGAGAGAGATGCTCTTAGGTTAGGGTAGGATCTCAATTGCCTTGATGTAGGATTTGCTGAAATGAGTGATGCTACAGTGCCAAGTGAGCTAGTCAAAGTTATCCCACATGAGCAAGCGAAGCCAACATGTACTCATCTCATTATTAGTTAACAATTCTGATCTCATTATTAATTAAAGATTCTTATCTCAATATTAGTTAATGATTAGGTCGATGTCTCATGATTAGGAGAGTTTGATCCTTAGTTTTAAAAGGATTAATGGGTGTGTATGAAGAGTTTGATCCTTAGTGTGTTAAGAGGATTAATGGGTATGTATCAAGAGTTTGATCCTTAGTTTTAACAGGATTAATGAGTGTTTAGTGGGAGAGAAAATTATGCATTAAGGGAAGCCAAATTAGGGTAAAGCCACTTGGAGTCTGAGACCCAAGATGGGTCTTGAGATTGGAGGTGAGACTGAGCTCACTAAGGCATGGCTGGCTGTGTGGGTAGGGGAGGTGGAAGCATCAGATTCATCCTTGAATACTACTACAAAGAGCTCCTTTATATAACCTCCTTCCTATTCACATTTCAAATCTTCCTTGGCTCCTCCAATGCCACCAGTGTTATCTCTCGAATCTTCCTTCGCCTTGGAATTTTAATCGGCAAAAGCATCACTGAGTCCTCTCCCTCAGCTCTCTCACACGCTGGAAACAACTGTAGAACATCACGAGCATCGTGTTCATGTAGCTACTTTGTCCCAACACTCGCTAGACATATCGACACTTTGGCGGGGGCCTTTGGCATCGATGTGTTCCATGCATATCCCCTTCATAGTGTGTTGACTCTAGATTGAGCATATTGGCTACATCGACATCATCTTATTGAGTGGGAGTACGACTCCCATGTTTTAGTTATGGTTGGGTGTCTTGGCCATTTTTTTTCCATGAGGTCTTATTCCATTCCTAGTCACACATGGGAATTTCACTCGGCTACACACACACCATACTAGCCACACACACACACAAGTACCACAAGGGGGTACCACCCTTTCCAAATATTGGCCACTTTATAGGCAGCGGACCAGTCCATATTTTTAGTCCATAATAGTTGTAATCATGTTCACTAATGTATTTGAAGAGCTAGTTTTGGCTCTTGGGTTTATCAAGGATGAGTAAATGTGTAAGGGCATGGCCCCACCCTCATGTGTTTGTCATATCCTTGCAAAAGTGTAACATGATTCTTATTGTGCAACAAGTGGTTGAGTAGAGGTGGTGGAGATGTAAGGACTAGGAGACAACATGGCGAGGAACTTACATCACCAAGGGGCAGTGTTGGAAATTATGGTGATGGGGGATAGTTGTGTGTTTGAGGTGTAGCAGAACGCATGAGTCTTATGTGTGTACACATGCGTAGGTCTAAAGGAGCTCAAGAGCTTGAAAAAGAATCATGGAATTTAGGAGAGAATCATGGAATTTACGAGAGAATCATGGGATGTGGAGTAATTTATGGTGGAGATGCGATGGAGATATTTAGGGAGATGACTAAGGATCTAGCTGTAAGATCCCCCCAAGATCTTTCTAAACAAATGCATCAAGATTAGTACCAGATTGAAGGGTTGCATGCTAGCTTCACCTCCTAACCATAGGTTTGTTACAAATAAACATGTTAGTTATTATCTCTATGGGGATGCCCATTATTTTATTTCGGGATATTTTATTTGGATATGCCTTCTATTTATATTATTTACAAGGATTAATGCGTTTAATCAACTACGTGCGCACTGGTATGATATGGTCAGGATTAATGTGTTTTAATCAGTTGTGTGCATTGACTAATATTATTTTGGATGTAGCTGATGAATGAGTGGTAGATTATGTGTTAATCGTGGGCAAAAATGTGTTGGACCATTATGAGATCTTTTCTTTGTTTATGTTCTTATTATAGAAGATTTGTGAAAAATATCTTACAAAGCACACCACTTGATTAAATTATTAAAAAAGACTAAAGTTTTTCTTTGGATTGACATACATGAAAAATCTTTTAGTGCACTTAAGTATACACTTACCCATGCACCTGTATTAACACTACCTGATTTCCTTAGAACATTCTTTGTGATAGTAAAACTGATGCTAGTGGACATGGTATTGGTGCTAAGCTTATGCAAGATAACCATCCGATCACTTTTAAAAGTGAAAAATTGAAACCACCTGAACTTAAGTATAATAGTATTTATGATAAAGAATTGATTGTTGTTGTTTATGCATTAAAAATTTGGAAACATTATCTTATAGGTTCTGAATTTATTATTAAAACTGATCTCAACAAAGTATTAAACATTTGCTTTCAGAACCTTTAATATCAGATAGACATATCATTTATTCAAAGTTTTCAGCCAACCATTTAATATACACCTGAATGTGAAAATGTTGTTGCTAATGCTTTGAGTAGGAGACCTACCATTAATAATATATCTACTATTGAGGGCATTTCTTTCGATAACATGAAGGGAACATATGAAAATGATTATGATTTTTCTGATGCATACAACAAGATGAAAGATAATGATTGGTTACCTCGTTTTGATTATTCTTATGATGATGGTTTTCTTTTCTTCCAAAAGAGATTATGCATTACTAAACCATTTAGGAAAGTCATTATTCAAGAATCTCATCAACCACCTTTTGTTGGTCATAGAGGAGCATCATCTACTTTGTAAATAGTTGCTAGAGATTTCTTTTAGCCTACTATGTGTAAAGATGTTGCTAAGTTTATTTCTAAATGTCTTGTTTGCCAAAAGATTAAGAATCATAAAGGAAAGAAATTTGGTTCGCTTATGCCTTTACCTATTCCTAATGAACCATGGGAACAAATAAGTATGGATTTTATTAGTGATTTTCCTTTAACTTCTAACAAGAATGATAAGATTTGGACTATAGTAGATAGATTTAGCAAAGAGGCTTAATTTATTGCTTACAAAAAGGTAACACTTATGTTAAGTATCTTGTGGCTTTCAAGAACCATCCTACTCAAGATGCAAAATGGATGCTAGAAAAGTTTTTCCATTCTTACCAAAATCTCATCCACTCTTACCATCCATGCAATTAAGGCCAGTTGCAACCTGAGCAAGAGGGAATGTTAGTCATAACCTCTATGGGAATGTCCATTATTTTATTTTGGGATATTTTATTTGGATGTGTCTTTTATTTATATCATTTACCAAGATTAATGTGTTTAATCAGTTGCGTGCATTTGTATGTTATGGTCAAGATTAATGTATTTAATCAATTGTGTGCACTGACTAATTTTATTTTGGATGTGGGCAATGAATGAGTGATAGATTATGTGTTAATCGCGCAGGTGGAACATGTGTTGGACCACTATGAGATATTTTGGAAGACATGTAAACACCTTTTATGGTTTCATATTTAGGCATTAATATTATTGTAAGGCTAAGGCCTCATACCTTTATACATACCAAATAGTATTTTATACTTTGGGTACACCCAAGACTTCATACTATTTCTTGCTGTATTTTTGTAAAGCTTGTACGCTCATATGCTCAAAAGGCACTTGTGCTTTGTTTTTGGAAGGTATCTTTTTGAAAAGAAAGCTTTTCCTAATATATATAAATATGGGTGAGTGGTACAAGGGCCACACTCATCTAGAGAAGATTCAACCCGATCTTGTGTCTACTGAACTCTACTCTATTCTCCATATTTCTTTGTTTATTTAAATTTGTTTATTAGGTTTATGCTTTTAATTTGTGTAAGTATATGTTATGTTCTAATTTTTGTGATTGAGAATTAGAGTTCCTACTCCAATTGTCATAAAGGTCCTGACAAAACCACCCCTGAGCCAGAGACGAAGACTCACTCTCATCTCTGCCAAGTCCATCTCGGGAGTCTCTAGTCTAGTCCGACCCATTGTCAACAATATAATAATAATAAACCCACAAGTCACTTATATAGTGATTACTTCTGCTCTATAAATAACCAACTAGTCATAAACAACCAATAACTCTGGTTTTACTAATAATCCACCTTAGCCACCCGTATTAGCTTGCTTTCTCTAATCCCATGGCTCCTTTAACCTTGTCGGATTAGGTTGCTAGTCCTAATGCTAAATAATGGGTAGCTTGATCTACATCATCCTACATGTTGAGACGGAGGCTGAAAAACATGTTGCACTTACATGCCCATCTTATTAGTAGTTAGGACATGATTTCTCCCACATGACCAGTACCAGACTTGAGTGGACTTGTGAGTCAATTTATGAAAGCCCCTAGGAAGCCACACTTAGATATGGTTAGATGGATTCTTATGTATATAAAGTCCACAGTTGATTATGGACTTTTCTATGAGGCTGGTACAAAGATACAACTACGTGGGTATACAGATCTTGAAGGTATGGCCTCTCTCTTGGTCGTATAACAACATGGTTGTGGGCCTCTTTCCTTAACCCCGTAACATTTATGGGGTGGGGAGGAGGGTGGCATTGGCTAGGGGATAAGGGTGTGGTCCCCTTTTGTACCCAAGCGTGCTCGACAGGGGAGTCAAGACCTAACATTGGTATAAGAGCTTGGAGAACCTGTGGTGGCTGCTCATGTGTGTGTTCGTTGGGCAGACCAACCATCATGAATGGTATAGTGACCTGGTTCTGCTTGTAGGGCCAATCTATATTGAGTCCCAAATTCCAACTTCCAACAGTTTGGAGGTATGATTGAATATATCCCTGGCTCAAATAACCTCGTTTATCGATGCTCCCATTCAAAAAGGCACAGTTCAAAATTTATAGAAGTCCACTATGCTTAAAATATAGGGAAAAGATCTCGATATAATAGTATGAAGACACAATATGAGGATTCTACATAACATACTTTCCCTCATAAGACATTTCCACTCTTGGGAATAAATAGGGAAAACTCAAACTACATCTGATAATAACTGACTCCATAATCTCGTTCACACGCATCCTTTGTAAATCGATATACTTTCAAAGTTCATCCTAGAGTGAAATAAGCAATGAGATTATCGCATTGTTTGTACACATTTTTGTTTGTATTAATGTTAATTAATAAAAAATAAGGTTACTTTTTATTAATTTTAATTGATCATCTCAATCAATCATGGATATGGTCAGTTGCTATGATCCACCCTAGCTTCACAATTTCTAATTGTTCACATTTGTTTACCCCCCTACCCTGAACTTACTTATTTTATAGTCTAGTCTCTAGCTCTTTATTCTCATAGGCTTTTAATTCATGATGAAATAAGTATTAAACGCATCCTTAGGCATACCCTAGTGCCATCACGGGTGTTTAATATTATAAATACATGTCAAAATAAAGCTATAAGTCAAAATTAGTTTCCCATTATGATGTTGGGTTTCTCTCCTTTGAGTATTGGAAACCCATCTTAAGAGGATGTAAATCATTAATCCATCTCTAATAAGCATGATTAGCCTTAGCATTGGCACTTTTCACTATGTAGAACCATATTGGGCACATGTCCATGAGTTAGAGGTAGAGTGAGCTTAACCCCTTTGGTAAAGCTTTGACTTCCGCACATATTGACCTTGTAGTTGGTCCTTGCATCTTTGGCACTTCTATTGACTAGTCCCCATGTTGATCAATGGCTCCTATTGACTAGGTTAACATCATCCCCTTCCTCACTATCCTAGCTAACATCTAGTCCCTTAGATGTGATGTTTAGGGATAGTGAGCCGTCATCTTGATGTTGGTAGAGCTGTCTACACTCGGCTAGGGTGCTCGGCTAGGGTGCTTGGCTAGGGTCGACTTCATTTAGTTGTTCATAGAAGTGTGTTGATCTCTCCACCATCAAGGTAAAGGTTTGAAAAAGTAATGCAAACCCTCATTCCATTAGTCCACATACCAAATCTTGGAATGAAAGATTGTAAAGCTATGTAGGTTGCGAGCTCAAATGTAAATGTGTTGGGAGGTGAGAAGGCTTGAAGTGAAAGATGGAAGATGGAAAATCTATGTAGATTGTAAATGTAAAGGTAGACTATGAGGTGAGTATCACAGGGATGGAGTTACTGGGATTTACCACAAGAGGACCATACAGATCTCCTCATTTAGAGATTTAGGATGGTCTTTTCAAAATTGAGAGGGAAGTCGATGTAACAAAGGCCTGCCAATTTTTGCACTGTGAAATGAGGCAAAACATAAGATTGGCACATAGGGTTTAGTTTCTAGTATGATGACTACTGTAAAAAGGGGATCTCCATGGGGGTTGGACATAGTGAAATGAGGCAAAACATAAGATTGGTACATAGGGTTTAGGGAGCATTACAATAAATTTTATAGTATCAGGACAACTGTAAAACGAGGATCTCCATGGGGGTTGGACACTCCCATGGGTGACATTAGTGGATCCCTTTCCAAATGGATGCTTTAGTAAGAGTTGGT